>NW_027133265.1:5530000-6730000 GCF_026122565.2 Emydura macquarii macquarii
ATAGACCTCACCGAAGCTAGAGTTCAGGTATGTAAGGATGCAGGATTTGGGATAATTTATACAACGGTTTTGCATCCAGAGGCACTTTACAAGGACACACACAACGACTAAGAATTTCCCAGGCCCGGGCGAACCGCATTAGACAGGTATTTCAGAGACAGGGCATGATTTGTTACAGGACAAGTACAAAATCTCCACGTTTACATTACATCCTGAAAATCAAATGCACACAACGTGACGATTAACTTTACACGCATGCATCTCTTCTAGCAGGGCGATCACACACAAACACAACCAAACAGCAGCAGGCGGCAGGCAAACAGCCCCGTGGAAATTCTCTGGCTCTAAACACGCTGTGTGTTCTGGGGGGGTCTTTAGAGTTTGGTTCCCCCCCCCCCCCAGTTTAATGCAGTTTTCTGGCCTGTTTTCTTTTGGCTCTCACTTTTAGACTATGCCATTTCTCTAAAGCCATCCCTGAAGGCGCCTTCCCTTCACCCCAACCGGGTTTCCTTCTAGTCCCAGATGATGGATGCTTTTACACTTTCTCCGTGGCCCTTGATCACGCGCAAGACACCCCGGTGCCCTCCCGCGCCCCCTGCTCGGTAGCAGAATCTCGACCTCGGGCCTTTTATTTGTAATTAATCGGAGGCACAAAACGCGAGCCTGGCTGCAAAGCACCGGGGACGGCCTGGGTGCAGAGAGGAGCTGCGGGCGAAGGGCATGCCCAGGTTTCCCTCCCCCGGCCGCCGAGGGGGTGGATCGGTGGCTGTGCGCCAGGCACCTGCAGGGCCTTTCCCCGGGGCGGGCTGGGGTGTGTCCCGCGGCCTTGGGGGTCCCTCTAACTCTTTGCTGTCCTCTCCCCCCGCCCCGCCCCGCCGCAGGTCTGGTTCCAGAACCGCCGGGCTAAGTTCCGCAAGCAGGAGCGGGCGGCGGCCGCCGCGGCGGCCGCAGCGACGAACGGCTCGACGGGGAAAAAATCCGACTCGTCCCGGGACGACGAGAGCAAAGAGGCGAAAAGCACCGACCCGGACAGCACCGGAGGGCCCGGGCCCAACCCCAACCCGACCCCCAGCTGCGGCGGGGGCGGCCCCAGCCCCGCGGGAGGCCAGGGAGCGGCGGGCCCCGGCGGGGAGCCGGGCAAAGGAGCAGCCGCGGGCGGCTTGGCAGCGGCGGGGCCCGGGCAGGGCTGGGCTCCCGGGCCCGGGCCCATCACCTCCATCCCGGATTCCTTGGGCGGGCCCTTCGCCAGCGTGCTCTCCTCGCTGCAGAGACCCAGCGGCACCAAAGGCAGCCTGGTAAAGAGCGGCATGTTCTGAGCGGCCTGCTGCGGGGGGGGAGAGCCCGAGCCCGGGGCCGGGGCCGGGGCAGGGGCGGGGCGGGGCTCCCGTCCCGCCCGCCGCTAGGACTGATCCGGACCCCCCGGGCCGGACCCGCCCCGCGCCTCCCGCAAGGGCCGGGGCCACTGACTCGCTGATGGGAGCCGAGCGGCCCTGGCGCCCCGGCTTCCCGCCTCCCCCCGGGCTCTGCCGGCAGCAGCGGCCCGGCGGGGGGAGGCTCGTCCGGGCCCGGCCGGGCCAGCTGCAGCGGCGTCGGGATTCGGAGACTCACGGTGCAGGGACTGCGAGGCGCCCGCTTGCCAACCCCTCCGCTTCCCCCCCGCGGCTTTACGTGCTGCTTGGCCCGCCGAGCTCTCCCCGGGACCCGCCAGGGAGGGCTGGCAACGCCTTCCCACGCTCAGCACCGCCTGCCAAGGACTCGACTGTCCCGCCGGGATCTTCCTCCGCTCGCTCTCATCCTCCAGCGGCTTCGCTGGCCCGGCTTGTTTTTTTAACACCTCGTTTCTCTTTGATCCCTTGGCAGCTGCTGCAAACGGCCCGCAGCTCCCAATCCCGGGCAGGGAGCAGGTCCCTGGCGCCCCGGCTGAGTGTCCCCCTAAGACTCGCATCCTTTCCGGTGGATGGACTGTATTTATTATTAAGTATTATGATTACATGGTTCACGCAGTTCTTAGGCATCTCCGTTAGGGTTTTATTTTATTTTTGTTTTTTTTAAAATTTTCTTTTAAAAGACACAAAAATGTAGCTGTTAGTTGAATGTTGACAGGTATGCTTTAACTTTTTTCCGTGTCTTTCTACAACTGTGTTCTGTGACTCAAATGTATAGTGTTAATATCAGTACAAACTTGTCTACTCTAGATGACCGTATAAATAATGTTTTCCCTCCTTGTAGTCTCTATGGCGTGTCTTTATGGAGAAATAAGGTTCTCACGGGTTAAGTTACTTTGCGTTTCGAGAGACCAGATTCAGACAACGGTATATATTTTTATTATCAGTTGCATGTCGTCTTTTATTTTTCCCTTCCTGTTGAAATATGTTTGTGAGCATAATCGTCATAAATTATGTTCAGGGTTTTCAAATTTATTTATATGTGGTTAAAATGAATGCTTCTATTTAAAAGGGGAAATATTTCTACATGTGCATATAGTTTTCCAAGAGTGTACCATTAACTGATTGTTGATAATAAAAACAAAAAAGCAAATATAGCACTGCAGTTCTTTTGGCTTAATTTTTTTCGTAGAGTTTGTTTAACAAAAGGTAAAACAAGGAAATGTGGAAGTGAATCGCAGGGGAGGCTAGTTTGAGTGATCAAACTTGCAGTGCGTGAGGAAGTGGGATTTGAGCAGTGACATTTGTTATATTAATATGTCAATATTAAGTTAATAGGGGAAAAGTCACCTCTACTGGATAACTATGTTATAATTGTTAATTCATTAATTGGAAACATTAGCTTCTAGGGACCTCAGATCCTTGCACTATACAGAACTTCCCCCACTGTAAGAGGTCTCAAATGTAGGCGTTTGGTATGAAAAATCTGAAATGTGCTGGCCTCTTAGGTGATACAAAGACCATAAGGAATTGAACTATTTTCTTTTTTCACTCATTACACTCATACACTTCCCTGCTCAACCCATGAAGAACATGCTTTAAAATGTCTGTGGCATTTCTGAAACGGCCTGTTATTCTATAATCTTTACAATGAACTGTTTGTGTATATGGGGGGCTGGGGGGAGGAAGGTCATCAAGGAAGTCAGGGAGTCACGAACTAGTTGATTTCTCAGACTAGAAAAGAATGTTCTTATTTGTGAGAGGAGGTAACAATTTCCATAAATGCCAGAGGAAGTCTCCCCAACACATCACATATACTATAAGGACCAGATCCTGCTCCCTTTACTCACCAGTTAAGTTCCACTGAAGTCAGTGTGAAGGCAGCAGGGCTGGACTCACTTATATCCAAGACTACATTTGCATTTATCTTACATTAAAAGGAATTGGCTGCTATTAACATGCAGGAACAGGGCATTCTCTTTCCTTCACTCGGTTTCAGCAACTTGCCTTTGCTGAACTTCTGCTTTTCTAACTACACAGACAAGCATTAAACACCTGACTCTAAAGTGCTCTGACCCATCCCAGCTCTGTTCTCTTGGTGGTTTGAAAATGCTGTATTTCAGCTTAATTTTTTATATTTACACTTTTAATCATACAGCATCCATCCCCCTCCTCACAGTGATGGCCTTCACCCAGACAATTCGGAGGCAAACCAGTGTCCACATGCTTACACGCTGCAGGGCAGGCTCATTCCTCACAGAGCCTGCCGTGCTTTCTCTCAGAGGGGTTTTCCCTTTAAGGCAACTTTACAAATGAGGATTGGAGTGTCTCTAGTAAACCCCAGTCCAGGATGGAAAGCAATGAATAGGGTTAATCGTGTTGGATTGAAATGCCAGAACCCTTTGTGACACTCCAGTCCTTTCTAAATGCAGCTTTAAGAGTATGGTAGATGCGAGAAGTTGACAGAACTGAAAGAGAGAATTCCAAGTCCAGGTGGCTTATACTTGAAAGTGCCCCTTAGACTAAAGCTCTAGTGGGTGAGGAAGGAGGCACTCTCTGATGGTGGGTATACCAAAATCATATCTACAGAGAGGCACATGGTCATTGTACAAGGGATCTCAGTCAGTGTATTGTGAATACTGTGCTTCGTGAGGCCTATGTATGAGTTGGGTTTGATAAGTTCCATTGTTCTTACATAGTCTGGTTTGTTTAGGTTCCTTTTACTTGTCACTGTAAAACAGCTTTGTGCTTAAAATTTAAAGCCAAATTGAAAGTTATTTTAGCTGATGCCTTAGAGGTAGCTGACCTTAGGGTGTTCCAACTTCCCTTTGAATCTTCTGGAAGAGAGATGGAAAAAGCTGACTCAATTTTGGGGTCCTAATAGAATAATTTATATTTTGGCTTGTCAAGCCGTTTGCTGGTAACCTCAATGCTACATGTTATGTTACAAAGGCACTGTCAGCTGGTAGCTGAGAAGCACTGTTTAACCCAATCTCCAATAAAGTGGAAAGCCAGAAATAAAATGAACAGAAGTGTCACCTGGTGGAACAGATAAACTGATGATTAAAGGATAAGATTTCCTGGGCTTCCTTCCCTGCAACCCTCTGGAATTCTTGACAAGGGAATTTCATTTAATTAATGATACGATAGCCTATAAAAATATACTTTCAGGGTCGTTAGAAATAAGGGAAAGACCCCCCATTGACTTTGATGGGGCTGGATCAGGCAGTATGAGAGTGGTCTTCTTCAGCAGTTCCAAAACATTTGAGAAAAGGCTATCAGAGCCACACAAAAAAAAAAAAAAAAAAAAAAGCCCAGGAAACAGTTTCAGAAGATCCAGAAGGATGCAAAAAAGGAAGCCGTTCGGAATTAGCGACAAGTTTGCAGAGATAGGAAAGGAAGAATTAAAAAAAAGATAGAAGGCCAACCTCAGGAAGAGCCATGTGAAGACCTGCAACATGAAGGTGCATTGGATGTGTTACCATCTTCAAGCAATAGATATTCTCATGTAAATCAGCCTATTCATTTTGACAATGCTATAATCCACTTTTCTCTCTCCATGCAGACACTTGGACACACCAGCCATATTCAATAGCAGTTATCCATGGGTAGCTCTATAAAGTCTGTCATGCAGGTTACCTACATGCAAAATTAGACAGGGTGAAAGGGTGATATGAAACATAGCAAGATGTCTACAGAAAGAGAAAGGAAGTGAAACAACTTTCAGAAGTAGATGAAAGTCTAACCAGACTAAAATAAATTCATACAGGAATTGCTGAAAAAGGTGACAAATGTCAGAAACTGTGTTACAGCTCACAAGACACATGACTGGACGCATGCAACGCAACCCAAAGTGAATGGGATCTGGTGGGGGAGGCATATGTACCAGAGACCATATAGTATTATTTTATTCATGATAAGGGAAAGACAACAGTTAATAAAACACATAATATGAACTGGAAAGCACCTACATATACAACATAATGACATGAAACCATAACAATATATTTGTAAATCTATGCCTTTTGTGACAGGTTTACTGAGAAAGTGGCAACTTTTTAATACCTGGAACCAGGACTTAATAAATGCATTAAAAAGTTTTCACATTCCTTGTGCTAGACAAATATATGAATATGAACAGTTTATAGATGAGGGGCAGAAATTTTATGTGGATCTTCATTGCTTTTCAGTCTCCTGTCTGCTTCACACTTTCTTTTTTCTCCTGTAGCTATTTCATTCCCTCTTCTCTGAGTCATTCCTTTTCTTCTACTCGATGTTCTCCCCATTTCCTATAGTCTAGTCAAAGTTTCTCTGGTTTTTCTGAAATGAGATGTGTAGAGAGACACATGATTGTGTCTTGTCAGATACTTCCTGATATGGAAATTTGCAATGTCACCAAATACTCCACAAACCTTGTGTCACATAGATAGATTATACCTAGGTTGAAAATCCTGGTTCCATTGAAGTCAGTGGAAGTTTTGCCACGAAATTTATTGGGGCCAGGATTTCACTTCCAGCACAGTTATCTGATAATGTTTTCAGTATAACTATATAGTAGTAAGTCACCTGTATCTTTCCCTCCTGTTAGACAATACGTACCCTTTTATATAGGCCACAATGACCAGGCATCACCTGTTGATCTTTATCTAAGATATAATACAGTTCCTCAAATTGATACGTGGTAGACTAGAATTTCAAGAGAGAGCATTTTTGTTCTGTTTGTTTCAGTTTATGGTTACTCTGATGAAATGGGAATAGCTTGTAATATTTTTATGAAGCCTCGGTGTGCCTCAGTTTCCCTTTTGTGCTGCCTAAAGGACCAGTGGGTGTTACTTAGTGGATGGAAGACAACCGTTTGCTCTAAGGGTGGTCTCAGAGACATAGGTGTGCCTGTTGCCTAGGTCTTAGTCTCCATATCAATGGAGCATCTGAGAAGACAATGGTGAATCCAATCAGCAGGCTATTGGTGCCTAGCAACCAACAACCCAAAGGGATATGGACTTCCCCACCTCTCCTTAGGGGAGCTGAACAATCCCCCAGCTCCAGATGGAAGGACTGGAGAGGTATGAGGTGGGGGATAAGAGCTGGCTGCTGGAAGGAGTCAGACTTTCACCTGGAGTCTGGCCAACAAGGTTGTGTTTGGCTAAGTCGTCTCTTCCAGAGAGGCAGCCAGTCTTGATTTGCAGGCATCAAGAGACGGAGAATCATTTTTGTGGCTCTTTTCTGCTTACTCTCCAATTTTGCAACATCCTTATAATGTTGAGACCAGAACAGTATGCAGTATTCCATTATCAGTCTCACCAGTGCCGTGTACAGACGTAAAATAACCTCCCTTCTCCCCCTCACTATTCCCTGTTTATACGTCAAAAGATCACATTTGTCCTTTTTTTGCCACAGCATCACACTGGAAGTTCATGCTGACTGCTTGTCTACTATGTCCCCTAAATCCTTTTCAGAGTCACTCTCCCCTTCGCAGGATGCAGTCCTCCATTCTGCAGGTATAGCTTGCCTGCCTTATTCCTAGAGGTGTGGCTTTACATTTGGCTGTATTAAAATACATTATGTTTGAATGGGCCCAGGTTACAGTGCGATCCAAGTTGCACTGTATGCCTTCCCTATCCTCATCCTTATTTACCACTCTGCCAGTCTTTGTGTCAGCTGCAAATAGTATCAGCAGTGATTTTATATTTACTTCCAGTCCACTGATGAAAAATGTTGTATAGCATTGGTCCTGGTACCGAGACCTGCACAACCCCACTATACCTTCATTTGATGATGAACCCCCATTGGCAATTACTTTTTGAGATCTGTCAGTCAGCCAGTTCTTAATACATTTAACGTTTGCTCTTAACTGGGTGAGTCAGAACTCAACAATCTGGCCCTAACTAAACCACATCCACACTAATCAAAATTTGCCAAATATACAGAAGTTATATCAATTTAATAAAAGAAGAAATGTTAACTTATAAGAAGGGGCCTTGAACAGAGGTGAGGAGGACATTTTAAAATCCACATTTCTAATGTACTGGAATCTCAAATAATTATTTGCTAGTGTTTGATTAGTTAATTACTCCTGCCATTTCTTATATGTGGGGTTTTTTCTTACTACATACATTCATATAGCATGCTGGATATGATATATACTGGAATGGGTTACCTAGAGAGGTGGTGGAATCTCCATCCTTACAGGTTTTTAAGGTGACAAAGTTCTGGCTGGGTTGATTTAGTTGGGGTTGGTCCTGCTTTGAGCAGGGGGTTGGACTAGATGACCTCCTGAGGTCCCTTTCAACCCTAATCTTCTATGAGTCTATGATATAAACCTAGATATATAGACAAGTAGATAAAGACCATTGATCCAAAGAAACATTATTTCAAACCTTTACTCATAAAGTGTTTTTCTTGATTTGGACATTAAATCTCCTTTTAGCAAAATACATTTAAAAAAAATAAATCTTATGCTAAATTTTCAAAACACTTGTGGTATTTGGCTGCCTAAGGTTCCTTCTTGTTTTTTACCTTTCAGTTGCATTGCTATCATAAACACTTTCATGTAGATTAGAACTGGGCCCAAATCACATCATTCTGATCTAGATCTGGAGTTTGAACACCTCAAACTGTGAAGGTATTGGGCACTGCAGCTTTGGTTTGGCCCATTAGCAAAACATGGACTAGCTGTGGAATTCAGCTGTGGAGCTGGGTTTGGTTCTGATACCATCCTTTCCCATAATACATATGCACAAAAGTTCCGAAGTGTTTTGATCGATGCTTGTTGTTTGAGTTCTTCTCTAATTTGTATATATATTTCCCCAGAGATTAATTCTTCAGCACAAATGAATATTTACAAGTGAATTTTGCTATTTAAAAGTGGGTGGAGAGTTGGCAGGAAAATTACAATAGACATTTATCATTTTCAGTGAAGAAAAAATGTGCCTAAATAATTGAATAGTTGTAGATAAATACACATTTAATAAGGATGGCAAAGTATCCTGGGCCAGTGGCAGCTGAAAGTACTATGGAAGTCTTTATAATCCATTAGAAGGATGTTATTTTTTATTCGCTTTTCAAATCACCCTCATTTATTGCAATGGAAGATGTAAACAGACTCAGCTAGCAAGGCAGTGCTTTTAAAATAGTTAGATTTGACCATAAACCAGGCAGATTGCTGCTGCAAGATTGTCCAAAGCAAGGGTAAGAGAAAGACACTCTTTCTGAAGTTCTGCTATTCTGACCAGTCAGGCAGGAACAATCCTCAGTGAGTAGGGAGGAGGATTAGGGGGAAATGTATATGATGGTGTGAGGTGAAATCCTTAGATAGCTCCCCCATCCTCCTCTCCAGCCACCTAATGTCCAGAGCACTCATTTTACATTTAGTATGAATGTCTGAGGATCAAAATGTTAATCTATATCCATTCCCCATCATCCATAAAGTGGAATAGTAAGAGTAGGAGGACTGGAGCATTTGAGGAGTTGCCGGTGGGATATACTTCCCCTCTGTCACCAGTTTAACCCAGGTACTATCTGGTTGCTGGACAGAGGCCTTTATGAAACAAGTTGGTGGCTTCAGTTGAGTTGCTAGTGGAAATCTGTCCACATAATAAAAAACACTATTGCAGCTAGTACTATTTGCAGCAAGTCCACAGATAGGCCAAAGAATGATGATAGCAAATGATAGGTGAGTCCTTCAGAAGGAAGTTGAGGCTAACTGGTAGGGCAGTATAGGTGAAGATTGCACTGCTGCTGCTCAGGCTATATAACATTTCCTGCCGATAGAAGCAACGCCATAGCAACCTACTCTGCAAACCCTGTAGCTGGGGCCATCATCCAAAGGTGGGCCTCAGCTCCAGTTCATAGTTTCAAGGCTATATCGACTGATGCAGAGCAGACTAACTGTAGCACAAAAATGGGCCCTTTCTGCACTCAAAGTGCTACTTCGGAGGTAAAGGAAACAGAATAAGAGAGGATACACCGTCCTAGAACTACTTAGACACATACACTGTGTTCCCTACAAGGATGGTACATTCCCTAGCCATGATTGGCTGGGAAACCCCTTACTCTACCAACTCTGTTCCTTAGAGATGGTATATTCCCTACTGTGGATGAATTTTGCCTTTCTGCTTTACAGTTGCAGGTACCTGTTACATGTTGTGCTACTGTTTAAAATTAGGTGCACCATGTGCATTAATTGCTCTTCCACTGTACAGACTAACAAACTCAATAAGGATTTTTTTTTATTTATGAGAGGGCCTGCACTGCTCCAGATCCCTAGATCAGGAAGGGCAAGGGTCTCACAAGCCATTGCCCCAGGAAGAGTCTAAAAAGTTGCCTTTCAATTCAATATATATATTGCCTTTCAATTTAGATGAATGTCCTCTTGTTATTGTATTATGATGAGAAAGAGCAAACGAGGGTGCATATGTGCGTGTGTATGCACATGCATGAGAGGGGGATGGGTGAGAGGGCTTGATGTGACCTTCTGTGCATCATCTCTCTCCTCTTTTTGCCCTCTAGCTCTAAACATTTGCACAGCCAGGCCCTGTGCCCCAAGATGTCTAGGGCTTTTATAAAATTTACAACATGTTGCAAAAAGGAAGGAAAAAAGAGAAAGAGAGGAGCAGCTTAAGAGGCATAAAGGTGCATTTGAGGTTTTGACTCCAAGCACCTCTTCAAGTGTAGAATTAGTCCAAGAAACCGATCAAGAAAAAAGCTTAGAAGTGCATGAAAAAAATAAGGAGCAAGACATGTTGTTTGATAGTTATGCTGCTGTATCACAACACGTGGAAAAGAGTAACCACAGCTTAAAAGACATCCCACTAATTCCAGTATCCCTTTTGTAATGGCAGTGATCCCTCAAAATGACCTAAATTCATAGATGGCAAAACAAGTAAAAACATAGTGAGTCATGGCCTGTTGCAAGTTAAAGGTAAAAGTTTTCCAAGTCAAAACAGAAGAAGGTTTACAGATGAAAATAATGTAAGAAAATTGAAAAATGGAGAAAATGTTACAACCACAAGGCTCATATATTCTAGTAAAGTGGATGCAGTGTTCTGTTTTTTTTGTAAATTATACGGTATTGGTCAGCACAGTCTCATCGATGGAGATTTTCGGGAATGGCAACATATCCACAAAACTCTTGAAAATCATGAGAAAAGCCATGTTCACACTGGAAATATAGTGGGGAAAATTAGAACTCGGACTGAAAACTGAATCTGCAATTGACCAGACTTCACAATCATTGCTCTAAATTCAGACACAACACTTGTGAGCTGTATTTGAAAGAATTGTGACAACTGTTCTTCATTTAATTGAATAGAACCTAGCATTTTGTGGATCCACAGAAAAACTTAACGAGCGAGAAAATGGAAACTTCCAAGTCAAGTTAATGAGTAAATTTGAGCCTGTGATGAAGGAACATGTAAGACCATTCTTCACTAAAGAAGAAAGACACCACTACTTAAGCCCTACAATGAAAAATTATATCATTTTGAAGTTCTTAAAAGGTAACTGGTACAATTATTAACAACATAAACAAGATGAAGTATTACTCCATTATTTTGGATTGCACATCTGATATTAGTCATGAGAAGTCTGACATTTTGAGATATGTTAAGATCCAAGAGACAGAAGTCAACATTGATGAGCACTTCCTATTGTTTTGGAGTGTGCAGGAAACTACTGGAAAGGCTCTGTCTGATGAGATACCTCTGGAGTTATCCAGACAAGGTATGACATTTGACAATTGCAGGGAACAGGGATATGGTGATGGAGGTACCATGAAAGGACAACATCAAGGTGTGCAAGTCCGTTTAATTCAAAAGAACAATAAAAGCATTTTTTGTTTCTTGCAGGTGCCAGTCCTGAAATCTAATGTTGAGTGATGCAGCAAATCCCTCAAATAGGTCAAAACTTTTTTTGGTGTTTTTCAATGAATGTACTCAGTATTTGCAGCTTCAACAAGAAGGTGCACAGTTCTGAAACCTGCGTGAAAATAATATTAAAGCCTCTCTCTGACATAATGTGGGAGTGCAAAATTGGAAATGTCAAAGCTCTGCAGTTCCAGAAACGGAGTGTGCAATTAGCACTGCTGAAATTGAGAAAAATGACAAAAGGTAATGGGCTGTATGCAGAAGCCGGATCACTGGTGGATGAACTCTCCTTTCGGTTCATAATTTCACTTGTGGTCTGGCTCAATTTACTATTTAAACTTAATACTGTAAGCAAAAAATGGCAGAGCTCAATGGTTGGTTTTGATGATATTAGCAAATTAATTGAAGCTATGCAGAAAAATACAGAATTGTCATGAAAATGGATTTGAAGAGACATTGTTAATTGCTAAAGAAATGGCAAAAGAAATGTCAGCCTCTGAGGAACTAGCTGAAACATGATTCTGCAGAAAGAAGAAATTGTTCAGCTAGGAAGCGAAGGATTAAGTCATTGGTGATGCAGAAAAGAGATTTAAATTTAACTTCTTCAGTATTGTTATAGATGTTGCACTCATGAAGCTGGGAGAACATATGAATTATTGTGAGAGCATATGAATATGTTTGGATTTCTGTGTGATGTGAAAAACATTGCAAATTTTTTCAACAAGTGGAAAAATTGTGCAGTAACCGGGAATCAGCTCTGATGAGTTTTGATGGCAGGACTGTGGATGGAGATGGGTACAACCTGCTAAATAAACTCCAGAATCATTCTGGTGTTTTGCCAAAGCCTGTGAATGCACTTGAGACACTTCAGTTCTCTAGACTGGCTACATTGTCATTTGAAAGACACTAGACTTCAAAAACACGAATTCATCAATAGAGCGCTCCATTACTCAGCATAAACAAGGTAAAAAAAACCTCATTATACTTTTTTCCAGTGGTTATCCACTGATACGAGTAAAATGCAATAGGCAATTTATTTATTTAGTTATTTAGCTTCGAAGGTATTTGCAGCCAATTACGAATTTTAGATTTCTGTATGTCATTATTTGCATATTTTGATTACACTGGTAATGGAATATTATTAATGGAAAGAGGGTCCTCTAGCTTCTCTTGCAGAAGGCCTCCAAATTTCTTGTTATGGCAATGAAGCTATCACTTTCCAGTGCTAGAATCTGTCATTACTATAATACTCAGAGAAAATAAAAAAGAGTTACACTTGTAAGGGGAAAATAACTATGGATCAAGGTGATACTCTGAAGTTTCTTCCTAAAGGAGATTTACAAGGAAAAGTAGAAAACATATCCTGCTATTTCAAGCATCATAGAGGAATAAGCATTCTAAATGTATCAAGTCTATCCATTAATGGGGCAGTTAAAAGTAAAAAGTTAAACAAGATCTTGGCACGTCAAATCCAGAGGAGCTATGCCTTGCTCATAACTGCACACACAACTTCAGCATTAAGCCCTCTATCAACAGAATCAAACTATGGTTGTGGATAGTAGAGGCATTGGCTTTTAGATCATTTCACAGAAGGAAATCTAAAGAAAACAATACATTAGTTTCCCTGAGGAGCTGAAGCCACATAGGAAGCCTAGCATTCATTTTATGAGTAACTGTAGCTATTGCTGTTATTTGTTGAGGAGAATTGATCAGAGATTCCAAAACTAGTGGCAAATACAATTAATTATTTTCAGTTAATTTACTGCTTGTGAAAGTTTCTGGATGAATCCTCCTTTTTGGAGGTGCTGAGCACCTAGAGCTCCCATTGGGAGTTGTGAGTGCTCAGCATCTCTGAAAAATCAAGCTATTTCTAGGAAGCCTTTGAAAACAGAGCACTCACTACATCCACTGGTATCTGCTCCCAGCACAAAGCTACAATCTCCCACACTTTCTGGGCCCCGCCTCCACTTTGAAAAATGAACATGAAAGCCCTCACCCTTTCCTCTGGCAGCCACTACCCTGGTACAACCACACCCTCAGCTGGCAAAACCTTCCCAACCAACCAAATCATCCTGGGATTCCGCCCCGTGACAAATGACTTTAAACTAGCTAGCGGTCAATAACAATAATTAGCACGTACATAATGTTTTTCATTTCCAAAGTGAGGTGCAAACATTAATAGGGCTTGTTACGTCCCTAGCTGAGTGCCTCTTGTGGACAGTCACAGTATTGGACCCAGTGTCTGGATCCCCCAGGCTTTTAAGCTAGGTGGGTGGAGGTAGCCTCCAGTTACTTTTTCCAGTTCTGGCCTCACAAGACACACTCCTGAGGTACAAACTCCCTGACTGCCCTCCTTCCTTGGGAGGTGGAACCCCATGGTCCAGCTGCTCTTGACCTCAAGACCAACGGTGAACTCCAAAGCCTCCCCAGTAGCTTATGCATGCTGTCCCTCATGGGTACTCTGGATTATAGTTTAACTCTTCAGGGACCATGCCCAAGAGAGTTTTGGTTAGTGTCCTTCAGGGGGACAGATCCCTCCTGACCTCTACTCCTCCTGCTCAGTCCTCTGATTCTGGTGATGGTCTGGCTCCTGGCTTAGAGAACATGTTCCTTTTAAAAGCAGGGACTGACACCTTTTCTAGATTCTCTTCCTACACTGGGGTTTTCCATTCTCCAGCCCTTGAGTGGGATTCCTGGCAGATGGCATTAAAAGGCAATAGCTCTATCTGTAGTCCCAATGGTACCACCAGGGTAAGACTGATGACTCCTTGATGGCCCTGTTTCCATTTCCCAAACATTATCTGCTGGAAGTTCTAATCCACATGAAGATCATACATGAGCACAAAGAGCGCTCATACAATCAAATGAAATTCATAAATCGACATAGACATATTTCCCAAACTGTCACAAGCCTCACAACCACCAGTTGGAATTGGATAGTGTTACCTATGGAGCCTGAGGGAGAGGGATTACATAACCTTCTCAGGGCTGATTCTTAACCTACATTAAGAATTTGCTAACCTGGGCGCAACCCTGGGGCTCTCGTATCCACACTGCAACATACAGACTTGAGTCAAACCAAGCATATCCCAGACTCCTTTGTGTCCCACCAAAATGTGGCCACTCTAGCCCTTTGACCATGACACACTGTGGGAAACTTCTTTGCTCACTCTGCAAGTTACAGGAAATTTGAACAACCCAACATAACCTGCTGAGCAACATGAAGGAGGCCCCTCTTCAAGAAGTTCTCTTGCTTGTGCTTTCACTCCTGTGTCAGAAAGGGGGCAAAGCTTCCATGAGGCACTGGTGGACATTTCAGCAGCATTTTCTGACCCACTAAAGGCACCTGACAAGCTTATGACTGAGTAGGAGGAGTTACCAAGGCCTAGTAGACTCTCACTGGCTGATGCTGCTCATTGCACTTGATATAGCCACTGATGCCCCTACGTAGACCAGTGCTTCTAGTGCAGGGCCACGAGCACAGACTGGTAGGATCACATAGTCATGTAAACCTGGGATAAGCAGCAGTGGGGTCCAGAATTTTTGCATGAAGAAAGCTACAGTGCTGGAGCTTTGTGAGCAGCTTGCCTTGACACTCCAGTGTAAAGACACATGCATGAGGCCACCGGTGCCAACCCAGAAGTGGGTTGCTATAACTGTCTGGACGCTGGCTACCCCAGACTGCTACAGGTCCGTTGCCAACCAGTTTGGTGTTGGAGGAAAGTCAGCTGTGAGTAAAGTGGTGGGTGGAGGTTTCTGAGGCAAGCAGAAGTGTGGTGAGCTTTCCCTTGATCAGGCGTCTACATTCATGGACAGGGCTGGGACATTATTCCCCTCAAATGACATGGTCATAAACAAAGTTATTGTCCCAACTGTTGTTCTGGGGGACCCCACATACCCCCATTTGTGTTGGTTTATAAACCATCCCAATTTTAGAGGCCTTGGCAAAAGATGGTTTAATTACACACTCAGCAGGTGTAGATTGGTTGTTGAATGTGCTTTTGGCAAATTGAAATCCCACTGAAGATGTTTACAGACCTGTTTGGATTCCAGTGTCAGCAATGCTGTCCACATTACTGTGACTTGCTGTGCTCTTCACAATCTTTGTGAAACCAGAGATGAGCATTTTCCCCCTGAATGGACCTATGACAGCAACAGGCCACTGAATCAGTACCCTCAACCAGAAAGTGCATCTACCACAGCTGGAGTTGGATGTACCCAGGGCAACAGAAGTCAGGGATGCTTTGTGCTCCCATATGATGGACTTGCATAGCCCAATGAAAGAGTGGGAATAGTACCTTTATGAATGTGCTTATGGGAGGATGGGGCTAATTGATTGGGGAGGTGGTCAGTGTTGTGCAAAATGAAGCACTCGGGACTGTTTCAAGGGGAAAAGGCAGTATGCTGCATTTATTAACAGAAACTAAATTAGTAACTAGCTTAAGCCTATGCACACACACACACACATACACGCGCCGAAACGTTCTATAGTTATATATATAGCTACCAGTCCTGATCGTGGCTTGAGGTCGTAGCTTGGGTCCGTTGCTGGAGTTTGTGGCTTGTGGCAGCTATCTGGCCAGGGAAGCTGGGCGTGAGGAGAGCAGGGTCTTTGTCAGGCGCGCACCGATGCTCTTCTTTGATGATGTGTAGAACGTTATTTTTCCCCCAAAGCCTTGAAATCTCACCCACTCTTTTATAGGTTTTTGAGTTTGACTGTGTCACGTCGCTTCTCTGTGACCGTTGATTGCTGGTACATTAGCAGACGTGACTTTCAGCTCGTTCTTTGATGTCTTTGATTAAGTTTGTTCTTTTATTTTCTGGGGTGGATTCTTCTTTTGCTTTTTAGGGATGTGTTCACACTCTTCAGCCGTTAAGGTGGACTCCACACTTCACCAGGACAAACTGGCAGTTTGGGTTTGACTCACACGCACATACACCTGTTCAGATAACTATCGCACATACATTAATACCTTGTTCAGATAACTATCTTATTCATCTAAATGTTTAGAAGGGGTTTTACACAAGATGGAGTACATAGGGTCAAAATGGGGTTTGAGTATGACTGAGAGGAGATAGTGATTATACATTCTGGGGACACGATTTCAATAATAACCATATAGAGGCTGACACAAATAAGGGTATGAATTAAAAGCTATGAATTAATCTACAGGGTTACAATTACAATTGTATTCCTACGTTATTGCCTGGAGAAGGGTGGGAGCATGATTATCATGCAGTGTATTTGCAAATGGCATGACCACTTATGAAATGGGAATGGGGGGAATGATTCATAGTGTGGATTCATATAAGGAAGTGAATTAAGTGTGAATTGCTGCACCTAACTGTCTAGAGCAGAGGTTCTCAACCTTTTTTTCCTGGGACCCTTTGAAAATATTTCAGGCTGCGACAACCCCCCCCCCCCCAAAAAAAGTGACACCCCCCCATGCCATGCCACCGCTCCCCCCATCCCATGCCACGCCACCCTTACTTCTGTGCTGCTGCTGGGGGCAGCGCTGTCTTCAGAGCACCCAGCCAGCAGCCGCTGCTCTCCAGCCACCCCGCTCTGAAGGGCTCTGCTATCAGCCCCGTGCATAAATGACCCCCACCCCCATAATAACCTCGTGACCCCTTGAGGGGTCCCAACCCCCAGTTTGAGAACCTCTGGTCTAGAGGAATAGTGTTTGCTTACTAACTCCTAATTGTTCCTGATCATGTGTTTACCGTTATTATTTCAAATACTGATTGTACGATGTGATGCAGTGATAGCAATACACTTTCTTGATGACATAGAAGGTTTTCTTTATGAACATGTGAGATTGAAATGAGCTGAGCTTTGCTGAGCTTGGTCCTCCTTCCTTAGTGGCCTCTTCCAGGAACTGCACAGCAAGTGCCTGCTCTGATGCTGGAACCCTGTCCACAAGCTGTGCAGCCAGCCTCAACCTTTCCTCCTGCCCCTCAGCATGCCTTTTCTTGAGGCATGGCACTGGTACATGGTTTCTGGTACTGGATCTGCTTGTTGGCCCTGCCAAGAACTCCAATAATTATTTCATCACAGAAATGCCTCCTCTTGGAACAGTCCATGAAGATACATCGAAGCAGGTTTGTACTGCACTGTGGGTGAGCTGTACGTGTGCAGTGGCCAGTAGAGGTTGAGGGGCCAGAAACAGGACAAAACAGAAAGGTTTATAGACTCATAGACTCTAAGGTGAGAAGGGACCAATATGATCATCTAGTCTGACTTCCTGCACAATGCAGGCCACAGAACCTCACCCACCCACTCCTGTAATAGACCCCTGACCTATGAATGAGTTATGAAAGTCCTCAAATCATGGTTAAAGACTTTAAGGTACAGAGAATCCACCAGCAAGTGAGCTGTGCCCCATGCTTCAGAGGAAGGCGAAAAAGCCCCAGAGCCTTTGAAAATATGCCCAGGGGAAAATTCCTTCTCGACCCCAAATATGGTGATAAATTAAACCCTGAGCAAGTGGGCAAGACTCACCAGCCAGACACCCAAGAAAGAATTCTCTGTAATAACTCAAAACCCACCTTATCTAACATCCCTTCACAGGCAATTAGCATATCTATCACCAGTAGTCAAAGATCAGTCAGTTGCCAAACTAGGCTTGTCCCATCATACCATTCCCTCCATAAATTTATCAAGCTCAGTTTTGAACTCAGCTAGGTTTTTTGCCCCCACTGCTCTCCTGGAAGGCTATTCCAGAACTTCACTTCTCTGATGGTTAGAAACCAGCATCTAATTTCAAGTCTAAACTTCCTGATGGCCAGTTTATTGTCTGAAACAGATCAATGGAGGAGCACAGAAATAGTTCTCATGGAATTTCAAGGACACAAAATGTTACATTTAAAGAGTGAACTTCAGTATGTTGTGTGAGGCATGTTTCAGTCCACAGAATCTCCCAGGACACAGCCTGGTTAATTGCAGTGAAAGAAGTGCACAGACAATGGTAAGTTAAACATTCAATATTTTAATTTGTTTTATAAAAAATTGCATAACTACTTGGGTTGGGGGAGAGCAGTCAGTGGCCTTGCCACAACATTTTTTTCTTTCGGGCCTTTCTCACTCTGGAGGCCGCAACTATTCTTGTGGTGCCCTATTGGCAAAGGGAGATGTTATTCCAAGCTGCTGGGAGGAAACCCGCAGCTGAAATATTCAAACATACAGTGACTGAACAGCACATCTATGAGTGGAGTGGGATGGTCAGCTACCGAGGTGGCCTTGGAAAATACGCCCTTCCTTACTATGTGACTACATATTTGGAGCTCCTGGGATTGGGTCAGAATTCCTGCGGGCATCAACAGAATGCTGCATTAGCTTCCACATGGCTTAATCTATTATGGCTGCATGAAAAAATGCAGAACTCCACAGCCTTCTGTCTCTCAGCCCTGGCACATTTCTGGATAAAAATTCAAACCCAAGTCGTACTTGGGACAAATGATTTTGTCACCTATGGAGTGCATGGTCTACCTCTAACTGAAATGGACTAGATCTGGAAATGGATCACATTTCCCCGAACAGACATACAGAGATCACTGTTTCCAGGCAGCTTCATAGACCTTTGAGTGGTTACAGAGTGGTAAACGTAAAGGCATGGCAATGTAAGGTTATTTTTAAGAAACAGGAAGGGCACTTGCACCTTCCTCGGAAGCACGTGGTCCTGGTCACTGATGGAGACAGGTTGCTGAACTAGACAGGAGTTGAGTCTGATCCAGTGTGGCAATTCCTGTTTTTAAGTTCCTAACTGTTAATGAACATTTCCTCACAAACCTGGGTTTCATTTATATTTCTTTACTGTAAAATTCAGTTTCTTTGTTAGTGAAATTTGACATTCCCTCCTAAATTCAGTGAGTCAAATTCAACAGTGGCCTATGTAGGCACAATTCCACTATTCCCTTGAACCCAAAAGAATTGCAGTCACATATGTCAGCAATGAATTCGATTCATTGTTCTTATTTCTGCTCACTATGTTTCATAAGCAGCGGAAGAAGTGGAACTGGGGGGAACTGGAGAAACTGGCATTCCTGCAATGGAAATACTGTGGGGGGAAGGTAGAGGCAAGAGTGGGACCCAGACAGGCTGGAGCAGCCGCTGCAGGGCTTTGCATCAGGCTGAGGAGCAGGATCCAGAAGGGCTGGCATTGTCCTGGAATAGGTAGGAACCTCCGGGATCCAGCCCCCACAGCCACTCCACACACACTGCTGCCAAGTCTCAGCAATTCCCCTCACTCCCCTTTCTATGTCTCCACCCCGACAGTCACAGAAAACTTCCACCCTCACTACTCCCCAATAATCAATGCCCTCTCTTTGCCATGGTACCTTTTTCTAGTTTATTTAAATATAAGAGCAGATGTTGGCATGAATTACTATTCATTATCTCCTTTCAGAGATCATTGAAATATAGTCTCTATTTTGGGATTTATATAAAGATTCATGACTCTTTAATGCCAGATTTGTCTCCCAAATTGCTTATATCTGTGCATACAAAAACATGTGTAAACAAACTAAAATACAATTAATCTAAAATATTTGTCAAAATTACGTGTAATTAGAAAATATTTTTTTAACATCACTTTAATTAAAAAATTGAAAATTATAACTGTAATTTTATAAAAATTGTTACATATGGAATGCTGAACAAAATGGAGATTTTCTAAATAATGGAAAAGAATAATTATACAACAGGCAATTCAATTATATTAAAACATGTAATTGTGTATGGCTGATAATGCTTGATTTATAATAGGCAAAATTGGGATTTGCTATAATGCAAATTATCATTAAGAAGAGAATACAATTTGATATCACAGAATCCCATTATGTAGAAATGGAAAAAAGCCTATTAGATTAGCCAGTTTATGCCCCTGCCAAAACTGAAGTCATTCAACTTTTACACTCAGACCTACACTACTACCTAGGTCTACACTAGACCTACCGGTAAAGCTAAAGCAATACAACCCTCCTTACTAGTGTAGACACAGTTATACCAGTATAAAAGTGCTTTAAACTGGTATACGGGAAAGGGAATAACTATACAGGTATAAGTCACCATTTACCAGTACAACTGTGTCCACAATAAGGCTTTTACTGGTAAAATTATCTTGGTAAAAAATAAATCACATGCCTGACTGAAATAATCACCACTTTTAAACATAGATTAGGCTCAGTGTTTCAGAAGGTGCTTTTACATCTTTGCTCCTGAATTTATATGCAGATGCAACTGTCATCTGTTTTCAGAGTCTGGGGGTAAACCCCACCTTTCCTGCAACAAAAGGGAGAAGGGGAAAAGTAAATTGAAAAAAAATAAAATCAAGGTTAAGCAGCGCCAAACTATGGGATGTCAAAAGAAGAATCAATTTTAATGATTTTCTAATATAGTATTTTGAGTTCAGAAATGCTGGTGTGTGGTACACTAGCAATAAAATTAGATTAGGATTTTAGGCTAAAGATTAGGCTAGATCTTTTTGCAAATACTATTAGAATAGAAAGAGACTACAGAACTTCACCGATTAAGATCATAATTCTGCAAGGTGCCAAGCATTTTGAACTCTGACTTTATGGTTGAAAACAGACTCCATCTTCAGCCCAGCTTTGCATACATACTGTCTAAGGGAATCTGTACATGTAATA
The DNA here is from genome assembly GCF_026122565.2 of Emydura macquarii macquarii. Lineage (NCBI taxonomy): Eukaryota > Metazoa > Chordata > Testudines > Chelidae > Emydura > Emydura macquarii. The sequence continues at coordinate 5,550,897 of NW_027133265.1, forward strand.
TTATTCTAAAGGAAATAGCGCCACAAAATCAACGAAAGAGGAAGATGAATACAAGACAATGATGATGACGCTGCTAAGGTCAGATCCTGCTTTACTTGGCACATCCCAAACTCCCATGGAAGTTTTTTGTGAAGAAGGAATCAGGATCCTTCCAAATTAAATGACATAACTGAGACCCAGTTTTAGGGGTCAATATATCAATGGCAATACACCACAATAGCTCAGGCCATAGAGGGTTAAAAGAGTGACAGGCCAAATGCACAAATATTTTAATCTAAGATGAAACTACACATAAAAAGAGAGATTTTAGAACATATAATTATGGAAAGTTTCTCAGGGTTGGGTGTCTATAAAAATACATTTAGCAGAGTCTCATAATATACCTCTTTGCAAAATACTATTGACATCCCATTCTCTGCGAACAGAGGAGAAGCAAACAGAGAGTGTTTGCCTGGGAGTTCGCTGTGAGGGACAGCCCACACAGGGTTTTGCCTTCTGGCTTCACTGAGCGGTATATAGCATCTGAAGAAGTTCTCTGAGGAAAGATAATATGGAAAGTGAGCGATCAACTGTTGTGACCTGCACAGGATGTGCCATGTTTGTCTTTCTTCCAGAGGATAGAAGCGACTTCATCTGTATGAAGTGCAAGCTGGTCTCCATATTGGAAGACAAGCTTAAAAGGGCTAGAGACCCAAATATCAACCCTGCGTTGCATCAGAGAAAATGAAAACTCTCTGGATAGGAATCACGATTTGTTACAGCAGACCCAGCAGGTGGAAGAATCAGAGAGGGCATTGCAGGGGAAACTGAAGAACGGGGAAGAAAATTGGCAGCATATGACCTCCAGAAGAAGAAAGAGGAGAACCCATATACCCTCAGTGTAGATAGAGGTAAGCAATCCTACTACGGAAGATTCATCTGAGGGAAGGGATCAGAAGGAGGCCCCATCAATCAGAAAGCATGGGATGCACCATCCTAGAGATGGGGGTTCTATAACCACCACTCCCAAGAGGAGAAGGCTGGTGGTGGTTGGGGACTCCGTCTTAAAGGGGACAGAGTCATCCATCTGCCATCCGGACCAGGAACCTTGAGAAGTGTGCTGCTTGCTGGGAGCTAGATTTCAAAGTGTGACGGAGATTCTGCTGAGGCTAATCAAGCCCTCAGACCGCTACCCCTTCCTGCTTCTCCACATGGGTACCAATGATACTGCCAAGACCTTGAGCGGATCTGCAAATTACGTGGCTCTGGGAAGAAGCATAAAGGAGTTTGAGGTGCAAGTGGTGTTCTCATCCATCCTTCCTAGTGAAGGAAAAGGCCCGGGTAGGGACTATTGAATTGCGGAAGTAAATGCGTGATTATGCAGGTGCTGTAGGAGAGAGGACTTTGGATTCTTCGACCATGGGATGTTGTTCCAGGAAGAAGGATTGCTAGGAAGAGATGGGATCCACCTAATGAAAAGAGGGAAGAGCATCTTGGCAGGCAGGCAGGCTGGCTAACCTAGTGAGGAGGGCTTTCAACTAGGTTTGCTGGGGGACGGGGACCTAAGCCCGGAAGTAAGTGGGGAAGTGGGACACCAGGAGAAAGTGGAAGGAGGAGGGGGCAACAAAGAAGGCCTCCTGATGTGCACTGAGAAAGTAGGGCAATTGGCTAGTTATCTTAGGAGCCTGTACATGAATGCAAGAAGCCTGGGAAACAAGCAGGAAGAATTGGCAGTCCTGGCACAGTCAAGGAACCATAATGTGATTGGAATAACCAAGACTTGGTGAGATAACTCACACAACTGGAGCACTGTCATAGATGGGTATAAACTGTTCAGGAAGGACAGGCAGGGGAGAAAAGATGGAGGAGTTGCACTGTATGTAAGAGAGCAATATGATTGCTCAGAACTCCGGCATGAAACTGGAGAAAAACCTGTTGATAATCTCTGAGTAAAGTTTAGAGCCGAGAGCAAAAAGGGTGATGTTGTGGTGGGCATCTGTTATAGACCATCAGACAAGGAGGATGAGGTAGAGGAGGCTTTCTTCAGACAGCTAGTGAAAGTTTCCAGATCATAGGACCTGGTTCTCATGGGGGACTTCAATCACCCTGACATCTGCTGGGAGAGCAATAAAGCAGAGCACAGACAACCCAGGAAGTTTTTGGAGAGTGTTGTGGACAACTTCCTGGTGCAAGTGCTGGAGGAACATACTAGGGGCAGTGCTCTTCTTGACCTGCTGCTCACAAACAGGAAAGAATTGGTAGGGGAAGTAGAACTGGGTGATAACCTGGGCAGCAGTGACCATGAGATGGTCGAGTTCAGGATCCTGACAATTGGAAGAAAGGAGAACAGCAAGATACAGACCCTGGACTTCAGAAAAGCAGACTTGGACTCCCTCAAGGAGCTGATGGGCAGGATGCTCTGGGAGACTAATATGAGGGGGAAAGGAATCCAAGAGAGCTGGCTGTATTTTAGAGAAACCTTATTGAGGGCACAGGAACAAACCATCCCAATGTGCAGAAAGAATAGCAAATATGGTAGGCGTACAGCTTAACTTAACAAAGAAGTCTTTGGTGAGCTTAAGCACAAAAAGAAAGCTTACAAGAAGTGGAAGCTTGGTCAGATGACTAGGGAGGAGTATAAAAATACTGCTTGAGCATGCAGGAGTGAAATCAGGAAGGCCAAATCACAATTGGAGTTGCAGCTCACAAGGGATATGAAGGGTAACAAGAAGGGTTTCTACAGATATGTTAGTAACAAGATCAGGGAAAGTGTGGGCCCCATACAGAATGGGGGAGGCAACCTAGTGACAGATGATGTGGAAAAAGCTGAAATACTCAATGCTTTTTTTTTCCTCTGTCTTCACAGGCTAGGTCAGCTCCTAGACTACTGCATTGGGCAGCACAGAATGGGGAGGAAGTGAGCAGCCCTCAGTGCTGAAAGAACAGGACTATTTAGAAAGGCTGTACATGCACAAGTCTCTGGGACCGGATGCACTGCATCCGAGGGTGCTGAGGGAGTTGGCTGATGTGATTGCAGAGCCATTGACCATTACCTTTGAAAACTCATGGCGATTGGGGGACGTCCTAGATGATTGAAAAAGGCAAATATAGTGCCCATCTTTAAAAAAGAGGAGGAGGAGGATCCGGGAAACTACAGACCGGTCAGCCTCACCTAAGTCCCTGCAAAAATCATGAAGTAGGTTCTCAAGGAATCCATTTTGTGGCACTTGGGAGAGAGGAAGGTGATTAGGAACATGGATTCACCAAGGGCAAGTCATATCTGACAAACCTGATTGCCTTCTATGATGAGATGACTGACTGTGGATGTGGGGAAAGCAGTGGATGTGATATACCTTGACTTTAGCAAAGCATTTGATACAGTCTCCCACAGTATTCTTATCAGCAAGTTAAAGAAGTATGGGTTAGATTAATGGACTATAAGGTGGATAGAAAGCTGGCTAGATCATCGGGCTCAATGTTTAGTTGGTTGCCAGTAATAAGCAGAGTGTCCTAGGAGTTGGTGCTGTGGCCAGTTTTGTTCAACATCTTCATTAATGATCTGGAGGATGTGATGGATTGCACCCTCAGCAAGTTTCCAGATTACACTAAGCTGGGGGGAGTGGTAAATACGCTGGAGGGTAGGGATAGGATACAGAGTGACCTAGACAAATTAGAGGATTGGGCCAAAAGAAATCTGATGAGGTTCAACACGGACAAGTGCAGAGTCCTTCACTTAGGACGGAAGAATCCCATGCACTGCTACAGACTGGGGACAGACTGGCTAGGCAGCAGTTCTGCAAAAAAGGACCAAGGGGTTACAGTGGACAAGAAGCTGGACATGAGTCAACAGTGTGCCCTTACTGCCAAGATGGCATATTGGGCTGCATTAGGAGGAGCATTGCCAGTAGATCGTGGGAAGTGATTATTCCCCTCTATTTGGCACTGGTGAGGCCTCATTTCGAGTACTGTGTCCAGTTTTGGGCCCCCCACTACAGAAAGGATGTGGACAAATTGGAAAGAGCCCAACGGCGGGCAATGAAAATGATTAGGGGGGCTGGAGCACATGACTTATGAGGAGAGGCTGAGGGAACTAGTCTTGTTTAGTCTGCAGAAGAGAAGAATGAGGGGGGATTTGATAGCAGACTTTAACTACCTGAAATGGGGTTCCAAGGAGGATGGAACTAAGCTGTTTTCAGTGGTGGTAGATGGTAGAATTAGGAGCAATGGTCTCAAATTGCAGTGGGAGAAGTCTAGGTTGGATATTAGAAAACACTTTTTCACTAGGAGGGTGGTGAAGCACTGGAATGGGTTACCTAGGGAGGTGGTGGAATCTCCATCCTTAAGAGGTTTTTAAGGTGTGGCTTGACAAAGCCCTGGTTGGGATGATTTAGCTGGGGTTGGTCCTGCTTTGAGCAGGGTGTTGGACTGTGGTCCCTTCCAACCCTAATCTGCTATGATTCTATGATCCTGGACCTGATTCTGCAAGGTGGTTTGAATTTTCAGTTTCCATTGACTTCAGTGGGAATTGAGGGCACTATTACAGGATTGGATTCCTTTTGTATGCATATAACAGCGTTTTGGTAGGTAGTGAAATCATACATTGTAAAAATTTACTACACAGCATTCGGTAATTGATAAAACAGTGGCAAACATATGGCGTCCACAGCTTGAGAACTTGCAGTCTAATGGTACTATGGCCACACTGCAGTTAAGTAAATGAGAAACTGAGAAAGCATTCAACAATCATCAGAGCTCCCAGTGTATTTAGTGTACAGTTATGCTGAAGTTTCAGGAGCTTGAATATATTCTTTTACTAAATGATATTGCTACTGTTTGTATTACCCCACGTCACTCCCAGTGGTTTGCAGCAGGGAGAGCTCTGGGAAAGTATTTAACATTCCTCTGCATGTGTCCGGGAGTCTCAGTCAGAATGTACTCCTCCCATTAGTGCTCACTGGGTCTGAAGAAACACAGAGAAAATGGATTAAAAAGATTTCACACAGTGGAGGACAATGAAGAGGCAAGATATGGTAGAATACATATGCAGGTTCCAGTTGGCTCCCATAGTGCCCCCTCCTGCAGTGACCTGGGCATCTTCCGCAAGGTACTAAGCTGGCTCAACTCGGAGTGCACTAGCACCTTGCCAGGTTGGACCGCTATTTTTTTCAGGAAGCAAGTCCAGCCTTAAAATGTGCACGAATGAGACCACAAACTGCCACAGAAAGGGGAGAGGGCAACTGGGCTGCGATAGGCCTGGAACAGAATATGTGCAGAGGTGTCCGTCTATATTTAGACTCCTATGTTAGGTACTTATGTGGGATGGCAAATTTTGCTACCTAGGCAGTGTCATTTCATGAGATGCAGCGTTTGACATTATGAAGTGCATTGGGGCAGCCAGCGATGCCTTTGAAAAACTTCAGCAACATCGCGGGAACAGACTGCAAACAACAATTGATGTTTACCGTGCCGTCATTATTGTTGGCGGCCCAGTGCAATTTCAGTTGCTTGACCATGGTTTTGAAGCCTGCTTTTGAGGCCTGCTTGCTTGACCATTCTAGCTTCTGCAGCCTGACCTCTTCCAGTTGGCAGAGACAAATAGGAATACTGAGTAACTTTGCAGATGTCTCAGTTTCTGCATACCACGACACATAATAAGATGAAATACATAACACGTATGCTTGCAGCTGCACATAGATAACAATGAGGGGCATAACAAGTTATCCTGGAACATCTGGGGGTACACTTTTTCACTGCCCAGAGGCAAACTTTCTCACCACCCATTCGATCACCAGATTTTTTTTGATGACCCCAATTATCATGGTGAGAATGGAATGTCGTCAGGGTGAGAACCCAATGTAGACAATAGAATATGTAATAGTTAGTAGAGAGGTAATTAGGTGAAAGCTGTGTATAGAAAGGTATAAAGTCACTACTTAGACAAAGGGATGAACTCCATCAACACCTGATTCCACAGGAGGTGCTGCTGGTCTGGCCAGAGGATCCACTGACTACCTGGGGGGGGCCCCTGAAGAAAGCCATTCCTGTATACAACCTTCTGAGCAACTGCTTAGTTCTCCAGGTTTAGTGAGTATGATATGTTGTAGTTAATTTTAGGCTTTGTATTTAACTAGTATATTTATAGAAAACCTTGCACATTAAACCTTATTGATCTGCAAATTGGGTGTACCGTGTCTCACTGGTATCCACACTGATCACACAGTGTCCAGTAACAATTATCACCACACTCTTCTATGGCTGCGATATGTGGACTACTTATCAACACCACACAAAACGCTTGGACCAATTCCACTTACTACGTCTGTGGTGGATAATGGGAATTAAATGGCAAGATTTGGTTCCAAACACCGAGGTCCTTGAGTGATGCAACATTACAGGTATTAAAGCTTTAATAGCGAGAGCGTAGCTAAGATGGTGTGGTCATGTTGTCTATAGGTCTGATAGTAGAATACCAAAGGCCGTCTTGTACGGAGAATTGCGGACTGGAACTCATTTTAGAGGCAGACCAAGAAAACGTTATAAAGATGTTTTCAAAGCCAATCTCTTGCAACGTTGACTTTAACACTTGGGAGCTCTTAGCCCACATCAAGACCGATGGCAGCAGCTCTGCCACCTGGGAATGCAAGATGTCAGGAGCTCACAAATTGCTGCAATCAAGGAGAGATGTACGAGGTGTAATGCTGAAAGCAGCACAATTGTTTTCATCTGCTGCACTTGCAGATGGCGCTGCAGGTCTGGAATCGGTCTTTGGTCTCATCTCAGGACCCATAATAAGTGTCTGTAGCTCATCTGTCAAGCTCATTGAGAGAATCCATCAATCGTCATCATATGAGGAGGAGTGGCAGAGAGAGGGATCAGATGAATTCATTCACTTAACAAATCCAATCAAATTATGCCGTATGTGGACAGGGGGAGTGGCAGGTACTCTCCCAATGACTGCTGGATAGGAAGATCAATGGACTCCCTTGAATTTCCTAGGAATTGCCAGTCAGGGACAGTTTTCTTTGGGCTGTGTAGCCCTATTTAATCTCTGCCTGTTTGATAATCAAGCAGCTAGCTAGGGAGGAACCTATCCTGCTTAATAAATAGAGTCACTTGGTCCTGTCTACACACAAAAAATGTTTGCAAAATTGCCTGCAATTTCCTGCAATGTTGTGCTGATGGGATTTTGGCTGCTGAGACCATTTTCAGTGCTGTTTTGATTAGACTAGCTCCCAGAAGAGTTATGAATGCTGAAAAGCTGCCCTCTTTGCCCCCCACAAATCCCTGTCCTCTGTCTGTAGAAATAAGGACTCATTAGACAGAGGAATCCCTAAATGGAAGTAGCCAGAGAGGCTATTCCCTGTTGAGAAATTTTGGAGGCTCGCAGCCTTTTCCCGCCTTTCAACAGAACCTGATGTGTCCCACCTGGAAGTTCCCTATTCACCTTCGTTGAATGAACAGTTGTTCTCCTACCCTATTTCTACATCCCCCCTCTTACAGGGAGAGGGAAAGGAGGATGCCTCTCTCCACATTCACCTGAATTTGCATAATGTCTCTTGAAATGTCTTTAAATCTTTTCACAGATAAGAAATTGCATTGGGTGTTCAAAATCTTTCATGGAAGAAACCTCAAGTGGACCCCACCACCACCATTTTTTTTACATCAATTTTTATAAATTGGGTCAAACTCTCAATGCTGGTAAAATGGGTGTGAGGAGCAGCAGAGATATCCCCCTACTGAATTCCACACCATGCAGTTTTATTTGACTGGCTGTGGATTTGCTTAGCGCTATGAATTCTTCTCAAATACCTCCTCCCTGATTCCCATTCACTCCTCCCTGTTGTGGTGTTACCAGAAGATGATGAATTCTACAATGCCAAATGACTTGGAGGCCTATGACAACAGACACCAAAATTCTGCCCCCCGCCCTTTTATTTTAAGCTACTTTCACTGCCTATGGAACCACACCAGAAAGACTCTACAATATCTGGGGGTGAGGAGAAAGGGTGCCTTATACAGAGGTGCATCAGTTTGCCTGTTTTGTGCCCTCAAACTTGAATCCAGGCTGTTAGGTCATATTACTGGCTATGCAGAAGTGATGCTGAAAATATATTATCATGTTTAAGTACATGGGGGCACAAATCACTTACTTGGTGTCATTAACTTAAACCAACAGTAAGGAAAACTAAAAAAAAAAATGTAATTATATCATCAGAGTCTGTGCTTATAGAGCAATTTAAAATCCACACAGATATGGTGCACTAATGAAAAAGCCTCACAAGGCTTCCAACACTGAAGCTACATTATATTTTATGATTTTTGCACAATGGAGGCTCTGGGCCTAATTCTCATCTCATGTCAGTGTAAAACTGAAATTGGTGGTTTGACGCACACCTGAAAGGAGAACTGGGCCTTCTATACACAAGAATGTGTAGGATTAAACAGATAAATAAAGAAGTAAGTAGTTGAATAAAGAAAAAAAAATATATGCTTTGTAGTTTAAATAAAATCAAGGGAGCCATGAGAAGGTATTGAAAATAACATGTTTAAAAATTAGTAAAAAATGTAATTGTCAAAATAAGTTGTTAAAATGCTGAGCTCAAAATCTGGCTGTTAAGAGAAGTCTCTGATTATTAAAACTGGTTCTAACAAACAAAGAAAAGTTATTCATGATGTGATGAACTTATAGTGACTCCCTAACACACCAATGTTATCTTGAAGAAAGGGGTCCAGTTGTAAAATCTTGTCTACTTCAGGCCTAAGAAAGGGGTCACCCCCCAAACCAGCCAAAAACTGGTTTGTAGCTAAGATGATAACAGTCAATATGACATCATTAGTTTGTTGTTCTGTATAAAAGAACTAGGCTTGCTAGGCGTATTTATCAGATCCTACTTGATCATGCTGAAGAAAGCCAGGATGAGAGGGTTATCCCTGGGACTAGTCCTTCATGAGTATTCCGATCAAATGCTTATGAATGTTTTACTGTATTGATGTAGTAATTGCTTATTATGTAGGCTTTTTAGTCATATTTAGAGCAATTGAACAAATATAATTTGGCCTTGAGATTTAATAAAAAGAATTTATGGTTGAATTGGTGTCATGGTAGTACCCTGTATTAGTAATAATAATTCCAGCAAGAAGGTGCATTAGCTTCTGGGGACCTTGGACTATATTAGGAGTCTAGTCACAAGTAAAAATAATTTGGTGGTTCTCATTCCAGTCCACTTCCGGCATATCACAAAACAGTGCCAACTTTTGAACAAACACAAAAACAAAACAAAAAATCCCACCATTTTTTGCAGGCTCCAAAGGAGACTTGGGACCAGAGTTGATACTGAAATTTATTTTGATGTGCACTGCTATATGGGGAAATTTGCTTAAAAATAAAATAAACCATAGTACTTTTTACTACCATAACACTTTCCATCAAAGGATCTCAAAGTGCTTTTCAAATAACAATGAGCCTCACAATGCCCTCAGGAAGTACGTGATTCAATTATGTCCATGTGTATGCTCTTTCTCCCTCCGTTTCTTGAAGTCCATTAGAGGCTTTGCTATTGCTATTACATGGAGGTGATCAGATACTTCAGCAATGGCAGTAGTATAAAATCCTTAGACAGATCTGAGTGGAAAAGCAGAATTTAGACATGTTTGGAAATCAGACAGTTCAACAGTGGTCAGATTTCTAGGACTAGGCTAACCACTTTTAGGAATGAAATGTAGACTATACACACTATTCTGCAAAACCAGAAATAATTCATCATGGGAAAAGGGGGTAATAATAATATTTCCATTTACACACTACCTTTCACTCCAAGAGATCCTCAAACAGTTTGCAAACTTGAATGGGGTATAAAATGTATACAGCAGGATTACTTCAACCACCACTAAAAACAGCCACTTCTTGTGTAAAAGGTGGAAACTGCTTAACAGCACACAAGAACATTATACAACGGTTTAGGAAAGAAAGAAAATAATACTGTATTAAATTAAATGCCAGTGGGAATTTTGCTATCCAAGTTGGAATTTGGTTAGCACACCTGGGTTAATACCCCTCCCCTTACAAAAAAGGCGAAGGCATCCTTTATTAACACAGTTTTGCAGTTTATGAGAAAGCCAGCACCTCCAGATGCAAAGTACTCCCTATCACCATCCTGAAGCAACTGGTTCAATGCACAGGTAGAAGGAAAAAGTAATACTTAGTGAATCACACCACTTTCAACAACTTCTACTGTAGCTGATTCTCAAAAGACTAGCATCAAAGCAAGGATTGACTCATCCTGGTCATTACTGGTTTGTGAGAGCTGGTAGGATCACAGCTATTGGTGGCCTGATTTTTTCCCCAAAAAAATTTCTGAAGCTGCAGAGAATAAGTTTTAAACTGTGCAGCTTTCAGAGAAACTGTAACATGTGTACAATGATGTCAGCAACTCTAATCACGGACACCATCAACAACAGTGAAGAAAGACTCCATTCTGTAAATGAAATCGGGGGGTGGGGTGGGGAAGATAGACTGGAGTAAATGAATCCCTAACCATACAACAGAGCATTTCGGATGTGTTTTATGTTTAAATGTCAAGGGGTAGGAAAGCTTGGAGAGTATCAGAAAGGAAACAGGCTTCTACATAGGGCTTGTAACTGAATTTATACCAGTAGTTTTGCTTGAATAAATTATACAGTTAAAAGAGAAAAATATGAGGGACTAGGTTTCTTTGAGCTCATTCCTCCTATAATCCTACAAATTCCACCTCTGTTTTTAATCCCACCTTTATATAGCACCAAGAGTTATATCTGCATAATATCCAATGGGAAAATACCATTTTGTGATAAATTAAGTGTGAGAGACAATCCACATGACTGGCTTGTTTAACTTATCTAAAAAGCTCTTTGCCCAGCAAATAAGTGAATGAGGCCTATGCTGCCAAAAGGAAGTTGTTAACATAATTTATAGCAATCCTGGGTCACTTTAAAGTTATACACAGCATTTCTTTTAAATGCTTCTGTTTTTAAAGAGCAAATACATGTCAAACTGCTTTTTTCCTACAAATTCACTTCTTTTTATTGTCCACTGCCTTTAGAAAATACATATACACCCCTATTTTCAGGATGCAACCTATCTTTTCGCACAAACACTATAAAACTGCTCAGAATTGAAATAAAGGATGTATAGTGCTTGCGCATACTTCTGTTAAAGTCCGTGGATGTTTTGATATTAATTTAATTTGGAGAAGGATCAGTTCCCTAAGTTACACCACCTTGTGATTCAAATTCTATCCTTAGTTGTTTAATCATTGCCGTTATTCTTTTCCTCCTCTGGCATGCTATATTATATATAGCACACTTATGGAACTATATGACTAATCATACATTATTAAGAAAAGCATTAGGTGGGCAGCATTAAGAAAAGCATTCACAGCCACATTTGCTGTTTTCCATATACTTAGAATAGGAAATGCCACAGAATTAACTACCATGGGTGGCAAATGTTAATTTATTAACAGCATCTCACTACAGATAGACCCCTATGTTACAGATAAAGGCAAAATAAATCTAAACATGTTCTATGGGTTAGTGTACTTATGTGTTTAATTTGTTATCTGTAAAATCACTATAGTTAATATGGATATAAATACATAGTCAATTAAATGTTTCACATAGAAATTAACATTTTAAATAAACTAAAAATATTTTGATGAATGTATATTATACATTCAGATTTTTACTGGTTAGTTTGAAAGAATTCAACTGATAAGTCTTTCTGAAAGCAACTTATTCTCCCCGAAGCACAGTACCAATTGATTATCCAAACTATTAACCTTGGCAAAAATGTCTATTTCAACCCTTGATTATGAATTTGGTTCACATGTCTAATGCTTTGTGTAAGAGAATTAGCAGAAACTCATCTCAATGTGCTTTCAAAAGAGGAAACTAAGCAGACAGCCTTGTTAATTTAGCATATAGACTTGGAATAAAGTACAACATCCATCATCTCATCGAAATTCAATTAAAAATTGGTCCAGTGTCCAAGGAAAAGGAGCCAATTTTCTGTTGAAAGTAGAGTTCTTGGAACATCTCTAAAACCCTTAATGGTACTTTCATTCTGGGAGCCAATATGAAAGAATAACTGGTTTGGGAATTCAAATTACCCCTTACATTAAAAACTAGAACATGTATAATCTTAAAGCTGAGGCCTTTGTCATTAATTTAATGCATGCTGTCACCACAGTACATTGTACATCACTACAAACAGAGAGTTCCAGCTAGGCTTTTTAGTTATGCTTTAAAACCTTCACATTTTCTGCCTGGTACATACCCTCACTGAACAACCTTTAGAATTCAGAGACAATTATGATGTTCAGAGACTCATTGCAACAGCAAGTCTGAAATATCCTGTCTTACTGTATATAGCATATAGCAGCTATTATCCACTTATAGCAGGTTTATTCTGTGTGTGATAAAAAAGCACTACTTGCAAACACATACCAAGATTTAATATTGGAGAAAAGGCAAGCTTAAAAGTATTGTAACAAGGTTTTCAGCATTAAACACAATTTTGTTTCAGATTTCAACTGTTAAATGTCTTAATTTTTTTTCTTATTTCAGTAATATAATGATGATAAGCTTTGACAGCCTGTGACTCTGCAAAGAGGAGATTTCTCCTTGCTCATTGTTTCTCAAACCAATCTCCTTGCCTGAAATTTGATTTCCAAAGTGCCTTGCAGTCCTTTAGCTGGATGGTAGCAGGCACTCTACTCACAGCACTTGTAATCATTTCAAGTAGGAACACACTTTTGGAGGTTTTTGGAAGCTAGACAGATTCTTATCTATCTAGTGGAGTATTCACAAAGATGATATAATCAGTTTAACCCTTTAATACCCTCCTCTATTACCCAGCTGACTGCAGAAAACACGACAGATTGTGCCACAATCTGAAGTAAATAGCAGCCACATTTCTTGAATGAACGTTTAACTCTTGGTATGTAGTACTGATGCATTTCATTTTGGTGACGCTTGTTATCATTTGTCTTGTACGAGTGTTTATCTACCGGTTAAAGCAGCACACTGTGATCAGGACTCTTGCATTCTGATTCAGTCACTGATTCCCTTTGGGCTTGTCTTCACCAACAAATTAGGTAATGTTAGAACATAACATTGAGTAACTGAAGTAATTAACAAGATGTTAAAAATGACTTAGTACTAGAGCTGGTTGAAAAATGTTGCCCCTGCCCGCACACACACACAAATACATACACACACAAATTCAATTTTCAGCAGAAATTTAAATACCCAAAAATTACTGGCTGAAACCCACAAATTGTTATTTGGAAATGCTGCCACAATGCCTCATAGGAGTTGTCATCGGGGTACACCTCAAATTCCCATTCTATTCTGTAGTCTCTGTGTCCCACTTTATCCATTTGAAAATAGGTATAATAATTATTATGTGCCAAGCAGGAGTGTTTGTAAGTCTGAGTTAACTAACAATTATGATGTCTCAGCCATCACTCTGGTAGACAGATATGTGTCTGACTGTATTATTATTTACGTATTTATTTAGGAAGCCCATAAACAGAAAGGGTCCAATGCCTGGTTCCAGCCAGCTTTTCAAAGTTTATGGAGCAGTGCCTATGTTTATTTAAACCACTCCCCCCCCCCAAGTTGAAATAGCACAGCAACTAATCCAAAACATTTTATAGAACAAGTGAGAAGAATATGGGCAAAAACGCAGAAGTCAGGACTGTGGTGAAGATATTCTGAAGCATAATCCTTAGAAACTTTGTACAATGGATGAAGACAGCATAAAAAGAAGAGAGCCCTTTTTTGTCCTGTGCTGCATTCCAATACATGACGGTGACACTGGACTGATTTTTATAGTGGGGGCGCTGAAAGCCATTGAACAAAACCGTAAACCCTGTACATGATGGAAACCACTTCAAGCCAGGGGGTGCTGCCACACCCCCGCTACCCCTAGTTCCAGCATCCCTGATACATGATGCAAAAATGTTCTATTACATCTCTCTGTAGTTTTTAAAACGGGACTATAGTCCAACAAGGTTCAGGGTGAGCTGGAATTTGGAATGGGAGCCAGATTGGGATTTACATGTGTTTGAGAGTTTCTTTGCACTGGCCAAAGGATTTAGAAGAGGGTTTTGTCTGGTAAATGGAAAAAACCAAACCTGTTTTTGTTGCACCCCCTGTATGTTGTAATTTGACCCTGTTGGATGCCAACCCCTTTTCTTTACCTGAGGGCCACATTTGCTCACTGAGGCACTTTCATTCCTGGGCATCATTTATTATGAATTATCTACAAGGCGTTTCTGGACAATTCTCAACTTTCGGCCTGGTGTATCAGTCTTCATTTTGTGTTTCATGCCTTCGATAGTTAGCAGTGGCTAACAAAAGTCACCTTTCTGCTTTCCATTAACTTTCTGGTGTTCTAGAAGTTCCTCTTTCTTTTGACTGTGGCTTTGCAAGTTCATATTTCACCTGCTTTTTTTCTGGAGATTTAAACTATTGGAATTTCTTTTAAAGCCTAAAAATGGAAATTTATAATCAATGTAACATACTCGTTAACTCAAGTATTGTGATTTTATTTTGTCCAGCAGTTTGAATGTTAGGCATAACAGATGCCAAACTGGGTGCCCTCTTTCTTGAAGATCAACCACATCTCATCAAGCTCAAGTAATGCACGTTCACAATACTCCTGATTCTTGCTAACTAAAATGAAATGAATTTTGCTGGAGGAAAGGTTCAGCTTCCGATGCTCTAGACTCTTTGAGCATTATTCTGTATTTTGCACGTGCTGTTCCCATCCAGTGAGTTACTTCACAAGAATTTATCCAAATGTTGTGTGCCTCTAACTGTTAAGTAGGAAACACATCAGGATTACAAGCAGCTTTGAGGAATGGGATAGAGTGGGATGGGTTACAGAGAATACAGGAACTGGAGTTCCTAACCACTCCAGAAAAAAACCCAAAGAGGCAAAAGAACAGAATTCCATTAGTTCTGTTTGCCAGAAGCTGGGAATGGGCGACAGGGATGGATCACTTGATGAGCACCTGTTCAGTTCATTCCCTCTGATGCACCTGGCATTGGCCACTATCAGAATATAGGATACGGGGTTAGGTGGGCCATTGGTCTAAACTGTGGCCATTCTTATGTTCTTATGTCATTTACTACATTCATAATAAGTAAGCTGACATTTTAGCTGTCAAGGAGGAAAAAAGGCACTGAGAAGGCCAAACTATTGGATTACACAATCTCCATTCCATAAATTAATTACATGCATCTATATAATTCAATTATTTTGCCTATCTAAGGGGTTATTGTTTAACCTGATTAAAAATAGATTATTTTCATATATTAAGTTTTTTGTTGCACAACAATTGATGTTACATAGCGATGATGTGAATTTTCATCATCACCATCAAAAGAAATGTGACAGCTGTAATGTAAATGTTACAATCTGTAGTTACCATTGTTTTTGGCACCTACTTTCCAGGGGGTATAACACACTGTAAACAGAAGATTTGCAGCATGGCTAAACCATAAGCATCCCCTATGCTGCCCAACCAATGAGTCTCAACACTGACCTGAAATGATTAAATCTAGGATTGAAAAAGTAGTTTAGTTTCTGTGCCTACTCAATCTTTGGCATCTCCACTGAGACTGCTAATATGCATGCCAGCTTTGAAGGTGGTTTTGGGATGCAGACATTTGAGAACTAAACTATGAACATCTTCTTTCACATAAAACACTGAGCAGCCATCAGATAAGCTGGTTGCTACTGATTTGATTTCAGCCCAGTGATGTAGACATGAAAGTCCTGAATGTCATTACCATTGCTGGAATCACCAGTCCCCAACATTTGCCAGTATTTGAATAGAACAGCTTAGACTCACACCACTATAGAGACAAGAGTCAGCTGAGATAATTTATCTTACTATAAATAAATTACTTATTTCCATTTTTTATCATCAAAATTTATCTATTTGTATCAGGACCATGTCATCCAGTGAATTCGAACAAACCTTCATATTACTCAGAGAACAGCCTTAAAAGGTGACTGTAGTCCAAATGAAGAATGATATAAGATATTATTTGGTGGTTCTAGGTGACGTATAATAACAAAATCTACTAGCAAAAGCATTGCTAAGAATCAGGATTTCTATTCCTATAAAGTGTAAAAAAATAGTAGCAGCTTTTATTCAAGGAGAACGAATCAGATTCTGCCACAACCTCTCAAACACAGCAAGTTATTTACACATTGCTGAGGGCAAAAGGACATTATTCACCATCCTTTAAATGGATATTTGCTTTGTCAACTGTCGCGTGCACATGTATATATAATAAACTCTGCCACAAGGTAACATTTTGGTTTAAACAAATAGGAAACACTGACAACAGGAATCAACTGATTTAGTTCAACTAGTAACCCACATACCTCCTGTCATCCTGTGGATGAATGCTAAACATGTCTGTTGCAACCAGAGATAAGTGTTTGAAAGTGATTTTGCAAGTGGCAAATTGATTTTGGAATCCAACTGGGTCAACTGGAACAGAAGTATATGTACATCAGACAGCAGCAGGCTCCATCATGGAAGTTCTCTTCCCTATGTCATACTCCCTTTTTCAAAGTAATATACCATAAAGTAAATGTTGTACTCTTGGCAGGATGTGTGACAAGTGGTTCTGCTCAGTGTTAAGTATTCATCATTATGTAAATGTTCTCCTTTCAGTCTTGTGTTGGTTTGGTTCGTTTTTTGGGGGGGGTTTTGGGAGGGGGGGGTTGCATTTATATATTTAAGGAAGTTTTAACAGGTTTAAAAATCACTGACATAAAAATATCAGAGACAAAGCGATAATCATTATAACATTTTGTTGGAGAAACACACAGTAGTATAATCATCAAATCTTTCAATTTAACAGGGTGTTACCATTTTACAAAGTGAAAGCTTAGCCTAAAATCAGAGTGTGCAATTTAATCCTAATTTTCCTCTCCTCTCATTCCACACACACACACACTTTTAAATTGCTGGAACATAACTGGGGTGAGGCTTAGGAGACATGCAAAAGCAGTAAATTATGATCTATTCATTTTAATAGTCTAAGAGGATTTTTATTTGTATGTTTGCATAGCCCTCATTTGTCCAGGTGGTATTAGCTATAGGAATCATAGGTTGGAATAGTGGGGCACTGGTTTGAAGACGCATCTTCTGGATGGCAGTTAGGTTCAGTGCAATCACTTAGTGGTACCTCTAGCTCTCATGAGGATGTGCACATAATGCATATTAACTTGTCTCCAAAAACTATTTCAATGTGAAATATATTCTAAAGAATCAAGAAACCCATTAAGATACAAACAACAAGACCTCCTTGCACAAGGCACTAATGGGGAGAAGTTTGTTGGGGATAGAAACAAAATAAAAACAGTAACGTATTCCAGAGGGGTAGCCGTGTTAGTCTGTTTTTAAGGTGCCACGGGCCTCTCACTGTTTTGCTAAAGACTAACAAATTTATTTGGGCATAAGCTTTTGTGGGCAGAAACCCACTTCGTCGGATGCATGCAAGTAATATGTATAAAGCAAACACAAAATCAATCAGGTAACTAATCAACACCTTCCACAGCCATTCCCAAAGTGCCAAAGGCCATAGTGTAATCGTAGTGAATCTTACTAGAAGATGCAAGCACAACTAGCAGTTAAGAGAGCTCGACTTCATTTTCAGCTCAGACACATAGGCATGGCTGGAAGGGGCAGTCAGTGAATAAGGAACAGTCTTAAACAACTGCATGAATCCAAACCAAATGGTAACAACAGGCTGAGTGCTTCTTATAAATACATAGTCCAGCACAGAGATCCTATGCTGAAATCCAGGGCATTTGCATAACTTCTGCACAACGGAATGGTTCCAAATCATCTGAAAGGGTTTCTTGGTTTTTTTTTTTTTTAAGTATCAGATTAGACAAAAATTAAAGTTAAGTTTCCTTAACAACAACTTGCCCCAAAACATTGTCATCTCATGAAGATGTGTTTAATAGATTGTATCCAGGTTCTGAGGCCTTCAGCTTGTCTACTATTTAATAACAGCAATTTCAGAATCAATATAATCACTATTCCTCCCCATTTCATTATGCATATTTGTATTGTCTAATGAATCAGTGGGAAGGCAAAAAAGAAGGGTACCTCGCTATGGAGATGAAGGCATGTCTATTCCTAGGGTACCTGGATTCAGTTCCCCGAGAATCAGTTCTGTTTTGGCATCTTAAACAAAGGGGTCAATGTGATAAGCAGCTGGCCTCTCTTAGGCAATGGAAGACCTGAGGTTTTGGCTCCACAGCCTGTTTAGCCAAGCTCACCTTGTAGCAGATCACACCTTTGGTTTTTAGAGCTACAAGTGAAGAGGGACAAGGCCAAACTGAAAATAATAGGAAAGAGTTTCTGCATGCAGGGATGAACTTTTTGTTCTTCCTTATCTATGATGTATAAAGCCATTGCCCTGTTGTTTGATATAAATCTCCCTTATCTTCATCCTATGTTTTTCTGTAAAGCCAGGAAGAGTAGTCTGACTGCCCTAAGTTCTAGGACATTTATATTTTATTCCTTATCTGAGCTGGTTAATGTTCTCTTTGTACTTCCCAGTCTATGAAACCTGCTTCCACTGTGATGATCCTTTTGTCTGGCTAGGAAAGGGACGTCTATCAACAGGTGGGACCTCTGGGACCACTGGCAGAGTGAGAAGTTAAACTGACTATAACTGTTCATAAGCACTGAGGACTGGTTTCACGACTGAGCGCCACAAAGATTTGTAGAGGTTTCATAATCAGATGCAACCGAGTCCATAGTTATTCTGATTCATGATATCCTGGCAACCAGCAGCTCTGGACACCACAACCTGCTGGAAAGTTGCTGGTCTTGAGATATCTGGTTGATGTAAGTATCTTTCTTTTGTTGGGAACATCTTGGCTTGAGATGTGCTTGTATCGACTCTAGATTGGAAATGACTACTAGACAGAGGGAACTCTTCTTCATGTTCATGAGTCTCTCAATCTCACACACATTGCATATTATATAAGCACCCACAATTCCATATTTCTGCAGAGCTGGATAATAGTTGTTGTGCTGCTCTGTTCACTTCTGGGAACATAGAGGCATTGATGCATGTTATCCAGAAAATGGGTGTACATGTGAGTCACATAAAACTAGTTTGGCTATTACTGTAAGGACTTTTGTGAATGTCCTTTGAGTAGATCAAAGGCTGAAGGAAAAAACTTTTGCTGGAAGCAGAGCCATGCCTAGGGTACAGTGAATCGAGGCTATCACCCTGGGCCCCATGCTTTGGGGGACCCCATGCTTCGTGCCAGGACTGGCTGGGAGATGGGCGGCTGCAGCCCGCCTCCCAGTTGTGCACTGGGATCGGGTGGGAGACGGGCGGCTGCAGCCCGCCTCCCAGCTGCATACCAGGACTAGGCGGTGGCTGCCAGGGTCCCGGCTTCGTGCTGGGTCCGGCTGGTGCAGCCCGCCTCCCGGCTGGGAGCAAAAACCAGGCAGGAGGCGAGTGGTTGCAGCCTGCCTCCCAGCTGCAGGCCAGGACAATTTGCCTTGGGCCCCTCACTCTCCTAGGGATGGCCCTGACTGAAAGGGAATGTATGTGGATCTCAAGAATAGGTAATGTGTGTTTTATGGACATGCATATATATTCAGAAATTTCTTGAAGTCTATTGAGTGTATTACTATTACCCTATAGTTAGAGCCACCATGAATTTTTAACTTCTTCATACAGAGTCTTCAGCTCCAAGAATGCTACAATTCCTCTTGTCACCTTCACACTGAAAATGGAATATGGTCAAGATTATACTTTTAGTTCAATAACTGGCTCCATAGTCCCAAACCTAATGAAAGATGTAGTATTTCTTGGAAAGTTCATGATGTTTTAGTGGATTCCTGGAAACCAGAGACAGGATAAAAAATGCTTTGAATGGTCAATGCTGGAGAACATCCATCACATGCTGTCTGATCTTAGAGTTTATCATTTGGAAAGGAAAGAGATTTGAGTCATTAAGCAGAGTTCTGAACAGAATTTTGTCTAGCAGCTGTTAAGCTGAAGACATGTGAAGTTGCCATATAGTTTCCTTAGACTTGTATGGGCTTTCCTCTATTGGTACTATTCCCATATTTGTCCTGTGAGTAACAGAAATCCCTTCTTATTTTTATGGCAGCTGGGACTGCAAATCTAAGGATTTGTGTTGAACAAAACTGTAGTTTCAGCTCCTTCTAGATATTTTATGGGAGTTGAAAGGGAGCATTTGGATTTGCCAGCTTTGTCTGCTACTGCCTTTTCCAATGTTCCCCAATCTCAGAAAATTTCAAGGAGTAAATACGATCTACTTTGAAAATTTTGTGGACAAAGGATACAGCATCTGATAAGAGAATTAGAAGCCATGTCTTGTGCTGTGAAGTACACAGGGTGCAATCCACAAAACAACACAGATGCCTAAACTCCTAAGTCCCTGTGTGCAGCACCACTGTGCATTATGAGCCACCAGCTTGGCTGCCACCTAACCCTGTAGGTGGTTAAACTCACTCAGTTCCTAACTTTCTGCTGTAAAAGTCCCCTAAGCACTTAAATTTTTGACTCTAGGGCATGCACATTGCTGCTCCGCATGATGGGATATTCTGGTATAGGGTTTCCTTACTTTCTCCTGTTGAAGCTGTTCCACTGTGGATGTATAGTGGATGTAAGAGTGATTGAAGCAGAAGGACTGGAAATGGGATCTCTCACCTCCCAGGCAGGTGCCCTCACACCAGAGCACAGAGTCATTCTCATTCTCTCTGGCCCAATGATTGCTCAAATATTTATCCAGAGTAGAACAGTCACTGGGCCTCAAAGAGAGAGTGAAAATGCCTCTATAGTCCAGTGGTGAGGGCACCTTCCTGGAAGGTGGGAAATCCCAGATCCATTCCGCCTGCATTTTCAGTATACATTTTCAATGAATTTCCAGTATTTATACAAAGTGGAAACAGCTGTAATAGAAGTTATTGAGGGAGTCCCTCACCAGAATATCCCAGAGGTCAGTAGTTAGAGCAATCTGCTGAGAGGCAGGATTGGAACAGAGGTCTCCCTTCTCCCACTCTGCCTAAGGAGAGGAATTGAACTTGGGTCTCCCACATTCCATGTGAGTGCACTAATCACTGGGTTAACCCTTATAAGGTGAGCACCCACCCCCGATTTGTGTGGAGTAAAACAGATGCCCAACTCATTGCTGCAAGAAGTGGCTTAGGCGCCTAAGCTGTCTGAGTCTAACTCATAAGAGACTCATAGACTTTAAGACCAGAAGGAACCATCATGATCATCTAGTCTGACCTCCTGCACATTGCAGGCCACAGAACCTCACCCATCCATTCCTTTAGTAGGCCCATAGACTGGCTAAATTACTGGAGTCCTCAAATCTTGATTTAAAGGCTACAAGTTTTAGAGAATACACAATTTACTTTAGTTCAAACCAGCAAGTGACCTGTGCCCCATGCTGCAGAGGAAGGTGAAAACCTCCCAGGGTCTCTGCCAATCTCGACCCCAAATGTGGAAATCAGTTTGACCCTTAGCATGTCAGGAAGACTCACCAGTCAGACACCTGGGAAACAACTCTCTGTAACAACTTAGAGCCCTCCCTCTCTTGTGTCCCATCTCTGGCTGTTGGGGATATATGGCAATAGCAGTAACAGACGTGTGTGATGGTGTGTACAAATGCCACATTGGGAAACAAGGGGTTAAGGAACTACTCTGTACCCAGCCAGTCCCGCCCCGCCAGACCTGTAGGAAATCCTCCAACTGGAGGAGGAGTTAAAAGGCAGGGGACTAGCTCACTTGGTAGCAGACTAGGGAAGAAAGCAGACTTGCAACCTGCAGCTCCAGCATGGAGAGCAGAGGGAAGACAGAAATCTCTCCTAAGACAACTGCCCAAAGATCCCTCCCTGAGGGAAGGGAGGACTGCCACAGAGACAGCCTGAGAGGGAAGCATTCCCCTCTCCCCCTCACATGAACTCTGGATTTTGGTAATCCCCTTTATTTCTTGTTTGGATTACCCCAGCAGGGAAAAGTCCTTGGATTGAGCAGGCCTGGGAGAGTGGGCTATACCAAGGGAAGAGGCAGTTGCCATCTGAGAAAGAGCTACCATGCTGCACGCCGCCACTAGAAGATACCTTGTGATCAGTGGGCACCCTTCACACTGCCTTAACCCGGACAGTGACTTTGGGACAACCACAAGGGGGAGATAGGCAGTGGCCCAAGGAGGCTAGCCTTAAGCAGCCTTGGCTTTCAGTAGAGCCTGAGTGGATACAAATATGTGGATCTGCATCCATGAGAATAAACTTCTATTCCACCCGTAATCCGCACTTCCTCTTTTAGATGTATCTGCATCCACACTGCCAATCAGCTGTTTGCAGCCAGCCACCCCCTATCAGGTGTTGAGCTTCTGTCCCAACAAACAGCTGATCAACCCTGCCCACCACCTAACAGCTGATCAGCTCTTCTGGTGGCACTCAGGGATGGCAGCTGCTCCAGCCCTGTCCCAGAAGTCCCAAAGATCCAGGAAAGTCAATCCATGACCTCCGTGACCATCCGATCCACAATCTGCAAAAAGTGGTCCAGGGATATCCACATCCAGAGATATGGATATCCGCATATATAAAGCAGATATCCGTGGATTTGCAGGGCTCTAGCTCTCAGATCACTGATAGCCCGCAAACGGCCCTTAAGTATCCTCTCATAAAGTAAGTTCTCCATTCTTCTGACATCCTAGTAGTCTTTTTCTGCAAACTGTTCCAGTTTCAATTAATCTTTCTTAAACATGGCAGACCTGAATTGCACACAGTATTTCAGATGAGGTCTCACCAGTGCCTTGGAAATACTTTGCTTGATGCATCCCAGGATCGCATTAGCCTTTTTCACAGCCACATCGCATTGGTGGCTCTTAGTGTGATGGATCAATACACACAGGTCTTTCCTCCTCTGTCATGTCCATCTGATAAGCCCGCAAGTTATAGCAAAAATCCTTGTTAGTCTCTATGTGCATAAGCTTGCACTTTGTAGTATTAAATTTCATCCCATTTCTATTACTCCAGTTTCCAAGTTAATCCAAATCTTCTTGTATAATATTCTGGTCCGCCGCCATATTGGCAGTACCTCCCAACTTGTGTCATCCACAAATTTTATTAGCACATTCCCACATCTTGTGCCAAAGTCATTAATGAAAATCGTGAAATAAATTTGTTCTAAGGCCTTGCATACAATTGAGGTCAAACCAACAGGCCTGTAGTTTCCCAGATCACTTTTTTCCCCCCCTTTCTTAAATGTAGGTCCTATGTTTGCAATTCTCCAGATGCAGGATACAGTCCCCAAGTTTACAGATGCATTAAAAATCCTTGTTATTGGGCTTGCAATTTAATATGCCAATTCTTTTAATATTCTTGGATGGAGATTATTTGGAGCCCCTGATTTGGTCCCATTAAGATGTTTGAGTTTGGCTTCCACCTTGGCTGTGGTAATTTCTACTTTCATAGCCTTGTTCCCAGCTGGCTGGTTTCTGTGCATAGACTGAGAACAGAAATAGGTGCGTCCCTGCAGACCACACAAAGACAGCTATCTCAGAGAGGGGTAGAACTTAGCACTCTGCCCCTCTTGTCAGCATCTCCTACTGACTAGCTTAGGCAGCTCCCCGCTTAGCATGACGGCTCTTGTGAATCATATTCTTAGATGCGTCTCTCTCCCCACATTCATTGTCGAGAGAGCCCAGGTATCTAACTTGGATTTGTGAATCACAGTGTTACCTAAAATGTAGGTGCTGTGATGCTCAGTGTTGCAACACCTACATCTCTTTGTGGATCCCACCCATTGTTTCCAGGGATGAATTAACAATAAAAGAAATGGCTAATGAGATCTTTAAAATAAAATGTTTTTTCTTTTAATGACTTGAGTGATCCACAGCTCTAAGACCATCACAAGAAGTAGTAGCTCTTGCAGTACATGTAGTGCATAGAGATGCCTACAGAGTAGCAGATGAGGCCTCAGAATCACTTAAGAGTTCCTCTCACCTTTTGTGTCCATATGATATTTTAGACAAAGATCTTCTATGGGGATAGGAAACCACTGTTACTATCTTTGAAATGATTACTAGGGAATCTTTAAGCTCCTATTACTTGTAAAATTTCAGTGGCTTTCAGATTAGTCATTTCCTCTTATAAGGAAATTCTATTTCGATTACATCCTCAAAGGAGATATTTAGAGGCAGATGTGAATCCTTCAGCTTTAGAAGGGGCATTTTTCCAGGCACCTTTTCGCTTTCACTGGCCAAGTGATGGTCATCAGATTAGACACAACTAAAGCAGAATTTCTCTTTTGAGGCTGGCTGTAGGCAAGGCCCACACATTGAGCATGTTGTAGATTTTGCCTTCATCTACCTTAGCTGTCCAGCTACCCTGAAGAAAGGGGAGAGGAGTCTGCTTCTTAGGGAGGGCCAATGAGTCCTCATCCTAGTAGTTTCTTGGGTGGAGTTGTCTGTTCAGCTTCTCAGAGGCTGAGCAAGAGGAAACCTGTACAAGAACGCTTCCCATGCAAAGCCGGGCCTAGGGGAAGTAGGGCTTTTAGCCCGGCTCTCACCATAAGCAGAGCAGTAGCACTGTTTGCTTTCAGCTGTCCCCAGAGCACTATCACAGAGTTCAGATCAATGCACCTGGAATAAGCAGAGTACTGCTACTGACTTTGCATTACTGTAGCACCTTGACAGCAAGGCCCTACTGAACGAGGGGCTGTGGTAAGAGAAAGTCCCTGCCCCAAAGAACTTACAGGACTGGAAGTGCTAGAGGGACAGCTGGATGCAGGTGGCGGCCCCTTTACATTGTCCCAGTCAATGGCAGTCCCTTGCCTTCAGTCACTGGATCACGGGCAGTCCCCACACAGCCTCCTGGCCTGCAGGTTGCATCTGCACACAGCCCACTGGCCCAGCCCCCCTTCCACATGCCCGGGCTACCTGGAGGGAGGCCGCGGCTCTGAGCAGCACCAGCGTGGCACCGACCACTGGGGCCAATCCCTGACCACAGGGCACGGGCCCCCCGGGGCCTGGACAGCGCAGGAAAACGGGGAGGGGGGGTGCATGCCGGCCTGTGAAGCGGAGGGAAGGCACCGGGGGCGACCCAGGGTTACGGCAGCAGAACCGGGGAGGAGGCGGCCCCCGGGGATGGGGCCACAGGCTGGGAGGCTGGCGTAGGCAGGGCAGGAGAGCCGCCCCCCACGCGGCAGCCACATTCCTGCCGGGCCCCGTCAGCCTCGGTTCCTGGCCCTGGCCCCATTCACCCCGCTAGCCCCCCCACGGGCCTCTCAAAGGCAGCGGCAGCCCCCGCCGGCTGGGGCCCGTCCCGCCCCGCCAGGCCCCGCGCTCAGGGCTGCCGCAGGCAACTAGCAAGGCCGGCCGCAAGGCTGTAATAGGCGGGAGGCGGCTTCAATTTCGGCGCCACAGCGGCCTCCGGTGGCCGGCAGCCGCACGTGCAGGCGTCCCGCCTCGGCGCGGCGGCTCGTCCCTCCCTGCCTCCCGCCCTGAGTGAGGATGCGCTGCCGCTGCTGTCCCGCTCTGAGCAGGCCCTTGGCGCAACACACGGACTCCTGCGGCCAGGGCAGGGCAGGGCATTGCCGAAGCGGGGTTGAGCCCCAGCCCCCTGCAGGCCCTGGGAAGCCGGTCCCCGGGGATGGGCTTTGGACAGGCCCAGGCGACGAGCCCGGCCTATCTCCCACCTCAAGAGCAGCTCCGGCCAGAGCCAGGTGTCACTGGCCCCGCTCTGTGTTTTCCGTCGGGAGGTGCTCGGCGCCCGGGGCTGACCTCAGTGCCACTCAGGCTACGCACGCGAGGGGGGAGCGTTGCTCCAGCTAGGAGACTCCAGCAGCTCGTTAGGGCCCGGCCCAAGCTTATAACAAGACAAATCAACACACCAAGTTTATTCAATGTTTTATTTATAAACATACATTCACTATAAAAGCGGTTGCAGTTATGACAATTTCTCCTACTGTCCCGAGGCATTTTAGAATAAATATTGTCAGTGAAGATTAGTGTAACGGTAGTGAACGTTAGCGCAACGAGGACAGGAATTGTCCTTGAATGGATGTGCATATAAGGTGGATCCCTTTTAGCTCACCCACCTTTATGTCATGTATATACTCCAATAACACTACTTAGCGGGAGTAAGGAAAACCACGATGAAAGTTGGGTAGCGAAATAAATGAAATGGTTATAACAGTTATCCTATGTTCTCTGAATAACTAGGTGGTAAACAAGCTTTTGGAAGAGCTAAAAACATTACATTCTACTTGCTCAGCAACAATATATCACTTTTTGAAACAAACATGTACATGATAGCTTAATGTAGTAAAGCATTTTTCCTGCAACCACCCAAAAAAATTGACAAGAAATATTTCAAAGTTACGGTTGAGGTGGAAAAAGTTAGGCCTTAGCCTGACCGAACTCCCATTTAACAAGACTCCCAGTGAAAAATAAATCAAATATAAACAGAAACCATTGGCAATTAGAATTTAGAAAATGTTCTGTACTGATGACTAGTTCTTCATTATGGAAAAACATTGTGTGGTTTAAGAATGCTGCTTTGTTTTACTTCACTTGAATTTTGGTCCATATACAATCATGCCCCACTAAAATATGTATATATGAAAATACAGGAGAAAGAGGGCCTACATTTTCAATAGGCTTCAATCAGATATCTATTTGTGCGTTTGCAACTCTGCATATAAAACCTCCAGCTTGCACATGCATTTTGGCTTCAGTCACACTTCTGCTGAAAGCACTAGGAGTTCATTAGAAGCAGACCATACTTGTGTGACAACCAACACTTAGGCACACAGGTGACTGATTTACCCATCTAAATTTTATCACCTATGTGCATAAGTATTAATAACTAAGATAAAATGTTCACACACAAGCATGCAAAAATGGAGGTCATGTTTTGAAAATTAGGCCCACAATATAATATATTGACATACCCTTAGTGTAACAGATGGAGTTAGACAGATGTAAAAAGTTCTTTATAAAAATCTGTACTTTGAATTTCTTTTTGTGCATTATTTGCAATAAAGTATAATGACGACTACATGCAAAGTGTAAACATGAAACATCAAGGTTATCAAAACATTAAACAGTAAATCATGCAAATAGTTAATCAAAACATTGGATGTTGCTGTATATATCCAAAAGTTTTTTATTATTATTTTTGTAGGTTTAAAAAAAAAAAAAAAAAAAAACCCACCATGTGAAGTCCTGTGAGCTTTACTCTTGGGATTTATTGCATCCATAAGTCACCACTGTGTGCAACAGCTTCGCATTTTCTAAGGCACAGTTTTAATGAAACAACATTTAACTTTCTATTAGACAGCAACAATGTCTTAAAATGACAACATTGTACAAATGTTTTCAGTGACAAAGTATTTCTGCATGAGCATGCAACTTGCATGCAAAGAACTGTCTAGCATTTTAAATAAATAGATGATATCTATATAAACATTTAGAAAAAAATTATTGCTTACCTAATATCCACCTTATATCATTTTACTAACACATCAAAAGACAATGGATGTGTACATATTCTGTCACATACAATAAGGAATCTCTTAATTTAGTTTATCATGATTTTAAGGCAGAATAAATAGATTTTTTTCCCATTTTAAACAGCATCTTGAGCTGCTAAAAATGTGATGCTTTTGAATAACTGGTTTTTTTTTATCAGCTTGCTGAAATTCACCATGTAGTACAGTTAGTAAACCAGTACTGTAATGTTTTACAACTATAGTATGTCAGCTACTTTTTAGAGTATATTCTTGATCTTTACACACAGCTCCAGTTGCTGTTTCAGAGGCTATTGGTAGGCATTAATGAGAGAATACACTTATTATAATGCACAAGGTGCAACCGACCCAAATGTACTTAACAGTTTTGTTTCTTTATTTTTGTTTTGTTCTGCACAGTGCCACAGATTGGACCTCCTCCTGTATTCCTTATACACTCACAACTCCCACTGAGTGCAATGATAATTGTATACAAAAGGAACACAGGTTCAGGACCACTTATATACTGCTGTGAATCACAGCTGTTCATAGTGGACACATTCTAATCATATTGACCATTTATGGGACGCAAATAAACCTGTCTGGTTTGTAAGTGTATTTCTACTATATAACATCTCATTGAGGTACATGAGATTCATAAGATCTGCTAATTCATTTGTAACAACTCTACTGGCCATGAGAAAATTACAAGCCAACAAATCGATCCCCTTACCATCAACCACCAACCCACCTCTGGTAGATTCAGCTTCATCCACCTCAGCCTCCAATAATTTGATAGTACTGTATAATTCTGCACATGTTAAGAAGGATTTCCCCTTTATTATGCTACTGGGGATTTTCGCAATTGGTAATGGCATACACTCTTTCAGGCTTAATGAAGAAATCTTTATTTGATAGAATATTAAGCTGTAGTGTTGAATATTACTTGATGTATACACACACTGAAAAAAAGTCCTAATGCTAAAGGTGCAATAATTTATTTATATAACTCCTACCCTCCACTGAAGGTAATATAGCACAAAAAGTTTCAAAATTACAGCCTGTATTATTAAACTAGTGTCTGTGTAAAAAAGTTAGTTTCAGTAATAACAGAAAAGTCACTTGTGATGTTTAGTTTTGCAAATGCGCTAATTAGATGCTATCTTTAAATGATTTCTCAGGTTGGCGTATTCTAGGACTTCCATAAAGGTTCTGTAAACTTAATTAATTTCTAGAAATATTAAAACAAAATAGGTTTATTGAATATTTTATGACTTTCAAAAGAGCAAAATAACAGATTTTAAATCATGAACATATCTGACAATACGGAAAGCCTCTTTTTTAATAATACTTCAGATATGAATTACCAAATGTTCTTCATACACATTATGCAAATTCATTAAGAAAGGAAAAAATCATACTGTGCTTTAAAGTAGCAGATACAGCCTTTAATATGAGCATTACAAAATGAGATGAGAGCTATGAAGTCCATGGATATGAGCTCTTACAAGTGATTGTCTGGAAGCAGCCCCAGGGACACGATGGGGAAGTTCCTTCTTGCAGAAAGTTTTTAGGACTGAAATTCCTGTCACAACGTTGTTGGCTGCCCAGCAGCTAAATTAAAAATAAAAACATAGTAACAGAAAGGTGACAAATTTTGACACTTGTTACTTTTTAAACAATGGAGTAGATAGGATTTTCCTCATGTGACATTTATATTCCAAGAAATCCTGGCAAGAATTTTACATCTCTAGTGCCCCTAATTCTACAGCCAAATAAGGGTATAAGTTAGCCACCAACATGGAGGAAAAAAAGAAAGGTTATAATATAGGCCTAGATGGAATATATCCTTTATGTTTGAAAGCCAAATTATTTCCTTTGCATTGCTGGCACATTCTGCATGCACTTCCAGTCAATTTACACACAAAAGTATGATAAAAACAACATTGTGGTAGAACAACATGGCAAAGAATGATGTCATCTTTAGTTGATTCCATTGTGCCAGTTTTGCATTATATGATAGCACACACTGATCAGAAGCAGCCAGGCAATACACAAGTTAAAGAAGAGGGTTAACTACTTTGCCTATGAACTTTGTCAGTGTCACATTCATAACATTAATGATATGGACAAGAATATTTCTGTGTCTTTAAAGTTCATCTGTATTAATTTGTTGTTATAAAAAGATACGCTATCCATAGACTGCAGTCACTTATTAAAAAAAATACCCTGGCCACTTAGTTTTCTCCCTAGAACAACAAAATACACACTGATACAAGTATTTTTTATTTAAAGTTTCTAAACTGGTGTATTCTTTATGAAATAAAATCATTAGGAGCTTCAGGTAAACTTCTGGCAAGCCGCCGTTCTGCAAGCATATCCACACCTCTCTCAGCCCCTTATCTGCACAACTTCTGGTTAACAACATTATTCTCTACTGATCAGAAATTTCCATCATGTGAAACTCGGGGTGCATTTTATAACCTGGATAATGGAGAGGGTAAGAAGGGAAAAAGCTATGAGACCCATCTTATTTTAAATAGAGAGCCATTCATTTTTGGAGGCCAGGGTACCAGTTTTGAGGGGCAAGAGCACTAACCCTGCAGCACCATGTCCTCTATTTCAGACACGGTTTTCCAAATTTTTTATATATAAATAAAAGCCAAACAAAATACAGATAAACCATTTCAACAGTTTAAGGCCATCAAAATCAATCCCTCTAGAACTGCTAACTTGGACTATTTGTCCACTTTTGAAACTTAAGCAAAAGTGGGTACATTTAAAAAATTTTGTATGAAAAGAAAAGCTTCTGAGCTGCAGAGACACTGCAGAAAGAGGCCAATTTTCAGTTTAGAGTAAACATTTGAAGGTGAGCTATGAAACTCTGAAAATATTATCTGTATTACTTTAGCATGTAGGAGCCCTAGTCATGGGCCAGGACCCCTTTGTGCTCGGTGCTGTACAAATACAGAATATTAATTTGTAATGAAAACAAAGAATCTTAAATCACATGTGCACAAGTGATGTCATATAACACATAGCATTTTCCTTTACTTTCTGGCACAATCACAGTAGTAATAAAACTACCACCTCATATGTACTGAGTAATACTCAACAGTGCCCTCTCCTGTAAATATGGGACTGTAACCCTCTTTCAACCGAAACAAAAAAAAAATGTGGAAAAGGGACGAAAACTCAATTTCCTCTTCCAATGTTTATATATAAACTAGAAACACAAGTATATACATTTAAGGCCAGTTCCTCACCCACTTGTATAGGACTTTGCACAATCAAGCCTATAGATATGAAGAGATATTTCTACATTTTCTAATTTTGTTTGGTTTGATATAAGGTGCCTAAAAGAGTTTCATAACAGAAATAAAAGCAACTGTGCAAATTAATGAGAGGTTGTACAACAGCACCCTCTATCTCTAAGAATATGGAAATATTTCTAAGCTCAAAAAATCAATAAGGAATACAAAAGTCTCCTGTGTTTTGTCCAATCAATAGCAAGCATGTCCAGGATATTCGGTATTCAACAGAAATTTCAGATCCAGTCTAGGGGAGTGTTCTGTGTTTTTCTCCATACCCCCTGCCTTTTACGCAGAGTAAAAGTTCAGTATATATACTATGTATCTCACCATGTGATGGGAGGAGGGAGAGGAAGGAAGAGGTTAAAATTCTATAGTAATTTGATATCAATCACAGGCAGATGGCATAGCAGATAGGAACAAAATCTGGACTGTGCCTGGCAGTGGTTCCTACACTCTCAAATGACAAGTGAGAGATCCATGAACAGGAATCTCAAGGACATGCAAAGTCTGAGTGTGTTACAGGGGCCAGTATTTAGACATTAAATGGAATAATGGCATGTCTAATATTGCTTAATAGGGATCCTTCTGCCAATTAAAGAGCACTGTTCATCAGTTCTGAAGTAGTTTATGGACAGAAAGAGGATCAAAGTGGGATGGAGTCATGGTGAAAGCCTTCAAGACTGTGACACGGGAAGCTTCCCATCCTCTCAGAAATATGAACAACAATTAAAAATAGAGTAAGTTTACAATACCAAACATTATTCATGCATTACATTGCAAAGCTAAAATAAAGGGGGAATAGGGCAGAGAGATTTCTGAAGGCAATTGACAGTAACAACAGCTTAATATTGTTATATTAGATATGAACTATGCACAGTTAGTAAATACCTAAATTTCTTCCAACAATAAATTAAATCATGACAAGATTAACTCTAGAATGTAGTGTGGAAGGAAAAACACCATGAATACCTATCTTAAAAAGCACTTTGGTACTTACTTCTGGATCTGATGTAACAATCATTGCAGTTGAGAAGACCATTTCTAATCCTGACATCTGTGCCACTTGCTGCATCGCCAAGCTGTCCTTTACAAATTCCACACTATTGGTTGAAGAAGAATGGAGAGGGTAAGATTTATGGGACAGGTTTCTTTTTCTATATCACATTCTTTCCAGTGTTTGGATTTTCATTTCATGAGTTCCTTTTGAAGTGGGGGGAAAAAAAAAAGATTTTATGTGGTCTAAACCGAGGGCTTTTAGAGCAGACTATATTTAGGACTTGGATCCTGTAAGCCTTCGCTTCGACTAAATGTACATTAGAATCAATGAGGGTTTTGCCTGAGACATTACTATAGAATGTCTGGTGTGTAAATCAAGCTGGAAATTTTGAGAGACCAGATGTTCTCTTGAGATTTCTAGAAATCACCAGCTTAGCTGACGGAGAAATATCATAAGAATAAGTCTCTCTCAGACTTCCTGCTTGAGGTATTGGTGAAAATCAGAAAGCACATACATGAAGACACTGGAAAATGCCTGCATGCATGTCCCTTTTTGAGGGAGAAGCAAATTTCAATTTGAGACAAAGGTTAGCACTGGTTTTTGTTTTAGAGGAACAAATTTGCCCATCTTTATCTATATGCTGCCTCTTTTACAAAGTAAAAGCTGGGAGCAGCAATTTGGGATCTATAGGATATTTTTCATTAAGATGTTGGTGTAAAAACACTGAAATCATTTTTCAACTCCCTGGTCAATGCCATCATGGAGGCACTGCAATTTTAACTGTTTTTCCCCATATATAGTAAGAAGCAGCAAAATTTAAAAATCATTTACATTTAACACAAAGGTCACAAAGTGCCAAGTACATAGTACTAGCACTAACATTTGAAATGGGAGCAAGTGATGGAACGTTTAACCAGTCTTCCTTCCATCCAATACTTAGGTTCTATCTACACAGAGATCTGAAACTGTTTTAGCATCTTGTTAGTAAGAAGTTTGTTCAAATACAGTTCTCTAGAAAAGTGTCAGCATAGTTTCAAACCTCAGTGACTGGGCCACAGAAAATGTGTCTTGATATAGGGTTTGTATTGCATCTGAATCTCAAGTGTACTGGACAGCCAACATATACTTCACAAGACCACGTGTAAGACAACAGATATTAAAGTGACAGGTACTTTAGAAATGCTTATAGACAGACACCATTTCAGATTATAATTCAGATATAATTTTATCTAAAATGCTAAGCAGTGAAAGTTCTCCAAGATGAATCTGAATGAAGTCTGATAATCTGAAAATGGGAGGGAGGAGAAGGAGGGAGTTAGTCAGAATTACTTTGAAAGATTCATTTGGTAAATTATTTAAGAACAATTCATCAGACACCAGTATTCAAATATTTTATACATGGGAAACAAGATGTAAAATGGACATTAACCAGTGTCCCTAATTGAGAATTGTGCAATAATATCTATGCAGTTACTTTCTAATAAATCACAGGTCTTGTGTCTTGGTTCAATTAATATAGCCCTTGATGTAACTCTTTGATAGGAAAGTAACAAATTAACACCATTCTATTCCACTTCAGTACGAATGCATAACAGTGGTGCAGCACAACAACTTCCTCTTCCTTCCATTTCCAGCATTCATGATCACTAATTATAACATACTTTCTTCCCACACTAACATGACAAAGGTCAGATGAAATCTTTTTTAAACAACCAATATAATAATGAAATCATACCCTGAAGCAGTGAATGTGGAAATAAAGACCGAGTGTTTCAATAATCATGGCAGCTCCTTTTCCGAGAGGAAACCCACAGGTAGAACATAGTTTCTTTCCACTGACAGACCTAAAATACAATATATATAAATATATATATATTTTTAAAGTGTAAGAGCAATGTGTGGCAGAGTGAAAAAACAAGGTTACTTACCAGTAACTGTTGTTCTTCGAGATGTGTTGCTCATATCCATTCCAATGTAGGTGTGTGCGCGCCCAGTGCACAGATTCCCGGAACTTTTTCCCTAGCAAGCCCCGCAGGGCCAGCTCAGGCGCCCCCTGGAGTGCCGCGCTCATATCGCGGTATAAAGGGCACTGCTGGCTCTGCGGGTCCCCAGTCCCTTCTTTCTGCCAACTCCGAAAGTGGGGACGGGGGGTGGGTTTGGAATGGATATGAGCAACACATCTCGAAGAACAACAGTTACTGGTAAGTAACCTTGTTTTCTCTCTTCGAGTGATTGCTCATATGCATTCCAATGTAGGTGATTGAGTAGCCATACCTTGGAGGAGGGTAGGAGTTATTGGTGACCTGCTCTTGACAGCACGGCTCTGCCGAACCCCGCATCTTCCCTCGTCTGTTCCACGATGGCGTAGTGCGACGTGAACGTATGGACTGACGACCAGGTCGCTGCTCTGCAGATGTCCTGCAGGGGAACCCGCTCCAAAAAGGCTGCGGAAGAGGCCTGGGCCCTAGTGGAGTGTGCTCTTACCGCACCTGGGAGGGGTACCCCTGCCTGCTCATAGCATGCTCTAATGCAGGCAGTAATCCAGTTGGAGATTCGCTGGGTGGAGACAGGCGAGCCCTTCATCCTATCCGCCACAGCTACGAAGAGCTGTGTCGACTTCCGGAAAGGCTTGGTCCGCTCGATATAGAAGGGCAGGGCTCGCCTGACGTCCAGCGAATGTCCTCTCCTTTCCTCCTCCGACTCGTGGGGTTTTGGAAAGAACACAGGAAGGAAAATGTCCTGGTTACAGTGGAACTGAGACACCACCTTAGGCATAAAAGCCGGGTGAGGTCTCAGCCGGACCTTATCCTTATAAAAAACCGTGTAGGGGGCTCCGAGGTTAATGCCCTCAGTTCGGAGACCCTTCTGGCCGAGGTGATAGCCACCAGGAAGGCTACCTTCCACGATAAAAGGAGAAGGGAGCATGTGGCTAGGGGCTCAAAGGGGTGACCCATTAGTCCATTGAGGACCAAGTTAAGGTCCCAGGGTGGCACCGGGTCCCGCACCTGAGGGAAAGTCCTCTCCACCCCTTTAAGGAACCTCACCGACATGGGGTGAGAGAATAGGGAGCGGCCCTCCATGGGTTGGTGGAAGGCCGAAATGGCCGCTAGGTGTACCTTGAGGGAGGCCAAAGCCAGGCCCTGCAGTTTAAGCTGCAGTAAGTACTCCAAGATAGCCTGTATAGGTGAGAGGCTTGGGTGTAACCCTCTCGCTTCTGCCCACCCCGAAAACCTCCGCCACTTAGCTTTATATGTTACTTGCGTGGACGGCTTCCTGCTGCCCAGGAGGACCTGTTGAACCTGTATGGAACAGGCTCTCTCTCCCTCCGTCAGCCACAGAGTCTCCAGGCGGTGAGGTGGAGGGAGTCCAGGTCGGGGTGCAACAATCTCCCATGGTCCTGGGAGATCAGGTCGCATCGTCTGGGTAGCGGAATCAGTTCGGTGATGGAGAGGTCGAGCAGCATGCTGTACCAGTGCTGTCTCGGCCACGCTGGGGCAATCAGGATGATGTTCGCCCTGTCCCTCTTGATTTTGAGGAGGACTTGGGGCAGGAGCGGGACGGGGGGGGAATGCATACATCAAGTCCCCTGTCCAGGGTACTAAGAAGGCATCGGACAGAGAGCCCGGCTCGCGACCCCTGAGCGAGCAAAACCTCGGGCATTTCCTGTTCCCGGCTGTAGCGAACAGGTCTAGACGGGGAGTACCCCACCGTTGGAAGATGAAAGCCACTATGTCCTGGTGTAAGGACCATTCGTGGCGGGGAGAAAAGGATCTGCTGAGGCGGTCCGCCTCGCTGTTTCGTACCCCCGGGAGGTGAGAGGCAGATAAATGAAACCCGTGCCTCACCGCAAAGTCCCATAGGCGAATAGCTTCCTGGCAGAGTGCCGAGGAGCGTGCCCCCCCCGCCTGTTCACATAGAACATGGCTGCCGTATTGTCTGTGAGGACTTGGACTACCCTGCCCTTCAGGAATTGAAGGAAGGCCTTGCAGGCCAACCGGACCGCTCTGAGCTCGCGTACGTTGGTGTGCAGAGCTCTCTCCTCAGGTGACCAAAGCCCTTGGGTGCCCTGGTTGTGAGAAATGTGGGCTCCCCATCCCCGATCGGATGCGTCTGTGATGAGCGTCACAGATGGGATAAACTCTCTGAAGGGAACGCCCGTTATCACTTCCCTCGGGTCCCTCCACCAATCGAGGGACGACAGCACCTGTGGGGGAACCAGGACCATTCTAGTTAGAGAATGCCTGTGCGGTACGTACACCGAAGCCAACCACCTCTGGAGAGGTCTAAGCCTCAATCGTGCCAGTCTTACTACGTATGTAGAAGCTGCCATATGTCCCAACAGCTGCAGGCAATGCCTGGCTGTCGTCATGGGGGACAGGTGGAGATTAGATATGATGGCTGCCATTGCCTCAAATCTCGTTTGAGGGAGGAAGGCTCTGGCTTGTACCGCATCCAACTTGGCTCCAATAAACTCTATACATTGCACCGGAGTGAGTGTGGACTTTTGCTCATTAATAAGCAACCCCAGTCTAGTGCACAACTCGCGTGTGAGGAGCAGACTATGTCTCACATGAGAACTTGACTTCCCCCTGATCAACCAATCATCCAAGTAAGGGA
Source organism: Emydura macquarii macquarii (assembly GCF_026122565.2). Lineage (NCBI taxonomy): Eukaryota > Metazoa > Chordata > Testudines > Chelidae > Emydura > Emydura macquarii. Next base: position 5,587,401 of record NW_027133265.1, read on the forward strand.
AGATTTGAACGCCGCTACGGCGCAGGTGGGCTACCACCACGGCCATACATTTAGTAAAAACCCTGGGTGCTGAGGAGAGCCCAAAGGGTAGGGACCGTAATTGATAATGGCGTCCCGCTACCACAAACCTCAAAAACCGCCTATGGGCAGGCAATATCGAGATATGAAAGTAAGCATCCTTTAAATCAAGGGCGGCATACCGATCCCCTGGGTCAAGGACCGGAATGATTGTGGCGAGGGAGACCATACGAAACTTAATACGCCTAATATACTTATTTAGGCGACGTAGGTCCAGAATGGGTCTAAGGCCTCCCTTCGCCTTGGGGATTAGGAAATATCTGGAGTAAAATCCCTGACCCACTTCGGCCAGCGGGACTTCCTCCACCGCCCCCAGCAAGAGGAGGGACTCAATCTCCTGGACCAGGAGTTGAACTAGGGCCGGATCCCCCGTCGGGGACAGCCCAGGAGGGGTGTTGGTAGGGGAGGCTGTGAGTTGGAGGGTGTACCTCTTGGCAATCACCTCCAGGACCCACCGGTCCGTAGTAATGGCTTCCCACTCTGTAAGGAAAGGGCAAAGCCTATCCGCAAACGGCCGGTCAAGATCCCAGATAGAAGGAAGAGTACTACCCTCCTGCTCTGGTTCAAAACCGTTTATTAGTATTACCCCCTTTTGCTGGCCCCTGCTGGCCCCCCGCAGAGGACCCTTGACGGCCTCCTCTGCTGGGACCGCGGTAGCGCTCACGACCTCTCCTCTGCTGGGTGGGTCGAGGAGCCGGTCTGGGCGGAGGCGGAGGTTGCCTTTGAGCCTGTGGTCTGGACTGCTGTCTGGAGGCTTGGGGGGTATACAAGCCGAGGGACTTCAGGGTGGCCCGAGAGTCCTTGAGTGCATGCAGCTTGTCATCTGTCTTCTCTGAAAACAGCCCCAGACCATCAAAGGGCAAGTCCTGTATGGCCTGTTGAACCTCCTGGGTGAGGCCAGAGGCCTGAAGCCACGAGCAGCAGCGCATCACGACCGCCGAGGCCATAGCTCTACTGGCGGTGTCCGCCACATTGCTAGCTGACTGCAGCGCAGTGGTAGCCACCGCGGCCCCCTCCTGGAGTATCGTGGAGAAGTCCGCCTCCTGGTCGGGGGGTAGCTGGGAGGCGAACCTCTGCATTGAGGCCCACAGATTTTTATTATATTTCCCAAAGAGGGCCTGGTGGTTAGCTACTCTAAACTGCAGCGCCGCAGTAGAGTAGACCTTCCTCCCAAATAAGTCCAGCTTACGGCCCTCCTTATCTTTGGGAGTGTTACCCTGGTTCCCCTGACGGTCCCTCTGGTTGGCCGCATCGACCACCAGGGAGCTTGGCGCGGGGTGGTTATAAAGGAACTCAAAAGGCTCCTTGGGGACGTAATACTTCCTCTCCACCCCCTTGTGGAGGGCAGAGAGGAAGGGGTCTGCCAGAGCTTCCTCGCGATCTTCATGACATTGTCATGCACCGGCAAGATAGCCCGTGATGGCCCCACAGAAGTGGAGGGCCCGAAGAGCGGGTCCTCCTCCTCAGACATGAGTCTAAAATCCATGCCTAAGTTCTCAGCAGCCCTCTTTAAAAGATCCTGGTGGGCCCGGAAATCAAACAGGGGGCCCCTGCGATCCCTGGCTGCTGCCTCATCTGGTGACGAGGAGGAAGATAGGGGTAAGGGCCCAGTGGAGGGTCCCTCCCCTGGGTCTGAATGCTCCGAGCCCTGCTCCTGAGCCTTAGGGGGAGGGGGTAGTTGGGGGGCCGCCACAGATTGAACGGACACGGAGCCCTGGGGCATAGGGGCATTCCAGGGTCCCCAATACGGCCACTGCCAAGGCGCCTGGGTCCACCCGGGGACTTGCAGGGAAGGCTGTTGTAGTCTCACGGCCCTCTTGTCGCCGGAGCCTCCCGTACGTCACTTATTTCGCCGACGCATGGATCGGTCCGACGAGGACGACGTGGACCGGTGCCGACGTCTGCGGTGCCAGCGATACGAGGAGGTCGGGGAGGACGACGATGTAGCGGACCTGCCCCTGCGGCGAGAGGACTTGCGATGCCGCTTGCCCCCCCGGGACCGAGAGCGGTGCCGACGATGGCGACGCTGAGGGGACTCCGGTCGCCCAGCCATCGGTGCCGGGCCCATCGGTGCCACCGGATGCGAGCCGCTGCCTCTCAAGACGGTGGACAGAGACCTGGATCGGTGCCGGGATGGGCTCCGCATCGAAGATCGCGAGCCCGAATTCCGGTCCCCACTCAGGTCAGAGCTGGACCTGCGGCTCCGGCGATGGACTCGGGACCGCCCATGGTGCCGCGGTGCCGAGTCGCTCGACGACCTGGAGTCGGAGCTCGGAGGGGAGCCGACGCTCTCCACCCTCCGTGACCGTCTGGAAGGAGACTTGGATTGGGAACGTCTCCAACCACCGAGACCACCCAGCGCGGGTTTGCCTCGAGACGCAGGTCCCTTATCCCTCGGCCGAGGGGGGGATGGAGGCGTAGGCATGGCCATGAGGGCTCATGCCGCAGTAAACGCCTCCGGCGTCAACGGCCCTTGCGGGTGCACTCCCCCACCCCCAGGAGTCGGGAGAGGCAACCCGCGCGGAGACCCCGGTGCCGGAGTAGACTCTACGGCCCTTGGCTGGGGCGTCTCCGTACTCCCTCTGCCCTGCAAGGGCCGGGGGGAGTCCTTGGGTGTGGCCAGGGGCCGTGCCGACTTCTTCAGCCCCTTCGAGGCCCGCTGCGGTGCCGAAAGCGGTGCTGGTGGGGGGGCGCTCCGCAGCAACGACACACTCGGTGCCGACGGAGAGCGGGACGGCTCAGAAGCTGGACAGAGCGCCGACTCCATTAGAATTGCCTTTAGCCTCACGTCCCGTTCTTTTTGAGTCCGAGGCTTAAAGGACTTGCAAATTCTACATTTGTCTCGACGGTGTTCTTCGCCAAGGCACCGGAGACAGCGGTCATGCGGGTCACTGATCGGAAAGGCTTTAGCGCACAAGTCATAGTTCTTAAAGCCTGTGGAACCCGGCATGACTCCCTCTGTAGAAGGAACCCCGTCCGGGGTTCTAAACTTATCACTATAACTAATTCTAACTTATCTAACACTATAACAACTAATGAACAACAACTTTGAAACAGTAATGAAAAACTAGGGAATGAGCTACTTGCACGCAGCAAGAGGCGATAGTTCCAGCAACCATCACAGGCGGAAAGAAGGAACTGGGGACCTGCGGAGCCAGCAGCGCCCTTTATACCGCGATATGAGCGCGGCACTCCAGGGGGCGCCTGAGCTGGCCATGTGGGGCTTGCTAGGGAAAAAAGTTCCGGGAATCTGTGCACTGGGCGCGCACACACCTACATTAGAATGCATATGAGCAATCACTCGAAGATAGAACAAATGTTTATGCGGTTTTATTAGGAAGTGGTCTGGCAGAATGAGTGAAATGTTGGGAGTCAGGTGTTCCTGAGTTATAATCTTGGCTCTGCCACTCACCCATGATGTTGTCTGAGCCAAGCCACAGCACCACTCTGCTTCAGTTTCCCCATTTGTAAAATGGGAATAATGCTTATCCACTAACTTACAGACGTGCAGTGAGGATTCATTAGCTATGGGGAGATGGACTTTCAGTGGGACTTGTGCATCTAAATCACTGAAGTGCTTTTGATAGTCCCCACACCTTACGTGTCTATATAGTGCTTTGAACATGGAACACATTTACATGCCAAGTCAAACAGAGAAGGTGCAAACTGTTTAAATAGGATGGCTCCGTCAATGGAGTTAAACACAAGGAATTACTACTGCGTATTATTTTTACCCTACCTGAAGATGTAGCAATCCAACTGAAAATATACATGAATTGTCAATGTTACTAGCATAGCACACTTTTAGGTAAGTTATTTGAAAAAAATTTAGTGTTAACAGTTAAGTTTCAAATAAAATAATTCAGAAACTCACTTGTCCATCAAGGAAAATAGGGCCATTGAGTTATTTATAACCAAACTGTTATACGCTACATTGTTATACGCTACAACTGTTATACTCTACATTGATGACATTTTCATCATCTGGACCCACGGGAAAGAGTGCCTCAAAGAATTCCACCGGGATTTCAATAATTTCCACCCCACCATCAACCTCATCCTGGACCAGTCCACACAAGAAATCCACTTCCTGGACATTACAATACAAATAATGGATGGTCATATTAATACCACCCTATAGTGAAAACCAACTGACCGCAATACATATCTTCATGCCTCCAGCTTCCACCCTGGACACAATACATGATCCATTGTCTACAGCCAGGCCTTAAGATACAACCGGATTTGCTCCAATCCCTCAGACAGAGACAAACACCTACAGGATCTCCATAAAACATTCTTAAAACTACAATACCCACCTGGAGAGGTGAAAACCCAGATGGGTACCCAGAAGTCACCTACTACAGGACAGACTCAACAAAGAAAATAACAGAACACCACTGGCCGTCACCTACAGCCCCCAACTAAAATCTCTTCAACACATCATTAAGGATCTACAACCTATCTTAGCAGATGATCCCTCACTCGCTCAAGCTGTGGGAGGCAGACCTATCCTTGCTTACAGACAGCCCCACAACCTGAAGCAAATACTCACCAGCAACTGTACACCATACAAGATGAACACTAACCCAGGAACATACCCCTGAAACAAACCCCGTTGCCAGCTCTGCCCACACATCGACTCTAGTGACACCATCACAGGTCCTAACCACATCAGCCACACCATAAGGAGCTCATTCACCTGCACATCTACTAATGTAATATATGCCATCATGTGCCAGCAATGCTACTCTGCCATGTACATTGGCCAAACAGGACTGTCACTACGCAAAAGAATAAATGGACACAAATCAGACATAAAAAATGGTAACATCCATAAACCAGTCGGAGAGCACTTCAGTCTCCCAGGACACTCTGTAGCTGACTTGAAAGTTGCTATACTTCTACAAAAAAAACTTCAGAAACAGACTTCAAAGAGAAACTGCAGAGCTGGAACTCATCTGCAAACTTGACACAATCAAACTGGGTCTAAATAGGGACTTGGAATAGTTATCCCATTACAAGAAGTAATTGTCACTGTTCCCACATTCTCACCTTCTGATCTATGGTTGTGAATAGGCCTCAACTACTCTAACTGAATGGACTTTGCTTATACCTAACTTCCCCATTGTTGTTCCTGACCCTTAGATGTATATATATACCTCCTATCTGATTTCTGTTCCTTACATCTGACGAAGTAGGTTACAGCCCATGAAAGCTTATGCCTGCAGAAATTAAATTTGTTAGTCTTTATTGTGCTACAGGACTCTCGTTGTTTTTGCTTCCCTATCCTGCCACACACCCATTGTCTGTACTGTTGACGACGACATCACCATCTGCCCTATCAGTCAGGTTCATAACCTGAGAGAATGGGGGTTATTTTTGCCATGAGCATCCAGGCCATGTCCAAACCTTGAAGCCTCTCCCTCTGTAACATTTGTAAGCTCTGACCTTTTGTTTCAGTTCCTACCGCTAAAACCCTCATCCATACTCTCGTCTTCCATCCTGCTCTAGCGTCCCAGATTATCCCTTTTCAAGCTATACAAAATGATGGTCTGATCTTTGTCTGTTGCTCTGACCTTGTCGACCCTTCTTTGAAAAGCCCCACTGGCGTCCCATTCTCTATCACATCAAGTTCGAGCTTTTTTACTGTCACCTCCAAAGGCTACACAGCTCTACTTTTCCCTCTACTTACTTTATTGTTTTACCCTGCTCCCTCCACCAATTGTATGCTTCTCCCACAAGCAGTTTCACACTCTTCCATGACATCCCTTATCCATGGAATGACCTTGCTGAGTGAATGGGTAAGCTATTATTCTCTTCCTTCAAACTCCTCTAAATCTCGTGATGCCTACAAGAAATTAGCCAAATAATAAATGCTACATAGAGGGGTATTTGGTAGCGTTGATATTTAAAAATGTTTTTACTGTATGTTTTAATGCCCTTCTCCTAGTTATCCTTTGCCCATCTTCTTAGCTTGTAAGTTCTCAGGCAGTGACTATATATTCTTGTGTGTGTTGATCATACTTAAAATATTGTAAGTGTTACCATAATACAGACAACTGCCACCAATGAGGTTATACTAATTTTTCAGGTCAGTATATCAATAAGGACTGGTAAAATATTTAAATCCTATAAATTAAGTGTTTTAGAAATAACCCCAAAAGATATTTTAACATTTTTAATGAGAGCAATGACATTATATCCAGTCCCTTGTTCCCAACATACACATTGTTAATTTAGTCCAATTAATCTGAAGCCCAGAAGAGGGACTCAAATCAGGGTACAGCTGCTATAAATGTGAAGAAATAATTCAGAGTTTAAATAAAGCAAAATATTGTTATGAGCTACGTGAAACCTTGTTATGGGCTGAGTTAAAATGCCATTGAGATTGACAGGTGCAAACTCTACTTTAGATGGGATTTATGCTTATAGTTATGTTAGCTGAAGGCTAACGTAGTATGTGAACCTGCCCAAGAGTTTTTGCTGAGTACTGTTTTTGGAAATGGTGAGGAGGTGCATGGGAAGGCAGAACAGACCAAAAAAACCCCCAAAGAAATAAAGCCCCTGGATAAGACACAGGGAGAGGGAGCCTGAAGGAACAGCTGAAAGCACAGTGGCCAAACCAGGAAGAAACATGCAGAGAGGCTTTTAGGTCAGATGTGCAGGCTTGGGTCAAAAAGGGAGCAACAACATGTTCTGCAAAAAAAATAAAAAAAAATAAAAATCCCATCTGCCATTAGATCATTAGCAAAAACAAGAGGAGAGATTCAAAAGAAAGGTGCCAGTGATCTACTGCCAATGCAAATAGCATTGGCAAGAGGGCACTGTGTAATGAAATGTAGCAGAAATATGCTGTATTATTTCAAGTCATAAAACAAGGAGACCTTCATGAGACATTAAGTCATTTAATAAACCCATATACAAAACACTAAATTAAACACCACCCTCCATTCAACCAACCCTTTGCTAAACATTTAGTTTGGGTTGGCACGTATGTCTCATTGAAAGCTGCGTCGCTCTCTGTGTGAGAGAACTAGGCCTCTAAGAGATTAGCATGAGTGTAGCAATATCAAAGGAACCAACATGTGTTTCAAGTCAAGGAATTAAGGACCGGATTTCTGTCAACAAGTGTTGAAATGTCAGTCTCATGAACAGCTTCCACAACTAAGTTTAAGTTGATATATTTTTCCTACTTCAGCTAAAACCTGGATTAAATTTGAAAACCCTAAACACAGCTGAAAATACTTGATGTGACATTTTGATGCTAGTGAATCAGGATTAGTGTTGTATATAGTGGGAGAATAGAGCGATTTATAATCAAGAACCCACACTCCGCCTCTTTTCTAATTTTATGCAGGAGGTACTGAACACATAAACCAAAGCCTGAATTGTTTTGCACTTAAATTGTGCTGCTGGAAAGCTCTCCCGTGTGTGTTTCAAATGAATAGTAATCTATATTACTAACAGGGGTGGTAGCTCCCACAAAATCTGACCCTGCTGCTCCAAAGCACGTGCTGAACTTTAAGCACATGAATAGTCCTAAACCAATGGATGCCCTCTTGTGCTTAAGCGCTTTGTTGGACTGGGGCTTACATTGTATTTGGAATTTTATAGCAATATTAAGTCCCATAAACTAGTGTTTGCACTGAACTGCATTTTTTTTTTATAAGTGTTAAACTAGACAGCAACAGTGGAAAAAAACAAAAAAATCTACAATGGTAGGAAATTACACATTGCAGGAGATGTGAAAATGCCAATAATGTTAAAATAATATTAATATAATTGAATGGCCACAATTTATCTTTGAAGTTTCCCTTAAAGTTATATTTGAAAAGAATTAATCCATCTGCAAAATTCCTTATTGACCTTTGGTACCTGTTGGGTGACTGACTATGAGGGGTAGGAGAGCATGGAGATGACGGTCCAGGCCTAAAATTCTCATGACAGCCTGTCCTAAAATAGAGAAGAGAAAGTTAGAATGAGATTAAAAGTAAATAAATAAAAATCTTAGCACTCTCATACTGATGAGGTAAAAATAAGCCAAAACTAAAATTTAGTCCTGCTGCTTAAATACAATCGCTATAGTTAGTAAACTATAATATAAATTAAACACTCACTGTTGTTTTGACATGAAGAATAAATAATTTTTTGGAGCGTTAGTCTAGCAAGAATATCTATTCCCATCAAATACTAGCTTCATCCTAGGCCCCCAAAATACTGGAGAAGAGGGGAATGCAAGGAAGAGCTGGGCAAATAATTTGTAATGAAAAATTACTGGATAATTTTCACACCTCTCTGGTCAAAAGTTGTGTGTGACCAGATCATGTTTTGCTCATATGTACCAATTATTAACTGAATAATTTCAATAAAAATTCTCACCGTGTAAATTGTTGTGTGTATTAGATAGCCGAATTTCAAACCAAACAGATTAGTTGTAGTTGGACACAAGTCACATGGTATATTTATATTCCTAGACTTACCAAACAACACAGTTATAATTAAAATAATAAATGAGGAAAAACAAGAGGAGTGAAATAAGAGTTATAGGTGAGGGATAAGGCATGCATTTGTATAAAAGTTTATGTTAATGTTTAGGGTGCTGATCAATGCTTAACTATGAGCTCTAAAACGTTTCTCTCTCTCATATACAACATTTGATATTTTGCTTGTGAAACTTAAGTCAAAATGTCTTCTTTTACTAAGAGTGCAGAAGCAATCCTTTAGTACTGCTTACCTAGAAATGCAGGGGATAGTACCAGAGAAAGAAAATGAAACCAAAGTGAAGATCCAGAAGAATATTGCTAATCTTAATATCTTTTCTTATGCTCTTATATGCTTGATAGCTTTTAAAGACAAAGAAAATGGCAATGGAAAGTAGCAGCAAGAATATTTCAGCATCAGAAGAAAGTCAGTTGATATTTGACTCTCTAGCCTTGACTACTTTCACTCAGATTGCATTTCTTATGAAATGCAAAGATGAATATTACATCATTAAAGGTTGGGAAATTGAGTTCTCAAAAATCAATGGGAGTTTTGCCATTGACTTCAATGGGGTCAGAATTTTTCTCAAGGTGTCTACGGCAGTGTTAACCCTGCTGCTTTGCACAGTGTGTATTGTGGCAAAGCACTTCCTTAGTCTTGCCAGGATAGCGCTTCCTCCTCTGGTGGGACGGGCCTGGGGTAAATCTGCCCCACCCTGGACAAGTCTTTTAGCTTCTTTCTTTGGTGCCTCTGGCTTAGAGCGTTCAAGGTGGGCCTTGGTTCGGGCCCAAGGAGTGCCCCACCGAGGGGAGGAAGGATTAAGTCTATAAAACCCAGACCTGGAGGAATACCTTTCCCTAGCCCCCTTTCTGGAGTAGCAATCATGGTGGTGTGGCTTTGGGGGGTGTCAAGTCCTTCCCCCAAGCTGGTACCCAAGTTTGGTTGTTTCCCTTGTGGGGAGAAGCACAGTCTCCCGTGTTGGAGTTTACCTCACTGCTGTCACACGCCTTGCAACAGCTTGAGTCTTTCCCCTTTCTCTCCCCCAGAGGTGGAGTTTTAACTGGTCTCAAGCAGCCCTTGATTGGGGTCAGGTGTCTCTAACTGACCTGGAATAAATCCCTCCCAGCATGTAGTAAAAGGGGCTTTTAACATTCTAGGGCTGACATATCAGCCTTCTAGCACCCTCTTGTACCCTTTGACCCCCACACCCATTCCTGGTTTTTCATTCGTTGTGCCCCAAAATTAGTTGAGTCCTGGGCCCAGTGACTCCTCCCCTTAGGCTGTGAGAGGGGCTTTAGCAGTGGGCAGGCACAGAACCCAAATAGTAGCATCCTCTTGTAGCCATCCAGGCTGACTTTGTCACAGTATATATTTATGGTATACAATTTGTACAAACTGCTATACATTCCAGGAATTAAAGGGCTAAAGAGAAGTCACACAAGTACTACAGCCGGGGGTATAGGCTTCAACAGGGAGGGGAATTATAAGAGAACAGTTGGAGGAACTGAAATTAATAAAGCTTGGCATTCTGTAGGAAAGCCAGTAACTAGCAACAATTATACATGGTATGATTCATCAGCTTTGGTCCAACAAAATAGCATGTTTTAAAGTAACTTATGAAACACATTGGACAGCATCAAAAAGAAAATTAGAGTTAACAAAACTTCTCAAACTTTACAATATATTTTATTTGTAATGCATTTAGAAAGACATCTCATGATTGGTAAAGGTTGCTATCAAGTAAATCTCCATGACCCACCTCCTCCTTTCGCCTGTGGAATTAGCCTGCTGGCCACTGCTCTGATCCAGAGGTGTTTTCTGTTTAACTTCTTCTGAAACGTGTGGGGACTGTTTCGTTAACTGCTGATTCCATGACACATCTGAAGTAACAGAGTGGGATACACTGAATACTTGAGATAAAAACCATTTGAAAAGATTATTTTTAACCAATGTAGCTTGTGGATACATAACAAAAAAGGAAGGTATGAAAGTCAAACAGGCAACTGCACCTAGAGAAATAAGGCCAATACACAGTCTTGTTAACCCTTGTAAGAAGAGACACCAGATTATGTTCAGTATATTTTGCGGTCAGGAATAAATACAGGAGCACTGCAGTTGAGCTACTTAAATAGCCAAAACAAAATGTTTCTAATCAATGGTGCTTGTGCATCCCAGCTTCCAGGCAACTACAAGAGTTATACGCATGCAGAGTGCTGACACACGAGCACTGGGGAGAGCTGATTTAGGCATTAATAAAAAGAATGTGGGCCGTTCATGACTGCTATTCAGTGCTACTGATGTCCTAGTAGCCCTAGCAATAGTCTTTTCTCCCTGTGACTCCTCTCTGCCTTTTGATCATTTTATAAGGCTCAGCAGCTATGACAGCTGGTCAGTGGCCCATGGAAAGCTCGGTGAATGTGCTTTAGGCCAGTATTCAGTGAATTCAGATGTTTAGGGAGCCAGACCTGCTAGACCTTGTCACACCAGATACCTCTTGTCTTTGGAGTGGAAGGGAGAAGACTGCATGGGCTTCTCCTGAAGAATTTTACTATTCATAGTTTAGGAAAGGCCTCTGCTTGAAGACACCAACCACTTGGATTAGAGAGAAGGAGAGAGAGAAAAAGGGCCTTTGGTCTCCGCCACTCAGAAAGGCAGGGACAGGAGAGGCATGCAGACTTCCATATGAACAATCCCAGCGACTGGGGGTGGGGTATGATTGGAGAAGTGAGTGATCATATCAAAAGGTAGGTAACCTACCTTCATCATCAAGAAAAGCAGAATCCTGTTGGGCATTGGGCTACCAAGGCATTGGCGAGAGAGTTGGAAAACTCAAAGGATCAAAGGCAAGAGAAAAGCTATCAAGACCACTGGTGGACAAGTTGGGGAGAACCTCAAAAAGTCTGGTTAGAGTTCAGATAAATAGCTGAACTTTTTGAAACCTTTGAAAGTTTGTTTATCACTACTTGAAATGTATTCTTTGAAAAGTCATCTTTGTTCATGTGTGCAAGCATACTTCACAGGATATCATTCTTTGTTTTTATCCATAAAGAAGCCTTTACAAAACATAGAATGAAATTCCCACACAATATACAAAACTACTAAGTTTAAACTGTGAATTTGCACAGGAAACATGTAACAATTTAAATAATTTAACCCATTCTCTCACCTCTTTTTCAGAGATAACCAAGTTTTTGTTAAATCAAAACATGAAGATATAAAACTTCAATAAATTCAAAAATCAAGTTTACTTTTGACCATTAATCCCACTTGTTTACTTTTCACTCAGATTAGACAATGAAAATACACTAGCTAATTTCACTTTTCACTCTCCAGCTCTCCTGATCTTGCACTGCCTGTCAGTGGCTGGGTTGCAATGCTTGGTTGAAATCCAAACAAACAACTTTTATTAGAATTTTTAAAAAATTCTATTAATCTGAGATTTGGTAAAACATATCTGAAGACAAAATTGATCTCAGTATCTATAATTGGAGGAATAAAAAACAGTTACCTACCTTTCATAACTGTTGTTCTTCAAGATGTGTTGCTCATGTCCATTCCAAGTAGGTGTGCGTGCGCCACATGCACAGTTGTGGGAAGGTTTTTCCCCAGGGATACCCATCGGGTCAGTGCAGGCACCCCCTGGAATGGCACCCTCATGGCATTGTATATAGGGCCCTACCGACCCGCTGCCTCCTCAGTTCCTTCTTGCCACTCAGCTCCAACAAGAGGGGTAGGTGGGTGGGTCTTGGAATGGACATGAGCAACACATCTTGAAGAACAAGTTATGAAAGGTAGGAAACCTTTTTTTCTTCTTCGAGTGCTTGCTCATGTTGATTCCAAGTAGGTTACTCCCAAGCTGACCCGGGGGGAGAGGGGTCGGAGCTCACAAGATGGCTGACTGAAGCATCGTTCTGCTGAATGCTGCATCATCTCTAATGCCTGTTGGGTAATGGCATAGTGTGATGTGAACGTGTGGATGGAAGACCATGTTGCAGCTCTACAGATCTCCTGTATGGGGATTTGTCCCAAGAATGCTGCTGAGGACGCCTGCACCCTGGTAGAATGTGCTTTCAGGGCCAGGGCTGGAACCTTAGCCAGGTCATAGCAGCTTCTGATACAAGAGGTAATCCACGACAAAATCCTTTGTAATAACACTGGCAGACCCTTCATCCTGTTCACCACTATGAAAAGCTGATTTGACATTCAAAACGGTTTAGTTCGTTCTATATAGAATGCCAACTCCCAACTGACATCCAGCGAGTGGAGAGATCTCTCCCTGCTGTTAGCATGTGGCTTCGGAAAGAATATCGGCAAAAAGATTTCCTGACTGTCATGGAAATGGGAAACCACCTTGGGGATGAAAGCTGGTAGGGACATAGCTGTACCTTATCCTTGTGGAACACTGTATATGGTGGGTCAGAGGTTAATACCTTAAGTTCTGACACCTTCCTTGCTGAGGTGATCACGACCAGGAAGGTCACGTTCCATGAGAGATATAAGAGAGAACAAGTTGCTAGGGGCTCAAATGGAGGCCCCATCAGTTTATTGAGTATCAGGTTAAGATCCCAAGCCAGAATGGGGCGATGAACCGTGGGGTAAAGTCTTTCTAAGCCCTTGAGAAACCGGGACACCATAGAATTGGCAAATACTAAGCAGCCTCCTTCCCCTGGGTGGAAAACAGAGATGGCTGCTAAGTGCACCTTTATCGACGATGCAGCCAGCCCTAGCTGCTTCCAGTTCAGCAGGTAATCCAAAATAAGGGGCAGTGAAGCCTCAGTCGGGGGAGTTCCCCTCTGAGACGACCACATTGAGAATCTTTTCCATTTAGTCAAGTACTCCACCCTAGTGCAGGCGTGGCCAACCCGTGGCTCGCGAGCCGCATGCGGCTCTTTGCTCAGACAAATGCGGAGCTCGAGAGAAGAGGGGGAGTGAAATTGATGAGCTGCCCCCAAAATTGACAGATCAGTGTGAACTGTGGGTGGTAGAGAGAGGAGGGGGAGTGAAATTGACGTGCTGCCTGAGGGCAAGGTAACTGGAGCTCTTTGTCTCTCACTGGTTGGCCACCCCTGCCCTAGTGGAAGGCTTTCTGCTACCAAGGAGGACCTCCAGTACTTGCTAGGAGCACATTGCTTCCCAAGGCTTCAGCCACACAGCTTCCATGCCGTGAGGTGAAGTGATCCTAGGCTGGGATGACAGAGCTGCCCATGATTTTGTGTGATCACGTCCAGAACCAAGGACAGAGTGACTGGAGTGTCTATGGAAACCTGAAGCAGGGTCGTGTACCAGTATACCAGTGTTGTCTGGGCCAAGCTGGGGCTATGAGTATGACGGAGGCCCTGTCTCTCCTGATTTTCAGGAGGACCCTGTGAATGAGAGGGAACGGCAGAAAAGCATAGCACAGGAACTGGTACCATGGAAGGAGGAATGCATCTGCCAGGGGTCCCAGACTGTTATTCAGGTAGGAGCAGAATTGATGATACTTCCTGTTGGATTGCGTTGCAAAGAGGTCCACTTGGGGAAACCCCCACTTTTGGAAAATGTCCCTCGCTATATCTGAGCGGAGGGACCATTCGTGGAGATTGAAAGAGCGGCTGAGATAGTCCGCCAGCTCGTTCTGAGCACCGGGCAGGTAAGACGCTTCCAGGTGGATTGATTGGGCAATGCAAAATCCCATAGCTGGAGGGCTTCCTGGCACAGAAGAGAGGAGCGTGCTCCCGTCTGTTTATATAGAACATTGCCATGGTGTTGTCTGTCATTACTGACATGACTCTTCACAGTAAGTGAGGCTGGAAGGCTTGGCAGGCTAACCGGATCGCTCGTAGCTCCCTGACGTTTATATGAAGTGATAGCTCTTCTGTGGACCACAGGCCCTGCGTTCTCAGTGAGCCGAGACGTGCTCCCCATCCCAACACCAAATCGTTCATAACTACCGCCACAGAGAGCTGTGGAGTGACAAATGGGACCCCCGCCCGCGAACCTGCTGCAGGTCTAGCCACCACTGGAGAGATTCTAATACTTGAGGTGGGAGGGAGACTACCTTGTCCAGCCTGTCCTTGTTGGGCCAATAAACCGATGCCAGTCACAGCTGGAGAGATCTGAGTCTCAACCTCGCATGTTTGACCACGTACGTGCATGAAGCCATATGGTTTAGAAGAATGAGGCAACCCCAAACTGTGGTGGTGGGAAATTGTCTGAAGCCCCTTATTATTGAGCCCATGGCCTGAAAATGAGCCTCTGGTAGCAGTGCCCTGGCCTGGACCAAGTCTAGGACTGCTCCAATGAACTCTATTCTTTGCATGGGCTCTAATGTTGATTTGTTTGTGTTCAGCTGAAGACCCAGACTGACAAAGGTCGACCATATTAGGGCAACATGAGCCTCCACTTGCTCCTTGGAACAGCTCCTGACCAACCAATCATCCAGGTATGGGTACACTTGAACGCAGTGCCTTCTTAGGAATGCCTCGACAATGGCCATACACTTGGTGAAGACTCTTGGAGCTGATGAGAGGCTGAATGGGAGGGCCATGAATTGATAATGGTTACGCCCACCACAAATCTGAGGAATCTCCTGTGAGAAGGTGAGATGTGAAAATAGGTATCTTTTAAGTCGAGGGCGGCATACCATTTGCCCGGATCCAGACAGGGGTATAATCGAGGCAAGGGAAACCAGGTGGTTTTAGTTTCTTTATGAACCTGTTGAGATTTCGCAAGATAATAGGTCTGAGTCCCCCTTTTGCCTTGGGGGATCAGGAAGTGTCTGGAGTATCTGCCCCTTTCCCCTCAGGTCCTGAGGAACCTCTTCCACTGCTCTGGCGTGTAGTAGTTGCTGCACTTCTTGTATTAGAAGTTGCTCGTGAGAGAGGTCCCTGAAGAGGGACGGGGAAGGGGTGGAAGGGTGGGGTAGAACAAAACTGGAGGGAGTATCCCAGTTCTACCGTGCACAAAACCCATGTTATTCGGGCCCAGGTCTGCTAGAAATGGGATAAACAATTTAGAAAAGGAGGGCAAGGATCTTGGTACTGTCCTGGAGTATCATCCTCAGGCATAACTTCTAAAGTTCTGTTCTGGGCCGGAGGGTTGTTTGCCTGAGCCTCTACTCGGCTTAGAAGGTTGAGGCGTTCTATGCCTATTGTTTCTACCCCTTTTCATTGAGAAGTCCTGCCTGGGTTGGGAGGGGTAGAACCTCTTACCTGATTGAGGCTTAAAATGTTTCCTCTGGGTGAAGGGCATGTGGAGCCCCAAGGATTTTAATGTCGCCCTCGAGTCCATAAGACTATAGAGCTTAGAGTCAGTTTGCTCTGAAAACAGGCCCCCTCCTTCAAAGGGTAAGTCTTGTATTGTGGACTGTACTTCTGGTGGAAGGCCCAACACCTGCAGCCAGGAGCTTCGTCTCATGGCCAGGCCCAAAGCCATAGTCCTTGTCATTGAATCAGCTGCATTCAGCGCAGCCTGGAGCGATGTCCTGGCTACCGCCTTGCCTTCCTCCACCATGGCCCCAAACTCAGTCCTGGAGTTGGATGGGAGCAGGTCTTTAAACTTCAACATCGCCTCCCACGAATTGAAGTTGTACCTGCTAAGAATCGCCTGTTGGTTGGTGATAAGCAGCTGGAGCCCATTAGTGGAATAGACTTTCCTCCCAAATAAGTCCAGTCTTTTGGGCTCTTTTGACTTGGGCACGGGGTTCTGCTGGCCTTGTCTCTCTTTCTTGTTCGCTGCAAATACTACCAGTGAACTGGCTGCGGATGAGTAAACAGGTACTCATATCCCTTGGATGGTGCAAAATATTTTCTCTCTATCCCCTTTGCCATGGGGGGAATCAAGGAAGGGGTTTGCCACAAGGTTTTCGTTGTGGTCTGGATTGTCTTGATCAGAGGCAAGGCTACCCTGCAGGGCCCCTCAGGTGCCAGGATATCCACTATTGAATCCACTGACTCTCTAACCTGCTCTGCTTGCAACCTCAAGTTCTGAGCCACCTGTCTCAGGAGCTCTTGATGTCTATTGTCCATAGGGATGTGGTAAGCTGTTGATCCTGCCACCGCTTCATCTGGAGAGGAAGAGGACAAGGCCCTTCACATGATGTCAGCCTCTTGGATGTCCTGATCAGCACGATCCTCCCTGTCCTGCGCCCCGTTGTCTGCTTCAGGACACTTTCCAGGGCCAGGGTCTTCCTCCATATCATGTCCCACACTGACTGCTGCCAGCAGCTCTGTTTCCCTGTGACCCCCAACCTCAGTGCCACGTGGAGGGGCTCTATGCTCTGAGGTATATGTTGTCTGGATCTCTGAGATGACCAAGTAGGGGCCTTTAGGCTGCGACCCTTGGGCCTGATGGTATGCCCATGGGGTCTAGAAGGACCATTGCTGGGGCATCTGCCATTGCATATGTCCCCATTGGAGTGCCCTGCCTCTTCTCCTTTGCGGGGTGGCGCCTTCCTGACCTGCACCTACTTCGCTTAGAGGAGTATGACTCTGCCTCTGAGTCTGAAGACCGAGGTTCCACTCGTGGAGACCGGGGGGAGCCGTAGAGCAGTGCCGAAACACAGGCAATCGGTGCTTGGAAGACTGGTGCTGGGGCAAGGCAGAGCAGTGCTGATGTGCGGGAGACTGGTGCTGGGGCGAGGCTGAATGGTGCCCAGGTGAAGGAGATTAGTGCTGGGGCACAGGTGGCCAGTGCTGGGGCAAGGGCGACCTTTGACGATGCACGGGGACCGGTGCCGTGGCCAGTGAGACCAGTGCCGCATCATTGCCAGATTGCCTCTAAACGGTACCACGACGTGCGGTGCCAGAGGTCTTAGTTCAGGCACCCTTTCTCCTGAGGCGGGAGACTGTTGGGCCATCATGGAAATCAAGTCCCTTGCCACCTCAAATGTATCCAGCGTGGAAGGGAGTACAGCTCTTCCACCTCACTTTCCTTTGCCAGAGAATCTGGGTGTGCTGGACGCACAGGTGCCCTCTGCAGAGCTGACGTGGACGACCCTGGAGGTTTCTGTGCCTGGTGTGCCTGCGGGCATGGCACGGTAGCGTCCTTTCCCAAAGTTCGCACCGTAGGCAAGGGGCCTCTATCAGCCCTCTGCTTCTTGCAGGACAGCGGTGAATGGGAACGGTGCCACGCTGGTCTTTGGGCCAGCAAGAGGTGCGGGGATTCCCTTGGCACCAAGCTCTTCTTTGGTGCCTGGTCTCGAACGGACGCTGGAACACTGGGCACCGATGTGCCGGGTGCTAGGTCCAGAGATTGTGCCCGGAAAGCTGCCTCCATAAGGATCTGCTTAAGATGAGCACTTCTCTCTTTCCTGCTCCTGAGGCAAAACTCTTGCAGATCCTGCAGCGATCAGTTTGGTGCGACTTCCTGAAGCACTTCAAACAGGAGTTGTGCAGATCGCCTTTGGGCATAGGCTTTTGGCTGGATCTGCAGGGCTTGAAGCCTTGGGCCTGAAGCATGCCCTGGTACCCCAAGAAGGGGAATACAACTAAAGGAGGAAGAACCCCATTAACTAACACTTAACTATAAAACTTATTTTTTAAAAACACTAGCTAACTAACTATTTTAGCTATTACAGGAACCATTATCGATATGGGGAGAGTACTTGAAGACACAAGGTAAAGAAGCTCCAATGACCGTCATGGGCGGTAAGGAGGAACTGAGGTGGCGGCAGGTCCGCAGGGCCCTATATACAATGCCATGAGGGTGCTACTCCAAGGTGTGCATGCACTGACCCAATGGGTACCACTGGGGAAAAAACTTTGACGCCTGTGCATGCGGTGCACACACGCACCTACTTGGAATCAACATGAGCAAGCGCTCAAAGAACTTTTAAAAACAGCTGTGTTGGGAAAATGGTTAATCAGAGAACATAAGAATGGCCATACTGGGTCAGACCAATGGTCCATCTACACCAATATCCTGTCTTCCAATAGTGGCCAGTGCCAGCTTCAGAAGGAATCTATAGAACAGGGCAATTATTGAGTGATCCATCCCATCATCAGTCCCAGTTTCTGGCAGTTATAGGTTTAGGGACACCTCAGAGCATGGGCTTGCATCCCTGACCATCTTGGCTAATAGACATTGATGGACCTCTCCTCCATGAACCCGGTTATACTTTTTGTCTTCACAACAGCCCCTAGCAATGAGGTCCAAAAGGCTGACTATGCCTTGTGTGAAGAAGCATTTCCTTATATTTGTTTTAAAACTGCTGCTTATTAATTTCATTGAGTGAAATTGTATTATGTAAAGGGGCAAATAACATTTCTTTATTTACTTTCTCCACATCATTCACGTTTTATAGACTTCTCTCACATCCCATTTAGTTGTCTATTTCCTAAGTTGAACAGTCCGAGTTTTTAAATCTCTTCTCATATGGAAGCTGTTCCATACCCCTAATATTTTTTGTTGCCTTTCTCTATACCTTTCCCAATTCTAGTACATGTTTTTTGAGATGGGGCAACCAGAACTGCCAACAGTATTCACAGTGTGGGCATACCCTGGGTTTATATATAGGAGAACCTCAAAGATATGAACACCAGAGTTACGAACTGACTGGTCAATCGTACATCCTGTGAAACTGGAAGTAAGTAATCAGGCAGCAGTGGAGGGGGGAAAAAAAGAAAGCAAATACTGTGCTTGTATTGCATGCAGGCCAGAAACAGTCTGGGTCTGTGCTGTTCCACCCCCTCCCACCTTATCCCACTGAGAGGAGGAAGCTGTTTTAACCACCCCCACCCCCACTCTGGAGCCCAGGAAAGAAAGCTCCCTGCTGATCCTGCTGCCAGAAACTGAAGGTTGCAGCCAAAGCCTGACCTGGAGCTGGAGTGGGAGTCAGTTATGTTCTGGAGGAGTTTTAAAGGGCCACAACCTGTGCACTGATGTGACCCAAGCTTTGCCCATGGCTGCACCTCTGGAAGTGCAAGGGGCAGGCGAAGGAGGGGCGCTGGCAGCCAGCTGGCACCAACCCCCTGCCATGTGCTGCCTCTGGAGGGTGGCAAGCAGTGCACTGAGCAGGGCAAGCCCTGGGCAGAGGCAGCTGAGGGCTGGGGCTTGTAGTGCCAAGCATGTGGGGCAGGTCCCCCCCCAGTTCTGCCCAAAGGCAAGAAACAG
The DNA here is from genome assembly GCF_026122565.2 of Emydura macquarii macquarii. Classification (NCBI taxonomy): domain Eukaryota; kingdom Metazoa; phylum Chordata; order Testudines; family Chelidae; genus Emydura; species Emydura macquarii. The sequence continues at coordinate 5,607,054 of NW_027133265.1, forward strand.
GAATAGGGCAGGGAGCTGCTTGCAAACCAGGCAGTGCTGCTGGGTGCCACCTTTGCAAAAATCTCTCCCAGCCTCAGCTGGAAGACACTGACTGCTGGGTACTGTACCATAATGTTTTGTTCAGAGTTACAAACATTTCAGAGTTATGAACAACCTCTATTCCCAAGGTGTTCGAATCTTTGAGGTTCTACTCTATTGGCATTATGATATTTTCTGTCTTATTTTCTAACCATTTCCTAATGGTTCCTAATATTGTTAGCTTTTTTGACTGGTGCTGCACATAGTTGTCTGAAAACATCAGCTCAGTCTAATGATTCTAAGATCTCTTTCTAGAGTGGTAACAGCTAATTTAGAGCCCATCATTTTGTATGTATAGTTGGGATTATGTTTTCTAAAGTGCATTACTTTGCATTTATCCACACTGAATTTTATATGCCATTTTGTTGCCCAGTCACCCAGTTTGGTGAGAACCCTTTGTACCTCTTTGTAGTCAGCTTTGGACTTAATTATCTTGAGTAATTTTGTATTATTTGCAAATTTTACCACTTCACCATTTACCCCTTTTTCCAGATCATTTATGAATATGTTGAACAGCACTGGTCCCTGTACAGATTCTTGGTGGACCCCACTATTTCTCTCTCTCCACTGTGAAAATTGATCATTTATTCTTAGCCTTTGTTTCCTGTCTTTTAACCAGTGACTGATCTGTGAGAGGATCTTCCCTCTTGCCCCAACAGTTTAAGAGCCTTTGATGAGAGACCTTGTCAAAGATTTTCTGAAAGTCTAAATTCACTGGATATAGTTTATCATCCTTGTCCAAATGCTTGTTGACTTTCTCAGAGACTTCTGATAGATTGGTGAGGCATGATTTCTCTTTATGAAAGGGACTCTGTTGATTCTTCCCCAACATATTGTGTTCATCTGTGTGTCTGATAATTCTGTTCTTTACTATAGCTTCAACTAATTTGCCTGGTACCGAAGGGAGGCGTACCAGCCTGTAATTGCCAGGATCGCCCCTGGAGCCTTTTTTTTTTTTTTTTAAACTCTGAGTTACATTAGATATCCTCCAGTCATCTGGTACAGAGGCTAATTTAAGTGACATACCAGTTAGTAGTTCTGCAACTTCATATCTGAGTTCCTTAAATTACTACTTAATTTATCAATTTGTTCCAAAACCTCCTCTATCGACACCTCAATCTGGGACAGTTCCTCAGATTTGTCACCTAAAAAGAAAGGCTCGGGTGTGGGGATCTCCCCCCATCTGCTGCAGTGAAGATTGATGTTGATAACGGATGTGTAGAGCCCCTCCCCTCCATTCTCCTTTTAATATAATATTATAATGGAGCACCAGCTCTGCTCTAACTAAGATTGGGAAGCCCTTCTTCCCGTTTAAAAGGATGATCCTTCTTAGTGCTCTAAAATCTGTGCATTTACATGAATTGTCTTGAAATTTGCTGTGCCTCTTGGGAGTGTAGGGTAGGGTTACTGATCTAAATGTGGGGTCATTTGAGCAAGGAGCTCCTGTGATACAGATCGCAGAAAACAAAACCAGCATTTAATTAAGTTCACAGATTCTAGCAACTCTGAAGTGTGAAAGCCACCCTAGTAGAAATCTGAGAATAAACTGTAAACATTTGGGAAAAATCTGCCTCTGTCAAGGTTATATTTTGTTTTTTTAGTTTTGGAAAAAAGCAATCTGAGTATATCAGAATATTCAGAAGGTGATCAAACAATTTTTAAAAAGAATTACACAAATGAATGCTCATCAGGGGGAGGGGGGGGCGCGGCGGCGGATGACGGAGGTGCAGGAGTAGGAGAAGAGGAATTTAGGTCTGCAGCAAAGGATGAGGTATTATGGGAAGGGGGATAAACATGAATGGGTAATGGGAGGGAGAGATTGGGGGGAAGGGGATAGGAAGGGATTGGGGAATGTGAGGGCTAGCAAGCAGAGGAAGTAGGGGTTTAGGGGAAGAGAACCTGTCAGCTCTGAATTGTCCCCTTCCACATGTGTACTGAGATCTGGGGAAGCTCTATCCCCCTGCTGGGGTCTAATCCCCTCTCCCTGCCCCTCCACGGGAGCTGAGATCTGCGGTGGGGGGAATGGAGGTAACAAATTTAAAATACCTGAAATACAGAAAATGAGCAGTTACGATACACATCACCCTTGGGGGCTGGGAGGAGGCTGGACAGAGTATGCAGGGGAGGGGCCCAGTTTGAAGGAGGGATGGACTGGGTGGACTTGTGGTAAATCTGGGGAATCCTGGCTGAAGCAGGGGCAGGAGTCCCAGAAGGAGGTGGATAGAGGAAGTGAGGTGCACAAGTCAGCATCAGGGTGGCTCCGGCTACATAACCAAGGTAGCATACAGGCATCCCTTCAGTAAGCTGCTACTGCCTGTCATATGTGTATGCAGCAACACAGGCCAGGAGACAGCAAGGAGCAACTTCTTGCATGTTAAAGGCTTCTACAGTGCTAACTAATGGCTTAATGGGATGGGGCAGGAAGCTGGAATGGTGCGGGTGGGGGGGACGACATGTTGCAGGCAATGATGGGCAGAGAGTAGAGGAGAGAGACACACCAGTCTTCTTTCAGACACCTACAGTTACTGTAACCACTATATAATAAAATGATCAAGGTTTTGGGACACGGACCATGGATGAGATTTCAGATTAGCAACTACACACCGCAAACATTTTAAAGCACGGCCACTATTCCCATTCCACTAAAACAAAATGTACCAGGTGGCACTGAGGAATCACATAGCAACTGTGTGGCCTAGTGGAACGATCACAGGACTGGAACTATTCCTTGCTCTGCCACTGGCGTGTGTGTGTGTGTGTGTGTGTGTGTGTGTGGGTGTGGGAGAGGGGGGGGGGCGGGCGGCGGCGGCAGGGCAAGCAACTTCACCTCTCTGCCTCAGTTTCCCATCTGTAAAATGGGGATAAAGATGTAAAGTTCTTTGAGATCTACTGATGACAAGCACTGTATAAACACTAGCGCTTTTGATTGCGACCTAGCCACAGGAGCATATCAACTGCAAACCTAGGTGAGAACTACAACTGCTTAAATGACCACTAACTCCTAGCAACAAACATTTCTTTTTCTGGATCACTCGATGATTGCCTGTTCTGTTCATTCCCTCTGAAACATTTGGCATTGGCCACTATTGGAAGACAGGATACTGGGTTAGATGGACCATTGGTCTGACCCAGTACGGCCGTTCTTATGTTTAACAAACTAGGAAATTAAATGGCAAAAACCTTTATTAATGCAGAATTAAAGTGGCCTGGTGACAGCTCATGCCCTTCCAGAATGTTGAATTCAGCAAAACTCAAAACTTTTGAATACCAGGAGATATCTAGTCAGCGTATAAGCCGACATAGCCTTAACTCTGCCCTCTTTGAGCAATGCCCAACATGCCTATAACACATTCTCCCAACTCTTCCTTTTTGCTGCAAGGGACAGGCGCTGCCTGCACTTGCTCCACACTAAAAACACTGATCCTACTCCCCCGACATAATACCACACTTGTAAAATTTAACAACTTCATATCATTTTATATCCCCTTCATGCTTGCACATAGGATATCACCTAAATCTATACTTTTCCTTAGCCATCATTAAATCCACAGACTCCTCTCATATCCTACCTCACTGTTGACAATATCCATGGCAAGAAGATCCCAGTGCCCTATTACTGACACAACCTACCCAATTCTGTACTAAAATGATGTAGATTGGAACCTCAAGATACACATGCACCTCGTTCCTTCAACACCACACAGGGGGGCTCAAACCCAGACATTCTGATTTCACAATCACAGCTCTATGATGCTCCTCAAACTAATCCCCAGATCTTTTCATATCAAAATCAGAGATCTTCCAAGCTACTCCATCTTCTTCCTCTACCATTCAATACAGCTACACCTAACAGTGACTGCAGTTGGAGTGCATGCAGATAATTACCAGTGACTATTGCAGGCTCCAGTGGGCAGAGTTAAGGATACAACGTGAGGTTTACCTTAACTGTATTTCCTGGATTTCAGAAGTTTGAGTTTTCCTGAATTCAGCATTCTGGAAGGGCTCAAGCAGGCAATCTTACTTCTGCGTTAATGAATCTTTTTGCCATTAAATAATATTTGGAGAATATACTTTAGCTAACTGTTGTGCACATATAGACATTGATTATTTAGCTTCTCAGCTGGAGTGTAAGTGCTCAACCTTCCATGGCATGTCATGCCAAGGATCCAAAACTCACTTATCACAAACTCATTCATCTTAGTTTATATTAAACAGATTTTGAACCTGGGAAAAGTTTAAATCCTGAAGCAATAACACTGATCAAATTTCCAAAATGATTTAATTTGACTAATATTCTTGATTAAGTCATTCTATGAACCTGTGAAATTTCCATGACAAACAAATGCAAACAAAAAAAACCAATCTTTGGATTGTTTGCAATCTTACCCTGAGTCAATGGTAGATTCAGTGTGGCAGGTGAGTTGTGCTCTGTCACTGACACCTGGCGATCCACCTCACTTTCTCTCTGAAGAATAGTCTCTGGATGTTCTGTGTGCGCTTTATTTATACTGCTAATAAAAACAAATCACACTGTATACACAAAGCAAAGAAGAATATCAACTAGAGTGTCATTTAATTATTGTGCTTTTGTATGTGAACCTCTTATGCTCAACAAATATTTGTTTCACATGTGGGTAATCATGAATTCACAACAAACAGAGAAGGTAACTCTCCTTGCTGGTCTCATGTACTGCCACATACAGGCACTTTCTGTAACAGCATCACATAGAATAGCATCTTCGACAAGGCAACTGCGTTGTGTCAATGGTCTTACTCTTTGTATACTGTTCAGCCTGTCTTTGTCTTTGTGAAAGCAATGGCTACCAGCACTGAAAATCCTGTTCCTTGTAAAACCATCTGGCCAGTTCAGGAGTGAATATCCTGGTTCTTTGTGAAAATAGCTGTTGCTAAGATAGAGATCCTTTCTTAACCTAAGAAACTTGGGGAAATAGTACATAAAACACTACAGTACTTGTGAGTTAAGATTACTCTATGCATAGCAAACCTAACACACAGCCAGGAAAGCAAGGAAATTAAAATGGAAGGTATCTAACATTATATAACTGTAGCAGGGTGGCTTCCCCATGGGCTGTGGAGCCTGAGTCTAAGCCAGCCATGATTACAAGATGAGCCTCACCTGAGGAGAATCAGGTAATTTAAAAGGCAGCAGGAACCTGCTGGGAGGGCATGGTTGAGCAAGTAACTGAGACTGCCAGAGGTAGAAGGAAGCCTGAGAGTAAGCTGGAGAAACCTCTCTAGGCAAGGAGGCATGGAAAAGACCCTACCCAAGAGGCAGGGGAGAGACTGCAAAGGCCTGGGGAGAAGAACAAACTCCAAGCAGGAGGCACTGGGATGCAGATACACACTCAGAGGGGAGGGGGCTGTGCCCCACTAAGACTGGGGTGAAGTCTACATGAGTGTGTGTTTCGTTTTGAAAGACTTTGTGTTGAACTACTGGGAGAGACACTGAATAAGGGTTAGGGCCTGGATGGCCAGCATGCATCTGAGGACTAAATAAATTGGATCCTTTGTGGGGATTGTTTGAATTAATTTTTGACCTGTGAGTTCTTGAAGGGGCTCTGAAGAGACAGGATGTCCACAGAAGCAGGGAGCTCTGGAGTGACCTCTGGCCAAGAAGGGGCACTTGACATGCAGTAAATGGCCACGGCACTGCAGCATCTTTTACTCCTCCACCCACAGAAGCCCATTTCACCACTAGGACAGCCACTATACAACACACACTGCACATCTTTACCTTAACCTTGCCCCAGCACTCCATATCCCAAGCATGAGTGAGTGCGATGTTCCGGAACTATACAGAATAGCTAGTAAGGATAATGGACTCCAGTAACTCCCTGAAGGAGGCACCACTCTTGCCTAGTGAGTGAGGAAGGGGTGAAGATGAAGGCAGAGGGATGGCACTTAATGTAAATGTATACATCCGGGAACAAAGAACCTAGGCCATACTTACAGAATGGGGAACTCTAGCCTGGGAAGCAGTGACTCTGAAAAAGATTTGGGAGTTATGGTGGATAATCAGCAGAACATGAGCTCCCAGTGCAATGCTGTGGCCAAAAGAGCTAATGTGATCTTGGGATGCATAAACAGCAGAATCTCTGGGAACAGAGAGGTTATTTTACCTCTGTATTTGGCATTGCTGCAACCACTGCTGGAATACCATGTCCAGTTCTAGGGTCCATAATTCAAGAAGGATGTTGGTAAATTGGAGAGGATTCAGAGAAGAGCAAGGAGAATGATTAAAGGATTAGAAAACATGCCTTACAATGACAGACTCAAAGACTGCCTATTTAGCTTAAAAAAGGGAAGGTTAAAGGGTGAGTTAATTACAGTATTTAAGTACCTATATGGAGAGCAAATATTTAATAATGGGCTCTTCAATCTAGCAAAAAAGTTATAACACAATCCAATGGCTGGAAATTGAAGTTAGATAAATTCAGATTGGAAATAAGGCGTACATTTTTAATGGTGTGAGTAATTAATCATTGGAACAATTTACCAAGGGTCATGGTGGATTCTTCATCACTGACAATTTATTAAGCAAGACTGGATGTTTTTCTAAAAGATCTGCTCTAGGAATTGTTTTGGGGGAAGTTCTATGGCCTCTGCTATGCAAAGGTCAGACTAGATGATCACAGCGGTCCCTTCTGGCCTTAGAATCTATGAAAGTGAAAGGCCTGATAGACAGGGATCATGTAGAACCGGAGAGAGAAAGAGACAGACAGATAGGGTCTCAAGAGTAAGGGAAAGAGGAAAAGACAGGGAGAGAAGGAGTGAGAAGACAAGGATGAAAGTAGGAAGAGACACTGGGAAAAGAATAAATCAAATGAGAGGAGGTAAAAGAAAAGATAACCAAATTACTGTTTTAAAAATATAAAAGTTAATACCTTTCATTGCATCTTCCCAGTAGAAAAGAAGGACCTCAAAGGGCAAATGGAAGTTTGGTAAGGGTGAGGGATCTCTGGAGGGAGGATTGTGGATTGGGGTAGCTAAGTAATGTGTGGGAATGGAGGTTACAAGCACTTCCACATCCCCGGTCTGAGCCCAGTACCTAAAAACAATTTTGCTGTGTGTCCAGATGACAACCTTACAAGTATATTCATTTGTCCAAAGTTCCTTGATTTAATCCACACCTTTTCTTTTCGTGGCCTGGCTCACTTTTCTTGCTTTTTGATAATGATGCACCCTCCTGCTCCCAGAGTAATGTCTCCTGTGTTTTAACTTCTTTTTGTTTGTCTTCCTCTTGAGAATTGCTCAGTTCCATCATGTTCTACAAAAAAAGTGAGATAATATTGAAGATCTTCACCTGAACCCAACTGAGAAAAGTACAGCCTGTCCCTGAAGCTACTGTATTTGTCACACAAAGGAAATGCTTTCAAGGAAAAATGAACTAGGTTATATAAAATGAAAGTTATTTGACCTTACTGACACTGACCTTTTATTTCATTGGGACAGTGTTTAGAAAAATTAACACAAACCATTATACTGAACTTGTAACAAGGAAATTATGGAGGGGCATTTCCTCCCTGCAGAACACAGCATTTATTCAACACAAAAGCCGTATGTGATGCCAATCGGAAGATTGTTATTACAGAAAGATACTGTGACATTTCAAAACAAAATTCATTACAAAATTCCTCAAGTCTTCAAAGTTAAGCTTCAAAAATAAAGCTGGTCAATACAGGTTCAGTGGTGAGGTGTTTTTTATACTGCCTGCCTATGGGAAACAAAATGAGTATTTATTTATATTCTCCATTGCTGAGAAATAAAGTGATTGAGGAAAATGTGGTCTTCAGTACCAAAATATAGTAAGGTACTGTACAGTAGAGAGTCTTCAGGATGACAAATGCTCATCTCCTTCTCTGTTAGAATGAAAAGAGAAGAATCTATGCTGGGGCCCTGATTGAAAGTTTACCAATAACTTCGTGCTAGACACTTTTCTAGTCTCCCAGAAGTCACAATATAGCTATTCCTGATTGCTGTCATGTACCAGGGATGTGCTCCTCACCCCCAGTCTGGCCCCTTCATGCCTTGCAAAAGGGCCAGAGCTACAAAAAGGAGTCCTAAAAACTTCATAACCAACCATGAGAGGATCCCCCCAGCACAGGTACTGTGATAGGTAGTCATAAGGCTGTCTCTTGAAGACCACTTCACAAGTTCTGGTGGAGGGTGCTGGAGAGGGTCCACAGCCCAAAGTGCTGTGGAGAATCCATGCAGCCCAGGGAGGCTGACATAACTTAATCAGGCCCCGAAGGCTGTCTTCATTACCAAAAAAGGCGGTGTGTTTTTACAGCAGGATAGCAAATTCAAGTTAGCTATTTCATTGTAAAAGCCTAATGGAGCCAACTCACTACTTTTTACCTCAAAGTAGCTAGTTCATGTCAAAGCCCCTGTGGGGGGATTAAAGTGTTGACCTTGATAACCTACACAGTGGTAAAAACGAATTGTGTGCCTTCTCTCTATCAGAATTTTACAGCAAGCTAGTTTGCAGTAACCCCACACCTTTTTGGGCAGTGGAGACCAAGGCCTAGCTGAATGTGTCAGGCTAGCCTTTTGTGAAATGCATTCACCAGCTGGGCACTGGGTGCATCAGGAGCCATGGGCGGACCAGAGACTGAACATTACTATGTTATTTCCATCTTGCTTTAGATGTGACTGGCAAATTTTAAATTTCTTAGGCTTTTGCATGGTGTCAAAGAAGATTGAAAGAGGAGGGTAACTTTTCCCAGCACCCCAGAGAAGAGGAAAAGCAATGGGGGGAGCAATGCTCGCCAAAGGCAGGGAAAAGAAGGTGAGCGCTCCATTTGCTTTCAATGGGGAGCTGTGAAACTCCTGGCCCCTTTTATTTTAACCATGCTCTTGTCTAAAGTGGGAGGGTGGTAGTTTGCTTTGGGGTTTGGCTCTTTATTCATAAAAGTACATTATATTTACACACTGTATAACGCTCAAGGCATATAACTTTATCAGTTATCAGAGGCACACTTTATCAGCTAAAAATGAACTACGCTAATTGAGAAGTGCTTTTAAAAGTAAGATGGGGTGGCTCATGAAACCAACTGCCTTTCATACCATTCCTACAACTGACTGATCTCTAGGGAATGATATAAACCTACACTGTTTTGCCTTTACTGCCTTGTTTTCATTAACTCCTAGTTTACACTTCAGTTCCATCAGACACTCACCATTGTCCCACTTCCTTCAGTGATAGAGGAAGAATTGGAGAGGGGTTCAGCAAAGCTTGAAGAAACAGTGAATGGAACAACCGTATCCTCAATTATTTTGCGCTCCTAAAGGACAGGTGGGAGCGGGAAGGAGGAAGAGGAGAGATTTAAACATGAAGCTTGCCAAAGGAACACTGGTTAAGATCTTCAGAAGCCAGAGTACAAAGCTAGATTTAAAAGTCCATATTTACATACCTAGGTAAGTGGCACGATCTTCAGAGTTGCTGGGCATGCAATACTAAGCTACTGGACTCAATATCAAATGGCAGGGAGTTTTAATGGACAGTTGTGTATTCAGTTTGCTTCATGCCTCTAGTCATTTTCATTGCCTTTCCCTGAATGCCTTGTATTCATGCTGTATCGTTTTTGAGATGGGCTAACCAGAACCGGACACTGTATTCCAAGCGAAGGTGCTTTACTATTTTATATAATGGCATTGTAATATGTTTCAGTATTATCTTCTATTCCATTCTTCAAATAGGACAGAATTATTATTATAAAATTAGCTGAAGCTATTCCTTCCAATGTTCGTTTCCTTAAGTTTGCCAATGCTGAATTTCATCTGTCATTGTGCTGCCTATTTGCCTCGCTTTGCTAGGTCTCCAACATCCATCGTAATTTTTTCTAGTCTACTTCACTACCAGCCCCATTATATGATTATGAATACCTTGTCTAGAGTGATAAACTGGTGAAGTCACAACTGCTGCTGCTGACCAAGTACATGCATGTGTTTACTGATATGTGCATTCATATTGGGAAAGCCTGTTTAAAGCCACCTAAACCCATTCTTCTAAATTCCTATCTCACTGCATCTGTAGCAGACAGGTTTCCTAAAATAACATTTAATTATTTTCTAAGTAATGCCTGGTGGCTAGACATTATGGTGATAGGTGCATGAGAAATGCAGAGAGAATTCAGAAATATCAGGGTCATGAGTATGCCACTTACTACTCAAGCTCTGACTATCAGATGCTAATCTGCCTAACTACAGTACATAAAAGTATGATTAGAAACATACAATGAATATGACAAGACATCTTAATACACAAACATTTCCCAAGCTAACTGCACTACTGACACAGGAGGAAGGGATAACCTGAGCACAGGACAAAACAAGGGCATGGTAATAAAAAATAATTAAAGTAACAGTAAGCTTCTGACATTTCCATTGCTAAGACGTCAATCCTCTCACATAAAGGCCCATCACAAATGGTTAGTCTCCAAGTGACCTTCCCACTAGCAAAACATTTAAAAAATGCATAGAAGCAAGACACCCCAGCACTGAAACTGCAAGATCACTTCTTAAACTTGCTACTTTTGAATGTTATACCTCTTCATAGTATCTACGTTCCTCCTCTTCAACTTCTTTCTGTGCTTTTTCCCATTCTTCTTTCAGCTTGTCCTGCTCCTTCTGGTACCTCGCCTGTACAGGATTTCAATACAATCTATTCAATAGGCAACTTCATAAGAGATTATTTTTATTTGTTTCAATTCAAAGATTAAAAGATAGCAGATATTGCAGAACATAAATCCTATGCATCAGGAGACTGGGCCCTCTAGAAACCAGCTCATCAGAAAACTGGCACGCAATGCAAAAACACGAACATGAACAAATTTCTCTTTCCTTCCCCTCACCCTGCAGAGTCCCTTACGGAAGTTTTATATTGTTTAATACTCTTACCTTATTGTAAAGCACCAGGAACACTTAAAGTGCTATATCAAGTTTGACTAGTTCGGAGTTTTCAAATGCTAGATGCTGTTCAAAATTAAATTTATTTTCAGCATTGTAAAACAGTCATAGCTTACTAAGAGCTGAAGAGTTCTAGTAAAAGCTATCAAAACACTCCAATATATTTAAAACATGGATTTTGCATTAATCATTTGGCTAAAATAGCTTCTGAATTTAACAGGCTGTGCAAATATTAGCTTTGGCACTAATTTAATAAAGATAAATTGCTGCTAGTAGAATTTAATGAAAGATGAAAAACCATGTAGGCTCGTAAGATAAATAGACAATGTATAAAGGTCTGAAGTGGATAAGATAATGATTAGCTAAATAGTTGCTTTTCTTTCTGGATGGGATTATTCCTTGAGAATTGAACCACCCCAGCATGTGTTCTGAATCAAAAGAGAATATCTTAAAGAGCTCTTCAAAATGCTGTGGTGTTAAAATGGTTTCCTCTATATTGGAACAGCCAAGTGTCACTATTTCTTATGTACTTCGGCTGCAACCTCCTTCCTCCAAAATACTGTGCAAAACAAATTAAAAATACTGAGAACATAAAATCCTGACTCAGAAGAAATTAGTTTACTATCCATTTGATATCCAAGTGAACCATGCAATTTACTCCACCCAACCTAATGAGGATTTAATTTTGGAATGGAGTAAACGACAAATAGAAAGAAAAATGTACAAGGTATAAAGGTATAAACTCAAGAAAAAATGCAGGTAGAAACCAATCCATTCTTAGAACATGCAAAACCTGTATTTTTATTATACTCCACCCCAAGCTTCTCCCCCATGGACATCATCCTTACTGGGAAAGAGAACCAAACGAGACTTCCTTGGAGGCTGGAACCAGTCAATGTTGCTCACTTGGTTCATGGTTGAGTGACATGAAGAAATTTAAACTTTCCTCTTTTCAGATGGAGAATAGTGTCATATGGTTCGCCCAGCCAGGACTGAAATTGGCCCCAGCACTCTTACATGGCTTATTATCCTACTAAACTGTACAGAGAAAGTTTCTAGAAGCCACTTTATAATGGAGAAGTTTAGCTTGGTCTCCTTAAAGTAGGGCAGCTGTAAAGAACAATCTACAAAATCTAACAAAGTAATTGTTTGTAAGTGGATTTCTCATATGCACAAGATTCAGGATGAAAAAAGTATTAGTCATCCCATAGCTTATGCTTTGCATGCTTTAAATATAGATTTAATGCACAGTGTGTTTTTGGTAGCTATTCCTGAATCCCTGAACTACTGTTCTGGTTAAAAACAAGATAAAAGTGCAAGTCACACCTGAAGAAAAGAAAAAAAAACAAAACTAACAACAAAAAACCACCCTCCCTCCTTTCCCCACAGATTTGTGGAAAAGCTCTAGAGAGATTCTAGCACTTTGCTCTTAATGAGCTGGTAATCAAGAGAACCAAGCTGGGAACCAAAAAGCAAGAAGCATTCAGTGTCCTCTTCCATCTCCATCCAACATACGTTTCTATTTTCTTTTACCATCTTACCACTCAATCATGGTGGTTCAGGGCACAGATAACTTATGACTGGGTTTAGAACAGGGTAGAATCAGTGAAAGCTATATACATGTGTAAACAGGTGTTTGCTATTTAGCCCATCTCTAACAGTAAGTATGTGCTGGGCACGGAGTACATGCTGATTACAAAAAGTCATTAAACATGGAACTGATTTACAAGTTCATATTGTACACAAGCCTATATAACAGAAGCCAAACATAACACGGAGAATTAAACCCATAAAAGAGTTAAGACCATTGCCATTATAGATGTGGATAGCTACACCTCAACTCACATTAAGCCATATGCTGTTTCACAGTGTAACTTTTATATTTTAAAAAACAGCATGCCTTTGAAAACAAATCCTATACTGAATAATGGCATGTTTTTTTAATTATGCTAAAGAAAAGTAAGTAATAGAAATGTATTTTTATGGATAATATGTTTTCATGAAGTATATGTTTATTAAATTCTATCATTTAAAATTATGAAGCATGATATGGTATTTCATATAAATCAAAAGTGATTTTTTTGGTTTATCGACAATTTTAACTCCTCTCCTTTAAGAAATAAAATTAAACTTACTCTCTCATATGCTTCCTAAAACAGTAAGTTTTACAAACACTCTACTCAAATTAGGAACTGAATTATTCATTTCTGTTCCCTAGGTAAGTGTTAGTATTTCCAAAAAAATAAGTGTGACAATAAAAGACGGTTATTCACTTTGTAACGGTTGTTCTTCGAGATGTGTTGCTCATGTCCATTCTATTGTAGGTGTGTGCACGCCCCCGTGCACGCTTACTGGAATTTTTTCCCCTTAGCAGTATCCGTAGGGCCAGCTTCGGTGCCCCCTGGAGTCCCACGCACATGCCGCAGTACATAAGGTGCCGCTGGCCCTACGCCCCCTCGGTTCCTTCTTGCCATCAACTCCGACAGGGGGGACAGGTCATGGAATGGACATGAGCAACACATCTCAAAGAACATCAGTTACAAGGTAAGCTAGCATTTTTTCTTCTTCGAGTGCTTGTTCATGTCGATTCCATTGTTGGTGACTCACAAGCAGTACCTTATAGGCGGGTTCGGAGTTCACAGATGGGCTGTCTGCATCACCGCTCTGTTGAAGCTGGCATTATCCCTTGCCTGCTGAACAATGGCGTAGTGAGACATAAAGATGTGCACCGATGACCATATAGCGGCTTTGCATATGTCTTGAATACGCACTTGCGCCAGGAACACCAGAGAAGTGGCCTGCGCTCTAGTTGAGTGAGCTGCGACATTGCCCGAAAGGGGAACCTTTGCTTGCTTGTAGCAGAACCTAATGCAGGAGGTTATCCAAGAGCACATCCACTGGGAAGAGAGAGGTAAGCCCTTCATCTTCTCGGCCACCGCCACAAACAGCTGCATGGACTTATGAAATGGTTTTGTCCTCTAGATGTAAAAAGCCAGTGCTCTTCAAAGGTCCAGCGTGTGTCATCTCTGTTCTTCCTCCGAAGCATGTGGCTTTGGGAAGAAAACTGGCAGGAAGATGTCCTGACTGGCATGGAATTGTGACACCGCTTTGGGCAAAAAGGCTGGGTGAGGCCTCAGCTGGACCGTGTCCTTATAAAAAACCACATAAGGCGGCTCTGAGGTAAGTGCCCTAATTTCGGATACTTTCCTAGCCCAGGTGATGGTAGCTACAAAGGCTACCTTCCATGACAGTAGCAAGGGGGCACAGGTAGCCAAAGGCTCAAACGGTGCCCCAGTGAGCCTGGAGAGGACTAAGTTCAGGTTCCAGGGAGGGTAACGGATCTCTAACCTGGGGGTAAAGTCTCTCTATACCCTTCAGGAACCTAGCCGCCATGGCATGAAAGAAAACCGACCTCCCTTGAATCGGAGGATGGAAGGCTGAAATAGTGGCTAGATGTACTTTTAAAAAAGTAGTGGCCAGGCCTTGAAGTTTAAGGTGCAGCAGGTAGTCCAACACCATATGGACTGATGCTTGCTGGGACATAACCACTTGGACTGCAGCCCAGCATGTGAACCTTTTCCACTTGGCTAAATATGATGCCCTGGAGGAAGGTTTCCTACTGCCCATTAGTATTGCCTGCACGCGAGACGAGCAAGCCTGTTCCTCCAGGCTCAGCCACTCAGCCTGCATGCATCAGGTGCAGGGACTCCAGGACTGAAGAAGTCGCCCCCAATCCTGGGAAAGCAGGTTGTGCCAACGCAGCAGCTCCAGAAGGCTCCAGAAGGGGAGCAACAGACAGTTCCAAGAGCGTCGTGAACCAGTGTTGCCTGGGCCATACGGGTGCTTTAAGGATCACATTCGCCTTGTTTCTTTTGATTTTTAACAGGACCCTTTGAATCAACGGAATGGGAGGGAAGGCATACAGAAGCCTCCCTGACCACAGAAGTGGGAAGGCATCTGACAGCGCTCCCTCATTGAGCCTGCGAATGGAGCAAAACTGGTGGCACTTCTTTTTGAACTTGGAAGCAAAGAGATTCACTTGGGGAAACCACCACTTCCAGAAGATCATATCGGCTACCGACGGGTGGAGAGACCACTCGTGGCAATGTAAGAAGGTCCTGTTGAGTCGGTCCACTGTGGCGTTCTTGATACCAGGGAGGTGTGAAGTCAACAGATGAATATCATGCCCTATTCACTAGGTTCCACAAACTCACCACCTCCTGACACAGGTCCGAAGAGCGGGCCTCGCCCTATCTGTTGATATAATACATTACAGCGATGATGTCTGTCAGGACCTGGACTACCTTGCATCTCAAGAAGAGAAGGAATGTCCCGCATGCTAAACAGATCGCCCTGAGCTCCCTGGTATTTATGTACAGGCCCTGGTCCTGCCTTGACCAGGTCACTTGTGTACTGTGACTGGAGCTGATATGCGCATCCCCCGCCCCAGGTCCAAAGTGTCCAAAACCAGAGTCACCAAGGGGGCTAGATCTGCAAAGGGCATCCCTTTCATCACCAACCAGGGGTCCAACCACCAACCCAGGGAGGCTAGGACTTGTGAGGGCACCCTGTGACCACCTTGTCCAAGGGGTGCCTGCTCGGGGGGGGGTGTACGCAGAGGCCAGCCATAGCTGGAGCGGCCTGAGTTTTAGACGTACGTGGCGCAGTGCATAGGTGCATGCTGCCATATGGCCCAGCAACTGCAAGCAAGTTCGCGCCGTCGTAAGGGGATAGGCACGTAGGCCAATTATCAGGTTTGACATGGCCTCGAACCAAGTCTGTGGCAGAAATGCCTTTGCCCACGTGGAGTCTAGAATGTCCCCAGTGAAATCTATTCTCTACATTGGCGTTAATGTGGATTTTTGTTTGTTCACCAGCAGGCCAAGACTGTGACAGGTGGCCCGAACTAAGTCCAGACTGGTTTGGACCTGGACCTGCCTCTGATTAGCCAGTCGTCTAGATACGGGTAAATCGTAACCCCCCTGGTGTTGGTTCTGGACACTTTGTGATCAGTGTGAATACCAGTGAGACACGGTACGCCCAATTTGCAGATCAATAAGGTTTAATGTGCAAGATTTTCTATAAATATACTAGTTAGATACAAAGCCTAAAATTAACTACAATATATCATACTCACTAAACCTGGAGAGCTAAGCAGTTACTCAGAAGGCTGTATACAGGAACGGCTTTTTTAGGGGCCCGACCAGAGAGTCAGTGGATCCTCTGGTCTGACCGGCAGCACCTCCCACGGAGTCAGGTGTTAATGGAGCACACCCCTTTGTCTAAATAATGACTTCTTATATCCTTCCATAAACAGCCTTCACCTAATTATCTCTCTACTCATTATCATATATGCTAATTACTTACATTGGGTTTCCATCCCTAACTACATTTCATTCTTACCATGATAATTGGGGTCGTCAAAACAACATCTGATGATAGGAGGGGCGGAGTAAAAGTATGCCCCTTGGCAATAACAGTGTATCCCCAGATGTTCAAGGATAACTTGTTGTTCCCATCACTGTTATCTATGTGCAGCTGCAAGCATACAGTATCTGTATTTTGTCTTATGTGCCAGGGTATGCAGAAATTGAGACATCTATAAGATTATTCAGTAGTCCTATTCATCTCTGCCAACTGGAAGATGTCATGCTACAGGGGTCAGAATAGCCAAGCAAGCAACTGAAGCTATGCTAGGCCTGTAGGACAGTGGTCAAGCAACTCAAATTGTACTGGGCCTCCAACACCTGGCACATGAGATAAGCAGCCTGGCGCATGAGATATGCAGCAGACATGCATTTTGTAAATACCCTTGGAACAGAAGACAGGCCAAAGGGAAGGGCCGCAAACTGGTAGTGGGAACATCCCACCATAAACCGGAGGAAACGCCTGTGTCCAGGGAATATCATGATATGAAAATATGCATCCTTCAGATTGAGGGTGGCATACCAGTCTCCTGGATCCACGGAGGAGATGATGGAGGCTAGGGAGACCATGTGGAACTTCAACTTTCTGATGTATCTGTTTAGCCCTCACAGGTCCAAGATGGACCTGAGGCCCCCCTTCGCCTTGGGAATGAGGAAGTAGCAGGAATAGAAACCTCTTCCTCTGGTGTCTGCTGGAACCTCCTCCACAGCTCCCAGTGCGAGAAGGCTCTCCACCTCCGGTATGAGGAGTTGCTTGTGAGAGGGGTCCCTGAAGAGGGACAGGGGAGTATGTGGGGGAGGGTGGGAAGAGAACTGCAGGATATCGCTCGCTGCAATGGTATCCGTGACCCAACGATCGGAAGTTATACAGGCCCATGCCGGGAGGAAAGGGGCAAGTCAGTTGTGGAATCTTGGGGAAGTAGGATCCTGGTGCAAGACTGGAACGCCGTCCTCGGGCACACCATCAAAACGATTGTCACTGCCCACTAGAACATCAGGAAGGGGCCGGCTGATTGGCTGAAGAGGAAGACGGGCCCGATCGATGCCGCCAAAAATTTCTCTCTGTCCCTCGTTCAGTAGGTCCTGAAGTGCTGGGCCTGGTACTTAGGCTGCTATGGACGGAACTGCCTCCTCGAGGCCTGTGGTGTGTAAAGGCCCAATGAGCACAAAATGGCCCTTGAGTCCTTCAACCTGTGGAGTTAGGTGTTGGTCTGTTCCGAGAAGAATGCACTTCTATCGAACAGCAAGTCCTGAATGGACTGTTGCACCTCCTGGGATAGACTAGATGACTATAACCATGAGCACCAGCACATGGAGTTCACGGAGGCCATCAAGCTTGCAGCCGAGTTAGCCACATCCAATGCTGCCTGCAAGACAGCCCTGGCCATTGTCTTGCTCTCCTCCAGGATGGTGGGAAAGTCCGATGCCTGTTCCTGGGGCAGAGCCTCACCAAAACGCTTCAGGGAGTCCCAGAAGTTATAATTATACCTCCCTAGCAGTGCCTGCTGGTTAGCAATCTGGAATTGCAGGCTCACCATAGATTAAATTTTTCTTCTAAACAAATCCAATTTTTTATTGTCTTTGTTTTTGGGGGTCATGCTGGGTTGTCCCTGTCTGTCCCGCTCGTTTGCAGCCGCCTCTACCAGGGAAGCAGGGGAAGGGTGCGTAAACAAGTATTCGAACCCCTTAATGAAGACATAGTACTTTTTCTCCACCTTTTTAGAGGTTGGTGGGAAGGAGGATGGCTTTTGCCACAAGGTTTTAACTACTTTGAGAACCCCTTTGTGGCCTGGCAGGGTGATCCGGGCCGGCACCGCAGCTACCAGCACATCAGAGAGGTTGTCCGATGTTTCCTGGAGCTCCTCTGCTTCTAACCCCAAGTTTGAGGCAACCCTCCCGAGGAGCTCCTGGTGGGCACGGAAGTCATCCAGGGGGGCTGATGGCCCTGTCATGACTGCCTCGTCAGGCGAGGAGGAAGACAACTGACCTGGCGCAGGGCATGGCAGCATCTCCTCTGGCTGCTGGGGGACCGCTGTAGATGTCCCCTCCAGTGGATCTGACTCCACATCTAAGGCCGAGCTGTGACTCTCAACCAGGGTGCCGAGGCTGCGGATTGTTTCCCCGATGACCGAAGGGAATAAGGCCCTGTGGCCACAGGGAACCCCCAGGGATCCCTAAAGGGCCATTGAGTTGACCAGTCCCTGAGGCCAGCCTAAATCAGCCGGTCAGGGACCTTGTTCTTGACCCCTCGGTCGATGGGGTTGGCTAGGTTGGTGTGCTGATGATTTATCCTCCCCTGAGGAACCACACGTGCTCTCTGGCAACCAACAATGGCCCGAGCTTGACCCCTTTCCTGCTGAGTGGTGCCGAGGAGAGCAGGGGCAGTATCTGGCCTCCCAAGACCTCTGATACTCCGATGACCGCTGCCTCGGTGACGGGGAGCGTGATACCGGCAACTGGTGGTAACGATTTCTAGACTGGTGCCGTGCTGGAGATGACCTCCGGTGGCAGGAAGAGTGGGAACATTGCCGCACCACAGTGAGTGTCTTGGTGCCAGAGACTGATGATGGCGCCGATCATGCCTGGGCGAGCGTCCAGATGCCATGAGCGTCTGCTAGACCTTGATCTGGATCGGTACCGCCCCGCCAGGCCCGAGGCTTTTGGTGCCAGCAACCGGTTGGTGCCAAGTCAATGCCGCTCAATGCCTCTGCTGTCAGCGCTCCGCCTATGGCAATCATCCTCGTGACAGGGAACGTACCCTTGGGGATCGGTGCCTGGAGGGAGGAGACCTTCGCTGTGGCGACCTGGCTTGCGGAGAGGCACGCCGGGGCTTCGGAGATTGGTGCAGCCATGGCGGGGGGGGGGGGGTCCCAATGGGGCTTCCCTTTTAACACTGGTGCCTTCCCTTTCACCTGCTCCATCTGGGGCAGAGGTGTCAGAGGCAAGGACAGTGCCATTAAGTCTCTTGCTGCTTGAATGCCTCTGGTATCAACAGCACCACGATTCTGCGGAAGCCCTCTTCCACTCCCCAGAGTCAGAGGAGGCTCCCTCAGAGGACTTAGGGCTCTAGGCAGCAAGACTTGCTCTTGCAGAGAGTCTGCTCGGCCTGTTGGACCTGTGATGGCCCTACACTCGATCCTGCTTCTTTGGTCTTCCTAGGCACAAGGGAGCGACCCCTCTCCGAGCGTTGTTTCTTCTGCTTCCTCTCTGACGGCAAAACAGAAGATCAGTGCCATGGAAGTTCCAGTGCCGGAGGGGTGCTCTGCACCAACATGGTGTCTGGCAGCAAGAGGGAGCAGGCCTTCAGACAAATTTCCTGCTCCTTCTGAGTCCTTGGTCTAAACACCTTATAGATACAGCACTTCTCCTTCTGTGCGATTCCCCAGGCAACTGTCGTGGGGGTCGCTGAGTGGGAAGGATTTGCCACAAGAATTACAGGGCTTGAAGCTCAGAGATCAGGGCATGTCCTGCTACCAGGCAGAGGTCCCTAAGGGGACTAAGCCTTAACTACTAAATTATTTACAACTGCTCACTACAAATACACTAACTACTTCTAATTAACAGCTATTTAAGAACACTTAACGCTAAGAGGCACTTGCGGGAGCAAGCAATGAACGCTGTTCCAGTAACCATCAGTGGCGGAAAGAAGGAACTGAGGGGGCATAGAGCCGGCAGCACCTTATGTACCGCAGCATGTGCGCAGGACTCCAGGGGGTGCCGAAGCTAGCCCTATGGATACTGCTAAAGGGAAAAAATTAGGGTAACTGTGGATGGGGGTGCGCACACACCTACAATGGAATCGAGATGAGCAAGCACTCAAAGAAGAATTAAAGATAATCACGGTAAATTCTTTTTATACAAAAATTGAGTAGAAATGTTTTTAAACAGTAAATTTACATATTGTTTACATTTTAACCAGTTAAATTCTGCTGCTGTGTTCAGCAGTATCTTGAAACAATTTTAGGTTTATTTAATTAATACAAAATATTCAGCTTTGAAACTAAAATTAAAATAGTCATGACATAAGCGGTGTTGCTCAAGTTCTGACAAGAGTGACAATTCAACTGAAAAACAACTGAGCAATAGTGGGAAGAAATTTAGTAGCACAAGTACCTGAAGCAAGCGTTCCTGTTCAAGCTGCCATTTTTCCTGTCGCTTTCGTTCCTCTTCTGGATCCCAGGACCAGAAACTGAAACGCTTAGGTAAATTGAACGAGGTTATTAGGATCTAACAATAGAAATCATAAAACAACCCTAAAAAATTGCACAATGTAGTCATTTAACCTATTCTACCGATCAAGTGAAAATGTTAAATTACAGGAAGAATTCAGATTTATAATTACTTCAATTTACAGTGCTTGCTTCGCCATCAATTGAGAATGGTTTTATTTTTGCAATATATCCAAGTTACAGAAAAATCATTTGGTTTGCAAATAAAAACTAGGAAACCATCAGGTAGAACTGGAGAAAAGAAAGATTGAGAAGAAATTCCAAGGGACATTGATCAACACATATAAATATACCAATTCCTGAAAATAATCCTCTGATTTCACAAGTATCAAAATAAATCATTACAGTAGAATGATTACACACATTTCATATCTTGGATACAATATCCAATCTCAAGTCTTGGTTTAAGATATTATTTATACTGCAATAAGATCTATGGGCCCCAGTCAGAACAGGGACCCATTATGTGATGTATTAATTTCTTTTTTTTTTTTTTTTTTTTTTTTTTTTTTTTTTAAAGAAACTGAGACCTTTAGATATTTTACATCATATTACTCTACATTATGAGCCCTATACAGTCTTAAATGAGAAAAATAATGTCTTTTTTCAGATGGTGAGCAGTACATGGAATACAGGATGCGCTTTGTTCAAATATATGTGGATTTCCTTGAGGGGTAATGGATTTTCATCTATCGATCATTTCTTGTATGTAATCATTTCTATGCAAGTAATCAGAAAGAACATACAAACAGACACAGAGCCATAAGAGCCAATGGGACTATTCATTCTCAAAGTCAAGCATGTATGCAGGATCCAGGCCAAAGTGAATCCACACACAGCATAATATTGCATTTCTCCTGGTTAAGGGGAAAATTCTACTCTCAGTTTAGACCCGTACAACTCCACTAATACTGATGGGATTGCACAGATATAATTGAGAACAGAACGTAGTTCCATATTTGTTTTAAAAAGTGTATAAAGTGTTTTGGATCATACTTCTTTTCTTTCCGTTAAAAGAGCTGAGTTTTCTTCTTCCTATTTGAGTCTATTTAGAAAGGACTTCCAAAAGAATCACTGATTTAGTTGTAACCATCATGCAAATCTCTACACTAATCACACTAATATTTTACTATTAAGAACAGTGCAAAGAAGTTACTTACATTTAACTTGTCACTATTCTCAGAATCCACTACAGAAAGAGAAAAACAAAAATCAATTCCCAAAATATTAAGATGGTCAAATATGCTTTTTCTTAACTTGAAGTAAAAAGCCTAGCCACACCTGTATAAAGAGGAAGCTATCAATTCAACTTTATAACAATACCTACCCCACAACCAACAGTAATGGAAAAATTATGATACAACAGATCAGAGAAATAGATTGTACCCTCCACCAACATTTTGTACTTTTGATATTGCTACTAAGAGCATAACATCAACAACTTAGTACTTCTAAGCTACCACTAGCTATTGACAACTACATTTGGTCATAGTAATTAGCAGTGTCTGAACACAGAGTGTTATCAAATTTAATTTAACTTTCCCTTCACTATTCAATGAGGGAAAAGAAAAAAAGCAGAGCAAAGATAGGAGGACGTGTCAAGGGAATACACTATTCAAGTGCCACAGTTACCAAGAGAACCATTACCATTTTCTACTAAATGCCTTTGAACTAAACCACTTAAAAATGGAAGTAAAGTAAAAATAAATTTAAAGGCAAACGATTATTATTTTGGTGTCTGAAACCAACGCATTACATCTCCATGTGATCCAACAGCTCTTTGCCAACTGTGCAACAGGAATAGGTGCTTTCTATGAAAGCGGACAGTGGAAATAAGTACCAGTGATCAGTGACCAGCTTTTGCCCCAACACACATTTTAAGACACCTACTACTCAGTGCAGCGGGAAGGATGCAGCAACTCCCAGCGCAGCATTTACCTGACTGTGAGAAAAACTGAGAGCGTCGCCAGGAGTTCCGAACCTTAAGCGGAACACTGGCACAGCTTGGGGACTCTAGAGTGGATGGCAGAACAGAAACAAAACAATAAACATGACACTGTGAAAAGAAAATGGATTACCAGATAGAAGTGAACTCAGGGACAGAACAGATTTTTAAATTAATTCGTTATTCGCTTTAAAGGGTGATTTATTTGCTTTAAAGGGCTAGTTTGAGTTCCATTTTCCATGGAGATAAATTAAAAGGGGTTTTAGCAGAAATACTTTTAGTATTTAAAAGTTGTTGTGGTATATGTCATCTAAATATCCTCTAATATTCTAGTGTATAATTAAAGATATTTGTCTCAGTCTGAATGCTACATTTTTTAATCTCATATGTAAAAAGTCATGCTGAGTTCATATCGTACATATTCAAGTTGTCTTGTATTGTTTGACTTTCTCAGCACCATCTATTCTATGTGGGCACTAAAGCACAGGAAGCATTTCAGCATTACTAAAAATTAAAATATCTACATTCTATTACTCAATGTATGGCTGCTCTCGTTTAGTTTAAGTTAATGCTTAAGTTGTATTATTAGAGAAGCATCTCCCAACTTATTACAAGTTCAGCTTTTATTTCCACTCAGAGTTGTTTTTGTTTTTCACAACTGCCATCTAGAGCAATTACAATCCTGAAAACAGCGGTAAGTGGGAGAAGTCTTTGCACTACTTATTCACACCATAGAAGTCCACTTAACCAAAGGTTAAGGGACCGAAGGTTTCAAGGGACACTAGAAAGTCATGTAATTCCTGGGGTTGCTCTAATTTGGTATGTGTATTATATTGCACACACAATTAAAAATCTGCACATGTTGATGAATAAGAAGTGTCATACCTTTGTAATGAGGCTAAAAAGAAATTTGATTTACAGCAATGTCAAATATTTGTGAGATAAACTAAGGTGTGTGCTAGATATATGCATTGTTATAATTGACTTTAATAGGAGCCACACGAGCAGACGAGGGCAGAAATTAATTACAAACATTTTTATTATCAAAAGAAATTACTAAACTATCTTCATCTTAAAACAGCAGTACTAGTAAAATATAATACCCTTAAATATAATATACCTTTTAACACAATGTTAGATATACACTAGATAGTGCCATCCTGCTCTTCTTGACTCATGCCATGCATCTGCTGTTCTATTTAAGGAATGTAGTGATAATTACTCTCTTATCACAACAGAAGCTATGCTAACAATACTAGTTCAGAAGCAATAATTTTGGTGGAAAAGAATCATTTCCTTTTAGAAAGTCTGGTTATTTATCTTGTATAGTTACTGGAGTTTTGAGATGTGTGGCCCTTATGTGCATTCCACTCAAGGCGCGCACGTGCTCCATTAACCTGAGAATGGAAGATTTTTCACCCTGGTCTGTGCCTGTACCCTTCTCTTCCTTGTACTCTGAGCAGAGGGTATAAGGAGTGGTGTGGTCTGATCATCTCTCTACTTCCTTCTCTACTGTGAATAACCTTAGGATAAGAACTTGAAGCACAGGGGAAGGAGGACAGATAGGGGAACGTATGTAGGGACCACATACTTCAAAGAACTCCAGTTACTGTACCAGGTAAGTAACTGGACTTTCTTTTTCGGGTGATGGTCCCTGTGTGTTGCCACTCTACAGGTTTCCAGAAGGAAAACATCATGAAGTGAAGCTACTGACAGTGTCTAGCCTCTGACTGAGTGGGCTCTCATCTTGTGAGGGGTCACTGTCAAGTCATAGCAAAGCAGGATGCCTTCTGAAATCCGTTTGGAAAGTCTTGCTTCCTCTCTTATACATTCAGTAAAGAAAGAGAGGGTTAGCGAGATTTCCTGAAGCATTTTGTCATCTGCAGGTAGACTGCCAAGGCTGGATAGATATCCAGAGTGTAGCTTCTCTGGCAGCATGGGACTTTGAACCAAAGACAGATGGGCGGATGACCCACTTCCAAGATTTTTGGAATGAATTTAGGATGTAACCTCAAGGAAAACCTCATCCTTGTTGAAGACCATATAGAGAAGATCCACCAGAAGGGCCCCCAGTTCACCTGCTCTTCTGGCTGAGATGACTGCAACCAGAAAGGCAATCTTCATAGGCAGACGAGCGAGGAACATGAAGCTAAAGGTTCAAATGGCAAATTTGTTAATGCTGGCTGGACTAAATTGGAGGTCCCATATTGGGGCAGGCTTCAGCATTGTAGAAAAGATTCTGATAAGTCCCTTCAGAAACCTTACTGTAGTAGTATGGGCAAAGACTGAATGGTTGTCCACCAGAAGGTGAAAGGCACTAATGACTGCCAGGTGCACTTGTAAGGAGCTGAGAGGCAGCCTCGATATTTTTAGAAAGGGGAGGTAGTCCAGGATAGCAGGGACCTTGGAACCCTCTAGGAGTATCCAATGACATTGGCATCATATAAAGAATCTTTTCAATTTTACTGTATAACACTTCCACATGGAGCCTTTTCTGCTGTTGCTAAAGACAGCCTTCGAGCATGACCTCCCTAAATTTGTCATTTATCATCTGTTAAATGCAGTGATACAGGGTTGGGATGAAGGATCTTGCCATTGCCTGCAGGTCAATAGATCTAGAAAGAGCTATAATAGCTAGAAAGATGCACAGGTGAGAAGCTATTTGGACAATACAGGTGAATCAGAACTGCCTTGGCCATCCAGGAGTGACTAGGATCAGCGACCTTTTGTCTTGTTTGATCTCCCTCGGGATTAGAGATAAGAGAGGGATGGGTGAGACTATGTACATCAGCGATTCTGACCATCGTAACAGAAATGCATCCCCTCTGACATTAGAGCCCCTGGCTGCTCAAGAGCAGAAGCCCGAGCATTTCTTGGTCTCTTGAGATGCAAAGAGATCCCCCAACGAGGATCTCCACTGTTGAAGATACTCTGTACCACAAGTCATGTGGCTCCCACTTGTGGTCTGTGGAGAAATGTCTGCTAAGGCTGTCTTCCAGAGAGTATTGCACTCCTCGATGGTGCATGCCGAGAGGGTTAGTCCTTGAGGGAATGTAACGATTCATCTGTTTTTTCACTAATAGGTTATTTCCCTTGAAAGACAAATCCTCCATGGTGGATTGAACTTCTTTGGGAGTTCAGGGGGAGGAAGGGGACTGGACCCATGAACCCCATCTCATTACCAAAGATGTTGCAATCAAGCAGGAAGTTGTATCTCCTGAATCCATCACTCCCTTAGATGGTACAAAAATATTTCTTCTCCATTCTTTTTGGAGTAGGGCTGCAAGTGTCTGGAGAATCCCAGACTATCTTGACCAGTTCTAACATGGCCTCATTAATTGGTAGTGCCATTTTATAAAGACTCACACTGTGAAGGACATCCAGTAATTTGTGAGGAATATCCTGTACTTCCCCAGGGGCATCTAGAACTTGTCTGTAATTCTCCTCAGGACATCCTGGAATTGTCTGTAGTCACCCAGTGGTGATGTGACCACCTCATCTGGTGAGGACAATGATAATCCTGCAGGGACAAGTGGCTCCACCTGGTCATGTTGATCCTCTTCCTTAGAATGTTCCTGAGTGGGCTGATGTTCTTCTTCACGCGGGGATGCCTGCCTCAACTCCATTCTGTCCATCTGTATTCCAGATGTCTCATATATGGATTCCAAGGACCCCAAGTCCAATGTGAGGGATGGGAGTAAAAGGGCAGCCCGCAGGGAAAAGGATGCAACTGGTCTTGGACCACATAGTCCCTCCTGTAGGAGTGGGAAGATGCCCATGAGATTTCTGAGCCTCTATCAGGGCTGACTTTTCTTGTCTTGATAAGGCTGGTGAAGCTCTTCCCCTGATCCCAGATTCGTCAGAGGAATACGAGCCCTCCATGTCAATGTGCAGTGCAGTCAGTCCTGATGGTCTTACTATGATCTGACTGGTTGATGGTGTCACCAGAAATGGTACTGTGCTCCTCATGGGCTCCTAAGGCACCAGCACTGAGGCGTGAAGTCTCACCTGACTTTGAGGATGTCAGAGAGGAGGTCTTCCTGAATGAGCATGTAAAGGGGGATTTCTTATGTTTCTTGTAAGAGTGTTTGCTCACCCTCCTTGAGCCTGCCTGCTTTGTTTGTTAGAGCTCTCAGATCTGCTCCCAGCAGTCCCAGAACCCGAGAAAACCATGCTCAAAGAAGAATTTCTTGGTGCCTCTGCCCAATGTACAGTGGGGATCAGAAAGGCCAGGGTCAGACTGTGGTCTTATTGAACAATCCAGCAGGAATTTTCTAAGCCTTAATTCAGGGGATTGATAGGTTAATCAAGGGACTGACTAGCACACATTGCACTTGGAGGGGATATGAGCTTCACTGAGGCAACATACACAAATGTCATGGTCATCACTGACTGGGAAGGCTCAGGGGAAGACCACACAGATTTTGAATCCTGAGCAGGCTTTGGGCATGCTAGCTGCCCCAGGAGAATGTCAGGGGGCCCCTACTTCTACTGAAATGGTGCTAACTATTGAATAATTTATCTAAGACAGGTAAAACTATCTACAGTTAGAAAATAACAAATGCTAGCTAAAGTTGTAGACGCTGAATAAGTTCAGTCTCAGACCACAGGCAGTAGAAAAAAACTGGAAAAGTGGCTGGTCTAAACTGTCCCTTATGACTTTGGCTGGGAGCATGCAGAGGAGAAGGGCACAGGGGAGGACCAGTGAACACTGCCAGTGAAAAATATTCCACTCCAGGCACATGGAGCACATGCTCACCTAAAGTGGAATACACATAGAGACCATTACTTGAAGAAGAACTATAAGTCAAAGGATAGCTATTTTTCTTTTGACATTTCTAATGAATGTTTAAATACTACCCACTTAAATTCTACAAAGCAACAGAATACTCCTGTTTTCTTTTGCTTACCTTGTTGATCAGAGTTCTGCAGAGTAACTTGGCTGATCTCAGGTACTTTCTTCAAAAATGGAAATAATATACTCCCTTCTTGTTCTGAAGCCTTTGACTTCACTACCTATCCAATTATTTAAGAACAGGCATTAACATCCAGAAAGCACCATGTCTGATTCAATAAAATGCTAGCATACATAATTAATGAGGTCCTAATTCTGCTATATGAATTCTTTTCACTTATTTTCTGAATCAAGATTAAGATGCTAAACTTTTACTTACATCATTTTGGTATAATTTTGTAATCTTTAAATTCTGTTTTTTTATTGTTTATTGCCCCCTCTGTGATATTAGCACTTCCCTAGATACCAAAACTATGGCAGGGATGTACATTTCTTCACACCAGAGTCTTGTCAGGGACAATCATGCCTCAACCACATGCACTCACTGAACATTTCAAGAAGAATTTAAGGGCAAACTTCTTTCTTTGACATTCTTCAGATATTCTGCTTTCCCTGCACATAGAAACTTAAGATCTTCAGGTTTGATTCTCTGGTCTGTTCTAGCCACTTTGTGGTACTCAAGTGACCAGTGGAGAATTTCTTTCGGAGAGGAACTCCCTGTCTGCAAGTGACAGTCGCACCCCATGTCTAGAATAGGAGGTATGTTGAGGAAAGGAGATAGCGTGGTGGAACTACACTATCCTACACTTATATTTCACTGGTTTAAGGTCCCTAATACTAATACTGTAAGTGTTAGAGCAGCCCCTCTTCTGCTCTAATTATTGCTCTGGGCAGGTCGTGCAAAATCAGGGAGCTGCAACTGAATTGAGTCACGAGTCTGCAAACACTTACTACAGCATGCAGTGTTCAAAACTGTAATTAGTCCTGTTGACTTTAACTGACCCGCATGCAACAGAAAGTACCATATTTGCAGCATTTGCAAGCTTAGATCTTTGGTTCAGTGTATATAGGAATACCAAAGTTTAGTTCTTCCAGGTGGAAGAAAAAGGAAAATTTTGCACAACAACAGTGATTCAGGATTGTTCACTAAACAGGCTGCTTTGATTAAATTCGTAGCTTGGTATTACATAAGGCAAAGTAGCAACTAGCTCATTAGCACTAAATCATTTGCATGGCAGGTCCTTTTCTACCTCTCTCTCTCTCATGCTCTTCTGTATCACACTACCTTCTGTGTAACTAGGACCTCTGCTTCCTTCTGTTGTTCTGTCTCAGGTTTCTTCAGATCTTTATCTTTTGAATCCACTTCTTCGGAATGGGTGCTAGGTGGGAACTCCATGCTGGACACAGCAGGGCGGGCACAAGTAACAGTTGTCTTGAATTGTTTCTGCTCTGAAGCTAATCCACACAACACAAGAATCAAAACATTTTTTCAGCATGACATTAAAAAATTAGAAAAAAACCCGGCTATGTAAATATTGCAGTTTTAAGAATTCCTTATTTTGGGGCAGGGAACGGAAAGGAGAGGGATAAAATAAAAGTAACTCTGATTTTTCCTGGCAATCGGAGTGACTGTGGAGTGGGGTTAAAAACTGGATGATCTGTACTTAAAACATCCCTCAGGGTAAGCAGAATTCATTCCCTCAAAGAAACAGGTATTAGGTTCGTACTCAAACAAGGATGAGGATATTGCAGCTCAAACTGTCTCATTATCAGCAGTGGATGACATCTCAGATTTACCTATTTTTTTCATTAAAAGAAGGAAGTGCATTTTCTTTGCGTTCCCAGTGCCTGGCTAACAGAGAGATGGATGGCAGAGGCTCAGTTTGCATAAAACAGAGATGATGATGGCTGGCTGGGGAAAGGATCAAGAGAAAATGGCAGGGAGAGGTTGTACATCCCTCAAAAAGGTACATAATTTAGAAGATACCTTTGGGTCTCCAGTTACTCCTGAAGTCCAAAGGGATTTAGGTGGGCAAAAATACCCTTTTCAATTACACTTGGTATGACAATTTCTCTCAGATGTGGGCCTTGGCAAAGTTACCTTCAGCCTGTTACCTCCAGATTGGATCATTAATAAAATTAACTTCACTGGGCTACCATCAGAGACCACTTGGAAACTTTCACTGGTGCAGAATTTGGCCTTCCATCACTGGTGTGTTACACTAGTGCACTGCAGGCGCTACATTGGCTGCCAGCTGCAATTCAAGATGTTGATATTAACCTTTACTGAGTTTGATCTACCTGACAGACTGGGCTCACTTTTTCCTCTACATGTGCACCACCAAAGCAGCTCAGATCAGCTGATGAGCCCTTACTAATAGTCCTTGCGTTTGAACAGCTAGGGGCGAAAAGCTCCACTGTTTAGTCAAGCCTGAACGGTAGGAGGGGTATATTTATACTCTTATTACAAGCAAGTATGTCATTTACATAACCATCTACTTCATATTGTTTCTATGTACCTGCACTAAGATAAACGGTGATAGCCACATTTTAGAAATTGAAAAATAAATTAGCATGCTCTTATTATGAATAAGCAGTAAATAAATGTTATGTTGGAATGTAATTTGCTTTTTAACAACATTGTTACTAGGGAATAGTAGCATCATAATTTTAAAACTAATTGAGAAAGTAAGTTTTACAACTGTATTCCTTTTTGTCTGACCAGGAACCATACAAAAAGCCTTAACACAGAATGGGAAGGGCAAGTCCAATGTTTTTGATGCCATACACATCTATTTATGAACCCTTAGAAAGACTGGCTTGAATGGCCTCGATATATATTTTCCCCATTTCTTCAGTATACAGCCTAACCTCCTGTGGGGTGTAATAGAATCATAGAACTAGATGGGACCTCGTGAGGTCTTCTAGTCCAGTACTTCTGCACTCAAGGCAAGACCAAGCATTATCTAGACCTTCCCTGACAGGTCTTTGTCTAACCTGCTTTTAAAAATCTCCAATGATAGAGATCCCACAACCTCTCTAGGCAATTTATTCCAATCCTTAACTACCCTGACAGTTAGGAAGTTTTTCCTATGTCCAACCTAAACCGCCCTTGTTTCAATTTAAGCACATTGCCTCTTGTCCTATCCTCAGAGGTTAAGGAGAACAATTTTTCTCATTCTTCCTTGTAACAACCTTTTATATACTTGAAATATGTCGTCCCCCCTCTCCCCCCAGTCTTCAGTTCTCCAACGTAAACCCAACTTTTTCAATCTTCCCTCATAGGTCATGTTTTCTAGACCTTTAAACATTTTTGTTGCTCTTCTCTGGACTTTCTCCAATGCACCCACATCTTTCCCAAAATGTGGCACCCAGAATTGGACACAATACTCCAGTTGAGGCTTAAACAACATGGAGTAGAGCAGAAGAATTACTTCTTGTGTCTTGCTTATAACACTGCTGCTAATACATGTGGTTTGCTTTTTTTGCAACAGTGTTAAACTGTTGACTTATATTTAGCTTGTGGTCCACTATGATCCCCAGATCCTTTTCTGTAGTACTCCTTCCTAGGCAGTCATTTCCCATTTTGTACGTGTGCAACTGATTGTTCCTTCCTAAATGGAGTACTTTGCATTTGTCCTTACTGAATAACATCCTATTTACTTCAGACCTTTTCCCCAGTTTGTCGAGATCATTTTGAATTTTAATCCTATCCTCCAAAGCTCTTGCAAACCCTTCCAGCTCAGTATTGTACAGAAACTTTATAAATGTACTCTCACCATTAGCTAAATCACTGATGAAAATATTAAACAGAAACAGACCCAGAATTGATCCCTGTGGGACCCCACTTGATATGCCCTTCCAGCTTGATTGTGAACCACTGTTAACTACTCTCTGGGAATGGTTTTCCAACCAGCTATACCCCCACCTTATAGTAACTCTATCTAGGCTGTATTTCCCTAATTTGTTTATGAGAAAGTCATGCGAGACATTATCAAAAGCCTTACTAAAGTCAAGATACACCACATCTACTGCTTCCCCCCATCCAATAGACTTGTTACCCTGACAAAGAAAGCTATTAAGTTGGCTTGACACAATTTATTCTTGACAAATCCATGCTGACTGTTAGTTATCACCTTATTATCTTCTAATGTTTGGAAACTGATTGCTTTAATTATTTGCTTTGGTCTCATTTCAGCTGTTCAGCGCAGGTGGTGTTGGCAGCTTGTGAGAATGCAGAAAGTTAGACTAGATGATATAGTGGTCCCTGCTGGCCTTAAACTCTATGTATTGGGGAAAAAAATCTATTTCTTGAACTGAAACCATTATTGCATTATCTCTATTTCTACTTTCAGTACATTCTGGGCATGCTGCACTTTAATCAGGAGTTATTCACACAAAGACATGTAAGTTACAAAATGGAGATAATATGCAACAGATAGATTTGAAAGCAATGTAATTATACCATTTCTGGACAAATACAAGCTCAGCATTTTCTCATGAAACCTCTAGATGTCACTGTGAATGCACGCATCATGAGCATTTAGCAGGGAAGAAGAGACAGATCCACAACACAATGGATTTGTAGGAGACTATCACCAGGCCAAAGTAGTTTTGCAGCTACAAACCTGGTGAAGCAAACTCTGAAATCATCATTTCCGTCCTGCCAGAATCAGTTTCATCTTTTTGGTTGGCTGGTTTAACTTCTTCAGTTAAGGAGGCCTGCAGAGAATAATTTTATTGAAATAAAATGGCTAGAGCACAAATACAATTTCAGTCATTTCCATTTTGCAGTACTTGCTTCCTTTTTGTAATGTATTTGAACTGAAATTTGTCTATTGAAATGAACCCAAGAGGGGTAAAACACTGAAGAGTGAGTTTATGAACAGTATGGACTATTATATTTTTGAGTTACTTAACATTAATTTCCTCTAAATGCTCACTATCATCTACTACTGTTGATAATGGCCTTAGAACATCCTTTTTTTTTTTTTTTTTTTTTTTAAAAGGAAAATACCTTGAGTTGCGTTAGATGGAATGGAATATACATTTTACTATATGGAGTAACCTAAAGCTCATTTGATGATCTTATTAATTAATCTGCAAAACTCTCTAGTATAAAAATTGGCAAAACAAATGAAGTACTTCCCTTATCCCAGTGCTGCACACATACTTTATCTAAATGAACTTTTCCGTGGTTATCATCAAAAGACGTGAAGCACTTGGAACATTATTAAGAGAGGACTGAAAAATATGATAAGACCATATCAAGCCAGTAATCCCAGTTATTGCAAAAGCCAATTTCCTAAACTAGGGCAAATCTCATTGCAGGAGCAAACCCAAACCATCAAAAGAACGATAGCAACACAGCTAAATTACTTAGCATACTTCCACTTTATATATAAATATATTTAATTTCTCCACTTAACTGGAACAAGAAAAACTGCAATATATTGATTATACACCTGTGCAATATTTCTAGTCTGTAATAAACAACAGAGATTCATTTAGAGACACATTCTCCCCTTCCCAATTAAAATTCACAGAAGGAAACTTGGAAGGAAACCTCAAATTCCCTCTCAAAGTCTCCCCCATGTTGTGCTCTTATGGAGCACGGTTTGCATCCCTCCTCCCTCACAAAAGCTGCCCCGAAGTTGGCATATCCCAGAGGATCCACATGAGTCTAGGGCCACTGACCCCTCCATGGTTCATCAGCAGAGAGAAAGCTTTAGACCCAACACTCAGGCCTCTCTGACTTGAGCTAATGGAATCAATAGATGGTAGTAGTAGATTGTTATCTTCTATGTGGACCAAGAGAAGGATGAGGACACATTTTGCCAGTGGCCTTCACAGATATTTGCAAAAAGCAGAGGAATGCTGGGACTCAGGAATCCTGAGTTTATTTCAGGTTCTGCAGGGAAGACTACTTTAGAGATTACACATCTTTTGCCCCATGCCCCAGTATGCACTTCCCGCCCAGCCTACTCTGTTCCTCCTTGCGTTCCTGTCTTCAGCATGTCGCTGTTCACCCTTCACCTATCACTCCCCACAAGCCTGCCCTTGACCCCTTTGCAATTGAGGCAGGAAACTTCCTCTTCCCCCACACTGCCTGTGTACCAGGAGGCATTGAGAGCAAAGGAAAGTCTCATTTGCTCTTAGTTCTGGCTCTTAGCACCATAGCACCAAGGAAGAGCAATTGAAGGAAAAGTCCATTCTCAGTCCAATGCTAGAGCATGCTCAGTCAACTCTGTGGGAGTGGAGCATGTTCAGTGAAGAAAATATTTGGAGAATTTTGCTGCCAGCCTCTAACAAAGCTCTACAAGCATGTGCAAACAGCGATTTTCAGCAGTTTATAATTTGGCAAATTTGAATGGATTTTCATGGGGAAAGCAACAGGCCACCTGTGACCCCAGTACAACCCCTGTGCTCCAAAGCATGCAGTTCTCAGTGAAACTCTTGCTAGAATTGTTTTGCTAAAATAATACATTTTTTCCTGAGCCTCACTCTTGGAAACTGCTGAACTGCTTCAACTGACGCTTTCCAAAATAATTTCAGTCTGAAGCAAGCACCCAGCATGGAAAATTTCAGCGTGAACGGTTAAACTTTGGCAAAGTTAGAAACAACTGAAAACAGAGTCTTATTATGGGAAAACGTTAGGCAATCAAAACCGTAAGAGTCATTGCCAGCTCCACCTATAATCTTTGTTTTTAAGTAAGAAACAAATTGAACTGGTGACAGAGAAGATTTCTTCATTCCAAACTAGGGTATTGACAAGGACACTGTTGCAACTCTTTAAAAATGGAGAAGAGATCTATTTGGTGCAGGGAAACTGACTTTTGTAATGGTGTACTGCAGAGGTTGTCTGTTCATGCTTGTGAAACTTAATTCTTTTCAGATGCTGAACAATGAAATATCTGCAACATCAAGCCAAATAATACTGCAAATTGAAAGGTATTTTAGAAAAGAAAGAATATACATATTACCAGTCAAGTTCACTGGAAAACTCCCCACCTGCATTTTTGATACTCTGTATGATGTTAAATAATGTAAGTTATTTCACTATTATGTTACTGTATTTTGATCACATGAACATTGCATATTGTATTAGAAATTCTCGAATCATTAATACAACTAATGTCCCTCCCTTTATGCCATATATTATGCTATATTTCTTACATATGACAAATATATTTTTATCGTAAGCTATTCCATGTTGTCACTATGTATGAAACTGAAGCAATGTTAAAATATGCCAACATATTCAACTGCACCTAAAGAAATGTTCCATACAGTGTATTTTGACCTGCATGTGAAAATTTGTAAAAAGCTCTCGACTCAGATATGGTTTTCATGTATCTTGCAATGGGTACCATCCAGGCAATGCTCTCTGCACCACTTAAGTTCTACTTTAGTCAAGCATGGGTGGACAAAATTGCTATGCAGGGTGGCCTCAAAGCAGGCCCTGTACAGGCCAGCACAGGAGGGAGTTGCTGGGGATGCACAAGAAGACAGGCCACTGTGCCTCTCCAGTATTTATTCCAAGCCAGTGGCAAAAAAAAATCCTCCCACAGGAGGTAGAGGGGGCAGGGGCTGACTGTACTTGCAGCTGTAGCAGGGTGGTGTTGCATCTCAGCACCCTACCTGCAAGTTGGAATGATGATTCTATCCCAGCAGAATTCTCAAAGGCTAGTGAATTTTGTTCAGCAGGTAATAGTGTTTTTACACTATGTCTGAGTGTACATACAGTTAAACAGTAATTAGAACAGAACAGCCATTAAAGTTAGTCACCATTGAGATAAAAAAGTTGTGGATGGGGCTAGAAAGTTATTGTATATTTCAGTTTAAGTTGTAGTTCTGAATGAGCCAGCCATATCATGAACTAGCCAACTCCTCAGCCCTGCTTAACCAAGTCATACATTTCATGAAGAGAATTGTGCAACTGGTTTTATAATGTTAATAAATGTCCATTTGTGACTAAAAAAAACTAATTCATTTTCTCTTTGTAACAGACCAGACTACTATCTGGCTAACTCAGATTTCAACCCGTGTATTCTTCTATCTCTGGCCATATTGGTCAGTAACAAATAGCCACATCCCCTACCCTCATGGCAAACACATTTGTTTATAAGAGGGTGAAAAAAATATGAACTACTAGAGCTTACATAACAAATCTAGGAAAGAATCCTATTGAGTTGACTAAGCTACTGGGAGAATACAGAAAAGTTACAGTACAGTTTTATTTATTCCTAATATAAATTAACTCAAGCTACATATTAGCTTTATCTCCTGCTTGTATATGATGGCAATTAAAATACCAATATTGCAAATTTAATGAAATGCAGCAAAACAAGCTGGCTGGAGCCAACAAGACCGCAGAGACATTAGGGAAGAATATCCAGGAGTACTAAAGAGCAATGCGTTTTACTGAAAATTGAACTCTGTAAAAGAATGAGTCAGCTGCAGTGGATCTCAATAGCAACAAAGCTAGTATCAGCTCAAAAGCTTTTATCCTACTGTGACTGCAGTTTTAAACATACAATTATGTTCCAAATGGAATTTTGACAGTTGTCAAACTTTAAAAGCACATCCTTAAACTACATACAGTGTAGTATTTTAATCAAAACAAGCTTTTATAGCCACCCTTTTTAGTACTAATTAAACTGAGCAGGAAACAATGACATCAGATGGGTCTAACATAGGTAAGATTTTTGCATGCCATGTCAGTTCAGCACCATTGTCATAACACTGCTGTGACGCCCCTGCTTTTCTAAATCCTGGGCCTCTTTTGCTTGCAGACACATAGTGCTGTAATCAACTCAAATATTACAACCTAGGGTCAGTAGTTGGACGGGAAACCTCCAAGGAAAGCCAAAGTGTTGCAGGAAGTAACAAGCATTTCTTCTTCCAAATCACACAGAACACCATCTGTTGGAGGTGTGTGATTTGAGTGATAGCCATCAGTTCTGCAGAGTTTGTAAATTCTGTATGTGATTTTCATGATAAGTCAAATAAAGAGGATTTCTGGTCCCATCCTATCCCCACATATGTACAAGTTAGAATTCAACTCTGTTCTCTAGCAGTTAGTCTAATAATCCACCACACCTCCTTAATCTGAGCTCAACAATTTCATTTTTATAAAGAGAGAATGAGTGTTACTTGGATGGAAAAAATGTGTTACCTTTGTGCCACAAAAACAGGGAGGGAAAACCAACAAGTTAAAATCAATTAATCTAACAAAATATCTATAGGAGTCGGATGGGGTTTTATTTTTTGTTTTTGTTGTTTGGGTTTTTTTGTAGGTGTTTTGAGGCCTACTTCATTCATGTTTATGGAGCATTTTAAGATCTTCATCAGTTGGACCACAGGTTAGTAAAGATATCTGCTTGCTATTTAACTAAACTAAACTAAACTACAGAATTACAAGCACTTTCAATACTAATTGAAGAAAGATGTGTTCAGTTTTAAGGAATAGAGACCTATCTAACCACTCCATATATATACCACAGACATACGCATACATCCTTAGAAATATTTCTCTCTACTATACCTCTGGGAGGGGAGATTTGTTCCTTTCCAATGGCTGCCAGGACTGGTGCTATACTTTTCTGCATCTACAAATAAATCTAGGCAGTGGTCATGTATACCCCAAATACGTCTCCCATTGTGGGACTGTTACCAGTACCATGTATGTCTTTCTTTTTCTCTATCAATTATTCTGTAGGAATGATGCCTGGTGCTGAGCTGGGACATGGAAAGCTCATAAAGGGACCCCCATTCCTTTAAAATTCCACAAAGGCAAGATCATATTGGTCTATGAGATAGTGCAACTTGACTAAACTCTTCTGCAAGTTTGGGCAAGAAAGCGGCATATTGAGTGCAAAGCATCTTCCTCTATTGTAAATGATGCCTGGGGCCAGCTGATCTGCTTTAGTACAGCACTATGGAGCATCAAAGGAAAACATGTCAGGCAGAGAGAAGACAGGTCTAGTCTATTTGACAGTGAACTCAAACATCAGGGGAGCAATAACAAGAAAGGAAAAGAAAACAACAGGAGGGGAAGGCAAGAGAGGCCAAAGATAACACGGAATATAACAAAAAACACACACAGAGAATTAAGAGAAATTAAGAGAATTAAGAGAAAAGCAAAAAGGACCTGGGAAGAGTAAGAAGATGAGAGAAAACCCATCCCACTAGAAACACTTATTGTTGACAGATAGAAGTGCTGCCTTATTCAAAGCTTGGGAAGTGGCACAAATAGACTGAAAGCCCTAAATCACTCAAAAGTAAAAACTGAAATAAAAATACAAGAAAAGCAATTACTCCAGGAGCTAAGGTCCTAGGTACAGGCCTGTCATGCCCATGCCTTAGTCTAATCCCGGTGGCAATGGAAACAGGAACAAAGAAATATCTGGGTTTAAAAAGCTTTAGATGTATAGTAGGATTAGAACATAGACATTTAAACCCTTTGTCTCCCCAACCCTAAAGTCTCCTGCCATCTTTTTTTTCTAAACTCAATTTATTTAGTTCCTTTTCTCATACAATATTACCCCCACATTCTCAAACTAATCCAAGTTATGGCACTGCCACCTTCTGATATTTTAGCTAAGTCATTTAAGTTCCTCAACTTTAAAAGTCTCACTCACAAAATGAAGATAATTTTTCACACAAAAGTTTTATGTGAATAGATTAGTTAATGTTTATAAAGCACTTTGAAAATGGGACGTGCTATGCAAGTGGTAGGTTTTTTTATTTTCTCTTTAGTTTCTTACAGCTCTGTAATTCATAGAAGACAACCAATTCTTTTAAAAGTGCATTTTTATGGGCAATAAGAAAAATAATTTAATTAACGCCTGGGAGTAGCATCTAAAAAGTTTTAGTCATTTGAACTGACCAGGCAAAAAACCAGAATATGAAATTGCCACCCATTTTTGTAAACCTATTTCTGATTGATAAACTGCTAAATCAAATTGTTAAAACTATATAAAAAAACAGCATTAAATTAATTAGTTTTAGACTGGAAGGAAGTTTTTTCATGATGTTAGTAGTCCCTGAAAATAGGTTCTCTTCTTGGAAGAGCTTCCTCTACTTTAAGAATTATGAAGCTGGTAGATTCTGCTCTTATAATATTTTATTTTCATTTGTTTCTATGTGGCAATAGATTATAATGTATCATGTCATTAGGTAGGAGTTAATTTCTATCTTGGAGGCAATTTTGGTAATTCTCTATAGAGCTCTTCCCTTTCATCTACTTGCTTCACTGGCCATAAGAAATTCTAAAGGACTGCTCTCTCCCCATCTAACCTTTTTCAGTGAATCTACAATACAAAAACGAAAAGCACCATTTCAATATGGTCCAAAATAGTGAGACAAAGAAGCAAATTAAAAGAAAGCCATCTATATGCAAACACAGAATGATGATACTTCTTTCTTGGACAAGGACAACCAAGCTGTGTAATCTTGAAAGAACAAACTTCATACCTCTTAGCTGCTTCTTAGTATATTAAGGCAGTGATTTTAGACCTTAATTTACCACTGTGCCACACAGTCCTGGTGTTCTTGTTATAACTAATTGACATCAGAAATGATCTATCCATCACATCCCACTGCATCTAAATTATCTATTACAATTATATCTATGCACTGGAGCAAGGCATTTCTGGAAACTAAAATGTCAAACACCACACAATAAACACCCCAGAATACTGACATTCTTTTGATTGAAGCTGGAAAACTAAGACTAATTATAATGATTTATACCATCTAATTAAATTGTTGATTTAATCATGAATCTGAAATTACAAAACCCTTAGTTAGAAGAAACTCTAAAAATGGCACTTTGTGTGGGTGCATATTTATTCTTTTCCAAAGACTCCATATCACGTTTACTCAGTTTACAAACCAAAAGGTTATTTTGTAAACGTAAACTCAACCTGCAGACTCAACCTGGTATCTGAAACAAGTCACATTCTGCCTCCTATATCAACATCACCACTGGTAAGATTCTGCAAACAGAAATTGGACAGACAGAAAATTTCAAGCTACACCAATTTAGATACTTATATGATATTACCTTTATCACTGTAGCAGGTGAACACCAAAGCAAAATACTATTCAGCTCACTCTTCCATAGCTGTATTGGTCTTGCAGTGTTAACAGAAGCAGGTGCCATTATTCACATAATTACTCTTCTGACTATAATTGCACATTTAACTCCCTTTCAGATGCTGCTCCTGCCAACAAAATTAAGCCCCTGCATCTATATTCCAAACATTCCCACCTCTTACCTCTCCAAGGACAGTGGCAAACTTCATCCCCAGCTAGGTCCAATTCAGTATCACTCCTCAACCACCCTTCACTCTGCCACCAGCCTGCCTTCCTGCTGTCACCCACTCTTGGCTCCAAACCAGCTCCCTCTGACAGTTCCAAGTCTGTACTCCTGACATAATCTGGCTTCCCACGCTTGTCCCTGACCTCATGGTTGGGTTCAGAACCAGCACTAGGAGAGTAGTGTCCATTGCCAAAAATGCAAGCCAAGGATGAAGCGGCTTTCCGGCACCAGGAGGGTGGCATGAATCAAAACCCTTCTGGAAGCAGCAAACCCTCACCCATCCACAGCATAGCAGGACTGTCCAATACCTTGAAGTTTAAGAAAAAGTAGCACAACACCAATCCTAGCTTTTGTTATTTTCACTGTGTTCTTGATTTTGTATCTTCGTCACTTAGTAAGAAAGGCCTGATTCTCCCCACCCCCAATTTCTTCACACATTTTTTGTGCTTTTTGTGTGTGATAATCCTTGGTTTATTTTTATTTATTTATTTACATTTTGCAGCATTTAGAGACTTGATGTGATATGCTCCAGCTGTTTTCTCCCCTGCCCCTCAAAATAGCAAA
Source organism: Emydura macquarii macquarii (assembly GCF_026122565.2). NCBI lineage: Eukaryota > Metazoa > Chordata > Testudines > Chelidae > Emydura > Emydura macquarii. The sequence continues at coordinate 5,647,348 of NW_027133265.1, forward strand.
AGAGATGAAAACTTAAAATTAGTCTCTTTGATCAGGTGGTTGGGAAGCAAACTGACCCAATGTATTTCAATAATTCATCCCATTTGATAAAGGAATAGAGACTATCTGAATGCTAAAATTGCCAAATATTAACATCCTCTTGTTTGAAACTAGAGAACTGCAACTAATTATAATGGCTCACACACTCTAATTATGTTGCTGATCTAATCAGCTAGCAGAACTGAATAAATCTGCACAATAGCTGGGACAGACAGTCAATCTCTCAATGGGACATAATGAAACATGCCAGCAGATTTAAAGCATGCTTATCACTTGCATGGCATACAAAACCAAAAGCCAACTGCAATGTTCCTTTACCTTCCTAAAGCAGAAACACTACATTTTAAGAGGTATAAATGCTCTGACCTGGGCAGACCCTGGAATTAAAACAATTTTAGCCATTTGGCTTCCATTAGCTAGTGATTAAGTCCATTATGAAAAAGAAAACATGCAGAGAAAACACAACTGATGTTTGTTTTGTTCTTACTGTCAGCTCTCTGTGCACAGTGTGAGTGGTAGGCCTCTTTAAACTGAGCTCAATGCTAGTGGTGTCCTGCTTCAGCTCTACAGGGGATCCATCCACTCTGGCCACCCCTTCAAACTTCGGAGATCTACTTAACGAAGGGGCAAATATCACTGTTGTACATTCTTTATCCTTCTCTTCAACGCCATTGAAGGTCTCTCCATTCATGCTGACTTTTCCATCTACCTGCAGAACAATAAATACATATTCTGAGGAAATAAGACAGAAGATCACGGTGGTTTGTGTTTTTTATTAATAAAATAATAAAGACTCGGTATAATACTAACAGTGGTTTAACACCATCCAATGCACAAAATGACAGACAGTCTCTGCCCTGAAGAGTTTACAATCAAAATATAGACACTCCGGATATAGGATACATTAGGAAATCCAAGAGGGGAAGATAAACTTTTTCTCCCCCATTTATAATGCCCAACTTTTGTGGGCATTAACATAAAAAGCGTTTTTTTAAAGAGGACAACAAAATAAGGGTGGTGACTCAGTGAGTATGGAAAGATAGGGCAAATTATGGATGGGAAAGTTTCAATAAAAACCCAGAGAGCAGAATGAGAGAAAAGAAATTAAGGAGGTATAATACTCAAGACCCAAGTAGATCATAATTTACAAGTGATTAAATGCATTAAAAATCCACAGGATACCACATATTTTAGGCAGAGTTCTAAATAAACATGATGACTTGGAAAAATGGCTTCACAATACATTTTCAAACTATTGCACCAAACTGTAAGCCATCCCTGTACTGGGATGAACCCTTTAGTTATGCAGAGCATCACAGAGAGGCAAGAATGCTCAACCAGCTACAAATTATACCAATGAACTGTTATGTAATCAGCCAGTCACACCTTAATACTAAGTAGGCTGGGCACTCTGGAGCACAGTAGCTTTAAGTTTAAAAGGTCAGAAGCAGCAGAACTCAGCCGAGGGTTCCTTTATCCTACTTCTCATAAGGGAACAAGCCTGAAGCAAGCTCCCCGCCCCAAATGCCATACAAGGATTTGGAAACTAAGGCCTGGTCTCCACTTACCTGGAAATTTGGCAGCAGTCGACGGGAGTTATGCAAGCTACACAGAGTAACTTGTGTAACTCCCATCGACTGCTGTACTTCCATTCTGCATGGTGTCTTCACTGCACTGCGCCACTTGAGGAGCTGGTTTTATTAGGTCAACTTCCTGATCGATTGAGTGGGTCTTCGCTGATGGCTCAATCAATCCAGAAAGATCAATCTGACAGCAGTGACTTTGTCACCATCAGTGTAGACATACCCAAAGAGTATTAATAAGCTGGGGGAAGAGGGGGAGAGCAGAGTGGGCCTCCTCTCTGCTCCCCAAAAAAGAAAGGAGACATGTCACTCTGCCTTCCTTACTAGATGTCAAACAGACAATATCTATTACCTATCAGAAAAAGGTTAACTATTTCTATTTTCAAGGTAAAGGAGTCACAGTTCAAAGCTATCTTGGTCCCTCTTCCTAGTGTTCATAATCTCACCCTGAGGAGCAATGAATTAGGGAAGAAGGGACCACATTATCTCTAAATGCATCTTGTTTAGCTTGACCATCTCACAGACATTTCTTTATCTCACGACTTTTTAAAAACAAAGTTCACATTTATTACTACTACTCTTTAGGTTTTGAATTAGGGTAGCCTAAAGGATCCAGTCAGGATCAGGGCCCCATTGTGTAAGTCACTGTACATTCATATAGTGAAGAAGGTCTCTGCCCCACAGAGCTTACAACCTAAGAATGATCAGACAACAGATGGATACAGTAGACAGACAGGGAAAGCACAAGGTGACAGTGAGCTGAGGTCATGATCAGTGTAATAAGCAGCAGCCACAGCACATCAGCTGCTTCGCTATAGTTGAATGTTTTGCAGGCATGAATATAAATTGAGTTTTAAAGAGAGATCTGAATAAGGATAATGTAGTGGCTATGAAGATATTTTAAGGGAGTTCCTTCCATGAATAAGGAGCATCATGGGAAGAAAGTGAAAAGGTGTTTGAGGGAAAACTGACTTCTGGGAAACAAAGGCTGTTATTGCTGGCATAGAGATTACATAGATCGAGGCCACATAAGAGATGGGTAGCATGGGCCATGTGAAATGTTTTGAGATGGCTAATCTACTACAAGCACTGTATAAATAAAAATGTATGCAAGGATAAGTTCAGACTTAAGCCATGCCTTGGAACTTTATGCTTTAGAGTACTATTCAAAATCTATGCAAAGAATCTGAAGGACAGCGAACAGGTCTTTTCAATAAACAAACATTTTTATAAGGAAGTGCCATAGTTTCCCTCAACTCTCAATCTTTCTCTATTCAGCTATCCTCAATCTTCTTTTTTTAGTGGACAATCTGAATAGAATCTTCATGGATAGCAACCCTGCTCGGCATACACAACCAACTATGGACTAAGAGCAAATGGCTCTTTCTGCTGTCTTTTCCTGTTTCTATGATTGGTCAAGGATCTACTCTGCATATTAAGGAAATTCATTAAAAGCCAAACACTGCCAGGCAGTGGGTAGTTTTTGTGATGTGTTCAGTGCCCTCAACTCCAAGGGAAAGCAATGAGAGTTGAAGGTGTTCAGCACTTTGCAAAATTGGGCCTTAAATGAGGAAAAGCAACAGCATGAACAGCAAATTTTAGTATGCATGTCAAATGTTCTTATCGTAATGCAAAAAAACCCACAGTAACCCCTCCACTATTTTTCTACCACCACCATTGTCTACCCAAGTCATTACTACTCACAGTTTAATTCTGAATAGAAATGTTGGCAGGTCGTGAACCCACAAGTCCTTTGGGATTTTGTTGTATTATCTACTAGACAGGTCATGAAAGCTTTTAAAAATAAAAAAAGCCAGAAAAATATTGGCTAGTTAAGCCATTCATTTTCATGTCTCTGTTTAGACTAAGACATTTCTCTATTTACATAGGAAGGGAAAGCAAATGTTTGAATTATCAGAACAGATGCCCTGGTTGCAGAGTTAAACAAACACATTCCCTTCCTCCTGATCTGGAGCAAGTCACTATACTGTCATCATGGCAAAGCATCATAAATATATCAGTGTTTTAATTTAAACAGGGTAAAGCAACTGTATAACATAATTCTTTTGGGGATAATTCTTACTGAGATGGATCACACTGTCCCGCATAAAGCAAGCAGCAGAGCCCTGAGCAGACTATTTGTGTTCTCTTTAGTTTGTCCATGTATAATTGCTTCTTCCCTTTATTTTTGTTTTATGACTTTTTTTTTTTTTTAAATAGTCAGGATCAGAAGCCAGAGAAAGCCCCATGTGTCCTTCAGTAGGAGCTGTAAAATTCAAACTTCAACAGGCAGATCAAGTCAATTTGAGGAGAAATGGAGTGACTAGTTTTATTTTTCAGCAAATCAACATGAAACCTCTGGCAGTGAACACCAGAAAAATATATTTCAAGATATAAAATATTAATATGGTATCATAGGAATGTACTGTGCCTTGTACATGAAGAAAAGACAATCCCAGCGCCAAGGAAATTACAATGGAAGCTGAGTACAACAAGACAAGCATCATGCAGAAAAAGGAGAGGAAGAAATACACTAATTTAGGTTAATGAGTTGCTTGGATAGTATGTTACACCTCATGGGAATTAATGGGGATAGGAACTATTTTTATTTTTGTTTATTTATAAGGAATTAATTTAGGATTAGAGTCGGAGGGTGGATCACGATTTAGAGAAGATAAGCTTAATTGTGCATTGATTATTTCATTATTGGCATTTTAAGATTTCTTTCTTTTTTCATTTGTTAATTTAAAATCTATATATGAGAACTCTTTATATTCTAGTCACCAGCCATTACAAATCATTATGGTGGAGAACTGGATTCTGTCCTTGCCTCTGCCACAGAGTTCCTCTGTGATGCTGGGCAAGTCACTTAAACCAAAGATTTCATAAATGGTCACTAGCTGTGTGTGTTCTCATTTTCTGGATGCCTAACCTGAGATCATGGAGTCTGATCTGCAGAAGTGCTGACTACACACAGTTACAACTGACATCACTGGGGGCTGTGCTTTGAATGTTTAAGATGGTCTATAATGCTAAGAATTCTGAAAAAATCAAGTCCTCAGCATCTGACACTGGGCATTCAGAATCAATGAATATTTTCTATTGAATGTATCTGTGCCTCAGTTCCTCATCTGTAAAATGGGGATAACAACACCCCTTCATCTCAACAAGGTGGTGTGAAAATAAATCCCTTAATATTCATGAAGCACTCATACTACAGCACCACAGAAAAGCCACAGAAAAGCTCATGAGGAAATTAATAAGTCTGTCTATTCAGAGCAGGATTTGAATAGAGTGAGGTAAATAAGGGATGGAGCCACATACTGAACAATGAGGAGAAAACAAAATATTGTATAACTGTTCTTTGAGGGAGCACCATCCGTCCTGTGCACCGAATGAGGTAAGGGTCCTGTGGAAAAAATAGTTTGTGATCATGTAATTAAAGACTGCATCATAATGCATATGCACAAGGAGTCTGAATTAAGATTATACAGGAGACCTTAATCCTGGCATTTCCTCATCTGCGGTTTTCATTTTGCAACTTTAATGTTCTTTCAATGTAGGTTGTGTGTGCATACTTTCTTAGTTTTTTAAAATAGCGAATTCAAAAACAAAAATGTCATTGTGTGACATACTGACACACAGGCCATCAGCGCGGTTGGAATCTGTTAGCCACTTGAGCTAACAGAGTAACTGGTAGAGGAATGACATGACTGAGAAATGGAATGGGTTCCATTCCAGGCTCTGGAGGGGAATGTATTCTAATAGGCACAGACTCTTTTGCCGAGTCCCCCATCCTTGACTCCTTGGGCCCCATTTCCTCCAACCTGTCACTGACCTAGTTCTGACTCTTACCCATCTCTGGCTTCTGGTCCGAGTCCCGTTCTCCAAGCATGTGTGAACTGTGATTTTTCAAAGGTTTATACCTTGGCCAAATTTGGGTGGATTTTCCCAAGGACAGCAAAAGGAATATCCCTGACACCTTGGCCATTCCCAGGCCAAACTTAAATTTCCAGCTCCAAACTTGGTTATGCTAGAGTTTTTCAAAGAAAAAGTTGCCAGAATTTTTTTTTTTTTTTTTTTTTAAACATGGACAAAACTGTGTATTCTTTTCTAGCCTCTTTCTTGGAAACAACTGAACCATTTTGAAATGGAAAATTTCAGTCTGAATGGTTAAAGGTTCACAAAGTTTTAAGCAACTGAAAACAGTCTTATAATGAAAGCATGAGGCAACTTTAACACCAGGCGATGCTCCAACCCCCGCAGACCATAATTTATTTATTTTTCCTCACCACACCAAAACAAAATGATGGATTCTGTAATATATGGGTATGTTGCATCCCATATTCCTTAATCCTAATCTGCCTTTTACATTCATGAATTCAGTGCAATGCATCCTACCTTAAAGGTTTTCAAGACCTGCTGTGTGTTTTTGGGTTGTGAGTAAGGCTTGGGTGTCAGCATAGGCACAGCCTTGGAGACAACAGTTTTGTTTGGAGATGTTTGGCCTGTTGAAATACTGGCTTCCAATTCGTTGGTGGGAACAATGGTTGCTTCAATCATGGCAGTGTATTTTGGAGGAGGCAGCGATTGCTGTCGTAAGTATCTCATTGGATCTGGGTCCTTCGGTGGCGATGATGAATTTGGCTCCGCTGAATGGCTTCTTTCCAGAATTTTTGGCATCTCCAAACGTTCAAGGACAGCTTCGCTAATGGTGAATCTTTCAATGTATTGTTGGAGAATGCTCTCCGCCTCCTCACGTGACCTAGCATTCTTGTATGCTTCATGCAGCTCCTTCTCTCTTCTCTCTCTGTGTGGGAGGCAACACAAGAAAGATTACCATAAAAAATTAACACTGAAATAGTTACGCATGGGCACCAAGCCCAAGCTGTAATTTGGGCCAAATTCTCCTCTACAATCCATGCTACAGTGATTATGTGTAACTAAGTGCAGTTCATTTCTTTCCTCGGGCATGATGCCCCCACTACAAGCAGAGCAACAGCTCCACAAAACACTTGAAGCACACAGTATTCTTAGATATGCAAATGCACTTCAGAAGAACAACCTACTTTTCCTCCACAATTTCTCTGTAGGTCTTGATGCTTTTCCTTCGCTCACTTGTTCCATCACTGCCACTCAATAGTCTTTCCATCTTCTTCCTCTCTGCTTCTTTTTTTATTAGATCCTGTGAAGCGCTTCTTCTGCGACTTTTCCACCGTGCCAGATCCTATACCAGAAGGAAAGAGGTGTATATTCAAAAACCATGTTACCAAAAACTGGGTAACAGAAATGATCTGCTGTAAGGCTGTTACTTAACCAATAGGAGAACACCCCGAACGACGGCTGACTACTCAATAACTGAATGCCTCCAGTTACAGACTGATTTCACACACCTAAATGGCCACGAATGTGACCATCTTTAATTTTTAAAAAAGTGATAAAGGAAATTATATTGTTTTAAAAATCTAAAAAATTGTTTGAATATTTCTGTCAATGGGTTTCACTGTAGTTTTCACATCTTTGCCAATTCATTTTTTCTCTATTGGTCATGTCACTAATCTTAATTTGTGATGGGACTGTTGTGACTTTGTGCAGCTGCAGTACTATATTAACTGAAAGCACTGAGAAGTCCAGTTATCAAAAAAATCAACATATTCACCTTTAGTCTTAGTCCCAATGACTATGGGGAAAATCCTGGTTCCTACAGCATGACAGAGTAAACAGGTTTGGCATAGAGTGAATGTTGGAGGGTGGAAATCACAGTGGTTCAAGAGGATGAAATCCTCCTCATGGGTCAGGGAAGGTCAGTGGGGCTGTTCTTCTACCCTCTGTTCAGCCACAGGGTAGTAACCTCCCTTGTTGCTTTGCAACCTCTCCACATGCCAGTTAGTTAGTAGATCCACAACCGGTGTTCCATCCCCTCATGCAGAAAGTAGTCATGCTCTGGGGTGATGAAAACTGCGCAGAACACAACCTGTGACATATGTTCCCTGCATCCTGTTTGGTTCATGAATTCAGAGCTCTTTGTGGCCACAGGGGACTAAGGAACAAGATCTGTCCCTAGATTAGATACTAGAATGTTATCAACACTTTAAAAAAATCAGTAAGGCAATGTTTCAGAACTATAAAACCATTTTGTAGCCAAATATTACCTGGGCAAATTTTATTTTAAGAAAACAGTTTGATATTCATGTGTAAACGATAGGAAGGACTTATTGGTCACTTTGACAACTAGTTCAACACCATTCGAAAATTAGTATGCAAAACATATTTCAAGTACCTTTAGGAAGCTCTAGTTTAAAAGAAAAACAGCATTACTACACAGATACTTGATTCAAACATTATTTCATGAAACTCCCAATTTTCTAAATGACACTTTCATCCAAAAATATTTTAACTGAATTTATCAGTAAACTAGCAGAAGGTACTGTAAGCATAATTTACTTTATTAAAAATAAGAACACACTGTTACTTTTAATTTAACTTAAATCAACAAGATACTGATGTTATACTCAAGGGACTGCTCATTAAAGCAGTTCTTCACATGATCCACATATATATCAGTCTATAATCCCTTTCTTCAAACATGGTACTCTCTCTTTTTTCTTTTACTAATTATTCTCGTTGAAGCAGGAAAACCACATAAATAGTCTCCTCTTCTTGCAATAGAGAAAAATGGATATACTGTCCTTTGTTTTATACTTTCTTATTTTAAATCAACAGAGCTATAAAGAAAGCAACTGAAATCTATGAAACTGTTAATCATTAGCAAACTTACTGCATGGGTATATACTAGCAAGTAGATTCATCAAGAACAATGACGCACCATGAATACAATGTCCTCTCCATAAAGCTTTTCTTAGGATGCCAAGGACATTGAATAAGGGAATGTATAGTAGTTCTTAACAGATATTAGAGCTGCAGTATGCAGTATCAAGAGACGGTCCAGGAAATTCACATACAGTAGCTCAGAATGCTTTGTATTTCAGCAGTAAGAGTCCCAAAACTTCTCAAATGAAAAATACAAGTCAGAAAGAACATATCTGTATTGGGTGACCCCAGTTGATATGGGATTCCACCAAACACACAGATATCAGTAGGCTATTACCATGCTGCATCTATTGAACTATAGCATAATCAATTTTTAGTTTTACAGGAGAATGCTTTTAGTATTTTTTGAACTTTTACTAAAAGCAGCCTCTCCAGTGTTTAAAAATAGCTTTTAAAATATATATTATAGGAAGTTACTGTACCAATTGCTTTACAGTGAAAAAAATCTTAACAGGATATTCAAAATTAATCATTCAGAATAAGTGCTTCTAAAGTGAATATGTATTAAACCCTTTGGTGCTGATTCACTTATACCCTATTTCCAATGCTTTCTTGAACGTCTGAAGTTTACAGTGATTTGCTGAAATCCGACCAATACTCGAGGCAACTTACAAGGGGTGTTTTGAGGGTTTTTATGGGGGATAGCATTCTACTTTTAGGTTAATCAAATTTCGAGGAGTAACTTGGTTGCCTGAGATTGCACTGAAAAATTGTTAATCATCCACCATTATTTTTTTTGCATGTTATAAGCATAACACTTTATTTAATCTGATTTATTAGGACTGTGCCCCTCCTGGGCTCCTTCTGTATTGTCTAGTTTTGCTTTTTGTTATTTATGGATTTGAGCAAGATATTTTACTTCAGAAAAACAGATAAAAGAGCATAAACAGAACTGTTCCCAGCCAGAGCATTTCCCAAAGCTTTCCAGGAAGCAAGAGCAGCTTTTTCAAACAGAACAACTAGACAGAGCCTCACGTCACCCAATGCCAGATGAACTGCAGGCTCTTATGCTTAGCAGTGATCCTAATTTTTATTAAATGCCTGAAAATCTCACTCCAGATTGTTTTGTTGAAGAGATTTACACAGTGAATCTGGATTTAACAGGTTAATTTTATACCTAACTGGAGTGAATACTCTGCCTTGACAAGGGCGGTTGTTGGAGGCGACATTATGCTGTACTCACATCTTGCCATCTATCCTCATCCTCTTTCAGCTGGTTGTGAATATTCTGTAGTTTTTCATGACGAGCCTTGCTGTGAGGCTGCATCAGAGCTTCATCTTCACACCTCATGTCAAACATACTCACACTCCTAAACAAAGGATGAACAATAAGCAGATCATTATTTATTAGTTTATAGCAATGACATGTTTTCAAGCTAGACCACATGAAAGTGCTAGAATAAAATCAAATACATCTCTCTCTTTAGAAGTATAATTAAAGGACTTATTGGTATCCATATGGTCCATGTACAACTGCAGGCACATTAGCACTGCCTTTCTCAATTATCCCTTGTTTTTAATATTAGATAGCAACATCTTTTTTCCATGATCACTTGTCCTGTATTAATAGGATTAAAAATTTGAGAATTTCTTAAAAATACTCTACTCAGAGCCACTTTAATATGCAGAACTTTCTGAAGCTCTCTTCCTGAATCAATTTTGAGAAGACACTTCTAGATTGGTTTTTATTTTATAACAAAACAAGAGAGGGTTGAGAGGTACTGTGTTATAGGCAGCGTTGCAGGTTAAATGCCAATGGTAAGTAAGCTGTGATAGTCTGCACTGGGAAGTGCATGCAGTATGAATTGTCACGTTCTATTTTACTTTTAATGAAGAACCACAATATTTTCAGCAATGAGCTATTAATACATCTGTTCTAACAAAGGAAAAGCACAAGTAGTGTACAACAACATTCATGATCTGATCAACAACTATTTCTTTATATTTCTATTTTTATCTTTGGAGAATTGAACAGTCATAGTTACATATTACAGTACATCACAGATTACAGTACATACATTTTGTTTAAAGACATTCACATGAATATACTAAGTATGTTATTATTTGCAATGCCTGTTACTTGCAAAACACTACCTCATTTGTGCCATTAAAACAATAAGCCATGCAGTTCCATATGAAATAATTCCACAGCAGTATTCAAAAAACCCATCTGTAGCTAGAATGAGCCAATCAGCAGCAGAAGCAGAATGAAGATAAAATGGTTAAAATGGCAGGCAACAGTGCAGTTACCCATGTATACAGTTTAAAAAAAAGTCTAGAAATTCAGTAATGAAGACTGTTGTGTATGTGTAGGTTTAGCTCAGATCTGTATTCCAAAGAATCAAGATGCAAATTAATCTTTTCCAAGGGGGGAAAAATGTTTTAATCTTCCATTAATGCATTAAGAGGACACACCCATAATTCCTATTCACACTAATGGAAGTTACCCATAGACACAGAACATACCCTATAACCGTTAATTTGTACAGCAAGCATAAGTTATTACTGAGCTTACTAAAGATTTTGAGAAAAGCACGGAGAGCTGAGCAGAAACACTAGTGATTCCTCATTGATTGTAACTTAAGGATTGTGTTACTCAGGAACAGGGCTCTGTTAAATACTAAAGTCTAAAAGGCCATAAGGTTTGATTGATTGATTGATTTTACTGAAGAAATGCCACGCACTAAGTGAAATTTCCAAAAATTAATTTTGAGTGTGGAGGGTTTTTAAAATTTTAACATGGAAATACTGTCACCTCTGATGATTTATTACAATTTGAGACGTTTGTGAACTCTTAGTAATAAGGCCTTAGATAACTGAAATTAGCAATCTGTGGCAAGTGTTTCAAAGGTGTTTCATAGGCCTCCCAAATCCTGCAGACACAAACAATTCTCATTCAGAGAAGCAAAAAGCACCACCCAAATGCCTGATTAGTCATTCCAATTGCCCCCTTGCCAACAGTAACTAATTCAGCCAGCTTTTCTGTTGTACAGCACTTGGGAATTAACTAAAGTCCTGTAATATATGGCAATTGGGCAAATACTTTTACACAGGGAGACTCAGTAGAGGAGCTAGCTTTCACTCCCAGCATTAGTCAGTTTCTCAGAGGGAGAAGTATGAAGGAGCTGCATCTCAGGGTATTGTGCTCTGCTCTGGCTGACAGCCTCACACAGAATGGCTTTAAGGCAAGCTATTTATTACCCTTGATGTAGTGGAACAGGCCATAGATTGGCATAAAAGGTCTTCTCTGCCTGAGAAAAACGATGTTGAGAGCAAGGAAAAGAAATCAGGACCATGAACTACGCCCCAAAGATACAACCTTTCCCTCATCAACTGAAAATGGCCATTAGTGAAGGCATTCTCCATAGCATTCCTCTCCACATTTATAATTTAAAAAACAAACACACACCCCACTTAAACAGATGAGTGGTATCTTCCATTCAATCCTATGTTAGATGAAGCTATCTTAACTCCTAGCTGTTATGTGACTGTGTGCTGGAGAGAGAATAGGGGGGAAAAGTAGGTACAAAGAAGAGGGAACAATGGATCATGCAAAGGGAAGTACATACTGTCATGAGTTCTCCACCTCTAAGGAAGTTCTGTAGCTAGTAGCCAAGTTCTTTTTGGAAGTTTGGGATTCAGTGACAGCAGGCTGACCTTTCTATTGAATCTGGTGTTCGCCCACAGACCTGGACATAACACTGCCGAAAATTTGCCTAGCCTACAGATATTTTCTGGTGGGTTGTGCCCTAGGATTGACGTCACTTATTTTCAAGCCTGTTATGTTATTCTCCTAATTTAGAGTTGTTCTTGAGAATGGTACCATATATTAGAGCACATTTTTTTCATCTGTTTCAAAGAAGCCCAAACACCACAAACACAAATAAAGTGCTGAAATATCTATTTCAGGATCATCGTAAATCTCTAGTAAGACAAGCCCCAAGGACTTCATAATACACCATTTAAATGAGAATATGAGGAATAACTACTTTTTATGAGAAAGAAAATGATTATCTGTTAGAAACATGTAGGCAGGATTATGTGGCTGCATTATAGTTTTATAGATGTATCAAGACTAATTAAAAAAAAATGAAGTGAGCTACCTACTGAAACGAACTGAAGTAAACAAACACATCTGAGTTCACATGGGCCTGTCATGTCCTAAAATCAACTAAACTCTTGTTATTAGCAAACTACTATTATTAATAGCAAACTAAAGTGTCATGTTATTAGGAAAGGTCAGCCTGCTTTTTGGGGGAGATGGGGCTGGTCAGCATCACTGGTGCAAACACAGGGCAGAGGGAGGGAAGAGACATGTCTTAAGCCTGGTTACACTAGGAACTTACAGTTGTATAGCTACTTCTCTCAGGGGTGTAGAAAATCCACACCCCCGCTGAAAGGACATAGCTATACCAACCTAACTGCCAGCGTAGACAGCGCTAGTTCGATGGAAGAATTCCTCCATCGACCTAGTTACCGCCTCTCAGGGAGGTGGATTACCTATGCCAGTGGGAGAACCCTCCTGTCAATGTGGGTAGTGTCTACACTGAAGCACAACAGTGGCGGAGCTGCACTGCTGTAGCATTTTAAGTGTAGCTATACTCTTAACAACTGGCACCCTACACTCAAAATCTGAAGTCTCCAATGCCTGGGCAGTTAAAATGAAACAGCTTTTCCCCTTGCCTTAAAGCACATCATTGCTGTTCACCACTTACAGCCCCGCCGTTACTGCTCTTCGCCACTTAAAATTTCACAGGACCAAACCATTCTCTGTGTCCCCCTCTCCACCTGTTCTGTGGTGTCAGCCAACTCCTGGGCTGCTGTAGTCAGCAGAGTGCAAGGGGAGGAAGAAGCACAGATATTCACTCTTCCCCTTCCTGCCCTGCAACAGGCCCTGCTTCGCCACTGTGGATGTGGTTATGGGCAGAATAAGTCTGGTGACGGGGAAGAGAGAAGGATGGAGCACCTGGGGAAGAGACTCCTCAGACATGGCAAGAATCTGGGGAGGGAGAAGTGAAAGAGAATATGCGTGAGCCTGTCTTTTTCGGCCTATAGCTCAGAGCAGCTCTTCCTGTAGAAGGTGAAACTATAGAAATATCTCCTCACTGAATTTACCCCAAACCGTTCCAGTGGGGATGATGCTGACCTTTGTCCCCAAGGAACAATCCAGAACCCATCAAGTTGTCAGGAGGCTGGGGCATTCAAAGACAGCCCTGTTCCCCCCCAGCAGTTCTAGTATCCCTGGCTCCTTGGCAGTTCCTAGTGGAGCTGCACTACCAGGGCCTCCACTGGCAAGTGGTAGTTTCTCCAGAAACACAACACAGGGTCTTCACAGAGGATGTCTACACCGCAATTAGATACCACGGCCGGCACATGCCGGCTGATAGGCTTGCAGGGCTCGGGCTCTGGGGCTGTTTCATTGCAGTATAGGCTTCCAAGTTTGGGCTGGAGACCAAACTCTAGGACCCTGGCAAGGTGAAAAGGTCCCAGAGCTTGGGCTGCATTCTGAGTCCATAAGTCTACACTGTAATTGCAGATGATGGTGAAGTGTAAAGGATTTTTATCTGCATGAGTTTGAAATGAATAGCATAATTCATTCATTACTTTGCTGTTGAGTAATGTGACCACCTCTTACCCATGCCAATAAAACCTTTATAAGACACCTTCATGTAATTTCTCATGTGTGTGGCAGAAAACTCTTCTTATCTAGGTACAACCACTTTCCACTGTAAAGCCCTTTTTTAGCTCCTCTAGTAACTGGTTTAAAAACTGTTGTGTCTTAAATGTGGCTTAAATGTGAAGTAAAATTGCCACATTTACTACGAGATGAAAAGAGAAATTTTCTGGAAAGTGAGAAGGAAATTCACACTATTTCTGAGTTACAGATCATTTAAAAAAATATCCGACTTGAAATTCTGACACTTGTCAAACATTTGTCTTTCTCTAACATAATAATGGCATACAACATATATAATTTGCTTTATTTTTTTTTTTTAAAGAATCTATGTGGTGTTTATATTTATAAACATGGAAAATCAGTATTTAATTTTCATTGGAATTCAGGTAGTTGTGTGGATTTCTTTGACATGACAAGAATGTGTTTAGTTATTATGTGGACAAGTGTAAGATGTCCCTAACAACTCATTTCTTTGCTTGTAAATGTTTGGGTTTCACAAGTGAGGTGATAGGTAACTACACTTTTCACTTAATAAACTTAACTTATTTTTAAATGAAGGTTTTTTGCTTGGGATTAAAATATGCTTGTGTTTACTTCTAAATAATTCCCTACATCACAGCTCTATCCTTAAATTAAGAAAAATCTTTAAATCAAGGGACTAGGAAATCCAATGAAGTTGTAGAGGTAATAATAGGCCCTGGAAGGGATTTTAGAGATGGTTTTAGCAAGACATGACTAATTAGCAATTTAAGGTTTACTTCCCTAATAAATATTTGAAGGTTACCAAAGGACTTCATTTACACTACTTTTGGTTTTATTTGTTAACCAGTCAAGATACGTAACTCACTCCTCAATTTACCACTCCAGAATCAAACTTCCAAAGATGTTTCCTAGATCTAGTTCTAACTTTCTTTACTAGTAATGGATTAGAGTTGATGCAAACCCACAAAGAAAAAAATAACACCATTTTTTTTAAAGCAACAGCTGCATATTAGTGTCATGCTAGGTTTTTTAAAAAGTTCTTTTCTGCAATATAAACACATATTGCATTCCACCTTCAAGTGCTTTTCTGAAATATTTATGTGTCAGGACACTGCAAAATAATGATGCGTCAACTGCATTTTAAATTAGTAGTAAGTATGGAAAGCATGCAGTTTAAATTGTTTAAAGCAACCCTGTGAGCATAAGACAACTTACTCTGCGTCATCAGACACAGCAGTTCTGGGGCCGAATCTACAAGACCAAATATAAAATTAGATGGTTGGTAAAAACATGGAGTATCAATTGCAATCAAAACCACACAGCTGGGCAACTTTCATTTGAACTCAAACCTCTTCATCAATCAAGTGGGCTGAAAAAGAAACATACCACTCAGAGGCTATGCAAACTACAAATAAGACTTACCCAATCACACAAAGGAAACTATATAGAAACAAAACCACTTTTTCCAAAATATAAAAACTTTGGGGAAATACAATGTGAAATTGTGTGTAGGAAGTAGCTCCTGATGGAGACTATGGTATTAGATTTACTGTTATATTAGATAGCCATACATGCAGTTAATCTTGACATAAACACTCTATTGAAACATTCCATAATACAGTGTTCAGAATCACCAAAACTGAAAACAGGAAAAACAAATATCATGCACAGTGAGTGGGCCACAATATTCCACACTTTTTTTGCAAGAGAAAAAGGTCATCCTTTGAACATATGACAGTGTTATTCACAAAAGTGCATAGTTTGCTATTAGATGCATGCGTATGACACTTGTATTTGTTTTTGGGCATGGACGAACATCCAGAACACCAGTCGGTATCCTCAACAGCTTCACTTTCTATTCAAGAAAAAGCGAATTATACATGTCTAAAGATGCCACACATTTCAGAATCTTGCTTTTTTCTGAAAACTCCAGACAGAACTTCTTCCAAACTTTTTCACAAGACTTTTTTGCATTTTATACTTTCAGTAGTCAAACATTTTCTTCCACTGACTGTAGAAAAGAAATCAATGCCCCACTTGCAACTATTTTATTTGTTTCAAAAGAGTACATTACTGACACACAGTGTTTGCAGTCCACATTAAAATAGGTCAGGCAAGTGCAAAACCTAAATTCTGTAGTGTGCACACACTTTTAACAGGACACAGAAGGCTGCACAATACAAGCTGTGATTCACATAGTAAGCTCACGTTTGCAGTTGTTCATCTCTGGATGACACCACTGTTTTGTTTCTCTCAGAAACTTCCTGACGCTGTGAAGTTTGATCTGGGTGGACTTGATCAAGACTACAATTACTCATGTGAGTAGTGAAAGCCACTTCTTGTCCTGTATCAGGGAGACGTTGTCTTTCTTGTTCTTTTTCTTCTCTGTGTTGAGGCTGCACTGCCAGTCTCAGAGGATTGTTAGCATAGTCTCGTGGACATTTTTCAGGTTTGAACAAGCCAGCAGAGGTGGTGCTAAGAAAACAATTAAATTTTTTAGTTTATAATTTTGAGAAGTTGTTTATTATATATACATATATAATATACACTCAGATATGCCAGTGAATCAGTAAGTAATAAGTAGATACAATTTCACAAGCTAAATGTGTTAAGGGCATGCACAGAAGAATTTTGATATTGAGGTAAGAGCTTGTAATTTTGCTCCTTCAACCTAGAAGGAACTGCAGCCCTCTTTGTTTCATCCAAAGATGTAAACCTGAAGCAGCATAGTTTATTTTAACTGAGCTACACCAGCTACCTCAAATTACTCTCTAGCTCCGTTGTGGGGGACAAGCCTTTCCCATTTTAGCTAGATATAGAATTGGGGAAATGGGCTCTCGGGATAGAATCTGGACAATGAAGCAGACTTTTTTTTTTTATCTTGTTTATCTTTTCCTTTTCCACCACAAACTTTGCATTTCAACAATCATCCAGAAATTAAACAGCAAGATGATTTCAAAGCTCATTTTGGAGATACTCTTGATTGCCAGAAGGTGTAATTATTGTCACAAAGCTAAACCTCCACTCCTCCCATACAGACCTACTCATCTGGCACAGTGACAGGAGCCACAGCCTGATTAGATGGGATCTAGTCCCAGAGTCTACATCTTCTGCTTGGCAGCTGATACCAAGCCCTGCGCAGCTACCTAATTTATTGAATATCATCTATCCTCCTCAAATCAGTATCTACAATATTGTCTTTCCTGGCTCTCTTGACGGAAAATGTGTTTATATCTAGATAAATTATAATTTATTATTAATTACTGTATTCCTAGGATATAGTAATTACCAGACTGGATCAGACCAGTGGCCAATATAGTCCAGTATCCTGTCTCCAACAGTAGTCAGTTCCAGGTGTTTTATGGCAAGATGTAAGAATCCTGAAAGTGGACATATATGGAATAACAATCTACCCATGGGGGCAGTTTCTTCTTAACCTCCTCAACTAGGGGTTGATTATGCTATAAAACATGAGGATTTCTATAAATAATCCTATCTAGTGTAACTGTGGATCTATTTTGGAAACAGAAGGCTAACTAACATAACTAACATATTTCAGTGAAACATGAGACTCGCTTCCAAGATGCAATCATAGGGAGGAAAGAAACTATTGGAAGAGAATAACTTTACCTTTTCACTTTCTTTTCAGGCTTTACAAGTTCCTTAGTTCTCTCCTGGCTATTCTGCTGCTTTGAAAAAGGAACTGGAAGGAACTGGTTAATACTTGGTCCAGGCTGTTTTAAGAAAGCTCCAGTTCTTCTTGCCATCATGTCATCTTTTGCCGGATCTGGAAATCTCACTTTGTTTTTTGTCCCACCTCTACTCTGGTCATGATCTTTCAGTTTCTCATGGCTCTCTTCTCTTGTTACATGACAGTCCACAGAGACAGGTGAAAGTGTTCCATGATATTGTTCCATTGTGCAATTCAAGGGCAAACTGCTGCTGAGGCAATTTTGGGTACCATTACTCAGAAGACTATTGAAAAAGATGGAAAACTAACATCTTTAGCAGCAGCACAGGAACTGTGAACAAGAGGCAGCTATGATGAACAGCATGGTGTATGCTATTATTTTAAGCAAATGAGGAATTAGATTTTTTTATGCAGCCCATATTTACATGTAAGCAATTACTCATTTAGAAGCCTTCATAAAATTTGGATGAAGAACTATGGATTGACCCAAAAAAACCCTCAAAAAAGATGAATAACCATGTTCATGCTAAACTGCATTTAGCAATCCAAGTCATTACATATAATGAAGAAAACAAGCTGTTTTATGTTCCCAGGATACATTTTTGTATGTAATTTCATGAGCTGAATACATGCCACAATTGGATACGAAATGAGTAAAATGCATCCTAGCCTTTTTTTTTTTTTTTTTTTTTTTTAAAGGAGTGGGACAACATTACAGACTGACCCCGTTAGCGTCACACGCAAAGCAAGCAGAAAGCTCAATTTTTTGGCTTCCATTCTCTGACCTTTCTGCTTTCTGTGGCATCTTCAAGTCTTGCTTAGGAATTACTTCTTTCTGCTGCTGCAGCAGATGATGGGCAACTGACTTGGGAGAAGATGGCATACAAACCGGGCCAGTCTGCCTCTGAAAGGTTCCCATCCTTCTAGCCATCATATCATTTCTCTCACTGTTTGGTGAACTCCCATCAGGCTCTTCCTCACTGCTTTCATACCATTCACTCAGTCTGCAAGGAGTTTGCTTCTGAGAGACAACACAGGCAGCCAACTGAATTCCTCGGCAATATTCATCTGTACCTGACCACGCAACCTCACTAGTAACACAAGATTATTGAGAACAGGAGGAAAAGAAGGAGATGGATTATGAAAAATTAGTCTCAGATGAAGTGAAACATATGAAAATGGCAAGAAGAAGAGATCCATTTTGTTTTTATATCTAATTTTACTAACATTTCAGAATAAATGAAGTTAGTTGACCAAGTAATTTGCTAATGGTGTCAATTAGCAATTTCTTGCTATCATGACAGGCTGATTGATTAAAGAAACTGAAGCCAAGTCAATGTAAATTCTGGACAAAGTGTGTAACTTCTTAGCACTGCAAGTCTTTCCTAGTTAAATGCTGGAAACAGCTCATTTTTAATAGGCACACTTCAGAAGATTTCAGGGGCCTTCAAGGGAAAAATAAAAAATAGTCTTCAAGGGGGGAAAATAAATCAGTGTTGTCAGAACCCAGAGTGAAAGCTGCACTACAACTTCAAATACACAAGTACCATATGAAACAAAGCTCCTAGAATGCAAAGAAAGAAAAAGAAAAAAAAAAAGAAAAAGAAAGCGGGCTTAGCTAATAAGATTCCTAGTGGTATTAGCGATTTGGCACCCATCAGAAATACAAGTGTGACTCTCAGAATACATTTGCACAATGTTGTTCTGCATGACCCTTAGATCTGTCTCTCTCAGACACTGTGAAGGCATCAGATAATTTATTACAGCTCCAAAATTCTGAATGAGTGTGTGAGCATAAGGAGCTTTTAACTACTTTCCACCATCCTCCCACATGCAAGTCACAGCATCCTACAAGAAGCAGCTTCATTGTGGATTCAGTACTCTGTTTCCTAGACAACAACATTAAATACCTGGAATCAGTTTGTGGCCTGGAGACTTCATTATTATGTCCAGTGGTAGGGAGGCTGCAGGCAGTGGCAGATGCAAAGGTTTCATGGCAAGTCTGTGTCTTAGCATTTTTCCACCCAGTCTCCTCTTTGGTTTCATTGTTGGGTGAGGCCCTGGCAATACTAAGCTTTTCCCATTTCTGTTGATCAATCTCAGTCACTGGCCCAAAGTGCACAAACTTCTGCTTCGGGCCAGAGGCTTTTTTGTATGCTCTTGCTTTGCGGCCAGCAAAATCATCACGAACAGCTGTTTCCACTGCAATTTCAGCAGATGGTTCAGGATCCCGTGGGTGTCTGAGGTCTTCTTCACTAGTCAGAGCCAGAAACAAAGGAATCAAAGGAAGGTAGAAGACAAAAGAAAAAGAAAAAACACAAACAGCCTAATAAACATCTTAGTGTATACTGAGGGCTCTTAGATCCAAAGCCAGAGCATATTAAAGGATATAAAACTGTCCATGTGGCTGGAAGCCAAGAGATCACATAATTCCTCCAGGGAAATGGTGGGAAGCATGCTTCCTGGTGGCCCCTCCTATTTTTTAGGAGTGTAGTTTTCACACTCCTCCCCCCCCCAGGCATAGCCCTTCAACCAAACAAGATGTGGATCTATACCCTGCCCAAATCAAATTGGACATGTCCCCAGATGCTGTTGGGCAATGCTAGCAGACCCCTGTTATTCTCAGCAAATGCAGATGGCCATATAATAGCTGCTTCCTGCATTGAAGCACTAGGTGTTCCTTCCTCTCAATACATCCCCACAAAAATAACCATAATTTGGTCCTGAAATATTGTGGTCTGAACAGTTAAGCCGAGGGTGAACATGGAATACGAACTCCTTCAAATTTAACTGGGGGTTTGATCTGAAACCCTTAACGGTACAGGTTCTGTATTGAGTCTAGATTGCAGAAGGGAGATATTTTAGATGTGGCCAAAATGTGAACAGAGTTTGCAGGATGTTGGCATTATCACATGCAAACTTCAACCCTATCAGAAATCTAACTGAGGGTTGCATCTCTAGTTTGAGATGTCTGTAGTAGTTCACAACTTTTAGCTCACAAGTGGTACTATATACGACTACTGTTTCTATGAGACCAAAGGACACTTAGTGAGGCGTTATGTTAGGACTGAAATCTCCCAATAACCAAGCTAGTGAAAAGAATGCCTGAAAAGAGGACTACATTTGGGTAGAAAATAGAATGCCAACTAGGCAGGTGAGAGATTGTGATCTTTTGCTAGAGGAGCAGTTCCAAATCACTTGCATGCATTAGTAAGGTGCTTGGACTAATTTTGCATATTTGTTAAGCTCTGGTTTTGTATTTAAAGAACCATTTTCAACACGGCATTATTCAAGTAAAAAAAAAATGTTCTCGAAAGATTCAAACAATATTAACTCATATTGCCCACACTGCCATTCCAACTTCACCCAGGACCCTGGAAAACAACATACCTGAGCTCCTCAGATACTTTCAGTCTGTCCCATGTGTCCAAATCTGCTTGTGTTATAGAAGCTTTCACAAACATTGGAGACTTTCGTTGCTGGGTTAGTTTACTTTGAGTCTTTCGGTTAGCCAGGTCATCTCTTTGAATATCAGGCACTTTCACCTGCTCTTCCTCCTCCGACTCATTATCCTGAGACTGCAGGAATGGGTTTTCTTTATATGTCACAATTTGTCTCGCTGATGTCACATGTACCTGGTTTCCTCTAATTTAATGCACATTCCAAATCAGCAAGAAAAAGCCATTTTGAGGGGTTAAACAATGATAAATGGAATGTCATTAATGGAGGTTCAGAGCATGAGAACAAATTGAAACAATGAATAAAGTAGAAAGGTTGGGGGGGTTTTGAACAAGCATGCAATCATTTGAAACAGGGACTGTTTCATCTAGATTACCCTGTGCATTCTAATGAGACAGTTTCACTGGATGATTATAGATTTGAGTTTAACCCAGATAAGTAAATCCTGAGTCACTTGGACAGTGTTTAGTTCAGTAATGAGGTTCATTCTGATAGTTATGATGCCCAATTCTCACACTGTTAAAGTTATTGTAATGATTTCAAGTTTTGCTCCTGAATGTACCAGAGCTGGAGAATTATTATTTTTAAACCGTTATACAGTAATGGTTATAACCTTTGCAAGATTCCAAATTCTAGAATTCTAATGTGGTATGTTCTCCAGATGCCCTTAGTCACATGTCCGAGTGCTTACTATAAATATCGATGTGCCATATTGTTACTGACTGTAAGGAACATTTTATAATACTGAAAACAACTTGAACTTATAAAAAAAAAGTTCTGAACACCTCAGCTGTAGGTAGATAGAGTCTCATGATAGGCTTGCTTAATGTTACCCATATTAGTTCAAATTTAAGATTAAATATAGATCTGGAGGTCTAGTGTAAAAACCAACAAATGATAAAATTGAGTAATATAAAATAAATATTTATATTCTCTCCATTTTTTCATTTGTGAGTTTTTACGTTAGACCTCCAGATCTATCTTTATTTATTTTATACACACACACACATCACACACTATCTAAAAATGCCTCACGTGATATCAACAAATAAAAGAGCATATACTTATGTTCTGCAGAAGATGGTTCTTCTCTATAGCACAGTTAACTTTTCTTTAACACAGTACAACACTGAATTGGAATACATGGAGAGTTATTAAGTTGGAACCAATCTGACTATTTCCAAAATAATGTTAAACAAATTCTGTCACTAATTACATGGTCCCATCTCCCATTTAGTTCAGAGAGTGCTGTACATGTATAATCAAGCACAGGACTTGGCCCTTTCTTTATATAGATTCAAAGAACAGTGTTAAATTAAAAACCATATATAATAAAATAAACATTTCCTCATTGATATCATAAATTTACATTAGAATGAAAAACATTCAGTTGCAATAATCTAAGTTTATTTTTCACTATTTATATTCATTGCCAGATTTCTCTCACCTTGGTGACTGAAAATACAATAAAAAAAGGAAAGCACACTAGGTAAGTTTTTAGTCAGTTTCACTTTGTAGTTCCCATGTTCTAATGCAATTCTACAATGTTTCAATTGCAAACACTAGAGGTTTTTTTTTTGTTTTTTTTTTTGTTTGTTTGTTTTTTAAAAGAATCTTTCCATTACAATTTAAAAAAATAATGGAGAATTTGTATTGATTTTATGGATGCTTATTTATCCATTATCGAAATTTTGGGCTAGATTTGTCTCAGCTACCAAACAACAGTATTTCACATAGAATTAAATATTACAAGAGACAGAGAAAGGTAGTATGCACACCTGGCGTATTCCTGTTTTTCCTTCTGTGATGGCTTTTTAACACCTTCCAATTTACCTTTATCTTTATTCATATAGGATCCAACTAAAAACTGGTTAAATGGTACTGTAAATTTGGGCTGATTCAATCTTGCTCTCCGGGTTGCAAAGTCATCCTTTTCTAGGTCAGGAACTCTGCACACCACTTCATCTTCTGATCCAGAATCTTTCCCTTGATAATGCATCATACAGGGGTTCTCCTTGTGAAGGATGATGTCTGGGGTAGGTTCACTATCTTCACATATTTGCTTTTGACTGACACAGAGCAAAATTAAACGGAGTTCCAGATGTGGTAAGGGGAAAAATGCCAACATTCATCTCCAGGCCATAAAATAAGTGCTGTTAGTCAAATGTGCTCAAGGCTGCTGTTAGTTTAGATAAAGTCTTCATTTATTTGTTTAAGGCATAATCCTGCAAACCCTCCATGAGGAGAGCTCTCATGGTGGTCAACTAGAGTTCCAAACATGAACAGTTAGAAGGATCAGGCCTTTACTTATTATTTTAGCCATGGATGGAAAAGTAGAGAACACAGGCTCCAAATTATACATTCAGCCATTCGTAAGTGGTGCCATTATTCTTAGACACTTTAGGTAAAAGAAAATAGCATTAGTATAAAACTACCAAGCTTGTTTCCAGTTATTACTGTAACTCCTGGGATACCTAGAATTCAGCACTCTGGCTCCTAAACGAGACGGCCCGTTTTTCTGTACCCTGGGCCGTCATTAAGACTGGGTCTTTCCCTTCCCTCTCTCCCCACCCAATTTTTCTCCTTTGTAAAGCAAGAAGGAGATTTCTTTTAAAAAGAAAGCAGAAGTGAGTCCCTCTCTATTTAGGCTTGGCAGACTTAGATTTTTTAAATATAATTTTGATGAATACTTTCAATGTTTATTTTAAAGCATTTTTCCAATTTTTTCATCAGTTTAAATCTTCGCGGTTGTGTGAAATAATGGGAGGTCAGACAATGGAGGGAGTCAGACAATAACATCTTAATTACAGTAGACACTGAGATTCAAAAAGTTAACATTTTATAACCATTAAAACACAAACTGCCAACCTCACATGTCAAAATACACAAAGTAAATATCCTTAAAAATCAAACTAACAAGTTCTCAAGCAGCAAGCATTTTTCTTACTTTGCCTAGCTGTAAATTTTGATTATCATCGATGGAAACATTTTCATCTGTCTTTGTGTGTACAGTGAAATAGACATTTACCAATAAAAAATCTAATCCTTCCAAGAACATCTGTTACAGCTCTGTGACAGGATAGTGTTTTTAGGATACTGTGTCCATTAATACCTGCATTCTGGAGACAGTGCATCAGCCACCCAAGGCAGATATTGATGGACTAGTAATGCCACCACTCGGCATTGCTGAAGGTTACCACAATATGGTGCTTGACTTTTGGACACCAGAAAAAGATTAAGATTATTTCTAAATTATGCAATATGTCCATTCAATTTGAGTCACTTTTTACAAAAGACAATAAAGAATAATTTACATAATTCTACACCCATTGAAAAAAACCCCAAAAGCTTATTTATTGATTTCTAGAAAACTAGGCATAGAGACTTGAGTGTTGCAAGGTATGTCAATATAGTAATATTACAGGGTTCAGATATCATGCCTCTTGTTTTTCATACTGCACACCTCCTAAGTAAGAAAAAATGGTAAAGTGAAGACACTAAAATAATGGCAACAGCTCAAGAGTTCATGCTATTTCCTCCCCTACTTTGCCATCAACATTGTTAAAATGGTTTATTGTAATTTTTTTTAAAGTTAAGTCTTCTGAGCATTGCAAACCCCTCTTTATCTCCATACAGCCTCAGCCGCCCTTTCAGCAAAACTTTAACAGTCCCAATTTAGATTTTAAAACAGAAAGCTATAGAAGAGGATTTCCATCAGGCCACAGAGCAGTGCAGAAAGGTCAGCCGGGAACAGGTCCATGAATGCGGGGAAGCAGTTTAAAACTGCCTTTCTTTCCCCTGCAATGCTAGTAGGTGTCCTAGTCACTTTCAGTGTTGCATCTATTTACTGGCACAGTTTTACTGTGCTTCTGGTTAGATTATCCAGCATTCCAGTCCTTCAAATCCAAGGCCACTCACTGGGCAGCGATCTTCCAAATTCAGTTTTGTAATTCCCAGAAAAGTTTGAAGGAATCAACTATAGTTTTGTGTGTCATAGATGATTCAGATACTTGTTTAAAAATGAGATGCTCTTCGCCTTCCTGTTATTATGAATATTTAATATGTCAATTTATTTTTAAAGAAATTAATGTAGTTATGCAAGGATGTAGCATCAACTAGAGGATATGCAATGGCTAATGCCCCATTGGGATAAGGGCAGTTCTTGCCTTTGTGAAGTAACAGACTTCAAGTTCATTCAAAGAGCATGGACATGCAAGAGAAATGCCACATTTAACTCTTTTTATTTTGTGTTTTATGGATTAACAGTGAACATAAAGGTGGTGGAATCTATCTAGTTATCCATGGCACTCATATGGTTTACTGCTGTGGCATCTGAGCACCTTACGATCTCTAAAGCATTTATCCTCAACACCAACATGAGGTAAAGTATTTTGCAGATAGGAAAATGAGGGACAAAGATACCAAATGACTTGCCCAAAGTCACACAAAGTCTGTGGTGGTGCAGGGTATTGAACACAGAGGTCTCCTAAATCTCAGGTTAGCGGTTAGCACCTTAATCACTGGACCTTCCACTCTAAGGAATAACTGAAGTTCTTCAGGAGAGTACATTTTGATTGGTAATACTCTTGGGACAGGGATTGTCAAGCACAATGGGGTCCTGGTCCATGACTAGGGCTTCTAGGCATTATGATAATACAAGTAAATAAAAATAGGCCCTGAGTATACAACACATTTAAACACTTGCTTGCTAGATTGGGGTCCCAGTGTATCCCCAGTGCCCTTCAGGTTTGCCATTATTAATGAGCAATTAATGAGCAATTAATGATACCTTGTAGGCATCACAGCAGACTTGGGTGAACAGAGGATTGGAATGTAAAAGGGCTGGTCCCTTGCAGACTAGCTCAGGAAGAGTTTTCATGCATAAGAAGTAGAGCGGAAGAAAACAAAATTGTGTGAGAAACATCAAGACTGATATCCTGGGCAGGACAGAAGGGATGGGGGAGAAAGCAAAAAGAGACCAGAATAGGTAAGTACGGCACAGCAGAGTTATGTAGGTCCTTGAATGATAGGACAAGAAGCTTGAACTTGATGTAGAGGAGGAAGGGGAGACAATGGAACGATTCAAAGATGGGGCAATAGTTAATGAGCAAGAAATGACAGTCGACCCCTCTCCCTCACTTTACCCTGAAGTCTGCCCCCGTCTTGCCTCCTTCCCCGTTCTCCCTTTCCCACTCTCATATGCAGTAACAAATTTCCCCCTATAGCTCTGCACCCTCAGTTCCCTTTCTCCTGCCTCACTAGGCCCAAAGATCTTCTCCCAGTGTTAGAAACTGCTGCAAGATTGAGCTTCTCCTGCAAGCTTGGTTCTCAGCTGTTTAGCTAGTGCAGGGTCATTAGCTCCTTTGAACACCCCTGATGCCATCTGTAGAAATTGCACCTGGTTGACAAGTCAGGGAGCTGCTTCTGCTGGGAACAGGGAAAAGAATCACTAGTTCTTGTTGTTCCTCTTTCTTCCTGCCATAGTCTCACAAAGGTACTTTGTTAAAGGAGATCAGAATCCCTGTTGAATCATATGCTTGTCCACACGTGCATCTGTCTTGGAGATTAAAATCAGTAAATCAAAGCAGGATTGGAGCAGGGGGCTGACAGCCAAGGTTGTAAGCATCTTCCAAAAAAAATATATGGGCTATAAATATTGTTTGTTACACCTTGGATTGCCAAACACAATACTATTGTCTTGGACTCAAAATAGGCTTGCACTATTATCCTTCTGGTTTATGAACTACTGACCGGCGGCCTGCAATTAACTGAAGCAGGATGGGGCTATGATTTATGACTGATCACAAATTCTTTTTATTAGTATTTTGGCTCGTGTCCTAGGATAGCACTTAGTTTGTCTGTTACCTTGCGTAGCTCTTCATTGCCTTGGCTAATACATGCATTGGTTATGATGTGTATTACTGATATACAAAACGTATGTTGCAATAAGATAACATACCTTTCGAACAATAAAACAAATCTGAAGAAAATACACATGCTCACTTCCTTTGATTTGACTATTTAACTGCACTTGACAGCTCTCCCCAGCCTACAAGGCTTATTAAGCCTATAAACTGTTTCATATTAGCTATTATTATTTGTATTACAACATTTAGAGGTCTCAACTGAAATCAACGCCCCATTGAGCTGGGCACTGTACATATATTGTCAGCAGCCCTACCTATAATTTACAACTTTAATTCAAGTTTAGTGAAATTTTTTGTTTGAGAATACAATTCTGAAGAGCTTTCCTTGGGTTGGGCAGGCTGAAGGCTGGACACTTACCATTTAATCAAACCATTTCACCATCTTTTCAAGGACTACTCTGGTCAAACCATTTAAAGTTTTGCTTGGTGGGGTAACCTCATCTAGTTTTCATGAGGAGCCCACATTGTGACTGAAAGATCAGGAGGAGCTTAATATGAAATTAAGTCCATCCATTATCAGACTTTTGAAATAAAGAAAGAAAAATAACCAACTTTAGTAAAACCAAAAAACAAACCATATCAGTCAAATGATGACTAAATATGGACATTCTGCGCTTACCTACAGTCAAAGAATGACCACTGAACTATATCAACATGCTTTAATTGGTGCTTGTGTTAACAAGCAGTGCATTTTTATAGTTCCTGTCTTTAAAATTTAATACATTCTTTAGTATAAGTGTTCAAAATACTAACCACTTAAAATATAAGTGCAATTCAGCCACTTGTTACTGAAATGTTCCATCACTAAGAGGAGAGGAGTATTAAAGAATTTCTAGAGCCCCTGCCCAAACAAGGCATCATGTAGTAAACCCAAGATGGTATAAAATGGAAGATTTACAAGCTTGCAAGTGTTCTTAGTAGTTTTTGTATCTTTAAGTTTGTTTCCATCCAAGTTATAGTATAGCACTATTACTAATTGCAACAAACACATTTAACACCATAGAGCTTTGCAATGCACGATTGCCATGTCACAAGCCTTTTCATACCTAGACGTTTTCTAAAATCTAATTAGTTGCAAGTGAAACAGCAAAAAATGCAAGTGCTTAGTAGACTTTTTTTTTGTTATGAGAAGTGAAGTAACGGCAGAATGAGAAAAAACCATACACTCACAAAGTTTTAAAATGTGAAGCGTGCACAATATCACACACTTTTTAGCTAACCTGCCATAGCGTTGTGCTGCTGGCATGACTTTAATACCAGCTTGTTCAAGCCTTCTTAACTTTCTGATCTCCTCTGCATCTCTCTCTTTGCTCTTGTGCACTGCAGTTTCTTTGCCACTATCTGAAGGAAACTGACCTATAGTCTCTCCTTTGTTTTGATTCAAATCTACTTGACTTTTACCAGGGTTTGTCCTGGAAGCCATGCATCCCACCAGCTCCTCTTCATGTTGTCTTGTTGCCTCATTTTGTTCTTCTTCTATGGTTTCAGGGTGGTTTTTGCTATTGAGTTATACAAGGTAGTTTACTGTACAGTACACTGCCACTTTTCTTTATACATTTTGCTGATGCTAACATTTCAAACAATATTTTGATGAATGACACTGAAGACTAATCATTCTAACTAGTGCAGGCTATTCTGAACCAAATTAAAATAAAATACCTGATAGTAAAATATGTGAAATCTTAGAGCACATAAACTAAATGTATGTAACTGATGCACAACAGATTTATTTTTAAAATTCAAGAATAGAAAGATAACTATTTTGACTAATATATATCACATAAAGACTTTTATTCACTGAAGATGAAGCATCTCTTGAAAACTGACTCATAATCAAGGACAATATTAGAACAACAAATGGTACTTTTGACATTTTAATGTTTGTGACATTTAAATAAATCAGTATTTTGTCAAACTCTTCAGTTTTAAACTGTTAACATGTAATGCAACATTGAATAATTCACAACTAACATTGCACTGCACCATGAACAACAGTGATGTCAGGATAATTATCTAAGTCCTGTGTTACATGACCTTCCACTCAGGGGATTATTGCTCTTTTGTTTGAAACAGTAGGGTAAAAAATCTATCAGTCAGTTCTAAGTAAGATCTGTTTCACCAGTTTTACGAAGCAACATGTACTTTTAAAGGTCGTGATTTGTTAAACATTAAAAAGTAACATCACTGAATGAGACAGACAAACGATCTTGACCAAAGCCTACCTGAAAGGCTTCTCTCCTCCAAGTGGTGAAGTAGCAGTACTCCAGCTCTTCCGGTACTCCTCTCGTTCAGCTTTCTTTTTCCGAAGAGGAGCTGGAATATAGGCAGTCTGGTTACTCTTATTCGGGAGATACTGGTTAAAAGGCACCACTGATTTAGGTTCACCATATGACGCCCGCCTTGCAGACATATCATCTTTTTTCACATCTGGCATCTTTCGGTGTGGCAAGTCAGATTCAGAGTCACTCCCTCTCCCTATCGAGAAATAAGAAAGAAGATCATTTTTACCCAAACTTGCCAAAATGAAAACAAAATCCTTACTTAAAAAAACACAACAGTATTGTATAATAATGGACCAAAATACTATAGATCACTACAGCATCTTCAGACATGTGTCTAGAAATATTTTTTTAATAAAGGAAGACAACTCCTGTTTGCCATAGAAACTTCAAACACACACAGTCAGTTATAAGTGGATTTATATTTAAATCAGTTAGTGGAAATACTGGCCACAGCTCCTATAGCAGTGGCAAACAACAGTCTATTCCAGTGGCCTGCTTTCCTGCATACACATTTTTTTTCCAATTTTAGAAAAAGATCACAGCAAGTTACAATTTCAAAGGCTTGATCAGTTGCCCAACATGATGAGTCAGACTTACACCAGTATACTCCAGTGATATAAACCAGCTGGGTTTATACAGCCTCAAGTTTACCAGATCTCAAGCTTGAACCTGGGTCTCCCACATCTCAACCCTAACCACCAGGCTAGTGAGGTCAGGTGGGGAGGCGCTCTCTCTCTCACTCACTCTAGTACATTCTGGACCAGACACACCTTTCCTGATGCAAGTTTCAACAAAATTGGCATGGCCCCACAATAATTTTAAGTTTTGACAAATTTGCATTTTTCAACAAATAAATGTCATGTCAAAAAATTGCCAACCAGCTCTACTTTCTACAGGAATAGACACATGCCATCTCTTTTTAGAATTATGGCAGGCCAATTTAGATACTCACAAGCTAGGCATGACTTTGGGCAATTGTAAACCAAGAGACTCAGGTAATTTAATCAGACATCAATTGGCTCTTGGGTCAATTACTTCAGAACAAAAGAGCAGAAGCAGACACTTAAGTCTGAGAGAGAAAAAGGTCAGGAGATGAAGAATTTGGGAATAAGAGAGAGGGAAGGGAAAAGCAGAAGTGGATGAGTAGGAATAACAGATAGTTTGGGGGATTTTTTTTTTTTTGGTGAAGAATGGGAACAAGGGGTGGAAAAAATCAGAGTGGGGGGAGATGAGAAACAAACAGCAATGCTAAATATAGCAGAATGACTGCTCCTGTGAAATAAACCTAGCAAGTCATTTTGCTCATATTCATGACCCCTTTTTTTAAAATCACATTCACAGACAACACCAAGTGAACATGATTTTATTGGCAAGAATTTTCCTAGAAAACAAAACAAAAAAGCAAGTAACAACACAACTATTATTTATAAGAGCATTTGCAGTAGAAGTACTGTCAGTCATTTGGAAAAGCTCTTTCATACCCACACAATAAAATTCTTTGCAAAATTATGTGTATTTACAAATAACTTGGCAAAAGAAAGAGTGACTCCTGTTTAGGAAGATTAGGTCTCCCAAACAGGGAACAGAAAAAATGCCACACAATTTAGGTAACCTATCATACGGTGTAAACTATATTTGCATAATCTAGCTCAACAATTAAGGACAACAAACAAAGACATAAAAATCATGAGGCACTTGTGGATAATTCAAAGAGAAAAGAGGGATAAATATTTCATGAATGTTGTCTGCAAAGGATAATTCATTCCATTGCAATGCCAAATGTGTTTGCTTGGAGATGGATGCGGAAGGGGGAGGAGACCAGATCAGGAAGGCCCATCAGACATACCACTGGAATCAGCTAGTCAGCTGCGTTCACAACATGCTTTTTGCCAAGCATCTTTTGCACTGGGCAGTTTTAGGTTCACAGGACTGTGAAAGCTGGCTAGTAACATGTTAATGGGACATTAGCATTTATCAGCATGAAGCATGGAGACATGGCCATGGAATCCTAAATGTCAAAGTGGTGCTGAGTCTTTAAAAACTGCCTTATTTTAAGGATGAACCGGGCCACAACATATGAATCAGCAGAGGAGCAGGTGCTTTAGTGCTTACTGTTATGTCATTCTATCTCTAATTTTACTTTAGTGATTGGTTCTGTCCCGCGTGTAGATGAATCCTGAAAGAAGAGACCCCTCCCCACCACCAGAGGCCCTGGATGGCAGAAGGAATGCAAGCAGTTCCTCCATATCCTCTCCTTGGTTGCTTC
The DNA here is from genome assembly GCF_026122565.2 of Emydura macquarii macquarii. Classification (NCBI taxonomy): domain Eukaryota; kingdom Metazoa; phylum Chordata; order Testudines; family Chelidae; genus Emydura; species Emydura macquarii. The sequence goes on from NW_027133265.1 coordinate 5,679,085, forward strand.
TAGGACTGTAAGTCCAGATCTACAAGCATCACCACATCTAGGTGGCAGCATGTCAGGAGACAAAGGGTTTGTTTAACTTTTAATGATTTATTCTGTCCGTTGTTTTGCGCTCAGATCTGCAACAAGCACTCAGCCTTGACCCCTGATTTATAAATGTAATTTGCAGTCATATTTGCGCTTTTGCATTTCCTTCTAGGAGCCCAAGATAGGGGGACAAAGGAGTGAGAAAATGGGTGAGAACATCATGCCAACTCCCAAATGGAGATTCTAACCACAGACCCCATTTGTACAACTGCTTACTGGTTCTAATTAACACTTTTTAATGGTTAACTAACCACCCACTATGAATGCATTTAATAACTTCTTTCCCCAATTTGTTTCTTTTACAGGAGCAGAAAAGCCACCACTTCATTCTGTGATCACCTTGGTTATTAAAGTTACTATTTATGTGGACTGAGAAGTAAAGTTAGCAAAGTTTTCCTTATATGGCGGTGTCCAGTTTTTTTCACTCATGGCATTTCCCCCCAGATCTGCAACCATTTAAGCAAAACATTGACTCACCATGAGCAGAGGCAGAAGTGGGTAGGACTAGGCAAAGGAGAGATGCACTAAGTGACACCCCAGCTGCAGCTCTATTGGTAAAAGGCCATAAAAGGTGTAGATACAGGAGGCAGGGAAGCAGCACACTGAAGCACCTTTCCAAAATATCTGTGCTACAGACCTGCACATAACATGTGTGTGCAACCAAAGCCATTGATGCGCTTGTTAAGGTTTAACTTTTAAAACAAGCTTTGTATGCCTATAACTTATTCTCTGTACTTAGTATAAATAAAGGGCCAAATTTTCAGACTTTAGCATGAGGGCAAGTTAATGTTTTGCTGTGATAATGAAACTAGCACAAAGCAGTAACTGATTTCAGAAAAACAGCACTAATTAATGGGAAGTAACCACCGTGTTTTAGGACACCTGTAAATAGCTCGCCAAGAGCTTCAATTAAGTAGTGAAAGTATCATCCTGCTAGAAAACACACTGGATCAGCTCTTGTGTTGTACTCCCGTTTGTCAAGAACCAAAAATGTTGTGCAATTTGGCTAAACTGAAAAATGTGAAGATTTGACCCTCCTGGGGCAGATTTTCTCCTGTGACTGAGCTCTATTTGGTGTAAGAGGGTGGGAGGATGCATCAGGAAGCCAATTACAGGTCCTTGATTCTCAGGGCCAGTCTGCAACAGCCTCAATGCAAATTAAAACAATCCAGGAACCATATGCCAACTGAGGATGGCAGAGCAGCGTTCTGTCCCAGCCATTCCATATCCCTTCCCTGACGCATCTCTTCACAGGGGGTCAGAGACAGTAAGAGCTGACTGCCAGCTTTGTATCAGCAGAAAGTTCCCAATACCACAGGGACCTCAGCTGGCCAGTTAGGGTCAGAACCAGTTTCCTTTGTGCTATCCGAGAGGTGTGAAGGACCTGGATCCAAGCTCAGAATCTGCACCCACCCGCTTTTTTATTAACTAAAAATATTTTTAATAGTGAGGATCGTTGAACAGAAGTGATGGATTTTGGAGAACATACTATCCAGGCAATTACACCATGCTTATCACTGAAGTGACTGAGCACCTAACCTACAGTATTCTGTGAGGAAGGCTGAAAAGAATGCATTTCTGTCCTAGAAGCTTTGAGCTGGAATCAGGCTAAAGACAAGCTCTAAGTCTACTTCATAGAGAACACCTGCTCATATTCACAGTACCGCATACTTTGACACAACTGGACATGTCAGGAGATTCCAGACAAGCAAAGACTGAAGCAGCAGCCATACTGAAGATCAGGAGTTGCATGCCCTGACTGAGTGGAATGCGTGGACAATGATCAACAGTCACTCGGTTTCTGAAATGCTGAGTACCTTGCCAAGAATTACCATAATTGTATTTTCATAAGACTTCTTCCAAACTCTCCCAGGTATCAACAATTTCCAAGAGGTTTCCTCTTCCTCTTAGATGATCAGTTTATTTATACAGCATTTGATTTTTTCAACATTTCCACCCTCTTGTATTCTTAGTTCTTGCTTCAGCTTGGTTTATGAGCTGATGTGCGTCTGCACACTGTCTGCTCATGTGTGTGCTGTGTAACCCAGAGAAATGCCATGTCATAAATTACACTTCTATGGTGTAACTCATTTTACTATCCCATATTACAGTAACTAAGGCAGACTTCAAATAAATTGTTGGCAAAATTATTTAAAGACCCCAAGAAACAAAAATCTGCATTCAAAGAAAGTTTCTTTTACTAGCCCACAGGCAACATCATGATTCAGAAATTGCATCCAGCTTTTGAATGCCACCTTTGCACTGAAAGTGCTAGGTGACACATTCAATGTTTTGCATGCGTCTCGTTGTGACCGAAACTTACCATCGCTGCTTCCTCTAAGCACTACATCTGGAGATGGCGTCTGCTGTGAGCGGGAACCAAATGAATCCAGACTGTCAAAGGAATCATCTCTGCCGTGGCGAGGTGGGGAGAGGGAATCACTGCGTTCAGAGTCCCAACAATCAATATAACCACTGTCACGAATGTTGCGTTTGGGGCTCTCAAACTCTTCAGTTTCCTACATGGAAATACAGAAGATATCTCTTCAGAAAGAAGTCAGTGACACACAAATGAGATCTACTGTATATTTGAGTACAAAGTATCTTCCTAATGACCTAAAATCTCTTCCCCCAATCATAGCACTCATTTTTTTCCTTTTGCTTTCAAATCAAAAGCATGAGATTGCAATAAAACCTCATTTCATACCAATTAAGAGGAACACACATGCTTTGGATTAGTATAGTTATTTGAAATACAATTGCAATAGGCAGGTTAATAAAAGTATCAAAAAACTGAAATAAACCTGAAACTTGACTTGTCCTCCATAGTCCATAGCACACTGGCAAAGGCATTACAAATTCGACCTCATGGCTGAGTCGGGGATAAGATCACTATCCTCTACATTAATTCCCCCAATCTATCTATTGTATCTGACTGGGACATCAGCAGGCAGCATTTGTTATTGTTGCTTCAGCTCGGCAAAATAATGAAGCAGTGTGCCCCAGCCTCTCTCTACCTTGAAGAGAAATTCCTGTTATGAAAGAGGGATGTCTTTCTAAAGCAATCAGCAATGAAAAATATGCAAAATGCTTTTCCTGATGCCTCAGAAGAATTCAGTCGTGCTCTTTACTCTTTGCCAGCTCCTGGCTCTGGGGGATATGAAAGCACTTGTAGCTGACCCACATGTTCAGAGCAGTGAGAACAATGGTTGTCTTTGACAGCCCTGTGATTATAAATTCTTTCCAGCGCAAGCAGCACATACGAAAACACTGAAACTCCAGCAGAGGGAAAGGTCAATGGAAGCCATCCTCACCCTTGCATTATAATAAATCCCTTGTTTCAGCCAGTTTCTTAGCATTAATTACAATAGCACAGGCTGAGAAAAACAAAAATAACTACTTTTACTCAAAAGATAAACCTCTGGGGGCAGGGGGGACATGTTCCTCTGACAGACTGTCACTAAAAAAAATAAAAAAATAAAGAGATGTGGATGACATTATCAGACTGACATTTTGCAATCTGAAAAGACTGGAATGCAAAACCTTTTCCTGACACACACAAAATATTAATTTTAAACTTTCTAATTAAAAAAACCACCTATGACCTAGTTGGAGCTCGATAACCAAGTTGAGAGTAGCTGCCATGGTCTTCTACAGCTACTGTTGTCAGTATTGCCAGTGATCAGATCAATCAACATCATGGTACAATAAAGTCAACCACCTCCTTAGCAAAGAAGAATTACTGCAGAAAGAACAGCTGAGAAAGGGAGCATCAGATCAATCAAAAGCGCAATATTCAAAGGACAAGGCCCAACGGAAAAAGGGAAAGATTAGAAAACTCGTGTCCTGTAGACGTTCCAGGAAGAAGATTGAATTAGTGCCACTAAATAATTTGCTGCCAAAACGCTACAATATGTCCAGCACCAAAGGTTCTTTAAGGCCTTGCAAAATCACAGTAATGACAATAGTTGCAGAGCCCACAAACTGGGATTAAACTCATGTTTTGTTTTATTTTTTAATTTAAAATATTTTAACAAGTAGCAATTTAATTCTGTGTGTTTTTCCTCTCTTATCCCTTGTTTAATAATGGTATATACACACACAAACACTATACAGTATATACCATCTCGGTCTTCCTAAAGTCTGTATTAAATATACAGATCCAAGAACAAAGATTACATCCTCTCAAAAGCCCTTTTTTTCAAAACTATCTGAAATCTTTTCCAATACAGATTCAGAAAAAGGTTCCCTAAAGCTCCCGCTCTCACATACCAATCGGCTATATTCAATCCTTTGGCAGAATTCCATTTTCTTAAAATAATATGTTTGAAAGTCATGGAAATGCTCAATAGCAAGAGAAATCAGATGAACTATTCAAAAGTACAGGCTGAAAAAAAAACATTCTTCAACTGTTTCATGCTGTAAAACACCATGAATGAAGTATGGATGAACGAATTCCAAAATTCCCTATTATATTAGCCTGTTCCCAGTAATTTAAAAGTAAACTAAATTAAAGTTGGGCTACAGGTAAAAGTATGGACGTGTGTAAGAGATGGCACAATAGACTGTAGTAATTCTCTTGTAAACGTGTACTATTTAGCCTTCCGTTGGCATCTCATTCACCCAAAAGATTACCGTTACTGCCAATGACAGAAACTTGCTCTAATTTTGAGTGTGTTATCTACTTGATAGTAACCACTCTAAGTATCATTATATCTGTACTGTGACACTTCTTGAAAAGATAATCCCATAATATACCATAATGCACTGGTCTATCATGCCCGTCAGGTAAAAATCAATGAATAACCTTGCAGTAATAAAAATAGGTACAACTGCAACATTTAATATCAATTTCCCAACCATTTAGATATATTCCTTTTCAAACTACTGAAGATATTCAAAGTGTCCTAGGGATTAACTGTTTAAATTTTCAGATTGAAAACTGAATGAGTGTGTACTAAAGTAGATTAAAACAAATAAAATTAAAAAAGGAAAGAATAGAATTAAAAAAGCATTAGCAAAATGTTCACTCAAAGTGAGATATAGTGTAAGAAGTTTAGTCCAGGATGATGTGCATTCAAATTAGGTATGTCAAAACAAACAAACAAACAAACAAACAAACAAACTGGGATTACAACGGAGGTACTAGTACATACTGAAATGTCACTTGTCAATGCCATTGATAAATTCAGTGGAACTATGCCAGTGTAATCCTTTATTTATAAGGTGTGCTTTTGCCATCCAGCCTAAGCTAAAGCAATGGATTGCTGCACAACATATTTAAAATGTTCTAAATTACAACAACAAACCTTTTAAAATTCAGCCACAAAATAACTTGAGGAGAATTGTTATGGAGCGTAAAGGACGAACAGGAAGGCATGGTAAGAAATACGAGATCAGTAGCAATCATAATAGCACCATCCAACTAAACACTTTGTTTATTACGCTGAAAAGTTTTGTTTTCACATCGTAATGATACAAATATTCAGCCATTAGGAGATTCCCTTCACTGGATCTCCCTTCTCCACTGCACCAAATTCAAAGCTTCTTGTTCTTGTTTCTGAGCTGCTGAATTCTGCCCCCTCCCCTCCTTATCCGCTCCACCCTTTTAAACTCAATTTCTCCCCTTATCCCAAAATATTTCTAGACTTTTTTCCAAGTTGTCCCCAATCTGTCATAAAGGGACAAGATGGGTAAGGTAATATGTTTTATTGGACCAACTTCTATTGGTGAGAGACACAAGCTTTCATGCGTATGCAGAACTCTTCTTCAGGTTGGAGAAAGGTCACAGCAAATGTAAGGTGGAACAGACTGTTTAGCATAGATAGTTGGCACATATTGCATTGTCCCTAAAAATATGTGCTAACTATTTATGCTAAACAATCTGTTCCATCTTACATTTTGCTGTGTACCTTTCCCAGACCTGAAGAAGAGCTTGTTGTGGCTTGAAAGCTTGTCTCTTACACCACCAGAAGTTGGTCCAATAAAAGATATTACGTCACCCAACTTGTCTCTCCTGGGACCGACGTGGCTACAACTAAACTGTACCCTTTATAATTTTATAATTATAATTTTATAATTTATAATTTATACCCTTTATAATTTTTTGTGGTGGATGGAGGGAGACAGAGAGCAAGGAGAAAACAAGTCTCCAGTAGATTGATATATAATTAAAATAAAAATGAAGCAGTTCTTTGAAGCGGTCCAGAACTTTAGAAGGACAGAGTTAAATCTCAGATCAATGGACCAGGAAGCCAGTGTGGAAGTCAAAGGTACATCATAGAATTATGATAACTGAATTTATCGTCTTCATATATGTAATTTACATGCCCCCAAATATAAAAAAATTACTGTTGCCTTATTGCTGATGGGAGAGGACTTCTGCCAGTAAGGCCACTGCTTTTCCCCTTCCACTTCAGAAACACATCTTATTTTCCCAACAGAACATAGCAATTTGCCATCTTCACTTGCTCCTGTGGCTGGGTACACACAGGAGGTGGGCTCCCCTAAGAAAGTTAGCTCAAAAGGAAGGAAGAGAAGCAAGATGGCAGCCTATCTAAAGGCTTCCTCATCCCACTAGAATGTAGTGAATGCAATATACTGGTCAAGCTTCATTTCCAGGGACAGTTTAATGCAGGTCCCTTGGGATCCCAGAGTCAGAAGTACCCCGGACAGATTAATGTGTCAGTAGCAGGCAGCAATGCAGAGGCAAGATGATTATGCCAGCCAGCTGTGGTGGAATGGACTGCTTTATATGTGAGGAAAAGCAAGACGTGGTGGGTGACAGAATCTACTTGTGTGGTGGGAGACTTTGGGAGGGAGAGCATCCAGAGTTTTGGAGTGCCTAGTACCAATATGTCATTAACTACCTAGTCACTATTCAGGTGAACCCAGCAGAGCCATGGGAGCAGCAAGGTGAGGAGTATTAACATCCGCTGCAGCCTACTGTAGATGCCCTAGCCCTGATCTCAGGGCGTTAAATGATGCTAAGCCAGGATGACACAACAGTTCCTGACTGGCCCATGGGAAGGGTGCTAACCCCTGCACTGGCCTCTTCCCAACAGCAGACACTGGCAGGTCTGCTTATACAGTGGCCTGTAAACCCTGACATCTATTTTCACCCAAGATTTAGAGTTTGGCAAAATATAGATAATCAAGGTTCTGCTACATGTGAAGTACATACACAATCCCTTCCTCCACCTACTTTGCCTTTCTCCACCTGTTGAAATGATATATATCTTTGTTTGAAACTTGTAGTGCAGCTGAAAACTGGCTGAGGGAAATATTGTTCATGACAGTCTGTATGTTCAAATATGTTCTCTAATCTGATGCTTCCTAGGCCTACTGACTCACTCTATAAGTCTCTCTGTTGACAAAAGTCGACCTCTATCCCATAAGTGAAGGGAAGAAAAATCAAATTATGAATATTATTCCTACCATTTTAACTAGAGCTGAGCAACATTTTTTCAGCAAATACTAAATTCCCTATTTTCAGGGCACCAAAACTATTCATGAATTTGGGTCAAATTTGGTGAATAATTTTGGCCAATTTTTTTTTTTTTTTGAAATTTAAAAAATAAAAATAAAAAATGGTTCATTTCAACCATTTAGAAACAAAATGTTTTGACCTTTTTGTTTTGAAATGGCATTTCATTTCAAAATTTAGCCAATTAAAAAAAACCCAAACAAATCAAAGGTTGAAAAAGAATCCAATATGTTTACAATAGGTTTCATTAGACCCGAGACGAACCAAAAAAAGTTTGTTTCAGGTAAAGCTGAACTTAATTCACCCTAAACCCGGATATTTCAGTTTGGTCCCTGAACCAAATCATCACTTATTCACTGAGCACTAAGAGTAATGCTACATGACTATTTTAAAGTTTTACTGCTAGTAATTCCAAATACTGGCAAAACTGGCAACAGTTATTTAATATAATCAGGAGTATTTCCAAAAAAGTTAAGTAACTCACTCTCCAGCCCACCATCCCCCTTTACCTTTCATAACAATAGACATCAGAAAGGATTTCTGTGGGACTTCAATCTTCAATAAATTAAAAACTAATTTCCAGTCCCAAACACTAACAAAAAAGATACCTTTCTCATCTGTGCCAGCAATCCTTCAAACTCCTTCAGGTTCAGTGTTGCTCCACTGTATGAAGTGCATCTGTTTGCTGCTCTCCCCAGCCAATAAATGGTAACTAGTACCTGCAGAAATCAGTAAGCATTAATTGAATCCATCTACAGAATTACTTTGCTAAATTTACTTTTCCTAAGTACCTCTTCATTTATTTTGAATCATTCTAGTCACTAGTGGATTTGAGAATTTCTTTTAAATCTGTATTCCACAATGGGGCGTTGGGGCGGGGAAGGGAAGGGGGGAGAAGGGAGGTAAAATGATTAAAAACAATTTCATGAAGCATCTATTAAAGGTAAAATAATCTTACAGAATCTGCAGTTTATTAAAAAGATACACTAGCTTACTGACATTTGACATTTTAATAAAAACCTACTGCTGTGTCACGTCTGACTGGAAAATAAGCAGCAAAAATAAACCTCAATATTAAAAACTAAGTACAAGATTTGAAAGTGTTCCCAAGTGGAGAGAGCTCAAAAGAACTACCTACCAATAATGAAGACTTCTAAATCTGATGGCAAAATACAGTTAAGGGTGAGGGGGAAAAGATTACGAATAATGGTGTTCCTTAATTAAAATACATAAGGAAATAAACAACAAAATGTTTGTAACAAATGTGTCAGGGCCTATTTGAAGAAGAGAAAAGTTAGTTCAGTTTTTACCCACCTCAATATTATTGATAAGGTTCAATGCATTTCACCTTTAGTTTAATGGCTCAAGAAACACTCAGACCAATACGACAACAAAAGCCTGGACCACCTGGCCTTTTTTCTGTGGCTTAGGTGAAATGAGCTGGTGGTTTCACCTAACTTTCAACTGGACATCTACCACAATACAAAAACCACCCTCAGAAGGCCAAAGTCTAAACTTGTAGACTTTTATATATACTCCCATCCCTTGAGGGAGTTGCTCCAGGTTAAGAATATATATAATAACGGCACCAAGAAGGGAAACTTGTTCTGGCACTGGCAGGACTGTATCTGTTCTGGAGATAGAGAATTTTAGTTGCCCAAGGTTATCAAAATCCAACACCTTTCATGAATGCTAAAGATCTCTTAATTTTTTTAGAAAGACAAGAAGTCATTTTCTGGCCCCTTTATGTCTTATAATTTAACCCTTTTAATTAAAATGTTTAAGTTTAATTAATAAACTGATGGCAACCGTGAGAGAACTTTCTGGATAAGCAGCTGATCTTCAAGAGAAATTTAATTTCAACATAGAATAACAAATTCATGTTAAAACACTTAACAGCGCACGCTCCCAAGTTACATAAAAATACTTGCAGACAGTACTGTGTGGAACTAAGGGGCTGTCTAATTCATTTTCCTACCCAATAATGAGATGAGAATGATTATGCTATTTTCATTCATTTTTGCTAGCACTCAGTCATTTGATCTCTTTCTCCCTTCTTTAACCAGGGTTGAAAAAATTTCCAGACAAATGTCACCTTCGCAAGCAATTCTGAGTGGGGCTACCACTCTGGAATACAGAATAATGCAACTGGAATGTCTACATTACACAGACAGATACTTTTCTGAATCATTCTTAACTTTATTTTTAAGAATACCACATACACACAAATCCTTTTAGCCAGGTTCTAGCAAAACAGACACCCCAAATGCCACTGAATTAAAATATGCCCTTGTATCTTCGTGTGCTCGAAAAAGATATTACTCTGCTGATGACAGGAAAGACAGGACGAAATAATTCTGTCCTTTTTACCTGTAACTATGATTACTGGCTTGAAAAATTATATGGGAAAGGTCTTGGCATTTCATTACAGTGTAGACGGATGCCAGCCAAATACAAATTGAATTTACAGTAGTTTACAGCTGACAGTAAAGCCAGAAGGTTTGCCGGGCCTTTGATAGCGTAACCAACTCTGGGACTAACAGAGTTCAAACATTTTCTTTTTTTTACGTTACTATTACAAAATCATTACTACTGCCAGTGGTTTAGATCAACAAGAAGTTAAAGTTAAATAGAATTAGACTACTCTGCTTTGACAATACATCCTACTTGGAAAACATACACATCAGTTTGGAAACTCAAAGAGAAAGCTAGCAAGTCTAATGGGAAACGACAGTTCAGCAGTTTAGATCCACATAAAGTGAATGCTGTTTGGATTGTATTATCTTTTTTATATGCTTTGCACAAATGTATAACCAAATTATAATCCTCTGTATGCCTAGTAAATTCAGAAAGGCCAAAAAGTAGTCTAGTTTTTGATGCATTAAGCAGTGAACATTAAAATTAGACTGGTAGCTAAGAGATTTAATTGTTTAACTTCATTATTTAGTCAGAGACAAAAACATTAGCACAGCTCTATTTCTTTTGCAGAAATGGTCTGCCTCTGCAGCACCATAGTTAGTTTCCCATAAACTATGCAAGTTTAATGTGCAAAAGAACTTTCCAGATTTACATCACAGTACTAGCTTTTACAGTTTGAATTCTTAGTCAGTCCAAAACCAGGATTATCCAGAAAAGGAAGTACTGCAAATGAAATACTTACATTTTTCAGCTTCCTGCTATAGTCAATGTTCCTGGATGCACACAAAAAAGAGAAAAAAGAAAAATCAGAAAGCAGACACTGTTTCCAAGAGCGTGTATGCAGGAGGTCACGTGCTTCCCCTAACAAAAGCCTGCAGGATGCTTCTGCTGGTTGGAAACACAAGAAAGCTAGGAAGAGGTAGTACATTAATTCATAATGTGGGAGCATTTTGCAATCATTAAATTACAATGCTTTAACAGCAAAGAGAAAATATGTTGTAGAAATCCCACAGTGAAGTGGGCCAGTGCCAAGAATGAAATATAGAGCTGCTGTTTTGTACTCAAGAAAGACTAAAGTCCTAAACCGTAAAATCTACTCTATTGTAGCGAAACAGTCAAATTTTGCTCTCCAATATCTCATGAACATCCAATGATTTTAATAGGAATCGAACATGCATACACCAAGGAAAAATTTAGCCCTAAATGTTTAAACAAACATGGCTTGCCCCACAGCAAGTCTCACAAGGAAACTCAACATCATGCAGAGACCAGAAGGGAGATGAAACAATAGTACAAACGATATTGTGAACTGCAGTCTCCTCTAGTGCACCTGTGGTGGAAGATTTATGTTCTGTTTTGTGAATGTCTATTTGGCACTCGCACTGAAGACTAACACCCTTTTCGGGCACAGTCAATCTATTTCTTGGATAGCATTCCTTCAATATGGCTGGAAGTCTTAAGTTAGGAACTTACATGAAGTTCAAGGTTGTGAAAACACAAACAGAGAAATTATATGACTATGCTTCAAATTCAACTTATTTTCAGACAAGAAACTTCTTGGAGAAATGAGCATAAAAGGAATGTGTCTAACGCTTCTGGGTGTTGTACAAATAAAACAAACATACTGCAAATGTTTAGTCGAGATTGTCCCCCAGAATAAAATTAAAAGCCAATTCACTTTATACTACCAAGTCCACTCTGGTGATAAATTTACTCAACTGCCAAAAGCCAGAATGTTTGTTTACATTTATGAAAATATTGAAAGCTTGAAAAATGAAGGAACTTCAAATAATTTGCCTCTTTCCTAAAACCTTCTTCCAGAACACGCGTCCTAAAAAAATATTGTTCATATTTTTACCACAATTTTAGTATGAAAAATGTATGTAGTCTGATTAAATGAATCAGTCTATTTCTTTAAAGCATTAGATCATAACTTGTATAGCTGAATGATCAAAAATATGTTTAAAGCACATTCCATTTAAAATGCACAGCAATAAATCACAAAAAAAACTAAAAGGGTTTACCATTATTTTAATCATGTGTAATAATACCAAAGATATCTTATTTTGTAGAACAGAATAAACGAACAGTCCTTGCTACAATAAATAAACATTCAAAATGGCTGCAGACTGACGAGTAGCCTTCTCTTTCTTACTAAAGTGTCTATTTAGCAAAAGCAGCCATGGACTTTTTTCACTACAAGACTTGTGGATTTGGCTTTCGCACCTAGCTCAGTTACTCAGCATGAAGTTGGACAGTACAGGGAAAGTATTTTGGTTGGATTTCCACAGGTGAGTTTCTCTGAAGGGTTGAGGGGAGAAAAGATTTTCTGATAAGCAGCACATCCATCTACCACCATGTTCAATTAAGGGCTAGCCCTGCTCTCCAGTTTATTACTAACTTTTAATTTAACTCGTTTGAACACTGCATCAATTCCAAAAATCTCACAGAATATTCTAGGCGACAGTGGGCAGAACCCTCCAGGTTTTTGTAAAAGCCAGAAACACCAGTGGAAATCAGGCTGAATAAGAGGCAAATCAGTTCACAAAGTCCTCAGGGGTCCTCCAGGCAGAGGAATCTCTCTGGCACCACCTACGACTCCCTACCAACTTAACATGTGGCTCTCGTTAGGTGTACAGCTCAGCCTACATGAACAATGAAGCGTGGACAGGATGGTGACACTTACATCATCATGTGGTTGTCACACCCTTTTACATTCCTAGAGATTCTAAGGATTGGTTTACACTAGAAAATTAGGTCAACAGCTACATCACTCAGAGGTGTGAAAAATCCACACCCCCGAGCAACATAGTTAAACCAATCTAGAGTCCCCAGGTAGACAGTACTAGGTTGACGGAAGAATTCTGCAGCTCTGCAGCTGTGCTGCTGTAGCATTTTAAGTGTAGACAAGCCCTTAGTAAAATTTAAAAGAAGATGGTTTGCTTTTACTCCTGTCATTCCCCTAATCTCTTTTCATGGGACCATCCTTGAAAGGCACAATGGTCCAGTTGCTAAGGCGCTAGTCTGGGAATTAAAAGACCTAGCTTCAAGTCTGCTTTCTCACAGACTTCCTGTGTAACCTTGGATAAATCACTTACTCTCCCTCTGCCTCAGTTCCCCATCTGTGAAATGGAAAAAATACATCCCTGCTTCACATAGGTGTGGAGGATAATAAAATTAGTGTCTGAACACCTCATTACTTTAATGGAGGCCAAATAGACAGACTATTGTTGACTGTATTATCAATGCACTTGCTGCAGGAAGCTTTCGGATGCAGTAATCTGGTTTAAGAAACCAAGTACCTCAGCAATGATACTCCTCATCCCCACAGTTTACACAGAAGTTCCAGGTTCAAATGAAATACTTTGCAAGATTGCTCTACAATCCATTATTCATTTTGGAGAACAAACAGACTGCACCTTTCATTACCCATGAAACGTTTCAGTTTTTCAGGAGCCTTCAATTAGTAGTTCAAAATTACTGATCACAGTCCTATAAAATATCTTGAAAACTGTTCAATCTGCAATAACAAGCCACTGAATTTTTTAAACTCAGGTAGTGCTTTAATGAAATAGACACAAGAGAATGTTATCAACCTAGGTTGTCTTTGAACAATACTTTTATTGGCATTGCCCCAGCATTTGAAAGCACTATGCTTTATATCACTGAAAATAAAGAAAAACTCCCCACTCGGAGGAAGAAGCAGGTTCTGACCAGAACATCTAGTCTAGGCAGCAATGTGGATTCTGAAAGCTTAGCTTCTGTGCTTCCTCTTTACATGAATGTCAGTATCTCTAGACCTTTTTGCTCATCCTTAAACATTTACAATTAAACCACACATATTCACAGTTATAAGGCCCTAACCATAAGCTGGTACTGAACTTACTTTACTGTTACTCTGCTTGATGTGTCCTGCAGGTCACCCGGGTCAAAAAGTTGTGATTCTTTAAGCCCCAGCTCTTTGCAGCCTCTTAAGAATAAGATGGTGTTGTCCTGAAATGAGGCAAACAAAATTTAACTCCTCTTTATCACAGAAGATTATCTCAATGAATCAACCCCTCCTGTTGCTAACCTATAGGATCATTTCCAATCACTTAATCCATTAAATCTAGGACATACTGCCAATCATACAATAAACATTGCACTTTGTTTGAAGATTCCAAAAGAGGAAAAGAAACATACATTTTATCTTTGAAATCCATCACTTCACCATGTTCATTCAGTTCTCTATCAGAAATCACAGGGCAAGATTTTTTAAATATATAAGAATAGTTGATAGGCCATCTAAAATTTTGCCAGCTATCTGCACATCTCTGATCCATTGTGAGGCCTGAGGCCAATGGCCATATTTCAGAAGCAGTCAAAAAGCACAGGTATTTAATATATTAATTCACCACTTTAAGTGTGCTATTGCTTTACAAAAGTTGTCATGTTTATATTAACTGGCTAATTATGTCTAATTAGTGTACTTAATTACTCCGCTGCCTTCTTCCATCCTTAGCCAGTAAAAAAAGTGGAGGGGACGGGGGGAAGAGGGGAAAGACAATGATCCTCCTCCTTCCCTCAAGCTGAAAATGTGACACCGCACTTTTCAAACAACTGAGGCCTTTTCTACACAAGATTGATGCACTGATTCAGTCAAACCTGTGTCCACACAGGAATTTGCACTCTTAGGCCTGGTCTATACCTAAAGCTTAGGTCTATCTTGCTACTTTGCTCAGGAATGTGAAAATGTCACACCCCCTCAGAGATGTAGCTAAACCAACCTAAGCCCCAGTGTATCCACTGCTATAATTCTTCCATCAACCTAGTTACCATCCCTTGAGGGGATGGACTGATGGAAAAACCCCTTTTGTCATCATACCAAGACCCTGTCTACACTACAAACTTCAGTTAATTCAAGTTACATCAGCATAAAGCTGTCAGTTAGTTAGGGTGGCCAGAGGTCCCGATTTTATAGGGACAGTCCCGATATTCAAGACTTTGTCTTAATCGATATCTTTTAACTCAGACCCTCTGTCCCGATTTTTCACACTTGCTACTGGTCATCCTACAATTAGTATATCACTTGTGAAGACTTGGCTCCTTGTGTCAGCCCTGCATATCCTCACCAGGAGTGCTTGTGTCAATGCAGAGTGTGGTAAAACCATGAATATGTATCCCAGTGTGCAATTTGCCATCATCTGACACACTCTCTTCGGAAATTGGCAATCCACATTGGGGCAGAAACAAGTCAAACAGGGGTGACTGGGAGCAAGGGGTCAAGTTCCCATCATGCAATTTGCTCCATCCCATAACTAACACCTTATTTTAAAAATCCCACAAACCCACGTAGCACTTCACACTGTTCGCCATCTATGACAGAAGTGTAAAGCCTGCACAGTTCTGCACTATTATAATGAGTGTTGCAGGTGTCCACACAGGAATTTGCACTCTTAGGCCTAGTCTACACCTAAAACTTAGGTCTATCTAGCTACATTGCTCAGGAGTGTGAAAATGTCATATCCCCTCAGACATGTAGGTAAGCCGACACAGAACAAACGATCCTCTGGTATTTGCAGAGTCACAGGACAAACTGTAGCAGGAAGAGACCTGATGATTTCATGAAGGGCAGATTGCCGTGGGACATAGCAAAAACTAATTCAGGATTGTTATTGGCATTCAAAAAAGTTGCAAACGGTGGAAAGCTGCTTCTAGGCCTCAGAAACAAGCACTGGCTGGTGGGGTCACATCGTAATATGGGTTTGGGATGAAAAGCAGTTGCTGCAGAACTTTCGGATGCACAAGGCCACATTCCTGTGTGCTGGGCTTGCCCTAGACCTCCAGCACAGGGACACCTGAATGAGAGCTGCACTGACAATGGAGAAATGAGTCGCGATCACTCTGTGGAAGCTTGCAATGCTGGATTGCTACTGATGGGTGGAAAGTCATTTGGAGTTTGAAAACTCACAGGGGAGGTCATTGTCATAGAAGTGTGTAGGGCCATTAATAGTCTTCTGCTACACAGGATTGTGATTCTCACTAACGTTCAGGACATAGCAGATAGACTTGCAGCAATGGGGTTCCTGAACTGCGGTGGGGTGATAAATGGCATTCATATCCTTATTTTGGCACGAACCATCTTGCCACAGAGAACATCAACAAAAAGGGGCTACTTTTCGGCGGTTATGCAAGTGTTGGTGGATCATCGGGGATGCTTCACTGACATCAATATTAGCTGGACAGTGAAGGTGCATGATGCTTGCAACTTTAACAATACAGGATGGCTCAGAAAGCTGCAAACAGGGACACTCTTTCTCAGCCAGCAGATTGCCATTGGCAATTTTGAAATGCCAATGGTGATCCTGGGGGACCCAGCCTATCCTTTCGTTCCCTAGCTCATGAAGCTATGCACATGCCACACCAACAAGGAAGGATTTCTTAGAAAGATTCAACTGAGATGGAGATGGAGTGACCAGCTGCTGAGTTTGAACAGCCAGATACAAGAGCTATGAGAAGAGCTCAATGCGGAGCTGCATGGCTGAAGGAGGTCTCGAAAGAGCACTTTAACAGTCAGTCACATGGATGCGGCGTGGTGGGCTGTGTTCTGCCCTGCATGACCCTGAAGTTTTGGGGGGTATTAGGAACTATGTGGTGCTTGGTGTACATTTCTGAAGAGGAAGTTACTCACCTTGTGCAGTAACGATGGTTCTTCAAGATGTCTCCCCCATGCATGCTCCATGGTAGGTATATATGTGTCCCTGCACTACTGATCGGAGATCTTTAGTAGCAATGTCCGTTCAACCCACACATGTGCTCTCCCCTCCTCATGCTCTGTCTTGAGGCTAATTAGCTCTGCATGGGCGAACCACCCTCAGTTCCTTCTCTACCGCAGAGTCCCTATCAAGAACTCTGAAGTAGAGGGTAGGAGGGCGGGTCGTGGAGCACCCACAGGGACACACATCTCAAAGAACCGTCGTTATTGCACAAGGTGAGTAACTTCCTCTTCTTTGAGTAGTGTCCCTATGGGTGGCTCCACTGTAGGTGACTCGTGAAAAGTATCCCCAATGGGAGGTAGAGACTTCGGAGTTGAATCTGTTATGGATGATAATACTGCAGAGCTGAAGCTAGTATTGAAAGCAGAGTCCCAAGTAATCGCATAGTGTTCTGCGAAGGTATGCACAGATGCCCAGGTTGTTGATCTGCAGATTTCTGAAATACGGACATTCTTGAGGAAGGCAACAGGAGGAGGAAACCACCTTCATGGGGTATGTGCAGATTCCAGATGGAGGTACCACACTGGGAACATGATAGCAGTGGTTAATACAGTTTGAGATCCATCTGGAGAGTCTCTAGGCTGATATTGCTGTACCTTTAGACCTTTCCACCTTAGAAAGGAGAAGCTTAGGAGATTTCCTAAAAGCCTTTGTACTGTCCAGGTAGGAGGCCAGGGCTCTAACATCCAGTGCGTGTAGTATGGCCTCCCTGTTATCATGGTGAGGATTGGGGTCAAAGGTCAGGAGGCGAATCAGTTGGTTCATGTGAAAAGATGAGGTCACCTTGGGGATAACTTTGGATGTGGCCTGAGGGCAACCTTGTCTTGAAAGAATACAGTGGCGAGGGGGAGGGTTCACCATAAGTGCCGCTATCTCCCCTCTTCTCCTTGCCAAGGTGATGGCCACCAGAAATACTGTCTTCATTAACAGGTACGTAAGCAAACAAGTAGCCACAGGTTCAAAGGGCGATCTAATCAGGCTCTTTAAAATGAGATTTAGGTCCCATGTTGGAGTGGGATGTCTGGGTTGGGGAAAGGGGTTTTCTATGCCCTTGAGGAATCTCTGTAGTTGTGTGTGAGAAAACCCGCTACTTGCTGATGGAAAGCTGTGATGACCACCCAGTGTACTTTGAGCAAACTGAGGGATAGCTCTGACCGCTTGAGATCCAGCACGTAGTCTAACACCATGGGGAGAGTAGCAGATGCCGGGCAATGTGCCTGGAATTGCACGAAACATGAAACCTGTTCCATTTTTGTAGGAGAGTATGACCGGTAGCCAATTTTCTACTGTACCTCCATTGAGCAAGAGCTCTCTATGCACTGGAATCATGAAGGAGCCAAGCCCTGAGCAGGAACATCCGCAGATTGGCCTGAAGAAAGTGTCCTTCACTTTGCAAGAGGAGATGAGTGGGTTTATAGAGGGATTTGGTGGACGTGTCGCCAGCTACAACAGGTACTACACCTTTTTCGGCCAGGAGGGAGCAAATCAGTATGATTGCATTTTTTCTTTTTATTTTTAACAGGACCTTCACAACAGAGGGTAGGGGGAAAGATGTATAGAAGGCCCTTGTCCCATGGAAGAAGGAGAGCGTCCCCTAAGGAGTGCTGACCGAGGCCAGCCTTGAAGCAATAGCATGGGCATTTCCTGTTCCAGTAAGTAGCAAACAAGTCTATTGTCAGTGTCCCCACTAACAGAATTTCCTAATTGTGGTTGTGTGAAAACCTGCAACTGATATGATCCGTTGTTACATTCTGCATTCCCAGTAGACAGGCTGCTGCTGTAGGAACATTGTGGCAAATGCACCGGTTGCATAGCTTTAGCGCTTCTGCGCAGGGAGAGGACAATCTGGCGCCCCCCTCACAATATATGTAGTATATGCATGTGACATTGTCTGTCATGACTTTCATGTGTGTATCTCTGATCATTGGACAAAAGTGAGCATACAAGAGTTCCTAACTGCTCTGAGTTTGAGGAGGTTGATGTGGAGAGCTGCCTCCACGGATGACCACTTGCCCTGAGTCATGAGGTTGTTGAGATTTGCACACCAACCTATGAGGGATGTATCCAAAGTGAGAAGTAATGTCAGCGGTGGTTGTGTGAACAGGATGCCTGTGCAAATGTTTGCTGGGTCTTTCCACCAATCCAGGGAACGTTTTACCATGGTGGGCATCAAAAGAGGTCATGTAACCTGTCCTTTTTTGGCCTGTAAACTGAGCTGAACTACCTCTGCAGACACCTCATGTTTAGTTGTGGCATGAGATATTAAAAATGTGCCAGCCGTCATGTGCTCCAGAAGTTGGCTGACATTTGAGGGCGTCTATACAAATCCATTCTACGCCCACATCTTAAATACTGCATGCAGATCTGATTGCTGCATCTCAAAAAAGATATATTGGAGTTGGAAACAAAAATGATTAGGGTTATGTAACAGCTTCCAAATGAAGAAAGATGAATAAGTCTGGGACTTTTCAGCTTGGAAAAGAGATCACTAAGGGAGGACATGATAGAGGTCTATAAAATCATGACTGGGTGGAGAAAGTAAATAAGGAAGTGTTATTTACTCCTTCTCATAACACATGAATTAGGGGTCACCAAATGAAATTAATAGGCAGCAGGTTTAAAACAAACAAAAGGAAGTATTTCTTCATAGAACGCACAGTCAACCTGTGGAACTCTTTGCAAGAGGATGTTGTGAGAGCCAAGATTATAAGAGGGTTCAAAAAAAGAACTAAAGTTCATGGAGGATAGGTCCATCAATGGCCAGTAGCCAGGATGGGCAGGGATAGAATACCATGCTCTGAAGTGTCCCTATCCTCTGTTTGCCAGAAGCTGGGAATGGGCAAGAGGATGGATCACTTGATGATTACATGTTCAGTTCATTCCCTCTGAAGCACCTGGCATTGGCCACTGTCGAAAGACAGGATACTGGGCTAGATGAATCATTGGTCTGACCCAGTATGGCTGTCCTTATGGTTTGAATTGTCTCTAGGAGTGTGGACAGGCTGTGAAATCTGTGTTGTGGAAGGAGTGGTCTCGCTTGCAGTGAGTTGAGATCAGCCCCTAAAAACTCCAAGCATTGTACTGGAGTGAAAGTTGTTTTTTGGATTTGTAAGGCCCAGTTTTGTGAATATATCCATAGTTCCATGGGTGGCCCATGGCGCTTCTTCAAAGAAGTGAGCCTTGCAGAGACAGTCATCTAAGTATGGGTAGCATCGGTGAGCGGCCACTATGGAGAAGACCTTGTAGAATACTCTGGGAGCTAACGAGAGGCCAAAGGGGAGTACTCTGTACTGATAAAGGTCCTGACCCAGGGTAAATCTGAGGAAATGTTTGTGGGATGATACAATATATATGTAGAAATAAGCATCCTGAAGGTTGAGGGCCAAGAACTAATTGACCAATCTCCCTGGTCCAGAGATGGAGTAATCACTGCTAGTGTGACCATCTTCAATTTTTGAGCCTTGACATATTTGTTCAGTGCTCTGAGGTCCAGTATGGGACTCCAATCTCCCTTTTGCTTGGGGATCAGAAAACACAGAGTAAAAACCTTTGCCTCAGAGATGCAGAGAGATGGGTTCTATGGCTCCTAGGTCTATTTCCTGTTCCAACAGTCTCTTGTGAGAAGGGTCCCTGAAGAGGGACAGGGACAGAAGGTGGGGTGAGGAAAGTGAAGTGGATTGAATACCCATTGGAGATAATTTCCCAAACCCATCTGTCATGTGTTATGTGTTCCCAGCTGTCACGGAACAGAGCAAGGCAACATCCCAGGAGGCCTGGTGCCTGGAGGCCGCCCATGGATCCTAGTAGGACCACTGGGGCTGTGGAAAAGGCATGTGGAAAAGGTGGCTGAGCCTATGACTGGTCATACCACAAAGGCTGATGTTCAAACTGAGGGTATGATTGGGAAGGCCCAGGTTGCTAGCGAGAGTGACAAGAGAGGACTTCCTCTTGTCCAAATCTCCATTGGAAATTGATGGCGCTAATATGGAGAGAGGAGATGACCAGCTTGGTGGTGGTGGTGAATTATGAGCTCAAGATGTGCCCAGTACTGGGGCTCTGGTACTGAGTAGGGGGAGACAACAATCCAGTATGCATGCTGGATTGTCAGTGCCTGTGCCCATAGGGCCCTTGGGCTTAGCAGTATCTGTTGCAGAGGAGCCAAGCAATCTGTGGGTACCGTGTTTAAATACCTTCAGTGCTGTCGGTACCAAAAAGACTGAACGTGCCAGGGATCTCTTCTTGCTGGTTCAGGGCTCACTGTGAGGGCTCGAAGCTCTCTTTCTGGAGGCCTTACGACGGGAATCCAAGGGTTTCCTCCTCGGCTCACCGTTCTTGGAGATGGAAGGCTGCAGAGAAGACTCATGTCACCTGGGAAACTCCAGGCACGAGTCAGTCATAGGATGAAGAGCTCTCTCCATAAGGAGCAGTTTCAATTCCAGTTCCCATTTTTTTCAAGATCTGGCTTTCAACTGCTGACAGAAGGTACACGTCTGTGGAACGTGGCCCTCGCCGAGGTAATTGACGCAGTGGGAATGTCCGTTCATTAAAGGAATGGCCTCCCTGCAGGAGAGGCACCTCTTCAACTCAGGTAAACCAGTTATGCCCCTTACTGGGGGAAATCCCCAGGTATAGGGGGGGAGAAAAGGAGGGGCAAAGCAAAAAAATAATTTTTAATTTTAAAACAGGGGAAGAAAAAAACGGAAACTAACAGACTAAGAAGACAAATACTAAATCTAGTTAAGAACGAATTTCTAAAGAGTAAAGTATCTGTGAATGGACTGCTAATTGCTCAGTCTCTAGCCAGGGGAGTTGAGAAGAATCTGAGGGTAGCTCACCCAGGCAGCGCTAATTAGCCTCTAGGCACAGCACAAAGGAGGCAGAGCGCATGAGCAGGCCGAATGGATACTGCTTCCAAAGATCTCCAATCAGAAGCACAGGGACATACAAACACCTACAATGGAGTACCCACAGGGATACTACTTGAAGAAGAATGTAACGCTGTCTGTTAATGCACCTATTATTTATGAATGTACAGCAAGCACTGCAAAATTATTACACTGTGTCACTGATCCTATGAGATCTGTCACCCTGAACAGCAACAAGTAGTGGGCGTTGTCAGTAGTGCCAGACATTTTGCAGCATATCTTGTGAAATAAAGATGAATTTACCAAAAAATAGGATTTTTATTGCATACCAAAACCAGTGCAAAAATAATTTTAAAAACCCCCAATGTGCAATTAAAAAACTCCCAAACAATAAAAACTTCTGAAATAAATTAACAGAACAGAATTTAAAAGGGAAAGAACATTCATGTCCATTTCAGTTCATCTTGGCTACACATACAGGAACTGTGGCTCCCACAGGTCAGCGCATGTGAAACTGTGGTTGTCCTCACTGTTCCCCAGTATGAAGTAACAGGGGTAGGGCCTCTGATGCCACACAGAATGGAGAAGGGCATAGATAAGTGTTAAAATTGAGTTCTCCACTGACTGTGAAGGGAGGCGACTCTGATATTGAACCTGTAGATCAACAAAGTCTGCAGCATCCATGTTTGCTGCTAGAGAAGCCTCATTATGTGCTGGTGCATCTCCCTCTTTGACCCCTGGGCCTGTCTCCTGCCCACTCTTTCCTTCTCCAGACCATCTGCAATTTTCACCCTCTATTCACAGTCTTAAGAAGCACCAGCTTGCAGGATCTCACTGAACATATCCTCCCTAGTCATCTTCTTTCTCTTCTGAGGGTCAGGTAGGTGCAGAGGGGGAACCCCTCAAGGTCACAACACCAGCAGCTATAGATAAAGCACACAGAAGACTCCTATGTAAAGTCACAACGGAAAGAGAAGGCTAAGTTTCAGAACTCCTTTCCCTTGCTCTCCTAAAGTTTTGAACAAGACATGCTTATTGACACCTCAGCCTTGGAGTGCCAGTGCACAGCAGAGCTCCCCAGCCCAGCCATGGTGAGTAAGGCCCAGCAGGAGGTGGTGCGGGGTGAAGGAAGAGGTAATTGGTTGCATGAAACAATAAAATGTTGGCCACTATTTCCATGGGAGTGAGTGCAGGGCAAGGGCCCTATTTCCCACACGCGGTGGTTGTTTTAGCTGATAGCTCACGCCACAGGGTATCAAAGGCACAGAGCACAGCTGCTGCTGGCGTCCAGAAGCCGCCCAGAGCCATGTGCCATTAGCCTGTTTACTGCAATGTTCCTGAAGTCATTGCAGATTGGCATGGGAAAGTGTCCTACTGTGGAGGAAGAAATAAGGCTGCCATCTTCAGAAACCTTTGAGAGAAGATTGCAGAGCATCTCCATGAAAGTTTCATTGAGAGCTCTCAGGAGGATTCAAGGGACATCCTTGTGTACATAAACTGATCCGCCTGGTCTCCCCAGCTAATTCTACAGGGGAATGAAAAGCAGATAACTCCATCGCTGTTTTACCGCTGTCTCTGCCAGTACAAGTAAATGAATAAAAAGCCAATAATTGCGTCCTGTTAAGCTGGGGTCAGGCACCATCTGTACATTTAAACATTGTAATGGGAAATGCATTCACACACTTACCCAAAGTTCCTTCCCCTACATTGGGCTCACCCATCCTCGCCCAGGCTCAACTGCCAGGACTGACTAGACTGGGGTGGAGCCTCGAACAGTTCCTGGCTCACAGCATAGCCAGACTCCCCCGGCTGTATGTCCCCCATCCGCCACCTTCTCTTCCTCATTGTCCCTGGCAGGGGTTTGTATCTCGAGCTCTTCGGAGGTATCCTTGGTGCTCTGCAGAGTGGTGATGGGGTCTCTGCCAAGAATGGCATGCAGCTTGTAAAAGCTGCAGGTCTGTGGCTTGGCACCAAATCAATTGTTGGCCTCCCTGGCCTCCTGGCAAGCCTGCCTCAGTTCCTTTGCTTTCATGTAGCACTACTGCTAATCCCTGTCCTACTCCTTTGTCCGCATCGCCCATGCAATCTGATCATACATGTCCACATCTCTACAACTGCTCCATAGCTGTGCCTGCACAGACTCTTCTCCCCACAGGCCCATGAGATCCAATACCTCCTGTCTGCTCCAGGCAGTAACGTGTAGAGGGCATGATTAGTTGGACAGTTGCATACAAAAGGGAAAGCTGCAATATATGCTCATCAAGCTGTGCATTCAGGAAAAGGCATTTCAAAAATATGCAGGATTTTTAACAGGAGAGCATGGCTTCCGGTCTCCATGATCTCCGGCAGTGAAGCTCACAATCACAACCACAGCAGTCAGTGTTGGGCATTGCAAGACAGCTACTAGAGGACTATTAGGATCGACACAGGTCACATAGTGTCTACACTTGCAGTCATATCGACACAGTATGTCGACCATGACTCACTGCTGTTTGGGGAGGTGGTGTTACTCCATTGCCGTAATTGGGCACTTACATCAGCAGGAGACAAATTTGAGTGTAGACACATGCACAACAAGGTCAACGCAAGGTGATTCACATCGACTTAACTTTGTAGTGTAGACACTTAGGCCTGGTCTACACTACAGAGTTACAGTGGCATAGCTGCTGTGCTGTGGTAGCGCTGGTAGTGTAGACAGTCACATACCCTTATTTTAGTTTAAGAGAGGTTTATTTCAGTTTAGTTTAAACCAACACAATCAAAGTAAGCTAAACTAAACAAAGAGTGATCACATCTGGTTTGCACCAATTTAACTATATTAAGAATTGACACCTTTTGTAGGCCCAGTACAATTCTCTCATGTAGACAAGCCTTTAGGACATGGCAAACAAGTGACAATCAGGGTCCACAAGCTTCCTAAGAACTGCCAGAGCATTAGAAACAGCCAATGGAGTGTGGGCAGGAGGTAGCAGACTGCACGAATTTTTTCACCCACCCTCCCCCCATTCCTCATCTTTTCTTCCCACTGAAGATGACCTGTCACCATTGGGGGGGAAATAGTAGTGCAATAAAGTGTGCTGGAGCCATTTTGAGTTCTTTTCTTTTGAACTTCAAAAATAACATCAGTAAGAGGATAAACTAACGTTTGAAGCTTTTCAGCCCTCCCTGAATCCCTTCTCATCTAATCGCTATGGCATTCAGCATACCAACATCAGTGCAAACAAAGCTTGCTGTCAGCAGCCACATTGCAAAATCTGGGCTCAAAAAACAAAGAGTTCCAAATCTTCCTCCAACCCCTGGCTAAAACTTAACAGCTATGGAGGGAAGCCAGGGAAGCAGCAGCAGCAGTTGGGAGAACAGAGAGCCTGAAACCATGAGAGGAAGTCTCATTCGTGACATGAAAAGACTCTTTTCAAATTCCCATCTGTTTTGCTATTTGCATTATAATTTTTTCACACTAATTCCAACTGAAACATGAACAATATTGTGTTTTGCCTTTGAAGGAGCACAATATTGTTTGTTTCAAAATGGTGGGTGGAGCAGGGTTGAACTCTTATAAAAGTTTGGTTATTTAAGTGTGAAGCATTTTTTAAAAGTAATTTTTGTTACAAAATATCCAAGACAAACAGACCTAATAGACTTGGGAAATGATCAAAGGAGGGATGGCTCTAGGGATTTTTAACAGTGCCTCTCACCATTAAGTCTGAAATTCCAATCCAACCTATGTCAACAGTGACCAAAATTGGTAACCACACCATGGCAGTTTTGTGGCCTACATGGAATGGGATCCAGTTCACTTAACGGTCAAGAGTCCATATAAAAAAATCCACTATCACAGTGCTTTTTACATATGCTGTTGTAGTGGTTGTGACAGCAGTCACGACAACACGGTATCACAAGTTATTTCTTATTTTATGCATAGTGAAACATTGTGGTAAAGAGTTGATAAAAGTGGAATTTAAAAAAAAAATAGTGAGTACTGCAAGGTTTGGTTTTTTTAGTGCTGAGGATGGAGTTGGGTTTTTTGTTTTGTTGACAGTTTTATAGTTTTCTGTCACTGGTAGCCACAGAAGCATAGCAACATTTATTTAAGGGAGAGAAAGTAATGTTTGAGAGTGACAGATGAGCAAGATAAACCTGTAAAACACTCCACATTCCTAAAAGCTGCCAGTACAACACCAAAATCCATCCAACAGTACTACGGAACTGAAGCTTTCCTGGTTTGGCTCAGCAGTACTTAAAATTGTGTTTATTGTTTTTATTAACATACTAATAAATAATCCTGCTAAACCACAACAGAGAGGGGGAAAAAAGATTTGTTATTAAGGCACAGGACTGGGAGTCAAGCAACCAAGGTTCTCTCTGGATTGTCACTCTTTCATTGGCCAAGGCACTTTCTGGGCTCCATTTTCTTCAGCTATTAAAAAAAAAAAGGGAGATCTTGCTTCCCTCATCTCTCCAGGGGTGCTGTGAAGCTCAGTTCAATATCTTAACTGCTTTGAAATCATCAAACGGGAGGTGATCCAATTTTTTTTAGTCACATAACTATCTGAAGGATTTCATGTGAATGGAGACTAAGTGGAAAGAAGAAATTTTCATTTTTTTTTTCAAGCTCTCCTAAGTATCTTAATATTTAGAAATGCTCCGCAAAAAATTGCAAACTTACAAACATGAGATTCAGAAAATAATTCCTTTCAGCTCCTGCATATGCAGCAATGCATAATTAGTGTGGTGCATTATTAAGTGAACAGGAGGTTTCCTCCCTATGAACAATCAGTTGATCATGGCTGCAATCAGGATATTGCACTAAATGGAGGACCCGTCATCTGATCAGACACATCATTTCCTGTGCACCTTTAAGAAAACAATGGTGTCTAAATATTCTCAGTTACTTTTATTTTTTATTTATATTAGAAAAATACAGAGACTCATTTCAACCAATAAGAATTCTTCCTCTGTACTTGTCACCTGTATATGCAGAGGAAAAATATTACTTTAGGGGTTAAGCTCTTCATTTTCTTTTATTAACATGCTGGATGTTAAACTTGGAAGAGGTCTAATATTTGTAAAACTACAAGTTATAACTGGCTGCTCACCAAAGAAACATTTCAATACCATGACAAACACAGGATACAAACATGATGATTTTAAGTATTAAACAACAGTTTGACACTTGTTTGAGGAGTCATTAGGCTTTCTATTAATATTCACACTACAAGCAAACATATCTTGCTTACAAAGATTACAAATTCAAAAGCTACTGGCCTAAATGTAGTGCTAAAACTGACAGCTTCAGACTGGAAAGATTATAGTGCATATAAAACACTATAGGCTTTCACAGCTGAAATTTAAGATGGACAAGTTTTCAAATTTAAGAACAAGAAAAAAATCTTAGTCATGTAGTATTATGATAAAATTTTCCACACCATGTGACCAGGATAAATCACAAAATCCTTACTCCCATTGATGACTGTTTAGAATAGCCGATCTATAACCACTATAAATTCATACAGTAGCATTGCAAACTCACAAGATAAGACAGACTAGTGTGAATCAAACATTCACATCAGGCAAATTCCCTCCCTATTTGCTGATCAGATGCAAAGGCAAACAGCTTGAATTTGGCCTATCTCCACTCGTTGCATCTTTCACGATAGTAAAATTAAGTATTCACAGTCCTTTTTACAGTACTGCAAGTTAAAATAACTGCTGAATAGTTAGGAATGATCCCATAACTAACAAATTGCATGACCTAGATCAGGTATAGGGGTGAACTCATTAAAGAGAAAAAAAGAAATCAATATAATGCTGGATGCTGTCATATATTGGGGCTATGCTGACAGACAAGGCCGAAACACATCTGAAAGATTGGCTATTAGTTCTCAGTAGCACTATCATATTTGGAAGTAGAGATGTATGGGAATTAGATTTTTTGTTTGGGACAGTTTCACAATTTTGAAATTTCCAAAACGAAACACTAAAAAAAATGTTCTGCAAACCAAAATTCTCCCCCAAAAATTGCATTTTATTTGGACAAAATCAAAATGTTTCATTCTTATTTAAACTTTTTAATTTTATATTTCTACTATAAATTTTTTAAACATTTCAACAGAAAATAATTTTGAAACAGAAAAAGCTAGTTGTTCCACTAAGGTTTAAATATTACATTTCAACCTTACTGAAAGTTTTTGGGGTTTTTTTAAATTCATTTTGAAATCAATTTTTTTCAAAGACAACATGTTTCTGCAAAACATTTAGCATTTGACAAAACGGCATTTTTCAATGGAAAAACATTCTGTTGGAAAATTTCCGACCAGCTCTATTTGTGAGTTACAACCTCTTATTTTAGTATCTGAACTATTTTACAGCCAGAATGGAAGGAAACACCCCAAGTCACAGAGTTAAAGGCTGTTACACTGGTACATGCTGCTGCCCGCATTCTTTTTGCTATAAAAAAACCTCACTTGCTGACTGTTTTAATAAGCGTTACATAGAGAAAGAGAAGAGCAAAAGTGAAGGTAAAAAGGTGAAGAAGGAAGCAGAAGGTAAACTTGTCAATTTTGACCCAATCCTCTCCTCTTATTCTACCACAGAATTCAAGACCAGCAAGAATTATAGCCCTAACTAACCCAAATGGGAAGGAAGCTAAACAATTGTTATTTACAAACATTACAATATCCAGGCTCCACTCGCTCCCATTCAGTAACTTAGAAAGCAGACAAAAAGTCAAGGCCTTAATACAAAGACTAATGAAGAAAGTAAATATGACAATAAAAGAAAAGAGGGAGGGCTGCAGGAAAAGAAAACAAGCAGCCTACCACAAACAAAGTTACTGGCTCTTCCCTCACCCTAAATAGCATTTCACAACAGTAAGGAGATGGGCAGTGTGAAGGTAAGGAGGAGGAATTAATCAGCATGGAACCCTGTAGAATTTTGAGATCAAAAGTTAACCTTGGAGAATGAGTGCAGCAGTAACTGGATTAGCATTTGGGGGGAGTGGGAAGGGGGGAAAGAAACTTTGAAAACAACTGGTTGAAAGAAGATAGAACTGTAAGATTCTTAAAGGAATGAAAGCTGAGAGAGGATGGGGAGGAGTTTGGACAAGACTGAAGTTTGTCCAAAACCCCTGCAGATAGGGTATTTCAATATCAGTGCCCTTATGTGCCTAGCTGAGGAGAGGGTAAAAATAACAAGATCACATAGGAAGAAAGCAAAGAAAGGATTTCTTTCCCAAGGGCTAAAATCCCAATCCAACAAAAACTCAGACATCTTTTAAACAAAAGGCAAGCCCCAGTGAAGGAAAATGGGTCTGATGAGGTCCTCTGTCGTAACTGGAGTCCCTTGTATTTATCAATCATCATTTGCTTTTGAGGCATTTAATTGGAAGTTGGTAATCAAGGAGGAACGTTCCCTGCTACCAGCAGACACTCAACCACTTAACAAGAGAAAAAAAATCTTAAAATCACTATACCTTTCAAGATAGCATAAGGATACAAGAGTGGTGCGGAGAAAGAAGGAACCCAGGATGAGCAGAAAAAGAACAATAAGCAGAACAAGATAGACTAGTATCCAGCACAGATCTAAACAAAAACAGTATTGAGGTATGGAAACTAGGATCAATAGGATATAGGAAAATGGCTTAATATCTGCTCATCTTGTTGTTTGGCGATGGCGAGGGAACAGTTGCTCAGAGGCCTGTTCCTCTTGTCTTTTCAGGGCTGGCCTTAGCGTTTTTGGCAGCCAGCAAAATGTTTTATCATCGATCCCAAATATTGACTCATGTCATATGATCCTACCCAATCTCCATTAATGGAGAAAAGGATGTTTTGATTTACCCACACATTTTTATTCTGGGAAAAACCCTGAAAAAACAAAAACCAAGGTCCATCAAAGGTTACTAAATGAAATCCAAGATCCATACTAAGTGATTAATATCGTAAGCTTATATATTTCTCAAATATCAAGAGACAAACATTATTCAAATTAAAAGCTTGAAAATCTATAAGAAAAATCAAGAACCCAACAATAGAGTCCTCAGTCTACTAACAAATTAGGCCTGTCACTCTTTTGGATCTCTCCTTACTTAGCAACACATGTACCAACTGAACTGCTTTTTAAGCAGGTAGCATATACCAATATGTTGACCAAGCTAATCAGCGTTCTCATATCTTGTCTAGCACATTTTATTATTGTTTGTACTCAGTCATTACGCAGAAACTGCAATCAAGTTCTGGCTCTATGTGCTACGCACCTTACAAATACAACAAAATACAGTCGTAAAGAACATAAAAATAGGCAAGACAGATTGAGAGTTAGGATTGGAAGGAACCTAACATGCAAGCAGAGTGAGGCGGAGGATAAGTGGCAAATGTTAGTTCTGCAAGTTTTTCAAATTTGTTTTGTTTTATAAATTATAGCAGGGAATGATATGGGAAGGAAATGAGTTATTAGGACCATAACAGTAGGGGGAAAAAGGGCGGGAGACGAGAGAGAAACAGAGGAGGAAAAAAAGAGAGAGAAAAGACCTTGAAGAGAAGATACCATGCGGGGGCAGAACTATGATGGAAAAAGTGGAAGCGAACTATTGTCCTGTAGGAAAAAAAAAAAAAAAAAAAGAGGCTCATGACATCACTGCCATCCAAAAATGTCCAGCTGGCTGCCTCCAGCTCACAGCTCCTGTCGGGGGAAGAAAGTTTCTTTGCTCCTGGGGCTACTTCAGCCAGAGTTTATCTTTTTTCACAGGCCCACGTGACTGGAGAGATGGGTGGGAGGAGGCTACATGTGCCCAGGATGCCTATCATCATGTCTGATCTTTGCCAATGCCTGTTAGATGTGGGCATCAGCCTGGATACCCAGTTAACAAGGCTCTCCATCTTTAAGACTAGTTAGCAGGTTGGTGCCCTTTCACTTCTCCTTATCTCAAACTGACAGGTCTCTGGTTCCAGTGCAGAGGAAATTCTGTTGTATTCTACGCCCACCTTCATCCACTGCAGACTACAAAATTTCCTCACTGGGAGAATTTGCGAACTGGGCGAACAGGTAATGATCGCTGCTTTGATATTGATGCTATAGCTTATCCCAACAGACAAAGGGCTGGTAAGGGAACGAGGAACATTTTGCAGTATATATGTACATGTAGTCATTGTCCCTGGAAGGACAAGACAAATTTTCAAACAAACTGATCAGCTGACACTCTAATCTTTGGGGAGTGAAGACTCAAACAGTGGATAGCAGCCACTTCACAGCCCAGGCCAGATTCCTTTCTACCCCATCCTTTCCCCCATCTCGAGCTATCCAATACCCAGTCCAATACTTGTCTGCTTGACAATTTAGGCTTCAATGATTTCCTGACTTTCTTTGCAACCCTCTATTTTTGACCAGTGACCTCCGAAGGAGGAGGAGGAGGGAAAAGAACAGGGCTATGTTTAGTAAGCAGATAACTGAGCAAGGACTCCCTGTGAAACCCTGACTCCACTGAAGTTAATGGAACTCACCCCGCTATTCCAGTGCAAAGCAACTAAAACTATGGGGAGGACAAAGTACAGGTGGCTAGGGCTGGAGGGGGCTCAGCACCCCAAATCTCTCTCTGCTGCCAGGGCATAGTGCTACCAGAGCAATCCAGCGCATTGCTCCAGCACCTGAAATAGAGGGCAGAGCTACACTCCGGCATTTCAGATATAGTCACAACGCAGTTCCTATCTGTCAGCTTTGCTTCACTCCCAGCTTCCCTGCGCACATACACCCACCTGCCGACCCCGCCTGTGACTTGTAGTCAGCCAGGGGACTGGGCTCCCTGCCCCACCCAGCTGGCTTTGGGCTCTGCACATGACGACTTCCACAAGGCCAGGCAAGAGGCTGAGGCAGCAGCGTGTGCAAGCTGGGTTGGCTGTGTCAATGTCAACAGCAGATCCCTGGAGTTCAAAAGCATAGGCGTAGCCTGATGGGTATCAGTACCTTTGCAAATTGCACCCCCACCCCACAGTCTCCTTCCAGACGCCAGGGACTACACTATGTCCTTCGCTAGCTCTGCTAGATCACAGGGAGCTATTTATTCCTCTCCCTAACCCCCCCTAAAAACCACTGTCTTATCTCCTACTGCTTTTATGTGCCACATTTTAACTTGGTTTGGTTTGGCATTAAAATAACTAACCAACCCTAGTCCTGGCCCAATCCTTCAGAACAGGAGCTGCCATGCTGCAGGGTGAGTGTGGCGTGGGCTCGGTCTCCAACCCCTCCCCCGCACTCTGGGGCCTCCCCTCCATGCCAGGCCAGAATAAAAACAGTGACCCCCCACATCTCACACCAAAGTGCTGGGCTTGATACCCGTGACCCACCCATTCAGACAGCAGGTCCCTTCTGAACATGGGTGGGAAACTATCCCCACTACACACACCTTGCCTTCCTCCAAAAATATTTTCACCAGCCGCCTCTGGGACAGAGATGGGGACAGGTGAAGCTCGAATCTATACACTGCCTGCAAAGTGACTGTCATTTGGCCTCTTTCCTTTTTAGTAAGAGACTATTACATTTGCTGTGATAGAATCTTCCTGTAAAATGGGGGGAATTTCATGACAAGAAGGAGATTTAAAGAAATATCATATCACATTATATTGTTACTAATACAAAATAAAAAGGAATGTTGAACCCAGATCCTGAACTGTTTTGTATCTCCCCATTACCCATTGCATCGGCAATACTTTATTTCATTTATCTGAACAAAATGCTGGAGAGAAAAGAAAAATCTAACCTTTATTAACATTTTTTTTTTTTAAATCTCCTAGTGTTCCAAGACATCATTGTCCTCATAGCGTTGTACATTTACATTGTTTTGAAGGAAACGGGGCATTCACTCCCAAAGCCACCTACTTAACACACCAATACACCATGATTGTATCTGCTGCCCCTCAACTGACCTTCACAGCAAAATACAAAAATGAATAAGATCTACAGTTTAAAAAAAAATCTACTTTACAAGTTTACACTGTATTTTTGTGTAACAATTAGGAGACCACACAGCATGAACACAGCATGAATATCCACTTAAGCTATCTCAAACAAAGGCAGCCATCCAAAAATCTACTGTTTAAGTCAAAGTGTTTTAATAGCTAAGAAAAATATTTCAAGTTTAAAATCTAAGTTATTCACATAAATGATTACAGTAGATGTAATTAAAAACCAAACATCCTATTAATCAGAGACTACTGAGTAATAGGACCACCAAAGAAATGCCAGACATACATTTACCATTCAGATTTAGAGTAGTTTTTACAAGATGCATTGCTAACAAAAGCATATCCATCTGCATGTAAAAAATGATTTTAGGGTGTTACATATCATGTAATGGTGTATGAAGCCATAGATCAAAAAAAGGGTAGCCCCTAAAATAACTCAAGTGAAACAGTAGTAATAATTTAAGCTCCAATGCAAATAAACTGCACTAGTAAATCTTTCATGTGTTAAAGATGGCAACCAATGATGGCTATATATATATACAGCTTTACATTTCCTTGCTTCTATTGATTTATGCCACAGCTTAACCCATACTTATGAATGCAGCTGTGTGTCAGAAGCAGTGTGTGTGACTGTCTCTCTCTCTCTGTGAGGTTGTGGCTGTGTGACAAAGAATAGACTTTATCTACCTCAATATTTACGGTCAAATCCAATACCCATTGGGCCCTTACAGCACACGATACCTGTGGGCCATTGTGTTATCTGAGTGCAGACAGCCTACACTCTACGCTTCATTCCAACAATGGTGATTGGAAGAGTTGGGAGGGAAATACCTCACTTTCTTCTCTAGCTAGAGCAGTGTTGACTAACTCCAAGGAACTAGTTGCTCTCCGATAAACTTTACAGGGTGGGAGGGGAAGTAAGAGGGGAAATCCTGAAGATCACCCACCTTCCCCTAGCCTTCAAAAATCTGTATGAGGTAATTACTTGGCCAACGTACTGTACTACCAATTAATCTAAGCAGTTTAGACCTGTGCTTATATATGTTGTACAAAATGACTACCTGGAAAAAGAACTCCGCTCTACGTCAACACTACAGATTCCTTATTAGTGCTCCTTCCCTCTCCCATTGCTTACAAGTATTGTGCAGGGACGGTGGGAACAAGAATTAGTGAGACTTGCATATTGTTTTCCAAAAATACAGAGAGCGAGTTGAGAGAGGCAAGGTGAATGAGGTAATATACCTTGGCTCTCTAATATCCTGAAAACAGCATAGCTACAACAACCCTGCATACAAAGATGAGTTTAATCCAACACACAATAATTCCCCCCCAAATATTGTTTTAAGAAACTGAACTGTTTTGGAGTTACTCCTTGTTTTTATTTTCCCCAGTTTTTATTAGCTGTCTTGCTTCTCAGACACTAAATTGTTTTAAGCAAGTTATATAAAACTGAAAAAAAAGGCTTTTATATAACTAAAACAGAGAGTCTCTGCTGCACGCCCCTGTATTAAGGAAACTGAACATGGAAGATCAGATGCCCAGGATTGAGAAAGAGTTGGAGTTTTGTTTAGCATTTTTTAAGGAGTTTCAACTATAAGGAAGCAAAAGAAACAGACATTTAAAAATAAAAATCAGCACCACATGAAACATTTGAAAACGAACAGACGGTCACCAGCTGGCAGTCTCACACAGCTTCTTGTAAACATAGCTGCTATTAATGTGATTATATTATTTCTCTCTTTTCTTTTACATCTCATGTTTTTCTTTTTCCTGTCAAATGAAGCAAAGTTATCTTAAACAGCAATGATTGGCCAACACTAATACTGTACTCAGCAATGAGAACAAACAGCTACCACAAGGACCAATGCGCTACACAGCCACAGAGTCTGACTGCCACTAAGCCCACACTCTATCCATTGCAGCTGGTGTAGGTGGACTTCAAAAAATGCAGAAAAACTACCCGGGGAGGCTGAGGGTCTGGCAGTAGCTGTTACAATTGTACCAAATCTATTTCCAAAGGCAAAAAGCAAAATAGCTAGAGCCGCCAAGGATTCATTCCTGCTCAGTTCATGACCTTTGGGAGAAAAGCAACACATTCTTTTACTCCTTTTAATTTAAACATCTACTTCTTACTTGCCAAAGAATATGTTTTAATAATCTCTGATGTTCTGGGTTTGATAAACATCAAAAATCTTTCTGCTGCCGCTACATGAAACCCAACTTACTTTTTCTTTTCCAATTCATAGCTTTACATTTTCATGCCAATATTAAATAAAATATAGTGTAAAGCTCTTTAATGCACAATTTATTTTAAATTTAATCATTTTAAAATAATTTTGAGTCCAAAAACGTGAAATTAAGTGTAAAAAGTTGGCTTTGTGCACTGAAATTCCAGCACATTCAAATTGAAAAAACTGCATTATTATTTTTACTTCCAGCAAATAATAAACACAGAAAGTCTTTATGTCTGGATGTATGAAATAATAGCAGTTAGGAAGGGGAAATAAAATCAAAACGCTTAAGTAGGTTTGTTGCATTGTACACAACTCTGAATATATCAAAATAACTATGTTAAGAGAATATTGAAAAGTCTCACCCTGGAAATGACAGGATTGCATAAACTTAACTCTCTTCATCTATCCATCTAGATGAGATAGTTATGCTATCTATGTATTGTTACACAGTCTATTACATAATTACATGCTGTTTCTCAAATACAAAATATAAAATCAGTGTATATGTATTACATTATATTTTTTCCCATTTTTCTATGTTTATGTGCATTTCGTTGCAACAATTATCCTGAATATCTTTGATTTAGGTTTTTTATATGACAAATGTCAGAGGTAAGAACAGTTATTTTAATAATTTTGTGAGCATCTATTGACTGCACATTTCTTTTTCAAACATTAGTATAGCTTTCCTTAGGTGCAATTCAGAGGATGAAGCAGTTACTCATGAAGCTATGTTAGCCATCAATTTATATGAGCTATATAGATCAGCAAACTAACTATTACTGTTGACTTAATCCTTAGCAGTTCTGTAAGTATGTTTTATTGTATGCTACTCAGAAAGGAGCCTTCATGGATTAAAACTGGATGACATAGAATATTAGAGTTGGAAGGGACCTCAGGAGGTCATCTAGTCCAACCCCCTGCTCAAAGCAGGACTAATCTCAGCTATATCATCCCAGCCAGGGCTTTGTCAAGCCTCAGCTTAAAAACCTCTAAAGATGGTGATTCCACCACCTCCCTAGGTAACCCATTCCAGTGCTTCACCACCCTCCTAGCAAAAAACTTTTTCCTAATGTCCAACCTAGACCTCCCGCCCTGCAACTTGAGACCGTTGCTCCTTGTTCTGTCATCTGCCACCACCGAGAACAGCCTAGCCCCATCCTCCCTGGAACCCCCTTTCAGGTAGTTAAAGGCTGCTATCAAATCCCCCCTCACTTTTGCAGACTAAACAAGCCCAGTTCCCTCAGCCTCTCCTCATAAGTCTTGTGCTCCAGCCCCCTAATCATTTTGGTTGCCCTCCGCTGCACTCTCTCTAACTTGTCCACATCCTTTTTGTAGTGGGGGGCCCAAAACTGGACACAATATTCTAAATGCGGCCTCACCAATGCCGAATAGAGGGGAATAATCACTTCCCGTGACCTGCTGGCAATGCCCCTCCTAATGCAACCCAATATGCCATTAGCCTTCTTGACAACCAGGGCACACTGCTGACTCGTATCCAGCTTTTTATCCACCGTTACCCCCAGGTCCTTTTCTGCAGAGCTGCTGCCCAGCTCGTCGGTCCCCAGTCTATAGCTGTGCATGGGATTATTCCTTCCTAAGTGAAGGACTCTGCACTTGTCCTTGTTGCACCTCATTAGATTTCTTTTGGCCCAATCCTCCAGTTTGTTGAGGTCACTCTGTATCCTATCCCTACCTTGCAGGGTATCTACCACTCCCCCCAGCTTAGTGTCGTCCGCAAACTTGCTGAGGGTGCAATCTACCCCATCCTCCAGATCATTAATAAAGATGTTGAACAAAACCGGCCCCAGGACCGACCCCTGGGGCACTCCGCTTGTGACCGGTTGCCAGCTAGACATGGAGCCATTGATCACTACTCGTTGAGCCCTATGCTCTAGCCAGTTCTCTATCCATTTTATAGTCCATTCATCCAACCAATACTTCTTTAACTTGCTGATAAGAATACTGTGTGAGACAGTATAAAAAGCTTTGCTAAAGTCAAAGTATATCACATCCACCGCCTTCCCTACATCCACAGAGCCAGTCACCTCATCATAGAAAGCAATCAGGTTGGTCAGGCATGACTTTCCCTTAGTGAATCCGTGTTGACTGTTCCTGATCACATGCAGAATAGTTTACCGTTACTAAGGACTTGATCCACAAAGGGCCTTTGGCATTGCCCTAACTTTCAGGCACCTAGAAAAATCACAAGAACGACACTGCGATCCATACAGCCTGAGCTTGGCAGCTAGGATCCCTACTCAATGAATGGGAAGAGATAGGAGCCTTAGAACCTGATCCACAAAGCCAGAACAGTAAGGAAAAGCTGCCTAAGCTACCCAATGGGAGATGCTGACCACAGAGGTAGGTACTAATGCCTGCCCTTCTCATAGAAATAGGTGATTTAGGCTGGGCTGCAGGGAAGCACTTATCTCGCTTGAAATCCATAAACGGAGAGGGAGGGGAGGGAGAAGAGAAGCGAAGCATTCCTTTGACTAATTTGTGTCTGTAGGGCCCAATCCAGTACTTGTGTTCAGAGACCACCTAACTCCACATGAAAACAGTAGGGGTGAGGAGAACCTCCCTCATAACCTCATACCCAGTGGTCAGAGTACTCAACTGGGAAGTGGAAAACTACTGGTTCAAATCCCCCTACCTGATAAGGATATTGGATTTGAACAGGATCTGCCACCTCTCATGTGAGTGCTCTAAGCTCTGGGCTCAAGGTTATAAGGGAGGTTCTCCTCACACTTCCTGTTTTTGTGTGGAGTTAGGCAGGTAAAGTGTCTAAAGGGATATAAACTTTAATTCGTCTGTGGCTAAGCCACATAATAACTCCAGTGCAGACAGATTTAAATCAAGGCGATTTACATCAGCAAGTGGAAGCCTCAGTTAAAATAATCAATCTTAAATCAACTTTTCCATTTGCACTTCAGTTATTGTCTAAAGAAAGGTGCACTTTCATTGGCAGATATAACCATTAAACATGTTGATTTACAACAAAATAGAGCCTTTATACTAGATGGGGTACATCTTTTTGCTACCAAGGAGGATACACTATAACCAGAGTTAAGTTTCCCTGATGAATGGAGTCAAATATTCATAATATGAGAACTGAGTCCATCACAGCTCAGGTTGGGAGAAGCTATAAAATAGGAGTTTGAGACCACCCAGGTGGGCTTAGTGGATGATCTTGATGAGATACATGATGGTGTTTCCTGGAGTCAGAGGCTGGGTCCCAACGCCTGTGATGATTTTGCCAGTCTCTTACACACAGTAACACAGTTCCTGAGACGTCGCTCGATCAAACCCTTAATACAGTACATGACCTATTCTGCCATATTTATAAAGCTTGACCACAAAAATAACAACTGGGAAATACATCTTTCTTTATGTAGAAAAGAAGCCTTTAACTTAACGTTTTTATGGAGACTTGTGAATTCAGTATATTTATTTAAATGTTTTAAGAGATTATAATACATTTTAGCCGTAACATATTTTGCATTAAATTCAAATTTTATTTTAAACAATTTTCTTTTTAAAAATAAAATAAAAAATCCAATTAAAATTTTTTTAAAAATCAGATTTTTCTGATCTGGCATAGCAGTTCCTATGCTCCTGTTGTATTGTACACAGATTTACACTGGTATGCTCCAGCTATATTTTATGCTAAAATGCATGAGATAGTTATGAGACTAGGCACATGAATGAATACATATATTATAGCTGGGGAACTGGCAAGTGGGGATGGCAAAAGAAAATAGATCCATTGGATAAATCACTGATTTCACCTCATATTTCAGTTTACATCCAATCATCTGTCTTAAGTAGGTTGGCAGTCTACATTCAGTTTATAATGGATAATTATCAATCCATATTTATAATTCAACCAATTTTGGCCTAGCAGATGGTTGCTGATTAGAACAGCCACATGACAAAAGTTAAGAGACATTAATTTATCCCTGACCAGCAATCTTTAATTTTTCTGTGAAGATTTTCTAGAGTGTTAGACTAAATACATTTTAAAGTATAAAAGTAAGAAAAACTTAATTAACAAAATATGCAAAGAAAAACTGTATAAAGCCTGATCACTATGTTTTCTCGCCACAGAAGGAATATTTCTCCCGTTTGACCTCCCTTCCCATTGCCCAATAGTCTGTTATTTTTATTATTATTAAACTAATTTGTATTGTACTTTCTAGAGGACAGAGTCCATACTTATGTGCCTGTAACAACATGAGCCACATATATGGCACTACACACAAATTATAATTAATAACAATAGAAGCTGTGATTGAGTGCTACTGGCTAGACTGCCTGAAATTTTTCACATTACAGTTTTGCCTACTCAGTATTTTGTCTGCGGAACCAAAAGCCAAAATTTCTAGTATTACCCCTCAAATTCTTTTGCTTTGCTAAAAACATTCACATGCAAATTAACTGCTATTGAGAAACTATCTTCAATGTTTGCAAGTGGCTTAAGCATTCTAGCAGAGCTAAGTATGATTGCACTCACTCGCAGCTCTAAAAAAGAAAAAAGTCAAAATCTAGAATTCATGTGGAGCTTCCAAGACAGTTCATATTTTATAAAGCAAGTATTATTTGGGACTGGATAGTTCAAGAGATTGGGTAATGGTATTTAAAAATTAAGTGTTTAATCAGTTAAAAGGTAAGGATTAAAGAGCATTTAAGGATTCAAGCACCACTGAGAACAAACTCAGTTTAATACTATGGTTGGTCTGATGAACCTTGCTAAACAGGTAAGTATGATCCCCATCAAGCCTCTCCCTATGTCACTTCCCCTTCTTCCTCACCAGGTAGGAGGAATGACCATGACTCAGGAAGTGACTGGGCACTTCTAGCCAGGAGCTGCAGAGACACTGGATTCATAGAGGAACCACCAGGAACTTTACATAGAGCTAGAGCCCTTCAACCTGACCTGACACCAACTGGACCAGACTACAAGTGTCATGTCTGGATTGGGTTGGGTGGGATGCGCAGCACAGCAGAGAGTGAGGGACAGCAGGAGCAGGAGCTGCAGCCACCACCACACCAACCCCACAGATATGAGGAAGAGACTCAGCCCCACAGGCACAAGGCAGCGATGGCCGCACTGACTCAGATTCAGGGAGACGGGTTGGGTTGGAAAATGACTCAATCCTTTTAGGAATGGGTCGGACCTAAAAATTAGGCCCAACCAGACTTCTACCCAGAGTCATGTGTAGAACTGGTTATGAGTGCTGGACATTACAGCTGATTGCAGACTGGGTACAATTTACAGGGGGAGCAGCAGTGACTAAGCTGGGAGCCAGTGCAAAGGGGCCCCAGGGAGCGATATACCACAAAGTGGTCCTGGCCTGGAAACCTGCGAGCCTCTATTTGCTTTGATTAAAGGCTGGATTGGAGAGAACACCACAGGCACTAGCCCTGAAGAGTCCTAAATCCTGACTGGACCGTCTCTAGCAGCCCAAACTAAAACCACTATTGCTCTGTACCTAGAGTATTTTCAACCTTTCCCTTTTCTGCAAGTCCTAATAAAATACCCTTGCACTGAGCCATGTGTCTGTGTATTAATTGGGCCCACCAGAGCCTACAAGGCCTAGCTGCTGAAGCGCCGACAATGCTTTCCTCAGAGTTGCAGTAAATCTCGCATGCTACTGGTACCTTAGGGGTTTGGTATACTCCAGCACTGAGCAGCCATTACACTGGTGATTGTAGAGAAGAATCAGAAGCACATATGTAATCCTAACAATTATCCTGCTGCAAAGCTTATTTTATCATCATGATGTCTACAGTTTGAAAATCTATATTTATACTTAAATATAATATATGAATAATAGAACAGGTATAAATCAATTAGTAGTTCTGACTTCAGGAAGTAGTGGGTTTTCAGCACTTTTCAGGATCCATCCCTAAGACAGATAAAACGAGACATGCCAGAAATGAGGGTTTAAGTAATTTTACCCCAAAACTAAATGTCCCTGATAATGGGAATCTTAAGACACCTTAAGAGAACTTAGTGATTTGCAGATAGTGGTGAGCATCTGCCCTTTGAAAAATCATGCCCTTCTAAAAGGCGTGTCAAATTGGTTACTCTCAAACTGAGGCACTTAAATTCATTAGTGACATTGGAAATTAAGGTCAGATATATCTGAAGAAATAGCTCTTAAACCCTGTTACACATTCTTTGATTTACTTCATGGTGTTGTAAGCTGCTTTGTATGTAGCAAGTACTAGAGAACAAGTGACTCCTCGTGGGGAATTTGAGGGGAGGGGGAGGAGGACGACGATGACGACTTCTTTT
Organism: Emydura macquarii macquarii; assembly: GCF_026122565.2. Taxonomy (NCBI): domain Eukaryota; kingdom Metazoa; phylum Chordata; order Testudines; family Chelidae; genus Emydura; species Emydura macquarii. Next base: position 5,720,183 of record NW_027133265.1, read on the forward strand.
GTGATCGTTCCCAAATGATTAGGTTCTTCACTCAATTATTGCTACTAAGAATATTTTTCTGTGAACTAGACTTATTTTTTTTACTTCTTCCACGTCTCAAGTCATTATCCTCTGTGACATCATATTCTACATAGAAAATAATTATGCTATCATAAACAGAAAATTTAGGCAAATGCTAGGCATGAAAAGTAGGAAGAGATTAATCCAAGGAAGAAAGATTCTGTTTTCATACAAATCTCGATAAAAAGATGAGGAGAAAAGTATTTAAAAATCAATCAGATTTACTCTTTAAACTGTATGATTACTAAAGTTTGCCACTGTGTCAGTCTTTAAAAGCCATTTTAATGTGAAATAAGGCAAATGTAATTTTTACATAAGTCTGCTTCAATTTTATAAATCCTTTTAGGCAGAGACTATTAGTAATCTCTTGGAAATATTCCAACTGATCTACAGGTTTTCACAAACGGTTTTAGCCAAAAATCTATGGAATTTCTGTACTTGGCCCTAGTTTCTATACCCAATGTAAGGCAAGAATTATTTCAAAAGCATGCTTTACACAGAAAAAATAGCCATATTATCAGCACATGGTTTTTATTTTTTAAACCTTATTTTATTTAAACGAGGTACCTAAAATACCATAGCAGCGTCAGATGCATTGTGTCACACTGAGGACATTTCAAGCTGTGCTTTTCATATGATTGTTGTGCTTAAGCAGCAGCTACCATCTGACCTTTACAAGGATAACAGGAGAAACTTAATGAAGGAAAACATCCGAGTACTACACAAAAAGAAAGAATTTTTCCACTTCTACATTCAGGGCAAAACCATATAAATTGTTTTGCTAATCCAGCCACTGAAAGTTTATCAGCTTGTAGCTCAGACTATTATTGAAATAGAGCTGTCTAGCACTATTTTCACCATATATTTACAATATCACCTCAGTAATCCTACACCCCTTGGTATTCAAACAAGGATCATGTTCTTGACATGCATTAGTTACAGTGAAAGTTCCCTTGGATTACCTGAAACCTCAAATATCTGAACGTATTCAATGTCCCCTTTTAAACAGAGGACCCACTGTATACTTATGCCAATTGTATGTCACTAATTTTTGCAACTTCAGAAGTAATATGAAAGCATCACACTTATTATCCAATAGACACACTGGGTTTGGGCTGAAAACTTGCATCACGAGAAGGATAGTTTGAGCCAGCAGGACTAATCTATATTCTTCTAGGTTGTGGGACTGAAAGATCTAGTGAGATGGGGTAAGATGAGCTCAACTGGCGTGCTGCTAGCCATGGAGCCCATGCTGCAGTCTAAGATGTGAACCTGAATAGGTCTACAAAGCAACACTGAAGGTGGGCCACATTCAGCCAAAGACTGGTCCTGCCTTCACAACAAGTATACGTCCAAATGACAACAGATCAACTATGAATGCTACCACAAGGACTTCACTAACAGCAACAACTCTAAGCACAACTGCCATTAATCCTAGCATCTGGCAGCTAGGTGGCCTGGTTTACAACACACAGGAAGACTCCACCAAGAAGCTGGGTGTGAACGTCTGAACACCAATGTGAAGTTGAGGAAATGATGGCTAAGCCAGACCTGCTGGCAGTCCAGAACATACAGCTAGAATGAAAGCCTACAAAAGGTCCTGTACACAGTTGCCAATTACAACTGTAACGCTAGGGGAGGAGGCATCCATTCTACTCTCCCAAAAACTGTTCAGAAAACCAATCAAGGTGAAGTAGCTTTCTTCAGTAGAGCAGATTAGAAACATTAAAATACTTTTAAAACGAACTCCAGTGCAACCCACTGGTTATAAAGCTGAATGTTAATCACAAGCAACGTGTTGGAAGCTCAGTACAATTTGAGTTGCTTGACCACTGTCCTACAGGCCTAGCATAGCTTCAGTTGCTTGCTTGGCTATTCTGACCCCTGTAGCATGACATCTTCCAGTTGGCAGAGATGAATAGGACTACTGAGTAACCTTATAGATGTCTCAGTTTCTGCATACCACAGCACATAATGAGACAAAATACAGATACTGTATGCTTGCAGCTGCACATAGATAACAGTGATGGGAACAACAAGTTATCCTTGAACATCTGGGGGTACACTGTTTCATTGCCAAGGGGCATACTTTTACACCATCCCTCTGATCACCAGATGTTGTTTTGATGACCCCAATTATCATGGTGAGACTGGAATGTAGTTAAGGGTGAAAACCTAATGTAGGTAATTAGCATATATGATAATGAGTAGAGAGATAATTAGGTGAAGGCTGTTTATGGAAGGATATAAGAAGTCATTATTTAGACAAAGGGGTGTGCTCCATTAACACCTGACTCCGTGGGAGGTGCTGCCGGTCAGATCAGAGGATCCACTGACTCCCTGGTTGGGACTCTAAAAAAGCCGTTCCTGTATACAGCCTTCTGAGTGACTGCTTAGCTCTCCAGGTTTAGTGAGTATGATATATTGTAGTTAATTTTAGGCCTTGTATTTAACTACTATATCTATAGAAAACCTTGTACATTAAACCTTATTGATCTGCAAATCGGGCGTACCATGTCTCACTGGTATCCACATTGATCACAAAGTATCCAGTATCAACAAAATGGACTGTTCTGACAACAATGACTATAAGAAGGGCAAGGAATAAACAAACCAGTATCAGCTTAAAGTCTGAGGACAGACACTCCACACCACGAGATTCAGTTCATTACACAGCTATGCTATTACACAGAATGTGGTTGGGTGTCATGGGGGAGTAGTGCTCCCACACTGGTTTCCTGGAACCTACTTACTGACTGTCAATTAGCTGCGTTGTGAGGCATAAGATACGCCTTTGCAACATACCACTATTAAGCAGAGTTTCCCTAACAGCTGTAATAAGATGAGATTGGGTACCCACACCACAAAATTGCTGCTAACAAAAGGAAAAAGGAGCTTCCATGTTTCCTGTTTCATAGACTTAATTCTGAGTTTTGGATAGGCCTAGCATGATTCAGATTGAAAACTGGAACTGGCAAGTTAACAGCCCTTAAGCAAGAGCTGCTGGAAAGCCAAGCAGTCTCTGAAGAACCTGGAAGGAACATGAGTTGTGTCTGGAAAAAGATCACTGTAGAATCAGGCATAAGCACATCATACTTTTTCCCTGTCTGATCTGGACTGTTCCCTTTACACTAAAGTTAGTCTCCTTCTGACTCTGAGCCAAACATGTACCAACTTTGGCCAGGCAAGGGATGTGTGGTGTGAAGAAAGAAAACTGAAGATGGAGGGCAGTATTTATAGCACAGTCTCCTGGCATCCAACCTTGTGTGAGAGACGCTTCTCATAATTAGGGGGTGGGAGTATCACTATATATAAAGTTTAAAAGCATAGTCCTTAAAATCTAGTGTCAAGGAAGAATTTTCAAGAGTGCCTACATCATTGGCTTTCAGGTACCAAAGATTTCAGTGCTTTTGAAAATGGGATTTAGGCACTTTAGAAACTATTACCTCCAGTCTGAGTATGCTTTGGAGGAGAAAGATGCTGTAGACAGATAAGATGGTCCTGTGGTCTTCCTCTGGTCTGCAGAGAATAATGTGCATGCATGTCCACATATATTTCATACATCATCAGTATACATCAAGTTATTGTCCTATTTGTTCTTTATCAACTGTCACTTGCACACAATGTTTTGCAATACAAGTCACAAACTCTGTGTTGTGTGCAAAAAGCTTGGCTATAAGAGTAATTAAGAGTACAGTACTTCAGGGTAGATCACATTAGGCAGGGGACACATTTATAGTAGACCTTCTAAATACAGTCCTTCCCCAAAACATTTTTGAGTGCCTTTCAAAATCCTAAAAAACAACATCTTTTTCTGGGGTATTTGCTCAAAGAAACTACTTCAGGGATCTGCCTGGCCATTAAGAGAAATTATGAGCTTCAAAAGTAAAATTTGTCCTTAAAAGTTCAAAGTCATTCTGACCCAAGATGCTTTTTGTTTCTAAGACGACTGCTAGATAACCTTTTTTTTTTTGGTACTTCATTTTACACAGACCTAAGCAACAGAATGAAAGATAATTTCTTTGTTAAACTGACATACTAAAAGTTTCTTTCGGGAAATACATGCTTTTAAAGAGCTGGCACTCACTTTGTAATGGTCAAGAAACCCACTTTATGTGAACCCATTAGGACTGAACTTGTTTGGGCTCTGAAATCAGCCACAAATGGATAATATAAAACTATTACAAATAGGCAGCCTATGCTTTGAGCAGGTGAAGACAGAGGGCATGGGAAGCCAATTGCTCTCCTCAACAAAGAAGGTGGTACCTCCTTGTTAATAGTAAAGGTCAATGGCATGATAAGGGCAAATTCACATTGCAGTTGCGTAACTTATAGTAGGTTTTCATTCTCAATGTTTTTCATTTTCAAGTATTGCTATTAGAGTCCTTCATGTTATTAAACCCCTTCTATTAAAAAGCAAACAAAAACACGTCTTTGAAAGGTTTTATAAAGAGCACTCTGTGAGGCTGCTTTGAGTGTACAAAACCGATGCACTCAATTTTATCAATCATCATTTTCCAGGAAATGGCAACAACATTCTTCTCTTTGAGATTGGGTTATAACTTTGACAATATAAAAGTTAATTAAAGCTAACTCAGAAAAAAAATGCATACAAGAAAGAGTTACACGCTGGGGGGGGGATCTCCTAATTCTTTTTTTTGGGTACAAAATGTTTATAACATTACTCTAAAGAAGCATATTAATAAAGTATCTCATATCAACATAGCTGCTTCAACCATGGCTTTAATTTCATGCGTTTTAGACTGCTGTCTCAGCTGGAGTTTCGCGAAGAGATTGTGAAGGATGTGTGAATTCCTGGGATTTTTATTATTATATGTTCTGTTTACCTGATTAATAGTGTTTGCTATATTAATTGTTTTTATTACAGTAGTGGCTAAGGGCCACCCAAGAATGGGGCTCCATTATTCTAGTTGCTGTAGTAACAGCGTAGAAGAATGGTCCCTGCAAGACAGACACAAAGTGGGGGAAAAGAGTAGGACACACAAGTAGAGTGAACAGTGTGATAGGGGCAAATGTCATGTTAGTTCCACAATTCTTTAGGAGAGGATAAGCTGAATGGGCAAAAAAGGAATGGGGGGTAAGGGAGGGAAGAAGAGGTAAGAGGGGCGGGAAAGGTGTGAAGCTCAGGGGAAGAGACTGCAAGGGAGGGGAAGAGGGAGCAGAAGAACTGGAGCAAACCGCCAATCAGCACTGGGCAAAAGTCATCCTGTCAAAGCTGTAGGAAGTTATCTGAATGTCACTGCTTTGGCTGCTTCTGCCCTTACCAGCTGGAGTGTCTGCTGGCTCCTTTCTGCAATTGTTCCCCAAAGCCACATGAGGGTCGGGGGCAAGAGAGGCACCAGCTGGGTGCTCCTGCCTCCCGAATGGTGGAGATCTCTCCTGTACTGTTCGGTGTCCAGTGGGTCTGGTGGATGATTGCAAGGAGTTAATTCCAACAGAAGCTAAATGACACCTACACAGCAAAGCACACAATAGCTTCAGATCGCCCCATGTACTGATGCTTAAAGGTCAAGGTGGGACAGGGGGGGGAGGGTCTTGTATTTTGAAGTTTTACCTCCAACCCAACTGAGCTGAATAGTCTGGCTAGCAGCTACAGGAGTGGGGGATCCAGGTGGGAAAATCTGGAACAAAGAATTTTAGGGTAAATAAAACAGCAACCCTGGAAGACCAGGGGAGAGAGAGAGAGGCAGAAACTGCTGGGGAGCAGACCGAATCCTCAGTCCCAAGAGGGTAGGATGTCTGGGATAAGCTCTGTGTACCTAAACCTGTAGGTGAGACAGGGTGGGTGAGGTAATATCTTTTATGTTGACCAACCTCCTACTCTTCTCCCAGAGCAGAAGAGCTCTCTGTGGTTTGAAATCTTGTCTCTCTCACCAACAGAAGTTGGTCAACATAAAAGATATTACCTCACCTTGTCTCTCTAATATCCTAGAACTCAGATGGCTACAACACCACTGCATACAACAATGGGAGATGTGCATTTAGACATTTTGTGTTAAAACCCTTTACTTTTGTTATGCTTTGTTCCTATTTTGATTAAATAATACTTTGTTTTGAAAAGGCTTTTTGGGCGTACCTCCCAAAGACAGAGACTTGCAGATGCCAAACCCAGTCAGACCTGCTGAGCAATCACAGAAGGTACGCAAGGTACTGTAGCTTGGGACCCCGTCTAGAGAGGGAGAATCATGGGACTCCACCCTAGGGAAGGTGAAGGTGCCTGTCCTCAGTGAGACTGGAGCTCAAAGGTGTAGCTACCCTGATCCATGACCCAGGTAGAAACATTTTGTTCAGGTTCTGCCAACAGGAAATCCTTGGTTATCAACAAAAACATGTAATATCCATCTACTGGGAATCTATACCCTGTATTTTCAAAGTGACTTTGCAAATTGAAGGTGCAATTTATGTCTACTGTTGTACCCATTTAGATACTATCCAATTGCACCTACAAATCAGATCGTTAGCGGTCTGAATGGGTGCAGTTACTGGTAAAACTGCACCCTCACTTCTGCATCTGCAGTATTTGAGGCCTTGCTTAAAAATGAGGGAAAGTTGGAAGGAGAAATGAGAAAATGTCATACATGCAGTTTTATGCACAGTATTACACAAAAAGCTATGTTAAAAGAATGCTAAGGTTACAAAATCAAGCACACACACAAGTTAGGAAATGCCAGAATTGTGTGTGACCTTAATTTAGCCCCCTTGTGCACATGCATTGATACAGTATTTAATTACAGGGTTCCATAATATATTTTCCACAGAACAACTGCCTCATTCAGGGCAGAGGATGGCTGGGGCTCACTTAATAAGCAGCTAGTCAACATTTTGATTTCTCAACATTGTCAACATGTGGCTCTAGGCCTTATTTACTGTACATGCTTCAGACTCTGTTGTGAAGATGGAGTTATTAAATTTCCTCATAGGTTTTTCCTATGTTGCTCATCATCCTAGTATCTGAGTGCTTCACATATATTAATTAATTTATTCTCACAACACCCCTGCAATTTGAGAGAGAGTGGTACCATCCCCATTTTAAAGAAGCAGAGCTGAGACACAGAGATTAAACATCAAAAGCGTCCACTAATCTTGGATGCCAACATTTACATTTTTTATTTTCGGGTAGTTAGCATTATACAGAACTTCATATTTTCAAAGCACAGCTCCCAGCGATGTCAGTTGCAGCTGTTAATGCTCAAAACTTGCAAATCAGACCTCAGGGACTCAAATCAGGCACCCAGAAAATGAGGACCATCTATTCCATGTCTACCTGTGCAAAATTTAGTTTAACAAATTTTTCCCGCATCACACAGGTCTGTGGCAGTGGCAGGGATAGAATTCAATTATCCAGGGCAGCATGTGCCTTAACCATGAGACCATCCTTTCTTTTCTTGTAATCCCTTCCCTCATTCACTACACACCTTCCAACTTCTGCAGCAAATGGTCCCACAAACAACAGCCTCTTTCACTATACAATCTTGATTCAATCCCATACCTGGTTCATCCTGTACAATGTATGAAACGGGGTCACAAGGAAAAGATAGTATGCAATTATATAACAAAAGATTGTTAGAGACTAAAGACCAGTCCAGTGGTTAAGGACCTAGCCTAGGACTCAGAGACCCAGGTTCAATTCCTGCTCTGCCACAGACTTGCTATACAACCTTGGGCAACTCACTTAGCCTCTCTCTGCTAAGTTCTTCGTCTGTGAAATGGGGATAATAATACTTCGGTACCTCACAGGAGTAATGTGGGGCACACACTGAAGACTGTGAGGTTCTGAGATACTATGATAACTGGGAACAGAAGTACCTAATATAAATCAGTGCATTCACACAGGATCAGCAACTGCAGAGAAAGTCCTGTTCAGCTCTTACAGCCCAGGGGTTGCACTGATAGAATCTTTGGGAAAATGTTATAGCAGAACTCTAGGAAGGTTCTACTGAGCACATGCAAACTGATGCTTGGCTTTGTTTTTTGTTGTTGTTTATTTTTAAGAACTTGATTAAAATTGGGTGGTTTTCCATGGAGACAGCAACAGGCAAATCCCTGACACACAGGTCACCCTTTCTAAAAATAAATCATGGAGGCACTACTAAAGCCTCTCAACAACAAAAAGTTGAAAGATTTATTTTCAATATTGGCAAACAATGTAGTTTCCCTAATCTCATTCTCTCAGAACAATTAATACATTTTTGCTGACACGCTGATGGAAAAAAAATCCACCCTCAGCCTCAGGCAGACACCTGGCACAGTAAATAACAGTCCAAATGGTTAAAGGTTAGCAAAGTTATAAGGAATTGCAAACACAGTCTTATAATGGGAAGTGTAAGACAACCTTAATTAAAGGCTGTGCTCTTAGTACCCTTAAAATAACTCATGACCTTCCATGGGTAGAAGGAAGTACATTACACCACTTGGGGAGGTTTCAACTTCAATAATATACAAAACTTAATTTTTGTCCTTATGGGTCATCAGATATTGGACTGCAAAACCATCACTGGTGCAGAACTGATTATTTCCTATCCGATTTATTTGTGTAATTTTGGAAAGAATTTCATATTTAAAAAGAGAGAGATATTTTAAAGCCAGGCATCTGATGCTGCCCCAGAATTTGAAACGTTAGAAGAGGTTCAGAGGAGATGAATTAGTGGGTGTAGTGTAGATAGGATGGTCAAAGGCACATGATAAATGCAACTTATCATATGGCTCTTATCACAGGAAACAGACTTTGTATTAAACTGCTCAAACACAAGAGTAGGGTCATTGTCCACTGACAATCTGCACCCTAGAGATTGCATGGGCAATCTCAGTTTTATACTCCGTTTATATCTGCTCATTGCCTAGTCACTCTACACCCACCACTTAATGAAACAATTACATCACTTTCCAGTCAATTCCAGGCCATAAGTTTTCACCTCATCTCTCTAAATCCATCCACATTAATATGTTATGGAGCAGTAACCAACATGGAGCCAAATTTGCCCTCAGTTAGGCACCCCCCCCAGTTCCTACTGAAGACTATGTTAATAACAGCACACATGTGAAGGCAGAATTTGATCTCCTTTATAGTGTATGGATCCAGCAGGATCATATGGCTTCCTTCCAACCTGGAATGTTGGTATGAAACCCCAGGTGACCAAAGAAGAAAATAAGCAAGAAAATTCACCCAAATAACATATCAAATAGAGTCCCTACTCCACTTAAGCAACAGCTACTGTTGAAGATTGCATCTATTTGGAATACTTCCAATTAAAATTAATTGAATTCTGAACAACCCTCTCTTGCTCAAGTTCAAGTTGAATACAAGAAATTTAAAGTGACAAGCCTATCCCTGCACCTTTGCATGTAATTTTTTGGGAGAAAGAGGAGGGGCTACTTTCTCCAATCATTATGAAAAGCTGCCCGGCACACCCTATCATGGTGGGGCATGCATCCTAGCAATTAACACTTTCAAGAATAAGAACAAAATCAAGGATATTGTATACACCAGAAGAACTGAGAAAAATTATAAGAAGCATCAATTTCAGATAATGTTATACAGAAAAAAATACCAAGTAAGGGACAAATCTAAGTGAGTTCATTTATCTTCTATCAACATACACCTTGAAGGAATAAATCTCTGTCACAGGGGTAAATTTGGTCCACAAAGAAGTGGAGTTGTGTCAGTCTAATTAAACTGTAAAATGAATAGCATGTCAGCACATTCTGCTGTTCCCAATACTAAAAATGTCTGTCTTTTTATTAACAGGTTCTGCAAAGCTACCTGTTCTCTTCATATTACTCAAAAAACAAAACAAAGGATATACCAGCAAGCCACAACCATATATTTCCTAAGCTCTTAATTTTATATTAAATATTTATATTCAAGGTGAAATCATTTTTCTGGTAAACTTAGGGTTTTTTCATTTGTTTGTTTTATTTAAGTAATATGCAGCATATCTTCCTCGTATTATCTGATTACTATATTTAAAATACGGTCAAGGCTTAATTCAGATCTACACACCAACAACAAAATTACTATTGAATTAATTGGAGGGGTTTTTCACCCCCCTCTTCCTCTCTTTTCTGATTGTATACCACGCCAGCTATTATTCTGATACATGTGTCCCTTTACTCTGCAAATATCAGGTCAATTTAAGGTTAAACTTTGATGGCTGAATAATACGATGTAAACCAATGTGGTAGGTTAGGTCTCCAGTACAGATACTACTGTCAGTGTGATGATTAACTTCAAACATTAAAGTGTGTGAGTTTGAGCCAAATCCTTCTGTGCAGCAAGCACGTACAGCTCTTCCAATGAAATATTTCCACAGAGATGCAGACGTTGGTACAGACATTTTTGCCAGTGTTGTATTTGGCCTGTTTCTTCTTTTCAGGGTTGAGGAGAGAGATGGGTTTATGGAGAAAGCTCACAAGGTTACTTGAGAGTAATAAACCTATCAGTCCAGTCGAAAAACAGCTGAATTTCAATTTAAAATTTTAGTTTTACTGTTTTACATTTCTCCCATAAATGCTATTTCCTTGGATTTCTCTGAGTTCTCTGTTGCCAAGGTCCCTGTTAAATTTTTGCAAATTCGCCGCCATCAGATCGATCTATTCAATTGGTTGAGCGGTCAGTGAAGACCCACTCAATCAATCCGGAAGTTAACTTGCTAAAACCACCATCTCAAGTGGCACAGTGCAGTGAAGATGCCGCGCACAATGGAAGTTAAGAAGTGGATGGGAGTTACGCAAGCTACTCTGCGTACTTTGCATAACTCCCATCGACTGCCATTGAATTTTAAGGTAAGTGTAGACGAGGCCTAAAACAGTGACTCAACTTGAGTAGTGAGATTTCTATTCAGATATAGCTGTGCTGGGAGACGGGTTTGTTCAGAGACAATGTCATCAACAATTAAAGCATGTGTGGAATAGAGAAATGGAAAAGTTATCCTGTATTATGAGTTTAGATACTACTAGAGAGAAATATGTTGCAACTACAAGACAGTGAATGTTACATAAAAGAATAAACAAGTGGTGAAGGGAAAAAAACAAGGAGAGGGTAACTTTGTTAAGCAGTGAGTGATAAAAACGTAACAAATATAATTGTTTCATATCACTTCATCTTTCCCCTTTCCCTAAATGCCCTGATTGTTCACAAAAACAATGTACACCATGCACTGACCTGCCATATAATTTTATTCTTTATTATGTACCTTATGAAAGATAATACTGCACCATATTTATCCTGTGACTGTCATCTACCTGGAAATAAATGATTTAATTTACCTATTGGACTTAATTTGCAAGAAAAAATTATTAAAAGCAAATATGGTTCTGAAATATCTTTGAGACAATATATAAACAAAATATACAGTAATTTATGCAACAGTTCAGTGTTTAAAGCAAAGACCAGATACCAGCAGACAAGCAGCTATGACTCTTAAGGTTTCTAGCAAGTTCTTGAAGATTACATTGCCAAGACAAACTTCCTAAGAAAATAATCTACTAAAAAGCCTGTTTTAAAGGGAACTGGTCTTTTTAACACAGTATGTTATGATTCTTCTCCCTTCAGTGTGTTAACTAGGCACTCAGGTGGCTTTCGGAGAGATGTTTTACTATTGCTAACCTTCACAAATATTGCAGAGCTGCGAACAATAAATACGTGGAAAATTAGATATTGCAGCATACAGGCGTTTCTTCATTAGTGTTTAAACATGAGCCAAGATATGAGCTAAAGTTCAGCCCCTCAACTTTGTCTTGGCTATTTCCTACTATTATATTTGACTCTTTCACAAAGACTCTGAAGTAAATGTCTAAATTCCTGCGGGGATAGTGCAAGGAACTGAAGTAATGCTATATACTCTGCTAAACCCTGTCAAACTAAAGATAAGGCAGAAACTTTTTTTCTTTCTCACAAAGTGACATTTTTCAGGAACAAGGAGGAAAATCTGGATGCAAAAACTTTTTCCAGAATGAATATAGAGTGATTAACAATGAAAAGTCAGCATTTATCCACAGTAGTGTCAAAATAATCTAAATTTATGGAAATAATGAGGTAAGAAATATATGTGGCATTATGCAGTGGTTGAAATAATTATTGGTACAAGCCAACTTTTAAAAATGGAGACCACTTACATATTGCACCAAATGGATGAAATTAACAGCAACTTGAACTCAATGAAAAATTGCTGGTTTCATGAGATTACTAAATTTACTCTAAACCACTGCTCTTTTCACTATAAAAGTTTCATAACTTTAGCTGGGCTTCTATTTAGTGAAGCAGACAAAATACTTTTCCAGATGTCCACAGTTAAACACAAAGATGGAGTTTATGGAAGGCTGACAATGTTAACTGAAAGTCAAATATCAACTCCTAGCTAGAAGATCCACATTTTCAGAAGAAAGATCTTTTAAATGAAGCACTCCATCACTGTTATTGACATAACATATTATTGGGGTATTCTATACATTTTATGTTTTGCAAGGGAAGTTATATTTTCATATTAACAAATCAAATAATTCTCATTCCTGCATATGCTTATAAAATTTAGTACGCACTCAAACATTGTAGGTCCTAATCTTAGAAGCAAGCCAACATTTTGATGTCCAAGTTCCATTTGGTTTAGCAAAGCACAAGTTATGGGCTGCTGTTAACAGAAGCAGCAGCCACCCTGATTTTTGAAGCAAATCAAAATTACGCTGTATTTTGAGCATATTCACCCATGATGATTGTCAAAATCATATACTGTGAGCTCTCTGGCTGGGCAGGGATTGTTTTGTCTTTGGATTACTTGTTTGTACAGTGCCTAGTATAATGGGGCCCTGGGTCCTTAGCTGTTGTCACAATACAAAATAATGGTTATCAGCATGAACGTTCTCCTAGCGTGCTCAGTATTTGTGAACAAACCATGAATCATTCCTTATTAAGTCATGTGTGGAAGCCAATAATAACAGCTGAAGTTTCATTGTAGCTTGACATCTAGCCATCTTTTACCAGTCCCTAAGGCCAGGACAGTTCAGTCGATAGACAAAAGAGAATACAGACGCATACTATTTTCCACTACTAATTTTTATCTTCTGAGAAGGCACTAAAAGGCTAAATACAAGTAAATGTGCAACAGCTGCAGCAACTAGGAGTCCATGGAACCAACCAGGATATGTTTAATACTTCCGACCAAAATGCGTTGAAAGAATAATACCAATGAGTTCTTTTGGATATAGTGTACTCTTCACTTTCTGACCCTAGCAGAGCCCCACCAAAAATATATATTAGTAGTGCCTTGAGACTTGAAGTTTATTGAACCAAGCTGTTTGTAGAGCTACGCACTGTACGCTCATGAAATGAATTAGACCATTTGCTTTTGGATCTAGAAGCTAAGCAGGAAATAAATACTCCCAAGTATTCAGCATGGCAGTTATACTGAAGCTTTATCTCCAACTCTGAAAAAGCATAAAAAATTGGATCTGTTTTCCTCCATGACTGTACCAAATACTCATTGTGTCAGCTATTGTGTGTGCAACAGAAAGAGCAGATAATCGAGATTTATCAGACTTGAAAAGCAACTGAAGTGTTTGAGCACTGATGCTCTGGAAGTGTGCAATCATGCGCAGAGTATTGTAATTGGATCCATGTTAAAATGTTGTAAAAACTTGCCCTATTTTTTTATTAAATTCTTATAAACCAGAACTACAATTTTAGGTGGAACCAGTCTCTTGAGTTCAAAATAAAATATGTGGAAAAAATATTGACTTTCTAGAGGCCATTTCTATCCCTAGAGTGGGTGCACTGGGGTGAGTCATACATACTTCTTTCCAGTTCATTCTCCTAGTGACTATATACTATGTCAAGCCAACTGCAGCTTATATAATAAACTAGATCTTATGATATAGGAAGGAATGTCCCTCAGGTGCATCAGTCAGCTAGCTAAACAGTACAGCTGTTTCTGGACTATAGCGTTAGTATTCCAGATTTCTCCAGGCACATAACATGGTAGAATAGAATAGAAAGAGAGAAAGATATCCTCTACCTTTTATAAACATACTTATGGTGTCTACTCATTCAAACTAATATTTTTAAAGTGCTGACAACCGACTACAGACCTGATCCGCTTCCCATGGAAGTCAATGGGTGCCTTGGACCAGTGCACAGCATTTATGTTACTCCATGGTATACCATGGTGCTTACAAAGGACAGTTGGAGCAGGATGGGGTAACAAGTCAAAAGGCAAGGAGACACTTATGAGGTTTTTGTTTTAAACAGCTCATTCATATCACAGTAGACAGATGTATTTCACTGTTAAATTCTGAGGCTTTGGCAGGGAGATGGAGGGTTCCCTAAACTAGTATTTTACTGTTGAAGTATTTAGAAAAAAGCAACAACAAAAGGCAAATAGATGTATAGAAATAAAAATATTACCTTCAAACAAAGTGAAAAGCAACTCACTATCTGAATAACAGCTTAAAACCAGATGAAATTTTTAAATTTAAAAAGGCATATGTTCGACTCAGCAGTGCACAACAATACTATTTACATTGTCCCTCCCTCTACCACCAAGTTACCTGGGACATTAAATGAGTAAATATGTGGAAAAATTCCAACGTAATACAATACCCATCCTCTTAAAACACAATAATTAAAAGTGAGAGAAAAAGGAGGCTACAGTTTAGTCAAGGCCCAAGAAAAGTATTTCTACAAGAATTTTTTAAGTTAAAAAATGTGCTTATAAAAAAGTGGAAAGGCATAAAACAAGATGAATTTTAGAGGTAAGTGAGTGACACGAGGGACCCTCATAGAAGAATCATGATCACCTGTTGACTTCAGATACCACAGTGAAATCCTAAAACTGTGGATGGTGTGTAAACTTCTATACCAGTTAGTTAGAGGCTCAAGGAGCAGGTCTCCACGGCCTACCAAGTTATGGTATTCACCAACAGTACAAAAACTTAGTCAACTGGACACCTTATAGGCAGCAAATATCCTCCTTTTTTCTTTAATCTAAGACCAGAAAATAAATTACTTTGTAATTAATGTACGCACACACTCACACACAAATGTTAAGTCACATTTTTGTTTTTAAATATGATAGCAATGTTTTAACATGAAAATTATACACTGGTACATTGCCTTAACCATCAACGGGGGTTTAGTGTATAAAGTATATATGTAACCGCCATTACTGCTAGGATTTACACATCTAAATCTACAATGCAATTAGTGACAGAATACGCATCGTAACTCACATGAGCATATCATAAGTCTAAAGCGATCACACCCACAGATAAATTTTACTTTACCTTTAAAGTCAATTTAAAATCATTCTGCTGTGAACGTAAATGCGGTTTTTAGCATTTTGAGGTAACAGCAAATTAGAAATGTGACATACAAATTGACCCCCTCAACCCCACCCCCAAAAGCCATTTTCTTCTTTTGAAAGGCAAGTTCATAGATTCTAAGATCAGAAGAAACCACTGTGATCATCTAGTTTGATCTGCTGTATAACACAGGGCATAGAACTTCTCCAAAATAATTCCTAGAGCATATCTTTTTAAAAAAATCCAATCCTGATATAAAAATTGTCAGTAATGGAGAATCCACCATGACCCTTAGTAAACTGTTAATTATCCTCACTGTTAAAAATTTACACCTAATTTCCAGCATGGATTTGTCTAGCTTCAACTTCCAGAGACTAGATAGTGTTATCCTTTCTCCATAAGAGCCCATTATTAAAATACTTGTTCTTCATGTAGGTATTTAAAAACAGCAATAAAGTCGCCCCTTAGCCTTCCCTTTGTTAAACCAAACAGATTGAGCTCCTTGAGTCTATTACTATAAGGCATGTTTTCTAATCTTTTAATCATTCTTATGGCTTATCTCTGAACCCTCTCCAAATTTATCAACATCTTTCCTGAATTGTGGGCACCAGAACTGGACACAGTATTGCAAGCAGCAGCACCACTGTTTATTCTTAGATGTATACACTTACATTTAGCCATATTAAAAGGCATATTTTTTGCTTGCTTGCACCAAATTTACCAAGCTCTGAATCAGTGACCCATCAATTTTCGAATTTACCACTCCCCTAATTTTTGTGTTATTTGCAAACTTTGTAAGTGATGATTTTATGTTTTCTGACAGGTCACTGATAAATTGTAACATTGTGCAGGGCCAAGAACCAAACCCTGAGGGATCTCACTAGAAACAGACCCACTCAATGATGATTCCATTTACAGTTACATTTTGAGACCTATCAGTTAGCCCCTTGTTAAACCTTGTAATCTTTGGCATGTTAATTTTATATCATTCTAGTTTTTTAATCAAAATGTCATGCAGTATCAAGTGAAATGTCTTACAGAGGTCTAAGTATATTACATCAACACTATTATCTTTATCATCCAAATTTGTAATCTCATTTTTAAAAAATGACATCAAGTTAGTTTGACAGGATCTATTTCCCATAAATCCATATTGATTTGCAGTAATTACATTACTCTCCCTTAATTCTTTATTAACTGAGACCCACATCAGCCCTTCACTATCTTGCCCAGGTTGACAGGCTTGTAATTACCTGGGTCCTCCCATTTACCCCTTTTAAAAAGGGACACAACATTAACTTTCTTCCAGTCTTCTGGAACTTCCATGGTGCTCCAAAACATATTGAAAATCAACATTAATACGAGCTCATCAGCCAGCTCTTTTAAAATTCTTGGATGCAAGTTATCTAGACCTGCTATTTAAAAAAAAAATCTAACTTTAGTAGCTTCTGTTTAACATCCTCCAGAGATGCTCATATGATGAGACTATATCATTCTTTTTTCCACAGATGCAGAACTGAAATATTTAACGTTTCTGCCTTTTTGCATTATTATTGATAATTCTATCATTTCTCTCTAGTAATGGACCAATACCATTGCCAGAATTGTTTTTGTTCCTAATATATTTAAAAAACTCCTCCTTATTGTCTTTAACTCTGCCGGTCATTGATTTCTCCTTGTGTTCCTTGGCTTCCCTTATCAATTTTCAACAATTCCTAACTTCTGATTTATGTTCATTACTATCAATTTCCTCTTTTTTCCATTTATTATATTTTTTACAGCTGCCTTCACTTCTCCCTAAACCCCAGGTCGGTTTTTTAAATCAGAACTATGTTACAAAGTCACTATGCATTAAATGAGGTATCCAGGACAATCATATTTTCATTCTTGAATGTTTAAACAGTTTTGGTGCATCAAGTATTAATTAAAAAAAAAAAAAAAAAAAAAAAGAAGTGGCAGCCAAGAGTCTCATTCCAACTCTTTCTAAAACTGGCAAAAGAACTCCAAAATACGTATGTCAGAATTACCACATTTCCCTACCCCCAGAAGCGAGATACCAGTAGGAGTCGAATTCTCTTGCCACCATGGAAGAAGTTAAGATTGAAATTCCTGCACTGGTATTTCAGATTTCAGTGGGACTGTCTGGGTTTAGCAGGATAAAAGAGTTCATATTACCTTAGAATATATTACAAGATTAAAAGAATCACTGCCATGAAACTAGGATGTCAAGCGGAACATTGAAAGATTTATTTCTGTTTAAGATACTCACCAAGCCTGCAATAGGGGTTGACAGTCTATTGATCTTTTTTACCAGTCCAGGCTTTATTGCATTCAGCAACCTGTCATGAGAAAAATATTTCATATGAGAGATGAGTCTCACAATATGAATCAAAAAACCCTTTTGCCTAGCATGTAAGTAACCAAATCACATCCCTGAAAAGAAGAAACCTATAAAATCATTAACAGAGTACTAAATAAAATTTCCCGAAGTTATAACTCTAGGTCAAGTCAGTGTATATAAGCCCTTGATAAACTTTGATCCAAATCAGGTCACCACGCTCTGCATTTGGAGGGCCAGATACAGCACAGTGGAAGACTGAGGGAGGGAGGAAGAGTCAAGGTACTGATAAAAGAGTGGGATGGAGAGGATAAAATGGGAGCATCTCTATTGTAGGGGTTAGAGGGAAAAGGATATGCCCCTCCACACAGCCAACAAGAAGGCCCACATTTTTTGCATGTGCATTTGAGGTTGAATTGTGACCGTGAAGTTCTCACACACAGGTTGCAATCTTTCCCCTCAAAAACTAGAATGCAAATAAAATAAAATGCTCAGTGTTTACAACATTGCTGTTACCCATTCATCACCAAACGAGGGGAGATGCATGAAAAACAACTTCACATCTCTTCTTCGTGAAATTTAAACCAGACATTACATTTGTAGTTCTAGAGGGATAGCCGTGTTAGTCTGTATACATCAAAAACAATGAGAGTTCTGTGGCACTTTAAAGCTCTGTGTAGCTCTGTGGATGTAGGAGGAGGTGGGTAGGAAGCAGAAGCCTGGGGAAAAGCAGCAGGCCTGCAGCCAGGAGTAGTCAATCTTTTCACATCATCCCTCAAGAAATGGACTACACAAAAGAGATAACATTGACTATCAGCATTATCTTGCATGCAAATCCACAGCACCACCTAAAACACATACCCCTTCAGAGGGAGCCAGAGGGGGACACAGGTAAAAGTCCCAATTCAGCTCCTGGGGAAGCCATGTTGTCAAGTAATGGGGATTACTTCTCCTTTTCTTCTCTGCTCTACCCACCCAGTAATACAGACTATGTAGTACTCCCACTATGTCTAATATGTTCTTTGAGATCCCTCACTCATTCCATTTCTTCACCTCCAATGAGGACAATCAGCCTGAAGTGCTCAAAGGTAAACTGTACTTTCGCCACAAAGATAGTGACGTGGCTCATTGTTAGAATATATCCAAAGTTTTTAAACAGCCAACAATTGCCAAACTATAATCACAGAATCTCTTAAAATAAACTCCAATGTTTTAAGAGACAAAAACCTATTCCCATGGGGTCAAGAATTTAACCAATCCATTACAGAGAAAAAAAATCAGTTGAGAAAATTTACTTCATTTTCAATATCTTTCCATACCTTATGTGGGGAAAAGGCAATGTTGAGGGCTGTCAGTTGTTCTAAATATTTTTAAACTCCTAAATGATAACATTAGTTTGTAGGGTGTGAGGGGGTCATCTTATTTCCAATCAGACAGAGCACTCTAAATGAGGGGTTCCCAAACTCACCCCACCCCAGGTGCCTTTGGCATCTTACCGAATGTCCCAGATCCCTTTCATTTCTGGTACTACCGGAATACCGCCACTAGTGTGATCTCACACACATGGTGCATGAGAGGTCATGCTATCTGGAGGATGCCATTTTGTCCTCCATGCAACAAATGCCAAAAGGCCGTTCAGCGGGGACCCCATTTTGGAAACCACTGCTCTAAGTTAACTGAATCCCCATTCAAGAATCTACCATTTGATGGCCTGCTGTGACTGCAGGTGGAAATAAACAAAAGCAAAGATTACGACATGTTTTACTTGCAGGTTTGCATATTTACTATGGCCTACTCTACACTACAAAGTTAGGTCGACGTAAGCTGCCTTGCGTCGACCTAGTTGCACATGTGTCTACACTTAATTTTGTCTCCCACATCCCCAAGCAGCTTTAAGCCATGGTCAATGTACAAATGTCAACGTAGAACAAATGTAGACACCGCTTTACCTATGATGACCCTAACAGTCCTCCAGCAATGCCTGACACTGACCCTTCTAATCACAACTATGAATTCTGCTGCCCAGGGGTCACAGACACCAGAAACCACCCTCCCTCTTTGAAACCCCATGAATTTTTTAAATTCTTTTTCCTGATTGTCCATCTTGGAAAGCATGCCTGGCAGCTCTCCACTGTTGTGCGCAATTGCCCAGCTGACCATGCTGGCTACATGCTCCAGATATGCTCTAGCCTGAAGCAGACAGGAGATATTGGCTCTCCTGGGCTTGTGGGGAGAGGAGGCTGTGTAAGAACAGCTATGGACCAACTGTAGAAACACTGAAATCTGTGAGCAGATTGCACAGGGGATGCAGAAGGGGAAGAACAGGGACCAAGAGCAATGCCGCATGAAGGCCAAGGAACTGTGGCAGGCATATCAGAAGGCTAGGAAGCCCTAGAGTCAATCCAGTGGCGAGCTGCAGACCTGTCACTTTTACAAAGAGCTGTATGCAATACTTGGCGTAGACCCCACCATCACCCAGCACAGCACTGCAGATACCTCAGAGAAGCCCAAGTCACAGGCTCCTGCCATGAATAGCAAGGATAAGAAAGATGGGGAACATGCCACCCGAGACTCCAATTATGGTGTGAGCCAGGACCTGTTTGAGACTCCACGGCAGTCCTGGAAGTCGAGCACAGGAGTGCCCGATGCAGGGAAGGAACCTGGGTTAAACGCGTAAATGTATTCCCCATGACAGCAATAGCATCCCTGACTTAGCAGGACGCAGTTATTGACTTTTCAGGAATTTGCAACAAAGGAGTAGAGATATCATCTGCTTTTCATTTCCTTTGTAGAGTTAGGCAGGGGGGCCGTGTGTGGAGCAGTTTATGTACATAATGATGTCCCTTGGATTCTCCTTAAGAGATCTCAATGAAATTTCCATGGAGATGCTCTGCAATCCTCTCCCGAAGGTTTCTAGGGATGACAGTTTTATTTCTTCCTCCATGGTAAGACACTTTCCCACGCCAATCGGCAATGACTTTGGCAGGCACCATTGCAGAAAAAAGGCTAGTGGCATGCAGCTCTGGGAGGCTTCTGGATGCCAGCAACAGCTGTACTCTCTGGGCCATTGTTACCCTCAGGAGTGAGAGATCAGCTGCAATCACTGCTTGTGGTAAATGGTGCCAGTATTCAGTGCCATTGCCCTATATTCATTCTTTTGTGCAAGTAAGCAATTGCCTCCTCATTTCCCTCATCCCTAGCAGGCCATGTTCTCCATGGCTAGTGCTGCAAGTGGCATCCTGCACAAGCACTCTGAAGCAGAACTGGCAATAAACGTCTTATTTAAAACTTCAGAGGAGCAAGGGAAGGGAGTTCTGAATCTTAACTTTCACTTTCCACGTGACCTATGCTGGTAACTCTGTGTTTTATCTGTAGTTGATGCCAGTGCAGCCTGGAGGTTTCCCCCTCCATACCCGCAGAACACCTGAGTCAGATAAAGAGAAGAAAATAAAGGATTTGGGATGACACAATCAGCAAGCTCCTGCAAGCCAGTGCTGCATCAGACCGTGAACAGACAGCCTGGAGGATGAATACTGCAGACTTTATGGGGAAGAAAAAAGCAGACAGGAGAAAGGCCCATGGGTCCCAGCAGGAAGAGGAGAGGGAGAGGCACCAGGACATAATGGGGCTTCTCCAGCAGCAAACATAGATACTGCAAATACCTACAGGTTCAACAAACAAGGGCTCGCTTCCCTTTGCAGTCCATGTAGAACTCCATTGCAGCACTTCCCTACACTACCCCCTTCTCCCCCCCCCACACACACACCAACATTGCATATGGCATCAGGGGCTACATCCCTACCCCTACCACTCCACCCCAGGGCACAGTAAGGACAACCACAGCTTCACACACACTGACCTTTGAGAGCCACAGCCAAAATATGTGTAGCTAAAGTGGACATGAATGTTCCTTCCCCTTCTTACATTTTTCAAACAGGGCTTACTTAAGGTTTTAATGTATTTGCTTTTAACTTGCACAGAAGAGTTATTTTTAAGAAGTATTTTTGATACTCAATTAAAGTGTATTATTTGGAAAGTTAGTTCCCAAATATACTGCAGAATGCCGGGCAGTACTGAAAGCATCCACTTGTTATTGTACAGTGTGACAACTCAGAGGGTCAGTGACAAACACTGTAATGATCATAAATGTACAGTACACACCACAAAATTAAAAGGTGCATTATCAGGGTTATATTCATAGATGTGTACCAAACACCATACAATTCCTAACATGCCCCCAAACTGCTGTTGCAGGTTGAGCATAGGAAACCATAATGCATTACTGTGGCTCACTGTTAAAGTGCTCTTTCAAAGCCTACCTGAGCTGTATAGCTCCGTACGGAGCTCTTCCAATAGCCCTTGTGTCTGGCTGTTCAACTCAGCAGAAAGCTGCTCAACCTTCACGCTCCATCCTGGCAGCAACTTTTCCCATCCTTTGCTTCACAAATATTATGCAGAACACAGCAGACAGCTGTAACTGTTGGGGTATTTTTCTCACTGAGATGCAATCTTGTGAGCGAACAACACCAGCACCCCTTCAATTTACCAAAAGCACTTTCAACTGCCACTCTGCATCTGTTCAGCTAGCAGTTGAATCTTTCCTTAGTGCTGTCAAGGTGGCCAGTGCACAACTTCGTGAGGCAGGGGAGTAAAGGATAGGAAGAATCCCACAGGTTCACTATTGGCATTGCAACATCACCAATGGGAATTCACCAGTCGAGAAAGTCAGTCCCTTCTTGTAGCTTTCTGAACAGTTCTGTGTTCTTAAAGATGCAAGCGTCATGCACCTTCCCTGATTGGCCAACACTGATGTCAGTGAAGCAATCCCAGTGATCCACCAATGCCTACCTAAACACAGAAAAATAGCCCTTTCTTTGATTTACTCTGTGGCAAGGTGGGCTGGTACCAAAATAGAGATACATGTGCCATCTATCCCGAACTGCGGTCGAGCAAATCCTATTGCTGCAAATTCATCCATTATGTCCTGTACATTGCCAAGAGTCATAGTCCTGCGTAGCAGGAGACAATGAACGGTCCTGCACACGAGCATGACAATGGCCCCCACAGTGGCTTTTCCAACTTCAAAATGACTTCCCCACTGACTGGTAGCAATCCAGCATTGCAAGTTTTCACAGTGCAATCACCACTTGCTTCTCCACTATCAGTGCAGCTCTCATTTTGGTGTCTCTGCACTGGAGGGCTGGGCTGAGCTTGGCATGCAGATCCATGCCTCGTGCATCTGAAAGTTCTGCAGCCACTCCTCGTCATCCCAAACCTGCTCTACAATGCGATCCCACCAGTCAGTGCTCATTTCTCCAGCCCAGAAGTGGAACTCCACCATCTGCAGCTGCTCTGTGAATGCCACCAATAACCTTGAATGTTTTCAGGATGTCCTACAGCAATCTGCCCTCCAGAAATTGTCAAGTTCCCTGTGGTGGTTCTTGCAGCTCTGCAAATACTGAAGGATCATGCATCCTGTGCTTGCAACGTCCATGACAATAGTGCAGGACTGTGCAGGCTCCATGCTTCTGTCAGAGATGGCGGAGAGCAACAAGTCCTGCACAGATTCGTAGGATTTACAAAATAGGCTAAAAATTATGGGAGAGATATGGCATAATAGGATAAAGAAAATTGCATGGTGGGAACTTGACTCCCCCAGTCCCAGTCACCCCATGTGATTTGTTTCTGCCCCACCATGCATTGCCAAAACTTAATTCAGTGAACGGTGGCAAGATGCACACTGGAATACCTACCCATTGTGCACTGCACTGTGCATCAAAAGAAGCACTTCTGGTGAGTTCATGCAATGCCAATACAAGGATCCAAGTATGCATGCTGACGCAAATTACATCATCAAAAGTTTTAGTGTACACAAGTCCTTAATATGCTTCAGTTTAATCCTCTTATGTTTATATGGAGAAACTTACATTCGCTCAATTTAAGGGAAAATTCTGACAATAGGATTATCTCCAATACATACTAGATATGATAGAGAGCACACTTACAGATATAAAACAAACATTTTAGAAGAACAATTCATATTTTTCTTCCATCCATCTAGAATTCCACAACTAAAAGAACCTCTGATTTTATTTAATAATTTACAAAAAAATCACAGCACTTCTTCATCCAAAATATACATTTATATTCAAGTCACTGATTTCTCTTCCAGTCCTGCACAGCAGCAAGACCATAAACCAATATTTTATGTTGCAGTAGCTGCAACAGTCAACATAAGAATTTTTCTCAAGGATTTTTCCCTCTCTGAAGTTTCTAGTTTAATAGATTCTTCAATCTAGTCTCCTAGTTTTGCAGGTCAGGAGATTAAATGTTGCCTCAGGGAAAAAGTGAGACACTAGCAACAGAGCAGCATTTATTTAATCTCCTCATGGTGCATAACTTATGGACCATAACTTATATTGCAGGTTCCCACCAGGAATAGAAAGCAAGACATGAAGATCTTAACGGATACCCCAAACATCAGACTATTTAAAAAAGATCTTCAAAATAGTTTGCATTGTCATAACTTTAGTTTAATATTAAGGTTGTAGGAAGAGGAAGGAGATGGGAGAAAGAAGGGAAGGGTTCCAAGACTAGAGAACGAAAAACATGGTTAGGCCAGAACAGTTTATAATCTGGAAGAGTATGGGGAAATGGTGGAGAAGAATAGTGAAGAAGATCCCTCATATTTAGACCATTTCTCTTAGGGAAGCAAACAATGTCTCCAGGATGAGCTAGCTAGAGCTCACTCACTTAGAAGCATGCCAAATGGAACTTTACTCCAAAGCAGACTGGCTGTTTTTAAATGGACTCTTCTAAAGCTTAAGGCTGGCTTCCAAAATACCAAGTATCTGAAACTTGCTCAGCCACCAGTCTGGCAGAGAGTCACCATTTACAAAGAAAACCATCAGGAAATTTTTCAATCTAATCCAATTACTATTTGTTCATGCTTCTCTATCCAGTTGTTATATACAGTTGCTCCTACACAGAGTGCGTCTCCCCCTATCCAACTCCCATCATGTGCGCATGCGCACATACACTTTTTTCTTTTTAAAAAGTAAATTCTACACAGGCTCAAATGAAGAATCCCTTTTTATAGTGTCTCATTCAGATATACAGACCATTCACCAGAAATTAACAGACTTCAATAGAAATGTACAAACAGGGTGCATTGGTCTAAAAACTGAAAAAAAAACCAAAAAAACAAAAAAAAATTGACATTTCATGTATTCAGAATATAGGTCGCTTCAGTCAGTCCACACAATGCTGGGAATAAAATGCAAAGCTGAACATCTAATTATGGTTAAAAAAAAGTGTAATTATTCCAAGTGTAAGCAGTCAAGACATTAGCAAATAATTAGGGATTCCTTCATCTTTTTCTAGTTCCATACAAGTAGCCCTCGGCTTCCTAAAATAGCACTGTGAAAAGTTTCATGCACTTTATGTTGAAAAGTGACTAGAAAATTGCCCAATATTTTAAATTGCTGTTTAACAGTGTTATCCAGTTATCCAGTGGTGCAATGTAAACATAAAAGTAACAAATTCTTTCCTCAAACACACACAGGCAATCAACTTGTTCCCTAAAGCACAAGATTTAAACTACTGACTGTTATCTGATCTTGAACAGAAACAAGTGTCATTACTGTTCATAAATTTATCCACCCCTTTTTAAAATTCAACCACAGCACAATTTGTCTCTTTGGCTTCCTGTGGCAGTGAATTCCAGACTGACTATGTGCTATAAGTAGTGATAGCCACTCATTTGTTCTACATTTGCTGCCCTTTAGTCAAGATTGGATGAACGTTAATGGGGCCTCTACAGCCACCAAAACCCACCTGTCCCAACTGTTCTCCCAAATTTCTCAGACACAAGCAGAGGTGAAACCACACCTATTTATATGTGCAACAGTATGTATTTGTGAAGGGCAAGATTCAGATACCTTGACTCAGTGTCAATTGACTCACAGTAGTCATATACCCAGGGCCCGCACATTGGGGGGGGGGGGGGGGACGGAGGAGGAGGAAGGGTACACTTTACTGGGGCCCGGAGCTCTGAGGGGCCCAGCCCAGGTTGCAACCCCCATTACCAGGAGGAAAAAATTGAGGTTAAATTGTAGACCATACCTGAGGATATTTATAGAAACTTATTTCCCTGTATCTATGTATCTATTGTCCAGATCTTGTCAGATTTGCTGGAGCCAGTCAGAAGCAGTGTTAGAGCAGTCTCAAGCAACATTCTGAACAGCGAGTTGCTGGGCCTGCTGGCCCAGCCCAGGCCCTTCTCTAGAATAGAGAGTGTGTGCTTGTGCAGTTAAACTAGGACTCGTAGTTTGAGACTTAGGGTATGTCCACAATGATGGTGGCAAAGTCGCTGCCGTCAGATCGACCTATCTGGATCGACTGAGCGGTCAGTGAAGACCCGCTCAGTCAATCCAGAAGTCGATGCAGTAAAACCACCCCCTCAAGTGGCGCAGTGCAGTGAAGATGCGCAGAAGGGAAGCACAGCAGTCGATGGCAGTTACTCTGCGTAGCTGCGCAACTCCCGTCGACTGCCACCGAATCGCCCCATAAGTGTAGCCCAGGGTTGAGACACAGAGATTTGTGCTCCTCTCTGTGACATGGTCTATCATATCAAGAGCTACCAATCCCAGAGTTCCTTGTGCATAGGTAGGAAGAAGGGACAGCTGGTGGGAGAGGCAAAGCAAAGCGCCATAAGACAGTGGGAGCCAGTACTGCTTCTTCTTCTGGTAGGATTTGCAGGCCTAAAATATATGTGAGTAAGTGTCTAACTCACTCACAGTCACACACACATCCCATACTGCCATGTCTGGTGGTGGCTATAAATACAAATCAGGCAGCCAGAAATGTAAGGAGGTAAAAGAAAGGGAACTAAAAGAAGCTAAAAGACACCACTCTATCCTCCAGTTTGTCAAATCAGACAAGACCTTTCTGCAGTCAGGAAATATACTAACTAGGGAAGCAGATGAACAAAATCAAGATGAAAATGATTTCAATATAGAGACTGTCTGTGGCGCTGGCAAATGATGACATAGAAAAGCTGTCAGAAAATGCATCATGTGACTCCAATCTAATGCTTGAAGATAGTCAGGTAGTATCATCATTAGCACCACCACATTCAGAAGGTTTACAAGCAGCAGGAGAGAGTAGTGCTACACTATTTGATTCTTGCCTTTTCAAAGATCCAGGCTAGTAGCCTGAAAACATAACAGAACAATTTTTTGATGGATAGAATCTATCTGGCGTCCTGACTTTTGAAGAAATGTGGAAGCTAGCAAAGTCAATGCCAAAAGATGTTGGGAATAATTTTCCTGAATTTCTTCTCAAAAGTAAGACTTCCAACAAGAGAGAAAAGATACCAAGAGACTGGCTTGTTTGAAGTGCTACCAACCAAGCACTGTATTGTTTTCCATGTTGGCTGTTTCCTGAAGGGAGGCTCAAACAACGCAGTATGCTGGCAAAAAATGAAGGGCATTCACACCAGTTGTGAAAAAAATGACGTAAACTATATACTAAACTTCCTGAACATGAAAGGAGCATAGAACATGAAACTTGCTACTGCCAGTGGAAGCAATTACAGCAGTCACTGTGTCAGGTGGACATAGAGTGGACAGTGAGATTCAAAAACAAATATTAAACAGAAGTTACAAGATGGAAAGAAATGTTAGAAAGAAAGATTGTTGGATGTTACCTAATTTCTTGCTTCATGAGGTTTAGCATTCCATGGAGATAATAATCTGATAGGGGAACCACACAATGGTAAAACTTCCTTGGAACTCTTGAGATTATAGCTGTGGGGGGATAATTCATGATTTTTGCAATGAAAAAGGCCAGAAAAATAAAGCTTTAAAGTTAATTGGCCTAAATATAAAATGTTTGCAGTCACATTGGTCCATTAGAATAAAAAAATCAAGACATTGAGAGGATATAATACCTTTATAATGACCAAAAAGTTAAAAATATTCAGCAAACCTGTAGGACTCTCAGGCTGGGTGTTATGTTGAACAAAAATAGCAAAGATGGGCATTTTTCAAAAATGTAGAATATGTAACAGTAATTTCAGAATTAAAACTTTTTCATGGCTCATAAGATTGTATGTGCGGGAGGGGGTCAGTGTTATGAGTTTGTACTGGGCCTGAAAAAATTATGCTTGGGCCCTTGCATATACCAGAATAGTCCCGTTTAAGTTCTAACCCCTACTACTATGTGAATAACAAGCCAAAGTACTTACGAAGTATACCAACCCTATGAGGCCAAAGCAGACAGGCATCAGCTGATCCCTTCTGGCTCTCCATCAACAATCCTTGTGCCTGGGCCCCTTCTTCCAAACTCTTCCAGCTCCCCAACGTCCCTTTGTCTGGGTTGCCTTAGCATGCACCTGAGTTCTACAGATTTTTAGTAATCAGTGTCTGTTGGTCTGCACTTGTGCAGTTGTTCTTCTTGTGATTTGAACCAAGGGCATAAGGGGTAGTGCAGAATTTATGGCAGGCTTTTAAACTTAGTGAGTTTCAATTGTCTGTACCATTAGTAGTAACTACAGCAAAAACTGGTTAAAATGAGTAGAATTCATGTGAGCAGACCAAAAAAGGTACCAAAAAAATCCAATACTTCTCATGCTGCAATTCAGAGTATCATGCTACACATGATAAATGTATACACTATATGTACATTAGCCATTAAAATGTTAAATGTATACACTATATATAAATGTTAATGTAACATGTAAATATGTTACTGTAAATGTAATGTAAATGTAAATATGTAACATTAAAATGTTAAATGTATACACTATATGATAAATGTATACACTATATGTACATTAACCATTAAAATGTTTTTAAAATGTACAATGTAATTAATGTGTCCCCCATAACTGAACATATTTGATCTTAATTAGAAAGTTACACCTTAATGAGCTCTAGGCCTAGGAAATATGACACGTGCTGCAGAATTTTTCTGCAGCTCCCATGTCTTTATACAGGACACAGTATAAAGACACAGAAAAATGAAGTTTGCTCCTGGTACTGTCAGATTTGGTTCAACTTAATGTTCTGCATATTCCAATGGGGTTTGTTGGTGTTGGCCAGAAGATGTTAATTAAGGTTCCTGTACTGATCCTGGGTCCCAGAGAATGCCAGTATGAAAGATCAACCAGCTTAGGACTGCCCCAAGGCACTGGGTACCACCTGTCTCTTGGGTTGGAGGATGGAACCCCGGTTTCTGAGGTCTTCAATCCAGGCCTCTCTCTGTGTGATAAAGAGGCTCTTCTAGAACCTCTGGCTCCTTGGGGGGGGCGGAGGAAAGCTGGATCCCAAACTAACAGTAGAACCAACAGTTGGGTACTCAGGCTTGACGATGAGAAACGAGAGCAGCTCTGTGTTGTCAGAATAGCTTCCTCCTCCAGAGTAAATGGGTCTCTTGACCCAAGAGGAAGGGGGAGTGTGGATAGGGGACAGCAAAAATATCCTCCAGAGAGACATAGGTCTCGGACTGCTCCAAGGTACAAGATGAGTCAGTTGGAGGAGCCATGGGATCCGGTACTTCCCTGGTCACAATGGAAGACAGATCCCTCCGAGGCCATGGTGGTATCAGCAGAGAATCTGATCTGGATGTTAAAGGGAGTGGTGGAGGATGTCTGTCTTTTGGTTTACATGTTGGAATCATTACCAGAACTGAGAGATAGATCTATACTCCCTTGCTCCAATTTATCCTGCTGAGGTGGTTTAGGCTCGAGTAAATCTTTAGGAGCTGTAAGCGAGGACTCTCCCAACTTTGAAGGAGTCAGGAAGAGATCTCTTCCCTTCGGGGCAGCTTTGGAAGAATAAGGTTTATCTATGCTTGTGAAAGTGTCCCTTACTCTCCTGAGAAGCCTTCTCTTTAGGCTTGGAAGTCTTAGCCTCAGCCCCTGAGCTCATTCCTGGAGGGACACGGCAAGTTGATTGAGGCTGATGTACAGGGGGCTCTCCCCCAGCCCATATCTGGGTGTCATGGCCTTCTCCATTAGATATTTTCATTAGCTCTCAATCCTCATGAGTTCTGGGAGGGAAGGCGTGCCTGAGATGTGAGCCTCATGTAAGCACTAAAGGCAGCCTCAGTGGTCATTGCTCACTTAAAAGGAGTGAGGGCAGGAAGTGCAATTCTTGAACCCTTGGATTCTGGGCATGATCGTAGCCTCCCAGAGAGGATTTCCCCAGGGCAGGGAAAAACTAACTGCACAAGTACTTAAGACTAAAAGAGTAAAAGAATAAAATAAAACAATTAAACTATTTATAATGTATTTAGAGATTGAAGCAATCAAAGGAAGAAGTTGTGGACACAGAAAATTCTGACTCTGGCCATGAACTGGAAAGGTGCCGGTCTGCACTGCCCCTTGCATTCTCAGTTCAGAGCACAAAGGAAAACAGCTGAGCATGTGAAGATCAACAGACATTGCTTACTAAAAGTCTCAACTCAGGCACATGCATACCCACATGTGGAATACACATAAGGGACAGTCACTCGAAGGAGAATATAGGGTTCTGAACAATGAATTGACCCAGTCTCACACGGGCTTAGGATCCTAGCTAGGATTCTTGTGGGCTAGCAGGTAGAACATCTACAAATGTTTTATGTACCTGCATTGATGAAGATCATGCATCCCTAGAATCCCTCTACCCTTTACTCTCCTTTTACCAGTACTCTTGTTATCTTCAGTATGATTTGTGCTCCTATCACTCCTCCTCACTTGCTATCTCATGTGGCTGGACAACTGCCCCAGGTTCTTTAATAGCTGTCTGATAAATGAAATGCCATAAGACTTACCATAGAAACTAGGGAAACTTAACTTAGTGAAGCAGCCAGCCGCAGCAGGAAAGGAAAGGTCTTGTATTCCTGCTGTTCTAGGGAGGTATCAGTAACTTCTTTACCTTCCTAAAGGCCCTGATAGCTTTGGGAAGGGTCAGTGGCTCTACCAGGTAGCCCCAAGAAGCTAAAAGATGCAGGAGCAAGATCTCTAAAAGCACGGAGGGCTAGTGTCATCACCAGCCACTGTACAACTAGCCTGCCAGACCCACCAGGATTTGTTTTCCTCTAGGTAAGAATCTGGAAAACTTCTGTGAGGAAAAGAGGGCATTTAATACAAAAGCTAACACGTGATCTAGCAGAACACACTGGGAAGATTGTGTATGCAATTCTAGTCAGAAAGGGTCAGTGAAGCCTCATTCCCTTCAGAGAACGGCTGCCTCTCCCAACCTCCAAAAACACATTGCTTCTAATAGGAAGTGGGACAGAAAGGGTTTTATGGAAAATAAACCTCAGGAAGTGGAAAAGTTTGGAAATTCTGATTCACAAATGAGTCCAAGCTGAAATTTATGTATCCAACAGAGTGATTTGTTTAAAAACACCACAATGGATGGACAATATTTCTGCATCTAAGAAGGGACTAATGAAGCTAACTAGAGGGAAGAGGGCATTTAATGTTCACGAGCCCAAGAAAATTCTAATCACCATGAAATACCTTCAAGTAGGCATTATTTTATTATTTTTTAAATTATTTCAATTTGTTTTATTGAATTATATTCTAACTATGAAGCATCCATCCTGCTATCTGGGCACTCTGGCAAAATTTATTAGTAAATATTCGGTCAATTAGTGGATATTTTGGGTGCCAGCCAGAACAACAATCCTCAGACACCACTAAACTTGTTAAAAACATATCTAAAACAAGAGTCAGGTCAGCAATCAGACCTGGATGTGAACATGAAGCATGTTTAGATGATAAGGACAATAAAAGGATGAGATTTCTTCACCATGTCTGGAAAAATGACATTCCAAAGTATATTTGGGGAAACATTCCAGAATAATTCCTAATGAACTCTTGAGTATCATTATTAGTTATTTGTTTATGGTCACATATGGTTTACATCATATACCCATGATGTACGAGATCATAGAAGATTAAGGCTGTAAGGGAACTCAGGAGATCATCTAGTCCCCCTGTTCAAAGCAGGACCAACCCCAACTAAATCATCCCAGCCAGGGCTTTGTGAAGCCAGGCCTTAAAAACTTCTAAGGATGGAAATTCCACCACCTCCCTAGATAACCCATTCCAGTGCTTCACCACCATTCCAGTGAAAAAGATTTTCCTAATATCCAACCTAGACCTCCCGCACTGCAACTTGAGACCATTGCTCCTAGTTCTGTCATCTGCCACTGAGAACAGCTTAGCTCCATCCTCCCTGGAACCCCCTTTCAGATAGTTGAAGGCTGCTATCAAATCCCCCCTCACTCTTCTCTTCTGTAGATTAAATAAACCTAGTTTCTTCAGCCTCTCCTCATAAGTCATGTGCTGCAGCCCCCTAATCATTGTTGTTGCCCTCCGCTGGACTCTCTCCAATTTGTCCACATCCCTTCTGTAGTGCGGGGCCCAAAACTGGACACAATACTCCAAATGTGGTCTCACCAGTGCCAAATAGAGAGGAATAATCACTTCCCTCAATCTGCTGGCAATGCTCCTACTAATGCAGCCCAACATGCCGTTAGTCTTCTTGGCAACAAGGACACACTGTTGACTCATATCCAGCTTCTTGTCCACTGTAACCGCCAGGTTCTGTTCTGCGGAACTGCTGCCTAACCTGTCAGTCCCCAGCCTGTAGCTGTGCATGGGATTCTTCTGTCCTAAGTGCAGGACTCTCCACTTGTCCTTGAGCCTCATCAGATTTCTTTTGGCCCAATCCTCCAATTTGTCTAAGTCACTATATCCTAACCCTATCCCCAGCGATGCTTTTCAGACATTCAAGACAGAAAAGATTTCATCAGTAATCACTACCCTGGGGAGTTCATAATCATGGGTCAACAGGAGTTAGGGTAAGGGGATGTGACAGTCAGGGTCCAGACACCCCAAGCAGGGAATTGAAGATTTAACACCCTTGCCCCAAAAAAGCAGTTAAACCAACTGATTGCATACTATGTTGTAAAAGTATATTGAGATCTTTTATGAACCCTTGTAATGCACAGAACTTAATAGTCGTTATGAGATACATACAGGTTATGGTTATGAATGTATTTATGTGTATATTTATAAAATTATCATTGTAACTGTGGTGCAACTTCAGCATCACCTCACAACAGGGCAGTAAAGTAATCAGGCAGGGAAGGGCTACCTCTCCAACTGCATGAGATTGGCTTCAAACACTTAGCCACTATCCAGCCCAGAAAACAACGAGGAACCAGCAAAGCAAATGGGAACAGCTTGAAACTGAAAAGAAAACCCCAATTTTTGAAAACTAAGAGTATGTCTACACTGCAATCAGACACCCATGTCCGGCCCATGCCAGCTGAGCTGGGCTTCCTGGGGCTCGGGTTAAGGAGCTGCTTAATTGCTGTGTAGATCTTCAGGCTCGGTCTGCAACATCCCAACCTTACAGGGTCCTAAAGCCCAGCCTCCAACGCAAGCTCAAACATCTACACCACAATTAAACAGTCCCGTAGCCCAAGCCCCGCAAACCTGTATCAGCTGGCACTGACCACACAGACATTTTTAATTGCAGGGTACACGTACCCTAAGAAAGGAAGACTTTTCCCCCACTTTGAATATCTATAGCAATTGGAAAACAAAACAAAAAAAAACCCCTGCAAGAACTTTTAAAATGGAAGGGGTTTGAACTGAAGATGATCAAGAACTTGGCAGACAGTCTTGAGGTGGGAGGTTGTCCATGAATACTGGATTCCTCCTATAGCTAGGAGGCACGCTGGGAAATTGTTTTATGGCAATAGACAATTCTTATTAGAAAAGGGATTTTCTCTAATAAAAGTTGAAGGCTGAGGTTGCATCTTTATCTTTATTTTCTGCATAACTTGTATACATTTGTATTCCCCTACTATTTCATCTTTGAATTGGTTTTTTTTCTATTAAATAAACTTTTGTTTATTTTTATCCCAAGCAGGTCCCTGGTGTGCTAACTGTTGGGGTGTGTGTGCGCGCGCACACTCGCCAAAGCAAGTTGATAACTGGGGTTCCGGTTTCACACCTTCAGAGGTGATGAATCAGAAGGGTTACCACGTTAAGAGCTTGGGAAGGATGTATTTAGGAAGACTTGGGCCTCAAAGGGTTGTTGGTATCACCTTGCAAAGAATAATTAGGCTTATCCCCTTATGCGTTAGGGATTCGAACCACAGCTGCACAGCACAAAGGCCCCCAGAGTTACAAGGCAGGTGATGACAGAGCTCCTTACTGGTCTGGATGGCCCTCAAAAGTCACTGGGGAGACAAGAGTTGGGTTTTTTTTTAAATCCAAGACAGCTGGAAACAGTAAACTTGGATCTAGGGATCGGATTCCCAGCTAGAGTAGATATATTCATGGTAGCTCTGATCGAGCTAGCACACTACAAGTAGTAGGGAAGCCATGGTAGCAAGTAGTGGCATGGGCTAGCAGCCCCAAGTACATACCCATCAGGTCCAGGTGGGCTTGTACTTCAGAGGCAAACATGTGCTGCTGATCTCCACTGCCCGCCTCACTGTGGCTTCCCTACTATTTTTAGTGCGCTAGGACAGCTAGTGCAACTATGTCTATTCAAGCTGGGAATCACACCCTTAGCGCTAGTCCTCTAGCTGGGACTAATGCAAACTAGGAACCTTTTGGTGTGCCCGCAGCATCCACAGGAGGGAGTTACAGCGCAGCACTTTGGTGCACACTGCTATTCATACCCCTGTAATCCAAACTGTAGTAGGATAGGCAGACAAGCACTTAGAGGACTTAATATGGACAGGACAGAGCCTTGCAAAGCAGCTCAAGGAGGCTGTACCATGTGTAGAGGGGGTTCATGGGAGAAAGCACAGATCCAACTGGTCATATGGAAGACCTGTGCAAAGACTAACACTAAATACTGAAGTGATGTACAAAGTTAATGACATTACACAACCGTGCCCAGCAATTCATGTATAGTTTCACACTGGTTAATTAACTGATTACTGCTATGCAAAGCACAAATCCAAAAATATTTCCATAAATGTATTTATTAGAAAGGTTAAATCTTTCATTGAATCATCGTGCTTTGCACATAGACAAATTAGCATGAATGGATCAGTATGCCACAGCTTGCTTGCTCTGTCAGACACCAAAATGTACTGAAAAGACCAAAGTATCAGACAGTCTGCTATCTGTGACACTACTACCAAAATTGTAAGGGCAGACCATTCTGGTTGTGATCAAGCATGCCCTTCAATTGCTGTGCTTTTTCCTCCCCATTATCCAACTGAGCTTTTATAGTTTGTTATTTTACTTATGACTTCCTGACCCAAATCGTACTATTAAATAAGGTCTTATTGCAAGATAATAGAACTTGAAAAGACTAAAAACTCTGGCTTGATATAAAATTGTTTCAAATGTCCTCACTTGAACTGAAATCTTAATGCTTAATGAGCCTTGGGGGCCTCTCTCCAGGTTGGAGACATGCCAAATCCATGATGCTGATCATGTTTTAGCTTTAAAATACACAGCATAAAATCCACAAGAGAGCACTAATCTCTTCACACTTAAGGTATGGGGTCACATTCAGACCTATGATATGAATTCAAAATACCTGTTCTGGGCTTTCATAAACAATGTCCCTATAAGGGCTTGAACACTTGCTATCTTCTTCTCCATCTAGGTATTTGGCGATATAAGATTCTCCACTACGGTACAACATTCAGTCAAATCTAGATTGTCAGTAACTACACAATTTGCAGATCTGTAAAATAAATATCTGACAAATCTGATAGAAAACAGGTCAGACTTAGAATAGTGATTTCCAATCACACTCCTATGAATGGCACAGCGATTTTACAAAGCTGGCATTAAACTGCAGATATGAGATCCTGATATCCAAGCAATTAAAATACCATGAATATCATTAAAGTAACTCTGAAACCCAGCTCTGCACTGAATTCTGCCACGGACTCTGAAGACTAACTTTATTATGCCACTGTGTTGGACTTGCATTGATCTGGCATGTACCCAACCCATTCTCAAAACCTAGCTCATGCCAGTCCAATGCTTGGTCACGTGTGCTGTAATCAAGATGCAAATCCAAAGCAACTCTGCTTTCTGAGAATAAGCAGCTCATCACCAGTGGCATAAACAGCATATGCCAAGTCAAGTTCTTATTAGATAAGAAGATTAGTCCCATAACATAGGAAACAGTTTAATTCTTGATCATAATCATTTTTATCCTCATATTTTTATTCAAATTTATAGCCACACACCATTTTTCTGTCAGAGTATAATTAATTTTGGTTAAATATGTTTTTATAAAAATAACTAAATTTGTGATGTTTTTCTTTTAAAGCTAATATATTGTTCTTCATTCACATTGTGAGGAAAAGTGTGCATCTATCAGAAAAAGATTGTCTAATATCTTTCCCTTGAATTTACTGTATACGTTTTTCAAGATTCCTTTATCATTACATTTTAACCTAACTTCTGTATTTATTCTTTCAATAAAAACTTAATGGAAAATCATGGAATGCCTATTTCTTAATATGAAGGGAAGAGCTCTTTTTATAATACATTTCTAAAAACATGTTTTAGCCTACAAATATAATTACAAATATAATTACAAAGTTGAAATACAAAGTTTCTTTTTTAAACAGCCATTTATTTGTAATTCAAAAGACTAGTTACAGAATAGCAGAGGTAAGCAGGTACACAGAATATACAAGAGTTTAATACAGGTAAGTGATGTAGAGCTCCAACAACACGGATATAAATAGCCCATTGTTGTTAAACACAGGCCCTGATTCCAGGAAGCACTTATGCATGTGCTTAACACTGAAGTCAGTGGGATTTAAGCATACACTTCTTCTTTCGTATGGCTGGTGCAGATCACCAATTACAATTTTCACCTGAAGTTGATTGAGCCAGATGGCTACATCAGGAGCAGTAGAATTTATTGCAGTGATGCCTTCTTCATATTTATAAATTGGGCAATAGGTGGCAACATGTTTGATGGTCTGTCCTGGAGATCCACACTCGCATGCCGGGGAGGTCTTTGATTTTCCATTTGTGGATTAAATGTCCACCATGATTGGTTTGGATTCAGTGCAGAGTTAACCAAGATGTCCGTGTGAGGTCAAACCCAGGAACCTTCTCTGTGAGGTCCGGCACAAGATGCTTATTTTTTAAGTCTTGTTTAGCTCGATCTGCTTTCTAAACCTCCTTCTGATCATTGCATGATGCTAAGTGAATATTCCCAGAAAGGCTGGAGGGACTTAAGGCGTTGAGGGGGGCATTGTTGAGGTCTTGGTGGATAGGAAGACATCTATTTTCCTGGATTCACTGAGCTTCGCAGAGTGTCGCAGGAGTTCGACGTATTGGCGGGAGAGCGATGTTAGACAGAACAGGTAGCCATGGTGTTGGAGTCGGCTTAAGGATTCCAGAGATGCACTGCATCACTGTATTCAGCTGGATATCAAGTCATGTGTGGCTACATCTGCTCCATACCCGCGCACAATATTCAGCTATCGAATATACATGTATCATTGCAGATGTTCACAGCACTGATGCCAATGCACTCCAGATTGTACCTGCTAGTTTCTGAATTATGTTGGCTCTCGTTTTTGTCTTTGCAGCTACCTTCTCAAGGTGGTCATGGAAGGTAAGGGTGCAGTCAAGTTTCACTCCCAGATATGATGGGAGTGTAATCAGGTTGCACATTTTTACCACAGAAAGCTACTGTGTTTTTGGCACTCTTATTATCAGGGTGGAATGCACTTACTATTGTTTTTCCAGTGTTTGGTGTTGGCTGTTTGGAAATGCTGGTAGTACCTCACATGATGCGATGAGAGTTTTTCCACTTTTGTCTTTGGACACGAATGTTAGGTCTGAATTGTACAACCATTGCCAGTGACTTGAATGGAATGTTTATCGTTGTTTTAGGTCATACATTAATTGTAAGTCCTGTGCAGATATCCAGTCCATGAGATCTTTGCTATCAGTTTCATTTGTTTTATAGCCCCACATAGCATGGTGACTATTAAAATCGCCTGGATAAATGCATGGAATAAAGGTACTATATAGCGCTGGTTTGACCATCTTGTACTAGGGGCTTTATAAACATTGGTAAGGTGGAGCTCCCCTACTTTGATGGTTGTGGTAAATGTGCTCTCCTCTTCCGTTGATGGAACAACATTAAAATCTGTGATGGTGTCCTTGATGTACCTTGCCAAGCCATATTTTGGATGATAGTGGCTGGTTGTTAGATTGTATCCGTAGATCCAGCCTATTGTTCATTGCTAACAAGGGTCTCTTGTACCATAAGGATGTCCATGTTATAAATCTTCAGCAGATTTCCAAGGTACTTACATTTTCCTCATGAGAGTCCTTTGACACTAAGTTGCAGGATTCAATAAGTTCCAGGGCCTATCTGGCATGTTGTGTGTCTGAGGAAGAACTTTAGGATTTGTTGAGTTGCTGCTCTGATGACTGGGAGATCGCTGAGCAATGTTCAGTCGCCGAGCTGATGGCATTCGTTGTGAATTCTCACTTAACACAGTGGGCTGCGTGAAGGCTGCCATCTTCCACTCCACTGAATACAATCAAGGACTTATCATATCAAATTAGCATTTTACTTCAATACATTTATTAACATGCAGCAGGCAGACATACAAGTGAACTAATCCATACCATCTGTGAACCAATACAGAGTGTGGTGTGACATGCAAGATGCTTGATGTTCCTGTCATTTTATGGCAGAGCCAGATTTATTTTATATTGATATTTTAGTTTGGGTTCAAAGCTGGTGTTTAAGTATCCTTCCCCGCTTCCAATTATCCTTACACCATCTAAATATAAATCCAGGATGCAGTCTAAGTAATAAAAATATGTATAGAAAACAGATACTGTAAAATAAGTGTTATTCAAGGATAGGGCCTGATCCTGAAAGGTGGTTTGGACTTTCAGCTCCCATTAAAGGCAACAGGTGCTTAAGTTGTTCAGCACCTCCTAGGATCAGGTCTTTTAATACTATTTGTTTTGGAAAAACAGAAAAGGGATGAGAATTTATGGACTAATCATATGTGAGAAATGCTTGTGGAATGGGATCTTAAGATATGTTTCTCCACTCACTCAGAGCCAGGTTTGCATAACCCTTTATTATGCCTAGTTTCAATTTTGCACCCATATTCAGATTCCTGTAGTTAATTAATACAGAACAGTGAATGAACAATTTATCAGACCCTGATCTGCGGCACAGAAGTGCAAAAGAATGTAGCCAATTAGTTCATGTTATCATCCATTTATCATTATGTTATTTAGTTGTATGATCAACTCACATTTCATACATAATCAATGCATGCTAAATAGATTTAAATTGTAGGATTACAGAAATATAAGGTTGACAAGTATTTAGGAGTGATGATTGTATATTAGGCATAGAAGCGAAGCCTGACTATAATGCAAGGCCTTACAGGCTGAGGCCTGTAAGATTTTAGCTTAGCCATATGAGGCCATAGGCTTTAGAAAGCTTGACATGAATGGGTGACCTAGGAATAACCCTATGCCAGTAAGGTTATAAGATTACTGGAAAGAATGTGCCAATATCCAGAAAAACAGACCACAAGGTACTGTCCAAGACCACAAGACAACTGAATGTAAATCATAGGATGTCCTGCTTTGACTGCAATTACCATGGATATGCATAGATGTTAGTGAAAATAAAGAGACCTAAGAAACGAACTATGAAAAATGGGGCACCCAATATTCCTGGGGTGTGAAAGTAAATATAAGAAAAAAGAGGGTTGAAACCCTCATGCATGCACATAATGTGTAGCCACAGGATAAAGGCTAGGATAAAGATAATATCTATCTATAGGATAAAGGAGATTCCATGGTTGGGCTACCGTAGGAAGACCCATAGGAAACCCCAGCAGGAACCACCCCAGCAGGAACCACCTGTTGAGAAAGCCATCAGACCCTAGAATATCTTTGGGGATGTGAGTATAACTACAGTATTAGCCATTGCATGGGATTTTGTAGGATTTACATATGCATGGATAATTGTAACTTTATTTATTGCTTTCATAAAACTTGTAGTACAAATAAGACTTTGTACTTGTGATTGCATCTGTGGTCCCTATCCTTGGTCGTCATGGGTTTCCTAAGTCTCCAAATTTGAGAAAAGCACCAGAGGTGATTAAACCTGTAGCAACAGGAGCTGAACCCATTGTGGTTTAACACAGAATCACTAAGTTCAATTTAAATTAAAAAAGGTTATAAGAGGAAAATATTAGAAGAAAGTGCTTGCTTTAATGTATGTATCACCAGACCTATATAGCAAAGAGAATGTTGCAAAGCTGTTTTATCTTGATTGTATTATCTTTTAAATGTATGTACATTTCTCCTTTTCTACTAAACCATCAGTAAAGATAAAGATTATGTCACAGAAGTCACAGATTCTGTGACTTTCAGGAGACCTCCGTGACATTTTCTGCTTCAGTCCCAGGACCCTGGAGCCCTAAGCCCCAAGCCAAGGCAATGTGGGGGACCCTGGAGCCGTCAGCTGACACAGGTAGCGGTGGGACCCACAGCTCTGAGGTGCTGGGGCTGTGGCAGGAGAAACTTGGAGCAGTCAGCTGCTGTGGTGCAAGTGCTGGATACCCCATCCCCCTGCAGTGGGGTTCGGGCTACCCCATGTCAGCCCCACTCCCAATTATCGTTAGCAAAAGTCACAGACAGGTCACAGGCTTCCCTGAATTTCTGTTTATTGCCCATGACCTGTCTGTGACTTTTACTAAAAATATCGGAGACAAAATTTTAACCTTAACCATCATTAATCAGAACTGTTACTTAACTTCCTGTCTTTCTGAGGTATAAAGCAACAGAGTGGGGAAAATGGGTAATAAGCCTCAGGGGAAAACATATTTTATGATTTCTTCTTTCACAATCATCCCTCTTTCCTGGATGCATGGCTTCTTACATAGGAATGCGTAACCATTGTAATTACTAGATTAAATTTCTTCTTGATTAATCCCTCAGCTTCCTAGGATCTGGGTCAAGCCCAAATGTTAATGCTTCATAGCAAAAAAATAACTAACTAAATAAAAATGTGTCCTGGGGGGGAGAAGTCAGGGATTTTTGGATATACTTGTTTCTACAATTCCACTTCTGCCTCTTGGCCAGCTTTCTAGTTGAACGATCTGCCCACCTCCAGCAGGCCCCAGGACATAGCAAATTTGTCCGATGCAACAGAAAGCCAGAAACAGTGTACTAGCGGAAAGCCTCAAAATCTTTGTGTGTGACATAATATGTAAAAATGATAGATTAGCAAAAGGAACGGGAACCTAATAAAAATTGCTTGTATTCTGGTGTGCTAGAATGCCCCTCACTGAAGTCACTGTCTGCACTGATGTTGATCAGAACAATTTTGCTAAAGAGCCATAAAAAACAAAAAAACAAAGGATCAGTGGCTTCTAAGCACAGCTTCATGAACAATTAGAGCTGGTACGTTATCATTATGTTTAACAAAAAGCTTCACATCAAGATGAGGCTAGAGATATAAAGGATAGGAATACAGTCCTGAAGACAACAGAAGTACTTACATAAAGGCTTCAGAATCAAAACCATAGCCAGACACGAGCACGTTGGAGTGGTCGGTATCAGAGCAGACTTCTGAAGTCTTCTCTAGCTGGTAGGTTCTGTGCTGCAGTAACTCTCTCTCTCCCCCTCCCTTGCCACTAGGAGAAGAGTGACAGCAGGCTTGCTTCCACTGTAGGAATGTATCTACAGCTTTGGCTCACAGAGTCGTGCAATCACAGCAGGATCTCTGCTTTCATTTATTACAAAAAAAGTAAAATTCCTTACCCTCATGTGTGCAAAGAGAAGCTTAAAAATGAGCGTAGCCAGTGCCGTGATGGCTACTTGAGCCAGCAACAACAGAGTTCTGAACTACTTCGTGTGTCTAACATGGTCGTCGTTGTCAATCCCGCGATTCGAGGATGATCTCTACCACGGATTTACGTATGGGTCCTGAGATGATTCAGGAGTCCAATCCTGGAACCACAGATCCACCTGCAATAGGTACAGACATTTTCTAGCAGGTCAGCTGTCTGCTGGAAGCAAGTTCCTTCTTTTTCCTGCCTTCTCTCTCTCTGTTTAGCTTCAAGGGCGAGATTCTTCTCCTTGAAGTGGGCCACTGCCTGATGGAGGATATGGCACCATTGAGGTCAGTTGATGGCTTGCTCTTCCCATCTTCTGATGTCCACATCAGTTTTTTTAAGATATGCTTTCAATATATCTTTGTAGTGTTTCCTCTGACCACCACATGATCTCTGACCATAGGTGAGTTGAGAGAGTAGAGAGATTGTTTTGGGAGGCAAAAATCTGGCTTCCACACACAATGTCCAGCCCAGAGTAGTTGGTGCATAAGAATCATTGCTTCAATGCTGATGACATTGGCTTCAGTGAGGATGTTGGTATTAGTGAGGCGATCTTCCTACTTGATGCGAAGGATCTTCCAGAAGCATCGTTGATGATACCTCTCCAAACTCCTAAGGTGTTGTCAGGTTTCTCATCCATAAAGGAATGTAGGGATGACAACTATCTTATAGACCTGAATCTTGGTATTCTTCTGTTGGTCACTGTGACCCGTCCATGCCCAGGGTAGCCAACTGATAATGCCAAGGTTAGGGCAGGCTGCAAAAGGAGAGCAGATTCTCCCAGCACTGGTGGGTGACACTGAGGCCAGGCTTCCCAACCAGCCACAAACTGCACTTCTGAATCC
The DNA here is from genome assembly GCF_026122565.2 of Emydura macquarii macquarii. Taxonomy (NCBI): domain Eukaryota; kingdom Metazoa; phylum Chordata; order Testudines; family Chelidae; genus Emydura; species Emydura macquarii. The sequence continues at coordinate 5,762,645 of NW_027133265.1, forward strand.
CCACAGAAGCCAGTACACAAACACATACAGCCCCCTTTATTGCATTTCAGCTCCAGGCTCCCAAATCAGTCACTAGGTCCAGCAAAGAGACCAGTTATTTAAACTCTCTGCTCTTTGCTAAAAAGGTTTCCTCTGACCCCACGGGGTCAGCCACAGTACCAGATCAATATAAGTTTGGATCTTACCTAAAATACCACGCTGGCAGCCAATCCTTTAGTATCTAAACTAAAGGTTTATTGTAAAAAAAAAAAAAAAAAAAAGAAATAAACCATGAGAGAAATGTTAAAGGGTTAAAGTAAATCACAGATATACAAATGATTAAAAGTTCATTTACATCAGGTTTCTGGAAGAAATGTGGATTTGCAGGCTTGTATAGTTCCCTCTGGTACACATCCAGTACCTGGATGGGTCTAAGTCCTTCGGTTCAGTTGCAAGATGAATAGATCCAGAGGTAGGTGTGTGTCTGCAGCTGGACAGGAACATAGACAAAATGGTTTATCTGGTTTGATCTTATATACCTTCTGTCCTGGCCATGCGGCCTTGTGGAATGTTACCTGAACTAAAATGGAGTCCAGAGTCACATGGGCAAATCCTGGTGACTTACTAGGTGATGCTACTTTTAGAATTTCACAGGAACCAAAATGGAGTCCAGAGTCACATAAGCAGGTTCCAGTGACTCACTGGTGATGCTGGCTTCTCCCCCTGGGCCCCTTGCACCTGGGAATTGTCTTAATGGGCCATTATGCAGGCCATTGTTCTGCAGCCATCCTGTCTGGGGTGTTGTCCAGGCAGCACAATTTGAAATACAGATACCTCAAATATATCTATAACTTCCATTTCACATGAACATAAGTATTATCTTACTTAGCATACTATAACCTTCCGAACAGTACCTGACATGGCATATCCCACGTGGATTATTATGATTCTGCCATACTGATGTCACACAATATACTAAATGCCCCTCCACTCAAGCCAGCCCGCATGACACCTCCAACACGAGACTGGTGTAGAAAGGAGTAATCGGGGCTCCTGAATACACCTCAGGGCCCCCCCATCCAGATAGCATGACAGTCACAATCCATGAAAACAAGTCAGAGCAATTTCCAAAAGGAAGCACTGCACACTGGATCCTGTGCTGAACCTCTCTGTCAATTTTTGCATTTTGAAAGAGCTGACTACCAAGATAGCAGAAATGCTCCATTGTTTCCAAAGTCTGTTCCTCAACAGTAATTTGTGGTAGTTCATGTGCAAGACCTGAGGCAGGCTGATAGAGCACTTTAATCTTCTTGATATTAAATGAAAGTCCTAAGCTTTGGTAGGCTTGTGCAAAAAAACCCAGTGTGGACTGAAGGTCATTCTCAGTATGCACAAGGATAGCACAATCATCAGCATACTGAACGCCCTAAGGATTTTAGACTTTGAGCGGAGACGTCAAAGATTAAAAAGCCGCCCATCCATTCTATATTGAATGTCAACTTCAATGGGGAGACAGTCTTTACTGAGGACCAGAATGACTGCTAAATAGATGGTACATAAGAACAGCCATGCTGGGTCAGACCAATTGTCCATGTAACACAATACCCTCTCACAGTGGCCAGTACCAAATGCTTCAGAGGGAATGAACAGAATAGGGCAATTTATTGAGTCTTCCATCCCCTGTCATCCAGTTCCAGCTTCTGGCAGTCAGAGCTTTAGGGACACCCAGAACATGGGGTTGCATCCCTGACCATCTTGGCTAATAGCCATTGACGGATCTACCGTCCATGAACTAACCTAATTATTTTTTTAATCTAGTTGTACTTATGGCCATCACAGCATCCGATGTCAATGAATTCCACAGGTAGACTATGCATTGTGTGAAGTACTTCCTTTTGTTGGTTTTAAACCTGCTGCCCATTTACTTCATTGGGTGACCCCCTAGTCCTTGTGTTATGTGGAGGGGTACATAACTTCCTTATTCACTTTCTCCAGACCATTCATGATTTTATAGACATCTATTATGTCCCTCCCCTCCCGGCAGTCTCTTTTCTAAGCTCAAAAGTCCCAGGCTTTTTAATATCTCCTTGTATGGAAGCTCTTTCATACCCCTAATCATCATTGTTGCCCTTCTCCCTACCTTTTTCAATTCTATATTTTCTGTCTTACTCCCTCTCTCTTTCCTAATGATTCCTAATATTGATAACTTTTTTTGACTGTCACTGAACATCGACATATATCTTCAGAGAACTATCCACAAGGATTCCAAGATCTCTTTCTTGAGTGGTAATAGATAATTTTGAACCCATCATTTTGTATGTATAATTGGGACCATTTTTCCCTAATATGCATTATTTTGCACTTATCAACATTGAATTTCATTTGCTTTTTCGTTGCCCAATCACCCAGGTTAGTGAGAACCCTTTGTAACTCTTTGCAGTCAACTTTAAATTTAACTATCATGAGTAATTTTGTATCTGCAAATTTTGCAACCTCACTGTTTACCCATTTTTTCCCAATAATTTATGAATATGTTGAACTGCACAGGTCCCAGTACAGATCCTTGGTGGACCCTGCTCTTTATCCTGCAATATTGTGAAAATTGACCATTTATTCCTATGCTTTGTTTCCTACCTTTTAACCAGTTACTGATCTATGAGAGGACCTTCCCTCTTATCCCAGGACTGCTTAGATTACGTAAGAACCTTTGGTGAGGGACCATGTCAAAGACTTTCTGAAAGTGCAAGTACACTATATGCACTGGATCACCCTTGTCTGTGTGTTTGTTGACTCCCTCAAAGAATTCTAATATATTGATTTCCATTTACAAAAACCATGTTGACTCTTCCCCATTATATTGCATTTATCTACTTATCTGATCATTTTGTTCTTTACTATAGTTATAACCAATTTGCCTGGTACTAAAGTTAGGCTTACCGGGCTGTAGTTGCTTAGATCACCTCTGGAGTCTCTCTTAAAAATAGCCATTATGTTAGCTATCCTCCAGTCATCTGATACACACTGATTTAAGCAATAAGTTACATAACACAATTAGTAATTTTGTAATTTAATATTAGAGTTTCTTCAGAACTCTTGGGTGAATACCATTTGGTCCTGGTAATTTATTACTGTTTAATTTATTAATTTGTTCCTAAATGTCCACTACTGACACCTCAATCTGAGGCAGTTCTTCAAATTGATCACTTAAAAAAAAAAAAAAAAAAAAAAAAAAGGCTTAGATGTGGGAATCTCCCTCACATACTCTGCCTAGAAGACTGATGCAAATAATTAATTTAGCTTCTCCACAATGGTCTTATCTTCCTTGAGTGCTCCTTTAGCACCTTCACCAGTTGCTCCACTGATTCTTTGGCAGGCTTCCTGCTTCTGGTGTACTTAAATTTTTTTTTGCTTGTTAGTTTTTTTCCTCTTTAGTTAATTGCTCTTCAAATTTTTTTTCTGCCTAATTATAGTTTTATATTTGACTTGTTAGTGTTTATGCCCCTTTTTATTTTCCTCAGTAGGATATGACTTCCAATTTTAAAAGGATGCCCTTTCTCCCCCCAATTGTGTCTTTTACTCTACTGTTTAGCCATGGCGGCATTTTTGGGAGGGGCTGCTTTCTTTTATTTTTATTTTTATTTTGGGTATACATTTAATTTGGACCTCTATTATGGCATTTTAAAATAGTCTTCATGCAGCTTGCAGGCACTACACCCTTGTGACTGTTCATTTTAATTTCTGTTTAACTAGCTTAATCATTTTTGTGTAGCTCCCCTTTTTGGAGTAAAATGCTGCTGTGTTTGTTTCTTTGGCATGTTTCCCCCTTCAAGGATGTTAAATGTAATTACCTTATGTCATTATTACCAAGTGGTTCAGCTATATTCACCTCTTGAACAAGATCCCATGCTCCACTTAGGAGTAAAATCAGGAATTGCCTCTCTCCTTATTGGTTCCAGGACATGATGCTCCAAAAAGCAATCATTTATGGTATCTAGAAATTTTATCTCTGCACCCCTTCCTGAGGTGACACGTAATCAGTCAAATATGAGGATAGTTGAAATCCACATTATTACTGCTTTTTCTGCCTTTGTAGCCTCTCTAATCTCCCTGAGCATTTCACCATCATAGTCATAGCTATACTCTTATCTATCAAGAGTATCATCACTCACCACACCTTCCTTTTATTGCAACACCAAACTCAAACAAGGCCAGTTTAGTAACTCCGATTACTACTTCATAGGCATCATTAGCAGGGTTTCATGCCCAGGTCCACAGCTGCCAGAAGCTGGGAGCGCTAGGAAAGCAATAGCATCTGTAACATTTGAAGAGAAAGGTCCCAGCATGTTACTCTGCCATAATCCCTTAGATGACGAGTGAAAAACAAGCAGCTAACAGCAGAATTTCTGTACAAGTTTGGGTTGAGAGGAGGCAATTTTGTGTTCTGAAAGTGCAATTTTGTTTTTTGTTTGTTTGTTTTGAGTGTTTTGTTCCAAGTGTGGGGCTTGATTTCAGTGTTTGCTGATATCCCTTAATGAGGGAGCAACACAGACCTAGTGTGGCTGGGTTTAAACGCCAGTCACTAGTGAACACTGGAGCAGTTAACAGCAGAGTTTGTGGGTGACTGTAGGAGGGAGTTTATGAGGAGAAAGAGTGGAGGGGATTCCCCTCCCCTTCTTTTTTTCTAGGAATAGGGCCTATGAAGAGAAGAAAATTATGGCTATTGAGGCAGCACTAGAAGCAACCAAGGAGGAGAGGAGACAAAGATGATGGTCGGATGTGGAAGCTGCAGGATGCATCATACTTGAGAGGATATCTGATGGAAACTATGTATTAAATGTCTTCTGATAGAGTTCAAGGCAGAGAAGATCCAAGGAATAGAGATGCAGCTGGAAACAATGGAATTAAGTCAGGTATTTAAAGTTATAATGCAGGAGAGGACATGGGAGGGGATACAGACAACTCAAGATTTGTGGATACTTGCCAAACAAAAGGACTTGGAAGGCCAGAAGAGGAGGTTGGTCCATGGAAGAATGTGACCAAGACTGAAGAAGAGATCAGCTAGTGGTGGTGAAATAAATTGAACAACAGTTTGCTGCACTGGGGAATGAGAAGGTGAAACAGGCAGAAGATGGAGTGATGAGGAAGAAAAGAGGAAGAGATGATGGAGATAGCCAGGAACTGGAGCATATGGAAAAATGAGGATGATGTACAGGGGACTGAGAGAGAGAACTTAAGAGAGATTCATACCAACACCAGGAAGAGACAGGTCTATGTGACTGGAGTCTCCATACTCAGAAGAACTGACAAGCCTGTCACCAGACCAGATCCACAGAACAGAAGAATGTGGTCTCTGCTAGTAGCAAAGATACAAGATATGGACATGAGGCTGAAAAGGATCCCGATGAGAGAAATCCTCTGATTGTGCTCCATGTCAGTACAAATGACAAGGCTAGATTCCCACTGGAATGGATCAATTGCAGGGATGACCCAACTGGATGAGTAACCACCTCAAAAAGTTTATTAGGAGTAAGCAAAAAGCATATAGGGAATGAGAAAAGAGATTATCAGCAAATCAAGCTACACCATGGAGGTTAGAAAATGTAGGAATAAAAGTGAGAATCAGCTTGACTTTTAGCCAATTAGCCCTTGCCAAGGAAATTAAAATAAAGATGTTTGTTAGTTATATGAATAAAAAGAGAATAAGGATGGATGAGATTAAGCCACTATGCAGTGCAAATGGGAAGGAGATTAAAAATAATCTATAATGCCGGCCCAAAAAACAAAATGAATACTTTGCTTCAGTTTTCAATAAGGATAACATGGACATGAAGGCAGGATGGCTGACTTAAGCAAGCATATAGAAATGGAAGTTACAAGTGAAGTGGAAGAAAAATTTAAAGATCTTAATGTATGCAAACTGAGAGGGATCTGATAATTTACATCCCAGAATACTGGAAGAACTGGCACATGAGCCGGCTAGCCAAGTAGGATGGGCTTTTAATAAAAATATCTATTCGAGGGTAGTGCCATATGACCAGAGAATAGTTATCATACGTATTTTTAAGAAAGGGGGAAAAAATGATCACGGCAATTATGGACTCAGTGTGACCTCAGTACTAGCCAAGGCTTTTAAACAAATTTTGAAGAACAATTAAATAAATGGATGTAAACAGTAAAGGAGATGTAAAGCAACACAGGTTTACCAAAAAATAAATGGACAGGTCAGGTCAGACTGGCAGATATTTTGGGAGGTGGGGTGAGGGAGGTGTTTGCCTTCCTTTACAGTGTGGGGTGTGGCGAATTACCAGGATTATCTGGGTCTCTCTCACTTAATCATTTCTCTGTGGTTGCAGGGGCCTCAGATGTAGGTGCACCTCAGCCTCTCCTATTCTCTCCCTACGGCATGTTACAGTCCAGTCTTCTGTGGGCTGTAATACTTCGGTCTAATTTTGGTTGTTGCGTTTAGTGTGTGGGTGTTGGTGACTTGTGATATACAGCAGGTCAGATGAGGCAATCTGGTGGTCCCTTCTGACTATAAACTTTACGACTATGATTGAGGAGCACCCTGGATGGTCCTCCTATAAAAACACACCATGAGGTGGCAAGTATTACATGCCTTGTACAGACTGGTAAACAGACAGAGAGAAGAAAAGTGATTTTTTCAAGATCATACAGCAAGTTGGTAGAAGGATCAACTAGTCCTATCTCTTCATCCCCTATTATAATGACTGGCACCCACAGCCTCCTAAGAGATAGATACTCATATATTACAATGGAGGCAATAAAGCATAACATTTGTTGCTTAAGATTTGCATTTGAAAGACTTATATCACTTAAAACAGACTACCTTCATTTATTTGCAGATCAGATTAGGATCTAATCCCGAAACACACATTCTTTTACTCTTCTACTAATACAATTCAACCTTAACAAGCCAGAATCACATTAATGAGATTCAATATAAAATATGTCCAATTGAATGCACTAAGAAGAAAGATACTGTCCAAGGCCAACCATTACATACATTGTGATAGAACAACTACAGACTTCTACCTGCATATTGAATAGCACCTGGATCAGCAATAATTACAGTTGTCTGTGCCACACTGTGGCTTGGGGAGAGGGAAAGACAGGTAAATAAGCTCATATCTACTTTTGCAGACTTTCTTCTTAAATAAAAGATTTTCACAGTTAAAGTTCAATTGCATTAATGAGATATACGTTTGTATACGATAGTTTCAGTTTTCCAAAGCCACATACTGCTTAAGTAAATGGTATTAACTGAACTATACAACATCAAAAGCAGAATCCAAATCAGATTCCTCTCATCTCCAAAACTAAAGAATTGTAACAAATACAAGACATGTATTGCTCAAGTTTAATGGTTCAAGATATCTAATTTGTAATCTTCAGTTTGCATTTAGTTCTGTATCTTTTAAGGCCAAATTCAGCTTTATAGTGCCCACTGATTTAAATATCAGCTCTAACACAATATGTAGGGGCAGAATTTGGCCACTAAAAATGAGAGCTACAGTAGCTTTTCTCAAGCTCCTCACTAAGGGGTAGTACTTTCAAAGGAGCCTGTGGGAGTTAAGCACCCAAATCACACTGAAAGGCAGTGAACTGGGCACTTAAGTCCTTTAGATTTGTTTGGAAATCCTCCCTCACTCCCCCACCCCCGACCTAAGTATGAGCGTTAACATGGGTGTGTTGGGTTTGGTGAATTTTGTTTAAATCTATGATCTGATTATATTATAAAAGAATTGTGAATCATGATATTCAAGTGTATCTTTTTTTAAAAAAAAGTTTCAGTGTACAGCCTGGACCTCAAAGAATGTAAGAACAAATAAGCAGGTCTTAGATGGTTAAGTCTTGCCAACAGTATGACCTGGAATTGATTCAAAACATTTCACTGCAATAGAGATGTCAGCAGGCCAGGTGTGGCATACTGTTTGCCAAACTGCAGTTACCCACTTTAAACAGAAGAAATCCAAATTGTAAACATCACTTTTACTTTACATACAGAGGGTGGATTTTTAAAAAAGCCCTTTGTAAACTTGCTTTTTTAAAATCACATTTCAATCCTCACCGTAACAAAAGCGTTGGCACTGGAACAATATGGTGATGAAATATGTAGTGTATCCAATGTCATAACAAAAGGAAACCAACAGTTGCATTGTACCAGATAAACTAAATAGGTTCTATCTTTAGCCAAAACTTCCCGTGAAGCTCAAAATTCAAGTGTTACTTACTCACAAAGCAGAACACCATTTTCTAATCCAGACCGAAAATCTTTGTCACCAAAACTTCTGCCTGTTACTTGCTGAAAAATAATAAGGGGAAGCAAAAGAGAAAAAAGGAGTCCATTAACAGGTGCATGTTGAAAGGATACTTTGTTATTTAAAGTCTTTAGAGCAAAAGTAACATGACAACTCTTTGGGTACTGCCAGTAAAATCCAAGATGTTTCCTGCATCTAAAAGGACCCTCTTTTTCATTGAACTATTTAACACGCAACACAAAGGCTTCTCTGCTGATCCTTTAGAAATATAACTATGGTTTAACATTAGAGAATGGTTTAATGTAAGGGTCACTGTAACCCACAGAATAGTTGTCAATCTAGGCATTTTTAAACGAAACTAGTATATTTACACAAAGCTGAGTATGTGTATCTTTTTTACATAACAAATATACTTCACTTTAGGTGCTGTTCATGGACCTAATCCGGCCGCCCTTATTCACATGAGCTATTTCACAGGGGCACTAAAATTATCAAAGCTATTCACATAAGTTGGGGTTGCAAGACCTTACCATATGATTTGTTACACAAATGTGAGGCAACCTCCTAATTACCTGTGCCTTGTTTGTAATAAGTTTAAGAACACAAAGTTAGTAAGCTAGCGAAAAAAACGCACATTATTTAGAGACCGATTGCAATGCTGTTACTCATATTGAACACTTCATGCCATGAAGTCAAATGGGACTTTCACATGAAGTGAGGATGGGAAGTATCTGGTCCTTAGTATTTTTGAAGAAAGCTAGATTGAGACTGATCTTTTATATCCACAGGACAAGGTATGGCATGGGTAGGAACAGCACAAGCTCTCTCATAATGCTCCAGTCATTTGAAACAATGCTACTCTAGAGGGAAGACCTCTACCAGGTGAGAAGAGTGTTCTTTCACTCCTTGGCCTCTGAGAACAGACTGCAAAAACAGACACCAAACAATATCAAATATTACCAAATATGGAGTTAGAGAGATACGGAGGCATGTGGTTCATTCATTAGAGACTGCAACTGAAACAACGCATTTCAACTAAGAAATCACCCATCAAAAAGCCATCAGATGGGAATCACTGTCACTACTAACCTAGAATAGTTTCAAATCAGTAACAGTGCAACATTTATTTATTGTGACGGTTTGCTTGTACAACTCACATGCACAGCTGAAACAATGAAAATGGTACAAGAGTAGACAGCAGATGAGGAAAGGATAGAAGATTTATGAACAGCCCATGTCTGTATAAAAAGGAAATAGAAATAAGTAAGGCATGGAAAGGTGACAACTGTTCTACAGACTCCAGTTGGTGCAGAGGAAGTATTAATTGGCTGCAGGCCCCCTGATTTGGGGGGAGCTAAAAATACAAATGAGACTCTGTTCCATTAGAACCATGTTTCTAACGTTTTCAAGGTCATTGTCTTCACAGGGAAAGGCAAAAGGAAAATCAGCTGCTAGGGCTGAAAGGTGCAAGCAGCTGGGCTTCACTTCTGCCACAGGAAGAAGAGGTTGCTCACTTGGTGTAGAAAATGAGATTGTTTGAGATACCTCCCTTTGGGAGCTCCACTTCAGGTGTGCATGTGCCTCTCGAGTCCTTGATCGGAGATTTTCAGTTAGCAGTGTCCATTCAGCCCACGCACATGCCCTATACTTCCTCATGCCCGATACCAAGACTATATAGGGCAAACCAAACTCAATTCCTTCTCTACCTAATGTCCCCTAGGGAACAGCCCAAAACAGAGGGAAAGGAGGACAGGCTGTGGAGCTCCCATAGCGGGACACTCCTCGAAGGACCACAATGACTGCACTTCTTTGAGTAGCCTCCCTTCTGGTGCTCCACTTCAGGTGACTTCTGAGAAATATCCCCAGATGGAGGAGCAAGTTCCGGAATAGAGTCCAGAACTGAAGATAATACCACAGGATCAAGTGCCACATCAGATCTGACAGCATGGGTCAGGCATAATCTTTTCAAAACCTATCTATCGAAGTCCATGTAGGGGCCCTACATATTTCAGGTCCCGGGATATTCTTCAGTAATGTCATAGATGTTGCCTGTGATCTGCTGGAATGTGCCCATAGCATTGTAACAAGTGATAACACATCCAGACATCCATCTCTGTCTCTTAGTAGAGATCGAGAACATTGTGGAACTATCCACAAAGGAAATGACAAGCTTAAGTTACTTAATATATTGTTTGGTCCTATCTGTGTGGAAGATCAATGACCTTCTAACATCCTAGATATGTAAACAGGATTCCTGTAGAGAACTATGTGGCTATGGAAAAAACACTGATGGATGAACTGATTAAGGTGGAACTCCAACAGAATTTTAGGTAAGGATTCAGTGTGTGGATCTAAAGAGACCTTGTCCTTAATGAATACTATACAAGTGGGGATGTGCCATCAAGACTCCAATCTCCCTGACCCTACATGCCAACATGATGGCTACTAAAAAAGCTGGTCTTCATAGATAAACACAACAGAGAACAGGTTGCCATTCATTCAAATGGATTTCTAAACTACAGCTAGCGATTCCCCAAAGCCTTAACCTAGACGATATCACATGAGCAAATATGGAGAATTCTACTGGAAGAGGAAAGGCTCATATTGTGGCCAAATGGATCTTAATCGAACTAATCGATCACCCAGATTTCTCTTGATTCAACAGCTAATCCAGGGTGACTGAAAGTGGCACCAAACCAGGGAGGAGGCAGCAATGACATCATTGGAAGAATCTCTTCCATTATTGCAGGTAAGTAGCTTGGGTTGATTTTTTTCTACTATTCAGGAATACCTGTTGTACTTACATATTGCAAGAGGATTCTCATCCTTCATGACCCTCACTGATTTGCTCATGATAAGGGGTAGGAAATGAAGGCAAACATTCCTGAGAGCTCTGAGCTCCAACAGATTGCCATGGAAACTGATTTCCTGAGTTTCCCATCTGCTCTGAGTCATGAAAGTATTGCATTGGGCTCCCATTCCAACAATGATACATCTGTTGTTAAAGTCACTGATTGGGCTGAGCGACAGAAGGAACAACTGCACAGATGTTGAGTTGATCCTTTCAGCAATCTAAGGAGTGCCTCACTTGTAGAGGAACCGGCACGTCTGTCCAAGGTGTGTCTAACTAGAGAACAGGTCGTTCTGAGCCAACTCTAAAAGCAGCAGAAACATAGTCTTGCATTATCGGTAACAAAGGTGAAAGCTGCCATGTGTTCAGGAGCAGAAGACGACAGTTCTTTATTATGGTTTGAGGGCTCCACTGAATTGCCCATACCAGACCAGATAAGGTTATGAATCTGTCTAAGGGAAGACTGAATCTGGCAGTCAATGAATCAAAATATGTCCCTATAAACTATTTTCTGTACAGGGGTTGTCATGGGCTAATGGGTACAGCTGTAAATCCAGAGGTGCAGGAGGATTCAAACCCTCAACCAACCCATTAAAACTGTTGCTTTGAAGATGTCTGTGCAGTCATGGAGGGCAGTTGGGGGCCCGTTTTCTCTTAAACCTATGTCTTTTTCTGGGGGTTCCTGAAAGGAGATGTTGACGAACCCTGAACAAAAACAGACAACTGAAAATCTCTTTCATCCTCTTCCATCTCATCCGAAGGAGGAGCACCCACATAAAATGGTGGCGAGTCCCGCAGTACCAGAGGATGACAATCCACAGACCAGTGTCTCAGAACCGACAGATGCTCAGTAACCATGGGGAGCAGGGACTCTGGTTCATCTGTTATGGAGAGATCCTTTGCATAACTAAGCTCCTGGGTACTGAACAGGGGACCGGTACCGACGCAGTAGCTGGGACCACAGTCACTGAAGACGGCAACACCACCGATGGAGGGCCTCCCAAAGAGGATGGTGAAGGTGTCTGGAGCAGGTGCTTGCTTGGTGCCAAGGATGCTGCACGCCTGGGTACTGATAGCTGGGCTAAACTCAATGGTGCCAGTCCTAAGTGTCTATGCTTGCTCTCTTTGCTGCCAGAAGGTAGCAAGACCCTGTTGGAGCAATGTCTCTCCTTTATGCACCAGTACTCATAGGACTCCTTCGCTGGTACTGGCAGGGCCATAAACTCAACAGTACTGAGTCGAGAGGTTGAGACTTGGAAACAGTAGATCTCGCTGGGGACCTGGACTTTATAGGAGCTGGCCTCTTAAGGTGAGAATCCGCATTTCTCTTTCTGGAAGCCTTCCCTTTCTTAGGGAAAGCCTGTGCCGATGGAGAAGTGGCACTAGATATGTCTGCAGCCAGATGTACTGGGAGGCTGGGGAAGGTGTCTTGATCTAAGAGAATTCCAAACGGGAGCGTTCCATCATTAGCAGAGTTTAATCTCCCTGTTTTGACTTACCCTGGACATGGACGGCCAGGCAGAAGCTGCTCTTCTGAAAGACATGGGACACCCACAAGCAACAGACACACTTAGAATGGCCGTCACTCACAGGAATAGCCTCTCAGAAGGAGAGGTGTCATTTGAAACAAGGCAAAAGCAAATGGAACAAATGCCCCGTTTTGCCAAAAAAGTCGGGATGTCTGGGACAGGACTTAAACATGGGACTGTCCTGGCCAAAACAGGCTATCCTATATAGCCTCGGTACACAGCACAAGGAAGCACAGGGCATATGCGCAGGCCAAATGGACAATGCTAACTGCAAATCTCCGATCCAGGGCTCAGCAGGCACATGTGCACCTGCAGTGGAGCACCCATAGAGCCACTACTTAATGAAGTATCTGGGGATCCTAAAGACCTCTCTCTCACTCACCAACACACCAGCCCCTTTTTATGTCAAGTCAGTCTGTTGAGTTTGGAATATGTCCCAAAGAATCTCACTTAACTACTCCCCATAAATCCTTAGGTCAGCACCGTGGAGCGTTGCGATAGTGGCACTCAGCACTCCGATACTGTGAGGTTGGATGCTTTAGAAAAATTTAAGACAAATAGGTTCTAATCTGCCACATTTGGGAGTAGAGGGTATTGCAAGGCAAAAAATTGTCCATTAATATTCAGCCATTCATATTTTCAAACATAAAACCACTACACTAACTACAGTGACTCCATTAAAAAACAGATAGCTATAATTGTTACATTACATTAATTCCACCATGTTCTGTCTATGAATAACTTTGCTATAGACAAAACTGTTTTAGTTGCATCTAAGGGTCAAATAAGATATCAAGGCTCTGCCATTCTAAGGGTAAGAACAACACTGCTGGTCTAACTACTTACCATTCCTATTTTATGGGTTTCTATGTAGAGAGGAAAAACTGCAAATCAGTAATCAGAAGTACAGAACACTGGGGAAAGCAGCTAAAAACAGGTTTCAATTGCTTCTGCTCCCACACCCATGCTCAATATTAATCCAATGCAAACCACACACAGTTCCAATATATTCCAAGCTTCCTGCCTATGCCACAAAAATAAAGAGGGATATGTATGGAGATACCTTAATAAATGGCAAAAAGGGGATTAAACTGGGTTGAATTTCTGGCAATTTCTTACAATTTCTAAATGAAGTACCAATCAATAATTAAGCCCCGTTCTGAGCTTTGTAATCCAAAAATAATTTGCACTTCTAAATATGTAATTTGTAATTAAAGCAAATATTTTCTTTGTATATTTTTTTAATCTAAGTTATTTGCTATGTTTCTTAAAGCAAGCATGTATATGGCACGCTGTTTGTGGTGGATGGATCATTTGCCAAACCATTGATAAGATCTATAAACTCAGAGAAATGGGAAGACACCCCTTTTTGTGTGGTATTGTAACTAAAATAGAGAACAGAAGCTAAGTGTAATATGATGTGTCACCACATTTTACTTGCATGAGGAATTGTTTGAGTTAGAAGGAAATATAATCCAGATGACTATGTAAAGGCCTATATCCAATTTCAAGGTAATTATTTCACTGCTGGATTTGTCAGTTCATTAACACTAGACAATCCAAGGGGCTGAAGACTGAAAGAAAAAAAAAAAGCTTAATTTTTTAATCAACAAGAGGCAACTAAACCACAGCATAGTAGTTTTCTGTACCACAATATGGCAGATTCTTTTGTGTGTGTTACTGTGTAAATACTTATTTTGCAGATATACAATGTTGTTGCTGATTAACTCATTGCTTTGAATGTTCTTTTGCAGCTCTATAAATTGCTAAATTAATGCCATCAAGCACTGCTGTTACCCAACCACTAAAATAACGCCACATTACACAATTCTGTTTTCAACAAGCTTCAGTTCACATTGGGAAATGTGATGAAAACAATCATTACTGATGCTTGATGTGATATACTGCATTGAGCTAACAAGCCTCTGGTGTCAAAACAGCTTACGGGCAGAAAAAAAGAAAGGAGACAAATCACTGAGCAGATGTTGTGCCCAGGTGAAGTTTATCCCAGCCAAAAGATTCATACTTGACTCATCAATGCCAAAGTTTAGAAAGTAGCCAGCTTGCTTTTTGATTTGCATGTCTGATCTCTGAGAAAGCAGTGAGGAAAAAAAATAAAACAATTACAGAAACTGACAGGCAGGCAATCTGGGAAAGCTATTTATTACTTACTGTGTACTGGGGCAACAGTTTGTGAAGGACGGCAGCAAAAAGATGAGCTTCAAAAAGATATAGGAGGTCTGCATTTGGCACACTATTCTTTTTCCTCTGTGTGCAGCAGTGAAATTGAGCACCAAGAATTTTTTTTTTTTTTTAAGTTTTAACAGAATAAGAGTCAAATAGTGTCTCTAGATAACATCTCACTTCATTGAGAGGTATAGCTTAATATCTACAGTGGGGAGGAAAAATTAAGATATAAAACCTAATCTAAAATAGCCATAGAGGTTATCTTGAGAACACTTAACGTTGTTTGCAGGGTTGTTCTAGCCATGCTGGTCCCAGGATATGAGAGAGACAACTTGGGTGAGGTAATATCTTTTATTGAACTAAACTAACAAAAGTTTGGTCCAATAAAAGCTATTACCTCACCCACCTTGTCTCTCTTAATACTTAAATAAGTAGCCTATATTTACCAATTCCCTAAAGGACTCTTCATGTGAATAGGGGCTTACAGAACTGCACCCCTATAAATCAATAAGTTTCCAGGCTATAATTTCCTTTAGGCATTTTCCAAACTGTATATAATAATTTAAGACAATCAGTACATGCAGTTCAGTGTTCTTTCAATTTTGGAGGGAACCTCTCCCACTGGGCAGCATTGCCACAGCTCTAGAATTAGCTTTGTATTTGCAGACAAAAAATAAATTTTGAATTGATAAAAATAGTAAAAGTAAATGTTATAAGATCAAAGTATCTATAAAGTGCCACCATAGAGCAGTGTTTCTCAACCTTTTTGATGCCAGGGACCGGCTTCCTGCCTTCCTAAACTGTGTCAAGGAGATCTCAGGGACCGGCACTGATCCATTGATCGGACGTTGAGAAACACTGCTTTAAAGGAAGAGTGTCAGCCAACGTGCAACCTCCATGTATCACCAACATTGAGAGGAAAGAGGGCCTCATCACACTGCACTGGGACTCAGGGAAACCTGGGCCAATTCTTGGTTCTGTCACAGACTTAGGGCAAGTTGCTTAATCTCTATCCATATAATTCTTCCTTTCTCCCATCCTTTGTCTCTATTTCAGAGGGGTAGCCGTGTTAGTCTGTATACAGCAAAAACAACGAGAGTTCTGTGCCACTTTAAAGACTAACAAATTTAATATTTGCAGACATAAGCTTTCGAGAGACTTCAGTCTTTCAAGTGCCACAGAACTCTCATTGTTTTGTCTCTGATGTCTTTTTAGTCAACTCTTTCCCACTGGGACTGTCACATAAGAGACAGGTGCTTTATGCGGTTCTGTAATACAAATAATACATAGTAATAAATCTGCTAGTCCAGATATTAAGTAGTATGAAGTGAGTCAGCTCACTTCACAGATGTCAAGGATGTATGTGTGGGTGTAGGGGTTGGTGGAAGGGAAGGAAGACTGGGTTGGTTATATCTAGTTTCTAGAGATATTTGAAGAATGCACTAATTTTGGTAGGTACAAAATTAATCTACAATATGCAACATGACTTTATAGAGCAGAGGTAATTAATTTACTGTAAACCAATAAAAATATGAATGACAAATCTATGCAAGCAAAATTCAAGTTATCAAGGGCAACAATGTGGCATGACCTCAGAATGACTGGTGGGGCTGGCATTGTGCCCATTATGAAACTAACATGGAACCTGCCAATTTAAAGTGGTGGTATTTAAAACTTAATGAGATAAACCCACGAAGAAAACATTTAGAAGCATTTTAAAAAATAAATCTTTCACTTTACAATTATACAAGTCTCATTCTGCTTTCAAAATTAACTGAATACACTAAAGTCCCATTTTCCCTTCCTTTTCTTCTTCAGATTCTCCCCTCACCCTTTCTTAATTACTAGGAATCTACTTGCTCTTTCCCATTCTTCACAGACTTTCCACTTTTTCCTAAAACTAACAAGGAAACAGTATATCATCTCCTATTTGCCTCAAGCTCCCTTCCTGACATAGCCTCATTGGCTGACACCACAGTATTATCTTACCAAGTAATTCATGTAATAATGTTACCCATTGAAATAAATAAATACAATAAAATCTTAAAATAAATCTTACTCCTCCAATCTGTTCAGTTAATACCCTTTTGCAAGGGGTAAAATGAGGCTAAATCCCACCTAATAAAAGCAGTTTATCTTTTGTTGGATTTTAGTTAATGTTCTTTTCTTTTTACAAAGGAAAGTCTCTTCATTTATCACAACATGTTTCTTCAGGCCCTTTTTGTCTTCATTTGGAATCTTAAAACCATACATACACATGTACATCCATTTACTTTGCAAACTAGAAAGGCAGGCTTATTCAGTGTTGAGGTTAGGAAACGTGACAAAGGAAAACGAGAAATAAAAAATAAATAGGCCATATGGCAAGCCTCACACAAGGCCTTCACATTCCTGGCTTTTTTTAATTGTATTTTTATATACACTCAGCAGAAAGTTTCTCAAGAGGAAGAACAGCAACCTACGAGGAGAAAATGAAGCGATCACAAGTTGACTCAAATCAAAACAGCCGCAAAGTAGCTTGCTCTTCTCATTCAGGTGTGCCTGTTCTGTGCTGGATGGTTTTCCTTATATTACATCGCTCTACATTCTAGAATGTAACATATAGCAAAGATTTGGCTTCCAAGTTCTTGCACATATAATTCTTCATAGTGATAGCTCAAGACAAAAAGTAAGTGAGGTAAGATATTTATGCTGCTTACCACTTATGAAGCACAGAAATACCCTGTAGAGATCTCTTGTAATCATTTCTATCAGATCCCATCCCTCATCCCACCACTATTGATGTATAGCCTTTGGCAGTGGCAATTACTTAATGTTGCAGATGAAGGACAGGATATTCACACACCTAATTAATTCTGCCCACCACCAAAGTCCTCTCTCTGCTGAAAAACAGAATAAATATGAAACAGGCTAAAAAAATAAATGATAAAAATTCTGTTGATGTTCACTTTGTCCAGATTCATGATCTGGAAGAACTATATATGTTTCTTCAAGAACATCTGGAGTATAATCCTAGTTTCTCTGTGAGATGTTAAGAAGTTTCAAAATGCCTTGATAGAGTACATTAAGTTCCTTTATAATATGCACTGTTGTGCACCATTCATATGTACATCCGGGTGTTACCACCTTATCAATATTATGGGCAAGAGAGTATAATGATGCATAAGGTGGCACAATTAAAGTAACCAAAAAAAAAAATCAGGAAATGGAGAAAATAAATTTCCACTTTCCATCTAACTCATTTTACCTGAATTGTGTATCTTGTATATCTTACCTGGTGATGTACAATCTGTTATACAGGGCATTCAAAAGAAGACTACTGTTGTGTTGTTGATATATGGATAACCAGCTGCTTCACTATACTTCAAGTAGTATTGCAGTGCTTAGATCCTATGGTGGCAGAGACTACAGAAAACCCCAAGATATATATAGTTTGTGGTTACATTTGAAGCCATTTTAATGGGGGATGGGGAAGGCACAGAAAGGATGAGTTTATATTGCCTATATTCTTTATAATTTTGTCCAAAGATTCCTTTGCCTTGCTGTCTTTTTCTGAGGAACAGGATCTGATAGGCTGAGTTTCAGAGGAGTAATTCTAAATTATATAAATCAGGAGCTAAAACATTCAGCAATTTACAAATCTTCCCCTAATCCTGTAAAATGTGGTGATTTCTATAATGAGAAGGTTCTAATGATCTGCAGAAAGAGACCTGCCCAACAACTGCAGCTCTGAAGGCAGATCAGACAGAGCTAACTGGCAGGCTCCCCAGCATGTCAGACTTAGCCCAAACCAGCTCAGATCTTGTAGTTCTGGGGACAGAACTAGAGGGAGACTGATGGATCTAGAGGAGATTAAAGGCTTGTTGTAGGGTCTAGATAAGCTGGATAATACCTTCTGTACTTACACTGTTCTAAACATTTCAAAATTTTATTTTTAAGAAGATGGATTTTAGACGACCCTTATTCAACAGCAGTGCTTTTCTTCTTGCTTGGATGTGGCGACATGACAGAAAAGCATTCTCGATCACATTCTGCGCCAGAGATAAATCCTGGAGCAAAGCTTTAAAATTGCAGAAATATAAAGGGAAAGCTAGACAGAGACACGAAGACTCAACCAATATAGGAAACAGATGAAAGGCCAGACACTGGAAGCACTTTCCGCAAGGAAGAACACCAACCAGGAGACTAGAGCTTTTTCTTTTTTTTTGGAGGAGGAGGGTGGGGGAAAGAGGAGGAGGACTAAGGAAGGGAGAGCTGGGTATTAAATTGGCCAATTTATTATTGTATATAATCAACTACTGAATATCAAACTGATGTCATTAAGTCCCAGTCTGGGGCATCTGAAAACTGATGATGAGCATCACTAAGTATCATTCTACCTTGAAAAACAAAATTAAATTTAAAAGCTTCAAGCCACAGTGAGACAAATCAGTATGTACAATGCCCTATCTATTACATGGTCTGTGCGATGCAAAAAAGCATAGTTTAACCAAGCATTTTAAACCTAGATCCTTCAAACAGACACACTAATGCAGACCCGTGTTCCCACATGGAGTGCCACTAAGGTTAATGGACTTTTGACTGGGGGTCCCTGCTAGCACAACGGTATGGAAATCAGAATCAAGGCCAAAGGGACTATTTATGTTAACAATCAATACATCCTGGTGAAGTTCTCTCTGTGTCTTACATTGAAAGGAGGAGACAAAATCTGATGGGAGCAAGTTCTTAGCTCTTCAGGCGTTTCCCTCCAAGCTCTGGGGCACTGCGTGGCACAGACACCAACAGGAGCAGGACTGCATGCCACAGCTGCACTATCATGGATGGACAATATTACACAGCTATCAATTTAGACACTGAACTGAAATATCATTTTAAAAATCCATTATGAACTACATGAAGAAAAACCCCACAACTCCTCAGCCTATAACCAGAGGACTGCCGCTAGATCAAAGAATCACATTCTGAACAATTGCTTACCAAATCACTGTGTTAGAAGTGGACATTTCATTCAAAAAGAAAAAAAAAGTAAAATGGAATGAGTTTTTGTTCCCATCTGTACAAAGCCACATAATTAAGGAAGTGTTCAAACTTCCGTTTTTTTCCAGATAAACCAATTTCTGACAACACGTGGCCAACTAGTGTAGGTGGGGGCCAAATAAACAGCATTGAACCAAAGCATTCATATTTTGAACTAGAGGTTTATTATTTGTAAGGAAAAAGGAAAGATTGAAAGAACCAAGGGCCTGGATCCCATAACAGTCCATTCATTTAGTGGAAGCCGAGGGCACGCTGCACCTTGTAGAGCTCTTAACACAGAGCAGGAGTGGCCAAATTGGCTTGTGAGCCACATGGGGGCTCTTTTATAGTTAAAGTGCAGCTCGCAAAGCCCCCTATGTGCCCCCATTCTCTGCCTACCAGACTGGGGTGGGGAGCTAGGAGCTTCTGCCCTGTGGCAGGATGGTGGGGTTAGAAGATTCTAGGAAGGGGGTCTTGGGGAGTGGGGGGAAGAGAGGGCCAGTAAGTTTGGCCACCCCTGACATTTAGCTTGGCTAAACCACTAGCAGTGACATAGCTGGCTACAAGAATTTGAAGCAACACCAACATGGTAAAGGAATTTAGTGTGATACAAGTTTTTCCCTTAGAGTAAAAGGAAACAAGAAAAGAAAGGACAATCTAGAATTCCTCCTCCCCCCACTTCCCATATTCATTTCTGGGATTGAGCTGCATTAGACTTTTGAATTGCTCTCCCAATGGCAGGTGAAGTCCCACTGCTGGAGTCATTTAAAATGAGACTGCCCCCCAAAATGTATTATTACATACACTGTGAAGATTAAGCCTACATTGTCAGGGGTCTGAGATATGAACTAGCTTGGCAAAAGCATATATTAAAAACAATTAAATAAAAGTCCTACTATTCAAATGCAGCAAGACTATGTATATAGTATATTTTACACAAATACCACTTTTTCATACCGTCTGTGTAGAAGTGTTTGTTCACAGTGTGTTTCTCTTTCAGTGTTCCCACTAACAATCACATTATAAAGTAATCTGATCTCTATTAGCATCAGTGAACAAATATTTTATTGGCAACAGAACATAGTACTGCAGATGAGACAGTCAGATACAAACTGCATCATTTCTTCAAGTGAAATCTATTGGATTCCTTTCTCGGTAAGGCAACTGGCTCATCTTCTGTCCTCAGAATAAACTAATATGGTGCAGGAAATGGGGGGAATGTGAAACAGAAAACACTACTAATTCCCTCCAAGTCCTGTCAATACTGTAAGCAGAAAAGAATGTTTGTCAAGTGTTATTGAAGTCACATGATTTTCTCTTTTTCTTCCACATTGTGCCCCTTGCCTTTGTGTGTTCCTAACCATGGGGCAGATGCAATGCCCCGACAAGATGAAGTGGAAGCTGCCATTCCTGCTGCAGATAGGAGACAACAATAAAGGAAAATGTTTGAAAATAGCCACACTGTAAACTGTCAGATTTAAATACAGTCTTTTAAAAATTGGTCCTCAAAAAAAAAAAAAAAAAAAGTTAT
Source organism: Emydura macquarii macquarii (assembly GCF_026122565.2). NCBI lineage: Eukaryota > Metazoa > Chordata > Testudines > Chelidae > Emydura > Emydura macquarii. Next base: position 5,784,017 of record NW_027133265.1, read on the forward strand.
GACAAAATCTGCCACACTCATTTCAAACTTTACAGTGTTCACAGCCACGTTCACGGGATTCAACAACAGTTGCCATCTTAAACTAATAACTATAGCCTACTTGTCATTTGGCCTTTTAGCATTTGTTTCTGTGTACTGTGTTTTTAGTTCCCAGAAATAAGCTACCCTCTTTCCCCATTTTAAGAGTGCTAAGACTTATCTTTCAGTAGATTTCCCCTTTTAGAACACAATTTAACCAGACATAATAGAGCACAATAATTCAGAAGTCATTTTTCACACATTCGATTCAGATGTAATAGGACAATTAGTTATTTGTGAGTTCTGATGTAGTTCTTCACTAAATGGAATTCATAATTGGTTTCTATGTCACCAGCAATGACAAACACATCACTTAGAGATCCAGAGTATCCAATCAAAATCTCTTTACCAGATTGTTTCTGAGGTAGCAAGTGGCAAAGGCTGTACAGTGTACGTTGCTATTTTCCCCTGCTGCTTTAGAGACAGGGAGTTTTTGTCTGAGGGGCATTTAGACTAGAGGGAATGAGGGAGAATTGATGTTGCTTGAAACAACAACCAACATTGTTCTTTTTTATTGTTAGAACACCTGCTCCTCCATCAGTGGCCGCTCATCCATTATGCAACATGCGAGCAGTGATGGGACCAAGATCGGCAATTCTGAAACCAAAACAAACCTGACTGAGGAGTTACAGAGTGAGCAATTTCTCATTTATCATCAAATAAACAGATTAACACTAGCAATCTCTCTTCCCTAACCTTTATTTTTATTATTTATTATTCTTTCAGGCAACCAGTTATATTAGATGTCTGGTTCCACACGGAAAGGGAAAGAACACCAATAATAATTGGCTTTATAAATAAAAATGGTCAAACTAGTCTTGCAATAAAGTATTTTTTCAAGAAAATCATCCCTTAAATTAGAGAACAATATAAGCATCAGATAATTTTTTTTAAAAGTGTTCTTAAGATAGACGGTGGGAGATGTAGTTATTTGAATACCAACACTCTGTTCCACTAATGAAAAACAAATCTTTTAAACATTTATTAGGATTTCTTGTGATATAGAATGGAAATGCTATAATTTTCAGTAACTACTGGTTTCAAAACATTTAATAAGTTTCTACAATTTTTCACAAATCCCTCATGTTTGCCATTCACCAATAAGGCATAATCCTGCACACACTTACACACGTGCTTCACTTTATGAACATGGAGTAGTCCCATTGATAACAGAGCACCTCACCAGGGTAAAGCTAAACATGCGCTGAAGTGTTTGCAGTGCCTACCAGGTTACCTACCCTGTTGTCTCCACTGAAAAAGCAAAATTCACTTTGCTATTAGTTTATTAATTAGATTCACAGATTTCCAACTACTGACATGAAAAAAAATTGATAAAAAGGTTGACATTGCGCTACGAAAAATCAGTTTTCAGTAAAATATCCTTGTCCCTCAAAAAGTTTACCTGCCCCCAGAATTCTTGGTTTTTAATGTATATATGTCTGTTCCAAATGGAGATACCAATATTCACTTATGGGGAATAATTTTCACTGAACTTCACAGGAGCACGACTCTGCAGATTTGTCATACTTATAGAGTGTTTGATTATATGGATTTTCTCTGACAATGGAAAGCGGAGGTGATGACAGCTTACTTCTGTAAGTAAACACTTTTAAGGAATATTTTCCTTGTTTCCAATTTTTTTAGATTATGAGATTATATTCCTCAAATCAGAGAGGCAGAAAGATGAATTTAAGACTATAAATTTCCCACCAGTATTTAGCAATATTACCTACTACTTACATATCACACTTTTCATCATCACAGTACTTGCAAAGATGGAAGTGTACTTTTGCTTTACAAATAGGGAAAGCACAGAAGCTCGTGTGTGATTACAGTAACAGCAAGAATATTTGGCAAGATTAGGTAGCAGCAAATTGCATATAAGGGTTCATAATACATTTAAATAAAGACAAATTCCATAGATCAGCAGGTAGCTCCTGGACAACCTTAAATAACACTCTTTCCAGAAGTAGTTCACTATATAATTTCCCATATTTCTCTTCCCTCATTCTTTATTAGAAAGTAAGTTCATATTTCCATGAACGTAAGTACGCCCCTTGGTGAAGGGTTCATCTATTCATATTGTTTCTTCAGTATTACCAAGTGCTCAAAAATCAAGTTAGGTCCTAAAAACCTTCTCTGATTAAATGTCATGATTTTTAAGACAAATAAAAACATTAGGTTCTTTTTCCTTTCCTTCTGGGCGTTTTTAAAACACTTTTTTTGTTTAATTAAAGTTGTAATTCTTGCATAATCGCATGACTCACAGCAAGGTAAAGAAGTATGGGGTTGGATGAATGGACTATAGGATGAACAGAAAGCTGGTTAGATCATCAGGCTCAACAGGTAGTGATCAACTGCTCGAAGTCTAGTTGGCAGCCAGCAACAAGCGGAGTGCCCCAGGGAATGGGTCCTGGGGCTGGTTTTGTTTAACATCTTCATTAATGATCTGGAGGGATGGGGTGGTAGCACCTCAGCAAGTTTGCAGATGAGACTAAGCTGGGGGGAGTGGTAAATACGCTGGAGGGTAGGGATAGGATACAGAGTGACCTAGACAAATTGGAGGATTGGGCCAAAAGAAATCTGATGAGGTGCAACAAGGACAAAGGCAGAGTCCTGCACTTAGGATGGAAGAATCCCATGCACTTCTACAGACTGGAGACTGACAAGGCAGCAGTTCTGCAAAAAAGGCTGGGGGGTTACAATGGACAAGAAGCTGGATATGAGTCAGCAGTGTGCCCTTATTGCCCAGAAGGCTAACAGCATATTGGACTGCATTAGTAGGAGCATTGCCAGCAGATCAAGGGACATGATTATTCCCCTCTATTCGGCACTGGTGAGGCCACATTTGGAGAACTGTGTCTAGTTTTGAGCCCCCCACTACAGAAAGGACATGGACAAATTGGAGAGAGTCCAGCGGAGGGCAACAAAAATGATTAGAGGGCTGGAGCATATGATGTATGAAGAGAGGCTGAGGGATCTAGGCTTGTTTAGTCTGCAGAAGAGAAGAATGAGGGGGGATTTGAGAGCATCCTCTAACTACCTGAAAGGGGGTTCCAGGGAGGATGGAGCTACGCTGTTCTCAGTAGTAGTAGATGACAGAACTAGGAGCAATGGTCTCAAGTTGCAGTGGGGAAGTTCTAAGTTGGATATTAGAGAAAAACTTTCATTAGGAGTGTGGTGAAGAACTGGAATGGGTTACCTAGGGAGGTGGTCGTAGGGAGGTGGTGGAATCTCCATTCTTAGAGGGTTTTAAAGTGCGGCTTGACAAAGCCCTGGCTGGGATGATTTAGTTGGGGTTGGTCCTGCTTTAAGCAGGGGATTGCACTAGATGAGCTCCTGAGGTCCCTACCAACTCTAATCTATGATTCTATGACTCCAGGAGCTGGAGCTTTAACAATTCCCCCTCCCCCAACACTTAAAAACTTGCAATAAAAACAAAACAAAACAAAAACTATAAGAGTTGGCAACACTTTTTTCTACCAGAAATTATAGTTGTTCCATACATAAACACTTTCCCCTCCATTCTAGCAATAGTGTATGAAGTCTTTAATCTGTCTGACATAGGAGAAATAAGGGATGAAATTTATGAAAACATTTTAAATTTCAGCAAAGTGTCTTTGTGAATGAAGAACAATCAGAAAATAAGCTAGATTCAAACTTGCTTGCTAGAAAAGATTTGTCAGAGTTTCAATGAGGTGTCAGCCAATCTCATTCAAATGATCAATCTGACTCCTTAACACATTTTTCATTCTAAAACTGTGAGCCTTTTCAGCAGAATATGAAAAGTCTATGGTAGAGTTGGAGAAGCCACTGGAAAGAATAATTTTGTTGTACCAAAAGAAGTAGTACTGATACATTTACGACAGCTGCCTGATTTAGTTATGACTTAATCAGTTTTGAAGTTCCTTTTTTCCTTTACATATCTTACCATTCCTTTTTTTGTACATGATGAGAGGCACCAGGTATCTGAATGTCAATTGTCCATTTTCAGCCAGACCAAGATATGCCATGCTTTCCACTCATCTGTTTTTATCCTCCACTGCAAAGTTTGGCCAGATAAATACACCCCACCCTTTTGTAGCATGTTGTGTACATAGCTCTCAGCCAGCAGGAACAATGAGTTGGAAGGAATCCTTCCCCTACCAATTTAAATAAATAATTTTCTTCTTATTTTTTGTTTTATTTTAAAAGAGAAATTGTTTTATATTCCTGGCATACTGAAATGGAATTTCCCCACCCACTCAGTACTAGTAGCTGTCAATGTTTGGTGCAGTAAATTGGTTGCTCTGGGAGAAGGCAATTTGGTAAAGGGTTGCATGCAGAAAGGCAAGTAAAAGAGGATAGAGTTACGGCTCTGGTGCCTGGTGTGTAGCATATGGTAAATGCAGGAATGTTAAGGTGTGTGCTTGTCAGAGGCAGGAATGGAGGGTGTGAACGGTTAAGTGGCCTAACTCTTTGTTATCTCACTTTTGTGGGGTTGTGTCAGGTCTATGATGTATGAAGCGAAGCAATCCTGACTGCTTCCAAACAAAGTCTGTGTATTAGTTGCTTAGGCGATCTTAAAACCTTGAGGCTAGGGGCAGACCTGTGAGGGTAGAAATGCAGCAGTTATGGAACAATATTTTAATCCACCAGCAGCTGCATTCCCCCTTTTCTGTTGTAAGATAATAGAGAGAAGAGTGTAGCTGCTGATTGATGAGGTCTTGCATGCACCTGCAATTCACCAATCCGAATGTAAGCGAGCAAGCTCTAAAATGGCAAGAAAGGAGTCCACTTTTGCATTCTATTGAATTTCAACTCAGCAGTCAGATACCGATTCTCTATAAATGCCCAAGATAGACAGTTTCATCATTCAATATTAATTTGTCAGGTTAAAGTAGAGCTTGATCATTATATTTTACCATATTGTGTATCTGATTAATCAATTATAAAGCGAGAAAAATATTCACTTTTTCCAGCCATTTCATTAATTCAGAAGAAAACTGCTTAAGCGCCAGGAATAATTTCTCTGTATGTTACACATCCAAACCACAAGCCAGCAAACAATGGTATTTACTCCAAGGCTAATAAAAGTAAATTACTTTGTGGTCTTTGGTTACTGGTTCAAGACCAGATATTTCTTGAAACTTTATTTCATGTAGAGGAGTTTACAATTTAAACCAGGCAGCCAAAACAAGTTAAATTAAAATTTAAACCTGCTTTTGAATATTATCTAAGGTTTGAATTACTTCTTGCATTACTCCCCTATACCACATCCTGTTATGATTCACTTGTGGCATTTTTCCCATCCACCCCTAGCTCTTCATCTGAACAGAATTTGACTGCTTTGAGCCATCTTCTAGAAGAACTCTACCAATCATCCTCTAAAAAAGAGCTCCAGGATAAATTACTCTACAATTTAACATTCTGCCCTTCTTTAAACCACTTCCACAAGGCAGTGTCACTTGTTTCAATTTTATACTGGGGCAAGGGGGAAATCAGAAATCAATTGACATATATAAAAATTGGAAACAGATGTTACAGAGGCAAATCGAATGCACAGATGCAGAACATACTGCCCCCGATATATATATATATATATATATATATATATATATATATATATATATATATATATATATATATATATATATATATATATATATAGATATATAGCCACCAGATGTTTATGTCCATCACAAAGCTCTGCATAGTTTATAATAAGCCATTACATCCAGATGCAAATAATTATAGACTTGGGCAACTGCCAGTTCAAGTTTGCAGACTTGAACCAGCAGCCCATTGGCACTATTTACTAAGACAAAAGACAAGCTCTTTCTACAAACTGCGCAATGAAAGAACAGTACCAATCACACCATCAGCAGTGTTCGGTGTAAAAACAAATCTCATTAGAATAAAAGGGTTTTTCTGTTTGTTTTCCTTCCTTTCCAAAAGTGAACAAGAGCATACATATTTACATAAGGCACTGCAATACAGTACAGATGACAAAAGAATAGTAAAATATTTAAGAGAATTAAGTATGTATAATTTTTTGTAATTGATTCAAATTCGTTAGTGGAATTTCACTACAGTAGGGAAAGAAGGATGGTGAAAGAAAGCAGGCAATCTTCTGTGTGTTTCAGTCTACCACTAGTGACCTAGCTGATTTATGAACACTACCTGTTTGTCTCCAATTGTGTCCCTGCCATCCCCACTGTCCACCACTGGCATCCAGTCTAGTAAATGGTGATCTGCCATCGCTTTTTTTCAGATATCAGACTCACTGGCACAGGTACAATAGCACACACGCATCTTGGTTTGCCCACTGCTCTGGTCCTTCCATAGAACACCAAACAGTGGTTAAAACACTCCTGTGTTCTGCTTCCAGTTCCGTTACTGGCTCATCTGTGGCCCAGGCATGTAGGGACCTGATCTTATGGCACTGAATAACTTCAACTTCCACTGAAATCAATGGAAATTGAGGTCATTCAGTATTTCACAGATGGTGTTAGAAGGACCCAGCCTGATCCTTCTAACTGTATCAGACCCTTAACGTCTGGACCACAGCAATAAGGAGGTGCTACTGTATGCAAACTGAACTGACTCCAGCTAGTACCAAGCCACAGACAGAACACAATCATGTCAAGATTTAGCCCTTCCTGGAGAAGTGCCTTGTAATAAATAAATGAAACATTTTATCCCTTTCCCCTCCTGTTACAGTACTGATTGGCTGGGAAAATCCAAATACTCAAAGGTTTTCCAGATTATATCCATTTAGCCTATGCAGATACTTTTATACAGAACTGAAATTACAAAGAAGCAGCATCCAACCTTCCAGTCATGACACTGAACACATTTGTAAGAGTCCGAGATAGGACACAATTGAAGCCCAGCTGTTAATTTTCTCCACACAGACTCTTAAAAGTCAATATTTCAGATTTGAATCAAAGTATTTTGAAACAAATTATCATTTTAGAAGAACATTTATGCAAGAACATATTTGTAAATATATACTGGATATTGTATCAATTTTCAAATTCAGCCAGAAATCATGTTGTGGGCTTTTTACATATCCCATAATAAAAAGCAAACACACACACACACACACACACACCCCATGTTCTCATCCCAGAGCTTTATTTAAAAGTCAGATGAAGTGTGTCTGTCATAATTCACATGCCAATAAAAACTTCACTACCTATCTTCTAAAGCCAGTAGCAATACTGAATTCTTGAGAACTCCATACTACCTTGGAGGGACCCTTTCTGATTAGCGCTGGATCCTATGCTCATTGACTATAACAGTGAAGCTCCCATTGACTTGAATTGTGCAGGGTCAGTATTTAAGAAAAGATTCACACACAGCACTTTCTGTAACAAAAACAAAACAAAAGTCACTCAACACATGCATGTAGAATGAGATAATGAAGCTGTTTGTTTTCTAGTTACCAGACTGTTATGAGTATTTAAAAAAGAATTATCAGCAACAAGCTTGCCAGCAGCCAGAATAATTGCAGCCCCAGAGGACTGGGCAGAGATTAGGAGGCCAGTTAAAAGTTTTGGCACAAACTCTGGGTTTGAAGGCTGAGGGTGGGTGAGAGAGAAGACAGGAAGTGGAAAGTGAAAGGAGGTTAGTTTCATAGCCAAGTTGAAGACTAGCATCTGCAAAGCATCTATATTGCTTGGGGAAAACATTAATTATATTACAATGCTAATAAATTGTTTAAAGGGGGACTGTATGGGCCCCGGATTCAGGAAAACACTTAACTACATGATTAAAGATAAACACATGCTTAAGTCCCATTGAAATCAAAGTTTGCTAAACTGGGTCCTAAATACAAACATTCAGTATCAATTTTAAACTGAAGATTATTTAATCTCAAAGATTTTTAAAATAAATAGTTACATGTATACAGATAGTGAATCTTGAAGAAGGTATTTAATTTCTTGTTAAGTAACCTAAGCAAGACAAGTATTTGAACATCTATGCCTCAAAAACAATTTAGTTCAGCATCTAAGCTTTACTGGAATCATGAAATATGGTCAATAATATACAGTTAAATACTTGAAAGTTACTGTGACACTTCACAGAGGTACCGAGGTTTGTGACGCACCTTGCTACCACCCGCCCTTGGCATGAGAAACCAGTCTGTGCCTGCCATGAGTCAGCTCCCAGCCCTGCCGGCCTCAAGCAACACAAGCTCTTTCCTTACAAACCCTGCCATGCCACCTCTCTGCAGGTTAGCAATTGGCATACTCCAATCATCAATCTCTCCAAGCATCCTCCTGTAGTGTCCACTGGACACAGTCTTCACAGATGCGCTGCTTCCAAAGAAACAGTACATCTCAGATTACTGCTGGGTTAATATGCTCAATATTGGAGTTAATAGCCCTCTTCTGAAATATTACAATACACAGAATCATTACTGACTACCTGGCTGTTGAGAATTGATTTCTATTCCTTTTGAAAAACAAACCAGCCTACTTTGGTTTTCTTTTTATAAAAATACTTCAGTAAAGGAACAGTTAGTCTCCAATTGGGCAAATTAATAAGATAGAAACTTACTGGAAGACTGCTATTTTGCAATGCAAATTCTGCCAAGACTAGAATCCAGTTTTATTTTAGAAACCAAGATATTCTATGCAAAAACTCCTAGATGATGCAACATTAAGGCTGAAATTTTAGTCAGAAAACCCAGGAATTTCAGAATTTTAACTTTAACACTGTCCCTTTAACATACAGCATGTGTACTAAAATAAGGTCTCATTATGTGAGCACACAGCATATATACACAATAATTTTGAGGTATGTACATCTAAGCTTGTAAGAAAAGAGTGCAGTTTTCTCCCTTTCTAGTTTTACTTGTCAATTAGCAGATCATATTACCCAGTATTTTGTGGTCGCATAATGAAAAAACCTCAATATAATGCATACTGGACAGAATACATATAGAGAGCAAAAGAACATATCTGATTTCTCTGACTTCCACTTTAGACATTTCTACCTTAGACCCCTATTGTGGCTTTTAGCTGCATCCCCTGCACTGAGGGAGTTATAGCGATTTGGCTGCCTAACTGCTTTAGACCCCTTTGACAAATTCCAGTCTAAATGAATATGAAATAAAATCAATAGGACACATCAGCATGGGCAGAAGTACCACAGGAAGTGAACTAGCAGCTGCAGAAAAGCAGACAAGATAGTCAGTTAAAATTGAAGATTCCTATTGACTAAACTGCAATGAATAGTTTGTGAAGATTAAGCAACTGCTGCTAGTTAAGGAAGGTCTCCAAGTAAGTAAATAGATATGAAAACTCAGAGGAAACTAAACCAACAGTCCAAGAAATTAAGTGATTCTAAAACACTCAAGTTATCAATTCTGTTAATTTCTGCTAAGTTTTCACTTCTTCATATCTGGAAAATGTATGCAGTGTTGGACCAATGGGTAGAAGAAAAGGTTAGCTTTATGCCCAACTTGATGTTTCTGAATCATTTAAGTTGTTTGTTTGTGTTTGTTTGTTTAAAAATAATTCCTAACACAAACAAGTAACATAAATGCCCATCCCTATTCACACTAAAGTGAACACCAGTGTTGCTGGTAGATTTGAAAGAGGCAGGATCAGACCCAATATTACAATAGACAAAAAGACAAGGAATGCAACAAAATAATGACATTCAACTGGGGCATATATCTGGCTTGACTGAGGTGATTTTTTTAAATTTACTTTTCCTATACAACAGCTTTACATTTAATAAACTTCAATAGCGTAGGTCAGGGCTCAACAGATTTGTTTTGGAGCTAGGAGCCAGCTCAAAAATTAAGGAGCCAGACAACGTGGGCTCAGCGGCGGGGCACCCTGGCCGGAGCACAGCAGCCGCTCTCCCCTCTCGGCCCTGCCCCTTCCCCCTGCCCCTCTCCCACAATGTGGGCCCAGTGGTGGGGCACTGTGGCTGGAGCGCAGCAGCCGCAGCGCTTCCCCCCTCCCAGCCCTGCCACATTGGGCACAGTGGTGCCCTGGCCGGAGTGCGGCGGCTGCTCCCCCTGGAGAAATACTAGGCGCCAGACTTAAATTTCTAGGCGCCATAGCAACCTGGCACCCGGGGTTTGTCGAGTCCTGGTGTAGATTACTGTCCACTTCTACATATTAAAACATACGTCTTTAAGGCTTTATCCTATCTTGCATGTTAAACTTACGTCAACAATTTCAATTGAAATTGAGAACATTTCTATTTGCAAACCCCATGATGGGGAAAAAATTAAGCCATTGCAGTGCAATGTACTATACATAATTACTCAAAGATAGAAAAAATAATGGTGCCTTTTATTTATCTACCCTGTGTTACACACATTTTGAGATTCTTATTTCTCCCCTACCTCTCCAACCACCAGAGAGCTCTAGCAAAGATGTATGGTAACCATGGTTACCACCACATTCCAGGCCATAACTCATCATTTGTTTAATAAATTATAACTCAGTTCTTGGAAAGACAAAAGAAAGCACTGTATTTTATTAGAATTCTTTAAATCCACTGCTCCAAATTCATCTTGGAAAGACAATGGTGTTACGGCAGGAATGCCTTTAATTTTCTATGTGGTATATGTAAAGAGTCACATATTGTTGGTACTTCATATTTTGCATCTAATGCCTTTGTGAAAGGTTGCTTGTAGATTTTCCATCATTCTGTCAATTCTAAACGATAACTAAAGCTACCATAAGATTTCTAGAGTAATTTATATCGATTAATCCATGCCTCATTCCTTTCTTTCCTATGTTAAACTGATATTTCATGTCATATCATTTTACAGAAATTTTTAATGCATTATTATAAAAGTCAACATTGATGGGAGACAACCACTAACTATCCCTGTCACACCAAGTTTACCAGTCACCCCACCCTCAATCTACCAATCTGTATGATAATCAACCACACTGTAATCCAGAAACACAAACATTAACATATGGAATACTGTCTCTAAGCTAATATATAGTTCATCTTGCTTGGTATTATCTCCAGTTGCTAGTTTAGAAAATTGTCTGTTTTATCAAATGATTTCACTAGATTCATGTGCTGACAACATCCTTTTGTTCCATCTTTAGAGGCACCACATCTTAACTTTGAAAGACAAGACTAGCAATAGAGATTTCACAACTTGAATTTCACACACACAGGATCACCCTAGAGGTACACCATCTCTCTGCACATACTCAACTGTTTTAAGAGGTGATGTTACAAAGTTTACTGGCACCACCAGACTCATTGTCACTTTGCAAAGAGCATAACTAAAAGGATTAGTGAACTTTACCACACTGTTGGATTGATTACGTAGGAGATTTTTCATTGAGAATTGAACACCACAGCTAAGGACTCACTTTTTCATGTAAGAAATAAAGCTACACTGAAGGAACATCCCCACCCTTCTGGTTCCCTATTTTATGATTAAGTTACTGTTGAATGCTGACTGTGCACATCCATATACAGAACAGGGTAGAATACAGGATCTTTCCCTCAAATATCTTAAAATCTATGTTCAAACACATTCAAGTACTCAGTGAGAATTTTAGATTCAAAAGCTGCCCCCTCCCAATAAGACAGCTATGTTGCTCTTTTTTCCTGCACTTGATTACTAGGGGGGAAAGATGTTACTAGGGGGAAAAGATGAATACCACATGTATTAGCAAGCTCTCAGAACCACAAGATTCTCCATTATAAAGCCAACTCACTGTATCTAGCCCAGCTCGCACTATAAATGTAATCATATCACAATTAACAGCTGCTTGCAAAAAACTTAAATATGTCTGTCTGCAGAATGGTATGAGAAAGAACCCAGGAGACTTAGAAATAGTATATCACAAGTTTCTATTCTGAATCAGTTTGATGTTTCAGTTTGATTGTATTACACATGTACATTTGGACAGTGTTAGTACATAGATAAAACAGCTTGTCATTCCAGCAGTAGCTGCATCATTTGAAATAGAGCCCTTTGTGCAACATTTGATTTTCTCCAATTAGCATAGTTATTTTCTTTCTGATTAAAAGCTGGATATGAGCCGTCACTGGACCACAATCTGGCACACCGAACAAAAGTCTTTTGAGATCAGTGAGAAAATTCCCAAAGAATGCATACAGCATAATGCAAAGGTCTTACGTGTGAAATTCCAGAGCATTAACTCTTTGAGTAACTGTCTTCCACACAACTCCCCCAAATGTAGCTTCTGACTATTCTCTTTCTGATCATAAATACCATAAAACAGGATTGGTACATCATGTAACAGATTGGCCTGTCTACTGGAGTGGGGGGAGGAGGGAGAGAAGGCGAGACAATTCTATCCCACACATGCATGCAACATCCTTCTCTAACAGACTTGTTTCTCAACAGCACTCTAGCAGAGTGGTAAAGAATGTCATTTGTCATTTTAGAATGGTAACAAGTAAACATGAGAAAAGGTGGGTGAGGTAATATCTTTTATTGGACCAACTTCTGTTGGCATGCAAGTAAACATGACATTCAATTAAATGAAAACAGCATAACTCCTTAGGGGTTTCAAAATCAACTAACTTCACTGTCTGCAGTGTAGATGTTGCCGTGTTGATCCCGGGATACTAGCGAGACAAGATGAGTGAGGTAATATCATTAGTTGGACCAACTTCTGTTTATGAAAGAGACAAGCTTTTGAGGAAGAGCTCTATGAAAGCTTGAAAACTTGTCTCTTTCACCAACAGAAGTCAGTCCAATAAAAGATATTACCTCACCCATACCCAACTTGTCTAACTTTAACTGGGCATTAAAGCTTTGCTGTAGAAACATTTGAGAGTTGAAAAATTTGTTGTAAAAACCTACCCAAAGATAGTGAAACTTTAAATATAATTTCAATATATTTGCAATGGGTTTTCTTTTTTAAATTAGTTTATTTTAACAAGGAGACAGAGACAGAGAGAGAAATTAGCTACTCTTTCAGTTCAAGCTGCAAATAAACTAGACACATGCATAAAATATTTACTAAGCAGAGGCCTATTCCTAAGGCATTTTGGAGAAGTCGTTCTTGCTTAGATCCTCCCCACACACACAATAAAGTCTTCAGTTTCTACAGCCCCACTGCAGAAGCTGAGACAGAAAATGGGTGCAGTTTTCCACCTATATGGAAGAGGTTGCATGATCAGGGCCAGTATACTTGCAGATAGTTTTGCTTGATGTCTTTCAGTTCCCCATTTAAAGAATCACAGGACATGGCTAATTTTTAATATTATTTTCATGTTTGTGTAGGAAGAGGCTTTTCATTGCAGCACATTCAATTCCCTATTTGAAATGCTGAACTGTAATGTAACTTAATGGTTTAAAGCTGTCATAACATACACATTGATTGTAGCATATTTTGAAGATAGTGAGACAAAAGGAGTTATTAACTGAAATTCACTCATACAGAAGCTATAGCTTTAAGAAGGCAATTCATGGAAGTTACGGAAAGAGTACAATTAACATGTATATTTAATGAAATTCAACTATAAGAGTACAGCTGGCTGAAATACTTTGACAATTTTTTTTTTTGGCTGAAAAAAACACTCAGATTCAGTACCACTGAAGAATTTTGCAAATTTATATCAATTTTGGCAAATTGTTTCAGTTGCATAAAAAAATTCTAAAAGATTAAATGTTTTCATTTTTCAGGTAAAAATGATTTTGTTCAAAACTTTCATTCAATTTATTAAAAATAAAGTGTTAAAATGCTCCAAATATAAACAAAACCTTTTGTCTGACAAAGAATTTTTCTTCAACTTTTTGGAACTGTCAGAAAATGGACAAATCCACTGTTCACATAGTTCTATACACACTATGTGTAGTTAGCTTGACGCATTATCCTGGTCATGAAAACAGAATTCCAACAAAGCTATCCTTTAATCTCTGCACTCTTTCTACACACACGCCATTAGATTTTTTTAGGTTTTCTTTGATGATCTAAAACAGCAAGTTTGCCTAGCAGCTACTGACTTTAAAATAAACTTCACAAAACAAGCATGAACCTGGATGAAAATGAAGATGTAATAAATACAGGATTAGCAAAAATTTTGGCCACACTTCGCACTATGATAGTAATGGAGATGGGAAATGGTAATTTGCAGAACCAGAAACCCAGAACCTCCCCACATGCAAATTAATTCTGCCGGCCTAACTTTTTTTGTTGGCTGCATTGATGGGAAGATGAACTACATGGAGAGCCACAAATTAGGAGTGCTGCACTCATTTCTACCAGTTGGTGTTAGTAACCTTCACAACCCATATTACTGAGCAAGGCCTCACAGGTTACACTAGCAAAGAATAGAACATAGATCTCTAATATGGCAGACCAAAATCTCAGCTATTTAACCACTCTCCATTTTCCCATCTGAGAAGGAGAAATAAAATTTGCCCACCTTTGAGAGGGATTTGAGATGATTAAAAAGACAAGGATGAAAACCCATGAGGCAGTTGTTAATTCCATATATAATACAAGGTTTGCATGGTGTACAGTAAGTTGGGCATGAGGCCACACATTGAATAAGGAAGATAAATAGCTGCCCCATTCCCTGCACACCATCCACCCCATGAAATGAATGAGGCAGGAGGAAAAAATAGTATGTGATCATTTAATTGAAGACCATAACACATATATACAATGGGTAGAAATAAAGTTGCATGGAAAACCTAACTTCTGGCATTTCCCAACTTTTGAGTTCTTGATTTGACACCTAAACATTCTATTAACATAATTGTTTTATGTAATAAACAGATTTTTAAAATTACACACAATTTGATAAAGCTATAAAAATACTGAAAGTACTCAAAGAAGGAATGCTGCAGTTCTTTAACAGCACATGGGAACCATAACACAACAGTTTACGAGTGGAAGTGAAAACTGCTATATCCAATGAATCTGACGTGGACTTGGGTATTGTAAAGGCTCTCATCCTATTTTACTTCTGCTTCTGTTTTACTACTCCTGTCTTTGGGCGGGGGGGAGGAGAAGGAGAACGGGACATAAATTTGTTCATTGCAGCTAAAACTTGGAAGATGATTACTATTTTTTTGTCCTATATTTAAGGAGGAACTTCTAAACAGATAGACATTTTCAACTGTTAAAACGTTACTATTCCCAATAAAATCTTTCAGTGTTCCACACGCACACACATCTAATGCCCATAGTGGTCTACCACAGATCATTTATACCATTTTCCAAAAAGATATCCCCTCTCTCACTGACAAATATATCTACGGTAATTTGTAGAACACCAATTTATATTATATTTATTTAGTTTTATGAGGGTCAGAGGTGGTGAAGTGGAAGAGGAATCTTCCAGTTTATTCTAGGCTATTGCATGAGACTATGGATGTATGTTTCATAGAATATGGTGCTCAGGCAAATCCAGATACACAATTAAGAAGTTTTGCAAGCAACTGCACTGGAAGAGAGGCCAGAAACCATGAACATGAAAATGAAGGCTGGGACTTAGCTCTGCAAGTACGAAATCAGGACCATTCTTTTGGTAGAGGAAAGGAGAAAGAATCAATGCAGAAGATTACGCAAAATAGATATAAAATACATTGAATGTACCTCTTAAAAAAATTAAAACAAACTAGCAAGTATAAACAGGTTTATGGACTAGTAAACACAGCTCAATTGCCATGGTACCAAATATTAGACTTAAATGTCAAAAGTCTAAAGCAGTCTAAGCATAGAACACTGCCTCTCAGCTACGGAATTTAAGCCAGCAGGACAAATGTACAGCACTAAAGAACTCCTCACCTTTTACTCCTCCACATGCAGAACTTTCCATACCTGTGTGCTATGCTGGAGAACTGATTAAACTGAACACATTTCAAGAATAGTAGTAGCCATACATGGAGAAGATTTCTTCAAGAGAAAATAGGAACCCTCTTTTAAAAGGAAAGTATTCCCTTCTCATCTATCTTCTCTACTAACTACGTAACTGACAATTACAGATGCTTGACAGCTCCAGCCAGCTGTCTCTCTTTCAATCAATTCTACAGGCTGTTTGTGGACAGAAGCCAGGGAAACTATATTCTGGTTTTAAGCTCTCTTATCTTCCCTTATACTTCAACAAAACCATGGCTGTTTCTAACAGAACAGCTTGTATAGCTACTTTGCATGTGTTAACTTAATGATAAGCACAATGAAGTCTTGCATTTCACCGCATAATACAGATGACCTAAAGGGGTCAGGAAGCAATTCCTCTCAGCTTTCTATGTAGAATTGTACAATCTTCTAGATGCATTATGGATCTCCCTATCCTCCATGATAAACTGGACATGGTGTGACTGATCTTGGAGAACTGTACTATTGTTGCAATGTGCCCGTCCTCTGTAAGGAGATAAGCAAAGCACTATGAAAATAGGAAGCTCTGGCCATTTGTGTGACACTCAGGAGAGGAGTAGAAAGGCAGCGTTGCTCATGCAGTGAGACTGGCTGATTGACAAAAATAGTGTGAAAATGAGACAGAAGAACTGAGGGAGCTCACAAGGAAGCCCTGCATGTACTTATAGTATCATAGGAATGTAGGGCTGGAAGGGACCTCAAGATGTCTTTGAGTCCGGCCCTCTACACTGAAGTAGGACCAAGAAACCTAAACCATCCCTGATATGTGTTTGTCCCACCTGTTCTTAAACACCTCCAATGATGAAGGTTCCACAACCTCCCTTCAAAGCCTAATCCAGATCTTAACTTCCATAGTTAGAAAGATTTTCTTAATAACTAAACAAAATCTCCCTTGCTGCATGTTAAGACGATTACTTCTCATCCTACTTCCAGTGGACATGGAGAACAATTGATTAGTCCTCTTTATAACAACCCTTAACATATTTGAAAGCTGTTATCAGGTCCCCCTTCAGTCATCTTTTCTCAAGACTAAACATACCCAGGTTTTTTAACCTTTCCTCATAGGTCAGGTTTTCTAAACTTTATCATTTTTGTTGCTCTCCTCTGGACTCTCCAATTCGGCCACGTCTTTCCCAGAACTGGACACAGTACTCCAACTGAGGCCTCATCAGTGCTGAGTAGAACAGGACAATTAACTCCCATGTCTTACATACAACACTCCTGTTAATACACCCCCAAATTATATTAGCCTTTTTCACAACTGCATCACATTCCTGACTAATTCAACTTGTGATTCAATGTATAACCTCCAGGTCCTTTTCAGCAATACTATCACCTAGCCAGTTATTCACCATTTTGTAATTGTGCATTTGATTTTTCCTTCCTAAGCATAGCAGTTTGCACGTGTCTACTAAATTTCATCTTGCTGATTTCAGACTAATTCTCCAATTTGTCAAGGTTGTTTTGAACTCCAATCCTGATTTCCAAAATGCTTGCAATCCCCATTCCAGTTTGGTGTCATCTACAAATTTTACAGGCACACTCTCCACTTCATTCCCAAGTTATTAATGAAAATATTGACTCATTTCAGACCCAGAACTGATCCCTGTGGGGCCCCACAAGATAAACTAGGAGTACATGATAGTAAGCCATTAATAAGTATTCTGAGTATAGTCTTTCCATCATTTGTGCATCCACCTTACAGTAATTTAATCTAGAACACAATTCCCTAGTTGCTTGTGAGAATATCACATGGGACTGTGTCAAAAGCTTTACTAAAAATCAAGATATATCACATATACTGCTTCCACCCATCCACTAGGCCAGTAACCTTGCAAAAGAAGAAAATTAATGAAGATTGAAGCAAAATAGGCATGAAACACAGCAATCTTCTTGATATCATCAAGACTGGGAATGGGGTGGTGACTATGAACCAGGTTGCAAGCCTGGACATTTACCAAAGGGGAATTACATAGTTACAGACATGTCAAGTCTCTCTCACTGGGTGTGAGACTCACTCTCATACACTCCTAAGCTTATCTCACTCATTTTGAGTAAACATACAAAGATTTAATATATTTTTACTCAGGTGCTGCAGGAGACAACAATAAATCCAGGGCCTCAGGCATGGGACCCTGGAAAGCTGCTTTCCAAGCTTGTGCGTTGTTGTAACCATGGAGACTATACGCCCAGGTTCTATACGCCCACAAGAGGAGGCTATGCCGGGGAGGGATGGAGGGCTGTGTGTGTGAGTGTGAGTGTGAGTGTGAGTGTGAGTGTGAGAGAGAGAGAGAGAGAGAGAGAGAGAGAGAGAGAGAGAGAGAGAGAAAACTTGACGGTTAAAATAAAATATATCAGTTTGCCCAAAAACCAATACTGATCAAAAAGTTTGCATGTTCTGCAAAATACAGTTCAAAATTTAAACCACACTGGACAAATTCATGTCCTCCGGGATCTCCAGCTATTCAGGGTTTTGTGCTAACCAGCAAGTAATTGTTTTTATTAAAAATGCACTGGTTTGCATTGTATATAGAATTCTCATGTGCCCTAGACTTTAGTATGAATTAGGACATTTAAGTGTTTCATATGTAATATTAAGCAATGTACATTTTAAAACAAACTATTTAGTGCTGGTTAGCCCATCGTTAAGCAATGACCTAACACACCACCTGGAAAGTCTCACTCTTTGGCCTTGAATCTCACTTTTCAGGGCTGTAAATCTCACTCTTAAAGACAGCCAAACCTTGGCATCTCTGCAGCTAGAGATTTTATACAGATACCTAATGGGAAAGATGATAAGAGGTGGGGTTGAGGAGAGAACAGAGGGATAAGATAGAGCATATAAGGAACACAGGATTTGGGCTCAACAGTGCAAACACAGAGAGCAAAATAAAAAAACCACTTCTTTTCCAGGGCCCCATCTCCCTACAAAGATAAACAAGGAGACTTCAGACTGAGTTCTCTAGTTCACTACATCCACTCTCTGTGTTATGTAAACACAAAGTGGGCTTAAAACAGTCAGCGATAACCAGCAAAGTATTCCCTGTGCACAGAGGAACTCTGCCAGCAGAAAGCTGGCAAATATGGATCCACCACCTTCTACAGCAACTGTCCCTGGCATAAAGGGAGGGAGGGGACTTGGAGAAGTGGAGCTCATCTCCACTATGCAGATGTTAGCAGTGATCAGTGGCAAAAGTCAGAGCAACAGGGAACTAACTACCAGTGTGGCCAAGTACTCAGTGACCCAACAGTCATAACCAGTGGCCTTTGCTGCCACTCTGAGGTAGTGGAGGATCAGGGCCTTCGTGCCTATTAGCAGGAAAACAGCAGCATCCACGGACTGTTTTACCTGAAGGTTGTTTTGTTTTGTTTGGGGGTGGGAACAGCAAGACCCAGGTGTTAAACCAAGTCTTTTGTTTTTGATAAAAGGCCATGATACTGAGGCACTTAGAGGCAGGAAAATAGATATACTATTCTCACCACCTTCTATACAATTTTATGTCACATTAAAAACAATTAGTCTCCCTAGTCAAAAGTTTGATTGGTCCAAGTTCACTGATGCCTCAATGCCATGTCTGTTCAGTACCCATTCATATGATGCAGCCTGAATTCCTCAGGGATTCCCTAGACCACAGTCTTTGTGTAGCCAAGTTGGCACTATGTAAAGTACAGCAGCATCTTTGATAAGTCTGTATTCCAAAACGCTGCCATGCCAGTAGGATACAAACACACCTGGAAGGCTCAGATTCTCTTAAGAGAATTGCTTTCAAGAAATAAACAGGGCAGAACTTGGGGGAGGTGGGAGAAGGAAAGCAAGAGTTAACAAATGACTGTTATCCTGGGTGGGAGAAAAAGAAACCCTTTTTGATGTGCTCCCTCCCAAAAACCAAATACATTGACACTTACCTTATTACATATAGGTGTGTGACGGGATGTACAAGCCCCACACTGCTCTGGCTGTGTTAATCCCATTCTGTGGGCCAAGGAGGCCACGCCCCCTCAGCTCAACTGGGCGTGTTCCACCTGCAGCCCCAGTACAAAAGAGCCCAGCCCAGGTGGGGTGGACTGCTGAAGAGGGAGAATGCACCTTGCAGGCTCCTGCCCAGGAGCTGCCAGAGCCACAGACCATGCAGGCCAAGAGCACTGTAACCCAGGTGGCCTCATCACCTGAAGGAGGCCCAGAGGGATTAAAGTTGCCAGGAGCGGCAGCAGCAGCTGCCGCCCCACAGACCCGTGAAAGCTATGGACTCCGTTGCTGGGGAAAGAGGTAGGAAGTAGCCCAGGGGACTTAAGCTTTGCTAAAAGGGGTGTATTGGGGAACCAGTCAGTGTGTTTTGGGAGGACCCCTGCTGACTTGGTGGCGAGTACTCCCGCTGCTGGGACAGGGCTCAGAGGAGCAGGGAGGGCCCGAGGGCCCAAGCCACCCTATCATGGGCACCACACACCCCTAGGTGGTGCACCACTCCCACAACATACCAGTAGGCCATGCTGCCAAGAGCAAAAGGACTACTTTATGGCCTCCGGCCATTGGACCACGCTGCCCTGACCAAAAGGGCCGCTTTATTGATTTCAGCCATCAGGCCTTGTTGCCCTGCTAACCAGGGCCACCCTACAGACTCTGGCCACTAGGCCACACAGCCCAGACTGCAAGGGCAGCCATATTGACTTGAGCCACTAGGCCAAACTGCCCCGAAAAACAAGATGGGGAAGTTAGACCCAACCATGGGGTCACAATGCCCTGCCCTCCCCCCTTAAAATGGTGGGCGGGATATACAGGCCCTGCAACAGTGGCAAGGTGAGCATTTTACACCTCCTCCTCTTTGCTGGGATCTTCTTCTCAGCCTGCTCCCTGTGAAAAGCTACTGCTCTCCAAGTGTGCAGGGTAGTCACTCCTCTCCCCAACTTCTCCTCTGAAGTAGTTATCTACTTCTTGCTCTCCCATACCTTCTGCCAGAAGAGCTCTCACTGGAGCCTCTCTCCCTTCCATCCTGCGAAGAAGCACGGCAGTTCCCTTGCCCCAGTAAGCCAACTTGTCCATTCAAGCAGGTGAGTGGATTTTTCTTTTGCCCAGTGTGAGAGACTGCCCCTTAAATTCATTGATTCAATAACTAACAAAACAGCTACTTACAACACTATTTACAAGGTAAAAAACACTGAAAAAGGACCATGAATTAGACTAAACAAGTACATAGGCTATTCCAAGCTGGAGTTCGTTTAGTTTGAATATATTTGCAGATAGGATAAATAACATTCTTCTCAATGAAGGTTTGAGGGGGGTGTCGACTAAGGATAGGGACACCCTACTCAAGAAACAGCTGACAAACACTGCTAAAGCACAAGAGTATCCATTTCCCCACTTTAACACCTCATTGGCACAATTAAATAGGCAGTACAAGAG
This sequence comes from Emydura macquarii macquarii, assembly GCF_026122565.2. Taxonomy (NCBI): domain Eukaryota; kingdom Metazoa; phylum Chordata; order Testudines; family Chelidae; genus Emydura; species Emydura macquarii. Next base: position 5,805,341 of record NW_027133265.1, read on the forward strand.
TTTAGATTATGTAGGGGCAGCCTGCAATGCTGGAGTGAATAGAGAAAGATTTTAAAAACTGAGTGCATTACAAATTAAATAATCTTGTACACACACACACACACACACACACACACACACACACACACACCTCCTCACCGACTTTAAGAGGACAAAACCCTTGAAGGTAGATATTTTGCCAAAATTTTGGAAAATGAGACAATTTTCAAAGATTGCAAAAAAAAATGAAAGTGAAAAACAAATTAGGATAAAATCCCATTTTCATCAATTGTTTTCATAAATCTTTGTTCTGAACAGCTTTGCTTTTGAGTATTATTCCCATTTTGCAGATAGTGAAACTGAGGCAGCGTTTAAATGATTTGCTGATGGTCAGAGAGCCACTTCCAGAAACTCTGCTCTTGGCTAAACTACACAAGCTGTTGAACTGTTATTTACAATTAGGGTAACTAAAGAACACCACTGTTTCTCACCGGTTATTTTCTGAGAAATGATGGTAATACAATAAAACCATTAGTGAGTTTGTGAGCTGTATTCTTTCTGGGAGAGTGTTGGAGGAAGTCTTTACTGCTAGTTTTGAAGAAGAAAGCTTGTTGCTGCCTTTACAGCAGCAACTCTGTTTTGAATCTCAATTAATTTGGTCCTGTCCTGACTCAGTTTTGGAAAGAAAAAAAGCAGAACTAATGAAGTTGTTACACATTTTAATGGCAGGTAGGTATAGAGGGAGTGGGGGAGAGGAAAGAACACACAATCACTAATGTCTGTATAATTTATGTTGCTCAGGGGTATGAATAAGCCACCCCCTAAGCGACATACGTTACACCAAATTAAACGCTGGTATGGACAGTTATGTCAGCAGGCGAGCGTGTTCTGCTGACATAGCTACTACCTCTTGCGGAGGTGGTTTTATAATGCTGACAGGAGTGCTCTCTCCCATCAGCATAAAGAGTTGTTTTCACCAGACGATCAGCTGTAGTGCTTCTAGCATAGAAGCTGAGGACAAACAAGAAGGGAGAGATATAGGCAAGAAAGCTAAGCAGTAGCCTATACAGCACAGTGTGCACCTGGGAAAAAAAAAACAGCTTTGGGATCTGGTGTTAACTAAACAGGTTTGGGGACATAAACTAAGAAATTGCTCTTTTTGTTCTTGGCTCCTTTGGCGTTCGCAGACACAGGACTTTGTGATCTTGTTTATTTACTAGGAACATACAAAGAAAATACCAGACTCCATCAATTTCTATTTCAACCTGGAACAGCCTCAGGGCCCCAGACTTTGACTAGCCACATCAAGAAGGGCCAATATTCTACTTAAGAGCAGGGATTAAGTTGCCTGAATACCTCCTGGAAAATAGTAAGTATTCGAAGTACAGAAGTGTAACAATGCATAATCTTTACTGACACCTTGCAAAATGCTTGTAAGGACTAAGACTCATAAATCCTTGTTACAGAGGCTTAAACAAAAATAAGGGATTTTAGTCAAATAATCTCTTTGGAAAATTGTGTGCTGTCCGATAAGTGATAGAAAACGGTGAATCTTCCCCCTGCAAACCGTGTGGCTGTTCCAGAACTAACAATGCTAAAGACTCTTTTTCTAGTTTGGACATTACTGAAAAGAAAACATGGATGTAAATTAGTTCATGAAAAGGAGGATTCTTTTAAGGCATTTCTTCATAAAAGGAATGACTGTCTGGCTGCATTCCAATAGCATCCTATGATGAGATAGACAGACTGCAGAGGGGACAAGACTTTCTGGAACATGGACACCATTTATAGATTGTAGTCACACTGGAGTAATAGACAGCAATTATACGTACCACTAATTGCAAAACAGTATTTTTTAACCAAGTAATGCTTTCATTGAGAATAACATAAGCCTAAAAGTCAAGTTTTTCCTTTATATCCCCTCCCCTATGACTCTGAATTTGGGGATAGTTTTTGAATTAGACCACAATGGAGTTGGTATTTGTCAAGCCCCATCAATATTTTAAACAGAGGGCTCCCACAGATATTTTCTCTTTTAGCTTGTGATTAACTCCATGCTCCCCACCCCGCTGTTACAAGCGGCTCTGGAGCAATGGGGTTGACTTCTTGCTAGGGCTTTGCCCTTGCACTTAGTTGGTGGGCCTTCATGCCAGTCCTTCATCTTTTGTAGCCATCTCTAACTGATAGTTAGCCCTCCAGCTAGTTGTTGGAAATTTTTTTCCAAGCCCTGTTGAAAGTATAGTTAGGATAAGGAAGACGGACCTGCAGCTGCACCTGCCTAGTTGTCAAGTACTCAATGAGCACAGCTGGGCCACTGCAGAACCACCTGATGGGCTAGGGCAGTCAGCTAGTTTGCCCTTAAGCCCAGCAGAGGCTCAATGCACACACCCCTGGATTCTTCTCAACCTCTATGTGGTCACTTTGTTCCTGCACTGTGCCCAGTCTTGACCCTACCCTGGAACCAGCTCTGCTCCTGCCTTCAGGTAATCTGTTTCTGACCCTTGGCTCAGATTCCTGGCTCCAACCACTAGGCCTGACCCCAGCTCTGACCACTAGTCCTGACAGTTAGGCCTTGCAAAGGAATGTTATTTTTGTTAATTATGTAAAAGCTGGAATAGAATCCAGCTCACTCAATCTTAGCTGCCCTGTCTCTGCAGTGCTAAGAAGAATAAACAAACCACTCCTTGTGGCCAATGACGCAACCAGTCAGGTCTCCAAATACCCAGAGGGAACAGACCCATCGATATAGGTGGTGGTGTTTTTACAATTTATTTCTCAGAAGAGACCCATACTAAGTATTTGCGTCAACCTGAAACTAAGGATTCAAGATTTAAATCTAGGGAAAGACAGAGGTTATAAACTGCAGTTTATTCAATTTCCCTTTTTAAAGACCTTTGCGTGCAGATACTGTTATGCGATATGCACCACCAATAGCCAGAAAAATAGTTCTATTGAGGCTGTACAGGAACTAAATCCTTTCCATTATTTAAGCCTATTAGGACTTCAGATAAAAAAAGAAACAGCTATGTTGCAGCTCTCTTACTTAGATGGAGGAACGGTTTCTCCCATCAGAATAGTAAATCGTAGGAACGTCTTTAAATTCAGTCACTGGCGTAACATTTTCCTGGCTTATGTGGTTCTCTGATGTCACTGTATAACCAGCTGCTTATTCATGTCTCAAAACCAGCAAATCTTCAGTTTGCTACACTACCAAAATGCACACATTATATGTAGTGCAAGAGATTGCTTTAAATCCCATAAACGTGCAGTAAGAACACAAGAGATATGGTTTACATGATTCCAACATGAGTCACATACCAATGCTACAGCTGAAGAGACACTTAAATCCTTCTCTGAAGAAAGCAGGGTAAATCTCCTAGCTGCTAAGCCATCAGTTTAAGAGATAAAAATAAAACACTAGATTTCAAATACTAAATCATAGCATACAGCATCTAAGTACATAGCCATCTGACCTCTTCTCTATTTACTAAAATCATGTGTAATGTAGAGCAGGAGGAGTTGCACATGCTTTCAGTCTCTAGCTAGCATTGCTGACAATTTACCAACCCCAGCTCTAACACAAGGGCAGAGCAGTGGTGCCAGCTTGTAAGTCTGAGTGCCAGCTTTCTGGCAGCCTGAGTACGTGGAAGCTGAAACGGGAAATTCTTAAACTCAGCTTATAAAACCCAATTGAACTCCTATTTGGACCCAGTTACATGGTTGGATACATTGAACACCTGTACCCTGTAATCAGGTAGAAGGATTCAAAAAGACAAAGCTATAGTCACCACGGCCTTTATTCCTAGGGATAGGGTTTACAATAAGAAACTAAACTGACACAAGCAGAAGGGAACAGAAGAATTTTCTGGGCTGGAGATTCAAGCTAGTCTTGTGATTCCCATACAAGGAGCCTCATCCTCCAGAGACAGTCTCCCCTGTGTCCCAATCTTATAGCTCCTCTCTGAGCAAGTGGAAGGAAAATTAGTGTCTCCTCTCCATGAAGACAGCTGGCAACTCTTGACGAAGCAGCAGTCCTTTGTTGTTTTACTGGAGTAGAGAAAACAGACTGCTCAGTGGGCAAGAACGGGAGAAGGGACAGCAAAGCAGATCCCCCCCTCCCCTCTACGTGCTGCTGTGACTTGAGTTCTCCCCCTTCTTGTTAGGGTTCTCAACCCCAGCCCTTTCCAAGGAAGTGCATATGACCCAGCAGTTCTCAGAGCCCTGGCTTCTTTGCAGAACTGGGCCAGGAAAGTATTTTAAATACTGGCAACTATGCATGGGTTCTTTCTCCCCCTCTTTCAGAAGGGGATCTTTCCAGCCAAGATTTCCAATTAACTGTATGTTCCCTTAGGCCAGTGCAGCACACCTCCTCACTCCACCCAGCCAGCAGGATCTGACCCTGCACCCAGCCCCACTGAACAGGCAATATAACCTTCACTCCACACATTAGCCAGTCACCTGCTTTCCTTCCACTTCTCTGCAGGTAAAAATTAAATGAAAGCCAGTAGATGTACTCTGCAGATACAAATTTACTAATGTTGCAAATACCCTGTTACTAGGAAGATGAACCTACATGATCATCCTTCAAGGCCTCTTTCTGCTTCATTTTTGATACTGTATTTAAAAAGGGAAAAAGATCTTCCAAATAATGGGTTAGAGAACATTAAGACTGGGAAATGTGATTTCTTACTAAATTGCATTAATCACTCCAATATTCAAACATTAAGGTGTTTGGTTTTTTTTAAATAAACCAACACCACTTCAAATTATGGCAAGTATTAAACAGATTTTATATTTGGCCAAAGACCTGTCATCACTTCATTAGTGTCTGGTGCTTCAGCACTTAAGATAAAATAGATTTTCAGGTTATCAATCAGATTTTTTTTTAATTGAAACAATGCAATTAGTGGTATTACATAGACACCCCATCCAAGGAACTCAAAAAACAGTTTCAACACTAAGAGCCCAGAAACTTGAAGATATGCTGCTCATTGGGACATATGTTAAACTCAGACATTTCATAAACCTTTTCAGTGTTTATACAGTTGGTAATCATTTAGTGCTAAAGGCAATATTCAGCTAAGGACTTTTATTTGTTTTTTCTTTTTTTCAAATGAAGTTGATACCAGATGTTTTAATCACTGGGGGGAAAAAATCTGAGAGACCAAACCAGTAAGATTCATCCAGGAAAAAAACTTGCAAAGACTTAGTGAACCATATGTACAGAGTAATTGTGATACAGATAAAATTATTTCCCCCCTCCGGATTCCCCTTCCTGTGTATACATTTAATAGTTCCAGTTAAACTGGTATGCTGCACCAGTGGACTAGGGTGGACTTTTCAAGGTTCAGGTGCAGACCAGGGATTGAAATAAGGCCAGGGCCCTGCTAATTGCTGATTGGACTCCCAGGATGGAGTGACTCCAGAGAAAGCAGATAAGGGAAGACTCATATGCCCCATTGATGTAGGTGAGCTGCAGTGAAAGAAAGGACTTTGTAAAGACGCTTAGAGTGGAGAAACCAGAGGCAGACACAATATTGGTAGTGTTCTGTGCCAACAATGAAGCATCTGTGGAAGGGGTGCATAGCGATATGAAAATTGTGGGTCTTGGAGGTAAAGGGAAACGAACCAGTCACCTGGATCTAAGGGTTTCGTTATGGCTGACAGACACCATCAACCATCTAGAAGTGTTGCGATAGGATATATATATATATATATTCAGATTCTTGAGGTCTAAAATGGGCTTCCAACTTCAGCTTCTTTTAGGAACCAGGAAATATTTGGAATAGAATCCTCTTCCTACAAATTCTGGGGGAACTGGCTCAATTGCACCCAGATGCCGGAGAGACTGGATCTCCTGCTTTAGCAGACCCTCATGAGCAGTATCCCTGAAGAGGGACAAGGAGAGAGGTGGAATAGAGTATCCCATGGAATAGAGTATCCCATGGAAACCACCTCCCCTATCCACCTGTCCTGAGGTGATGAGTTCTCAAGGAGACAAAAAATGAGAGAGACTGTCTCTGAAGGGAGGGTAAGTGGTGGGTTCATGCAGCATGAGAACTAGAGAAGAGGGTGATTGGTGTCACTTGATTAAGCTGTCAAGACTGTAGAGGAAGGTGTAGGCTGGGAGGCCACCAGAGAAGATGCTCCCTTCCACTGAGATCTGCATCTCTTTCTACAGGGCTCCATAGGGTCTTGAAAAAGCATAATATATTTGGTACTGAAGGGGGTCGAAAGCATTGAGTTGTCTATGATTTGCTGAAATGTTTCTTTATTCCAGGTATATAAATTCCAAAAGCATTGCCCTGGAGTCTTGGAGGAAGTGGAGTGAGTCAGTGTTGTCTTCGGCCCTTTAAAGGGGAGGTCTTCAAACAGTGTTCTGAACTTCCCTGGGGAGGCCAGGAGATTGGAGCCAAAACTGCATAACTATTGCAGTTGTCATTGACCAGGAGGCCATGTCGACAGCATCGAGGGAGCCCTGGAGGGAAGCTTTAGTAATTAGTAATTAAATCAAGCCTTCATTTTGGCAGGTCATAATTGCTCCCTTAGAGCTTATGGCAGGTGTTCAATAAAATTGAGTGAACTTAGAATAATGGTTGAAATCGTATTTTGCCATCAAGACCTGATAGTTCATCACCCAAAATTGAAGAGCAGCAGGCAAATAGCTCTTCCAATCCAAAAGGTCTAAATATTTTGACTCCTTGTCTTCCTTGTTTGAGGGGGTGGACCTGGAGCAAGCCTGACAATTTCTCTTGTTAACCATATCTACCACTAAGGAGTTGAATGTAATGAGAGGAAAAAACATTCCAGTCCCCTAGCTGGAATGTATTTTTTTATCTTCCCATCTTCAGATAGGTGCAATGGCGGCAGGTGTCTGCCATACAGTACAGGCTGGTGACATTGCTTCAGTAAAGGCAAGATGACCTTGTCCTATGGAGTAGCATGAAGAGTGTCCACCAGAGAATGTGGAGTCTCCTGAACTTCCTCCAATGGAATTTGGAGAGATTGAGCCAGTCATTTCACTAGATCCTACAAGGCCCTGAAATAATCAGCATAGGAAGGTGATGGTGGCGTCATCGCCTCGTGAGGGGAGAACTAGGATATGTATGAAGGGGTGTCTGGTCCTCAGCTGCTGGCACTTGTTCCTTCTGAATCTCTTCATGGGCTGGGGGAAGAAGCGGGATCGGTGGCTCCTGTGGTACCAACAGATGCTCTGGGCAAGGTCTCTTACCAAAGGGTATCCTATAAAACTGGTCCCATTAGGGAGCCCAAAGGTTCCAGGAGGCCCACTGTTGTGGAGGGCAAGGAAAGGGTCTCCAGGGTTGCTCCTCCCTGGAGTGCCCAGAGCATCAGTTTGGCTCTGCTATGTCCTCCTTGGGAAACTCCTCCAAAAGGTGGGGGATAGTATAGGAGGAAGGCAGAGCTCTCCACAGAAATCTCAGTCTGAGGAAGTATCACCTCCTATATCCAATGGAGGGGTTCCAGGCATTGGTACTACAGCAGTAGTGGTGGAGGTCAAGGAGGTGCTGGAGATTATCAGTACTAGAGATCTGAATCCTGTTCCAGAGTAAAGATGGCTGATTACTGGCAGGTGTAGCAGTACCAGGGAACGACCTCTCTTCATGCTCTTAAGGAGAGAGATTTTGGTTCTCCTTAGATGATAAGATCCTCATGGGACAGGAATCTAGACAATATTGGACGCCTAGGATTGTGGACAGCAAAAGCCAACATAGATATTGTATTAGAGATGATACCAGTCAGGGCATTGTGACATTGTCTCTGTGCTCTGAGCAGGGGTATCCTGAGGGTGGTGGTACTGGAGAGGGAGAGGAGGGCAGTCCGACCACTCTCTAAGGCTACGAGAAGGTGGTGGTACCGAAGTTTTCAAATCAGCCTTTCTAGAAAGCTTAGTCTTAGATTAATCACAGTGCCTGGAGTTCTCTCCTGCCAGTACCAAGTGCCTCTCAGTGCTGTTTACTGGAAGACCTCTCCGAATGGCTAGTCTTGTCAGGCAGTACCATCCCTTCAATGCCAAGGCCTGCCAGAGCCTCAGCAGCACCCTTAACAGGATATGAAGTCTCCTGGAGTCCAGCTTGAAGAGCCAACTTACCCTTTCTTTTAGAGTCACTCTAAGAGGAATGAGGCTGTCTTCTTTAAATGCTTTATTTCCCAAACTGCCCCAGGAGCTCTGGAAGTCACCAGTGCAGCCTGAGAAGCTGAGCAGCTGTACCAGTGGGAGGGGGCAGGATTCAGACCCCGGTGGCCTCAAGGAGCACTCCATTAGAAGGAGCTCCAATCTATCCTCCCACAGCTTGCAAGACGTGCTTTTGAACCCTGTGAAAACTTTGCACTTTGTAAGGATACGGGACTCTCTGAGGCAGCTGTGGTCTCTGTCACTGAGGGGGAAGACCTTGTGGCGGGTCTGACAAGGTGTGAAACCCAGGGTCTTTAGCATGTCCCAAGTAGGAAATGCCACAGACACTAAGAAAGCTCAACCCTCTGCATAAAAATTAAACAAAAAAACTAAACTGAAATAAAAAAAAATAACCTACCAAGTACAGAAGAACAGCTGCTTCTAGAGAAGCAGTGGACATCACAATGCTCTGTGTTGAGCCAAGTGTGGTTGAGAAGGAAACAGGAGCAGCTGCAGGTCCACCCCTCCCTATATGCTCTCACCCTGGAGCACAAAGCTGTATAGTGCACAGGCACAGACCTGCAGACACAGCTAATTAATGTCTCCAATCGAGTTTGTTGGCACATGCACATCCTATGGTGTAGCATCCATAGGGACAATAACTCAAATAAGAAATATAGGGTCCCAAACTGAGCAGCAATGTGAATTGTGGTGCAAGTATAAATTGGTCAGAACATGCTATGTTGAACACATTTAGTATACAGTGATAAATGTAATTGCAATAGTGTTCTCTGGGAGCCAGATTCACCTGTGGCATAAGCATGGGCAACTCTCATTGCACTGAATAATGTGTGTGTAAATTATAGTGGCTGTTACTGGGCAAAGGAAGTGAGCTGCTTTATCTTTTCTTTTACATCCCATGTTTCTTACTTTTTCTACTACACCTCAGTTCCACCCCATCAACATTTGAGTGACTCACTCTTGCCCCCATTTGAATGCCAGGTCTGTGCAAGAGATACTGCACTCCCATCTTATAGGCAATTTACAACCAATGTGTAACTTTTGCCACACAAGGTTTTAGTTTGCAACACTTTGTCTTATAAAAAAATCTATTAAATAGATTTCAAAGTCTGGAAAGTGTTTACACAACAAACCTTTATCTAGATTTTCTGATGGAAGAACTCATGTCCACCAGATAAGGGGACTTAAAAAAATATCCAGTATTCTTCACATGCAAGCTGTAGCAAATTTTTCAAATTGTACTACAAAAAGCCACACTTCTGTCTTCAGGTGGTCTTGATGTATGTAGTATTCTGGTGCCATCACAGTAGTAAGAGATGCATTTCTGCTCCAACAGTGATCCTGATCTCACAAAATTCAAAGTGGCTTTTGTAGGTAACATAGAACTATTTTAAATTCTGCATCTGCATTTCACCAGCAGCAAGATTTCAGAAACCTTTTAAAAAGAGATCAAAAACAACATGACTGAGGATCAATAATCAACTCATGCGATGGCTATGAAAGCTCTCTGTGCACTTGATTGTACTGGGCCTATCCTTGGAGGTGAGGGGGTGAATTTCATGAATATAATTAAAATAAATTGCACAACAAACTACTAAAAGATAAAAAGTAAGAAAGGGTAGAGTTGTCTAGTCTGAATTAAATATGGCATTAAAAGGATTAAAAGACATCAAGCTTCATCAAATTAATATAGCATTTTATTACTACTACCACCAACCACTTTTGCTAGCAACTGACAACAGCTTTGTGATGAATATCACCAAACCAGTATGCACTGTTAAAATGAATTTTCCCTGCCAACTTGACTAAGGTTGGGGAGGGGAGTTTAATATCCACATTGACCTTAACATAATATAATTAGTTAATTTACAGAGTTTTCCAATAATCAACCTACAAATCAAAGCCACAAGTGAATTTTTTGTCAGTATTTTCTTGGCTGGTGATCTTTCTTCCAATTCACCCAGGCAGCACTAATGGTCAAAAGGCAGCATTTGATCTGAACAGTATCAGTACTAACAATGAATGCCACATGCTAGCCAAACCTAGCAAGATGCCAGGATTTTCTGTGATTCAAACACTTTTTTATTATTATTATTATTATTTATTATTAAAGGGACACCAGTTCCACTATAAATGTAACTTCACGGCTGAATTACAGGAAACTCCCAAATTGAGATTCAGAAAGCAAGTTATACCTAGTTAAAATGGGAATAGTTCCAAAATGAAGGTAGAAATTTAGTTACTCTCTCAGTGCTGCACATAATTTGCTTAATCCACATGACAACTAATGTTTTTCCTCTGCAAATCAATATCCAGAATATGCTCCGCTAAAAGATGGCAGATATAGATTATGTAGGTTTTAAGCTTTGTGGTTAGGGAGGAAGTCTCTGTACCAGAAAATGACACCTTTCTCTTTAAGAACTTTAGCTCCACGTTTCCATTACATTTAAATTCCTCACTGGAGTTTGTCAGGAACTTTGAAAAATCATTTTTAAATCGAAAAGACAGATTCATCGAAACAGGGTCTGGTCTGATGAATTTCTGACTCAAAAAAGAAAGTTAAAAAAAACCAAAAAACTTTCAAAATGGCCAAAACAGAAAATTCTGGTGTTAAGGTTACAAACAACTTTTCATTTAGAAGTTTTAACTATTTAGATTGAAAAAAGCTTTAAAGAACAAAGGTCAAAATAGAAGTGTTCATAGGTATTTGATTGGTAAATATTTTAGATATTGATACTCTGTCCTATTTGAGACATGGAAAAAATCCAAACTCTTGAAAATATTCAAACAGGAAAGCTGTTTCAAGCCCAGCTCTATTCCTTAACTCAAATCCTCTGTTGTGCCACTAAAATAGTGCTATCCACCAAAGTTCTCATGATGATATCATACTCTGCCATAATAATAATGTATATAATGGTAGTGTTAATGGGCAGAAAATTAGTTAGTTTGCTTCATGATTCCCTCAAAGAGAAACCAGATTTGCCCAGAACACTTTTTAAAAAGGCACTGCAAAATTAGAAAAATATGCTAACTTTCCCAGAGGTCATTATGATGTGTCCCTTTTTGTTTAGATACAAGAAGTGCTGAGGAAATAAAAAGTACTTGGTGAGGGTAAGAGATATGGAGGGAAGTGGCTATAACATATGCCATTATAAATGGCAACACTCCCAAGTCCATCATATGGATTTATTGCATCATCTGTGGCCCAGTCAAAACTCTTTAGCCCTGTGTGTGAGAACATCTGCTTTCAATCATTACACTGAGGAATCCTACACAGGAGACCTATGAAATGTATTTTAACTACAACCTGAGGTGAGGTAGAAATGGGAAAGGATTTTTAAAAATGGAGTGGGTGTGTTTTTGTTTTTAAATAAAGACAGAGCCTTAATCTCATATGCTGCTTATAGAAAAAAGTTATCTGCATGACCAAGTCACCACAATAAACATTACAAATATTTTTCACCTCAGCTGAAACCAAAGAAAAGCGGTTTATGAAACAGTTTATAAACATTAAAAAACAAAACAACAAAAACAGTATTTCACAAGGAAATTTTCAAAAAATTTCAGAAAATACCTCCCTACCAATTATTTGATATCTCAGCAACAAATGATGTTAAGTATCAACTAAAGGAAAAGTAAAGCCTCAAAAAAAGGCAACTACAGGAGAGTGCATTTCAGATTTAATTTAAGGTGTACAGGGTTGCAGTAGCTCTTTACTAGCAAACATGGACTTAATTTTGCTTTCTAGCTGCACAAAAACTCAAAACTATATTCCTTGAAACTAAAGTGAGCCAAGATGCTACCACTATCTTCCGTTCACTGCATGTTAGAACATGTGATGTTCCAAACCTAGTTCAGTTGGACCTAGTGGCAATATCAGTTTCTGACCCTTCAATCTGATGCCCCTGGCACGGCTCTTGTGCGCCCCACAGAGCCCCACTGAAGTCAGTGAGTCTTCTTGCACACTGATTGAGGGATTCGTGGTTTAAACCAGATTTATATAGGATAAGCCAACAAAACAAAATATCCAGATTGTAACAAAAAAAACCCCACACAATAAAAAATTGTTTTTAAATTCCCCTTTAGTAAAAGAAATTTTTATATTTTTTTAAAAGGTTAACAGTTCTGAATACAAGTTAAAAACAAAATCTCCAACTAATTGGTTATTTAAGGTCAGTCCTACAACCACCTACTCATTAACATTCTTATAATAAAATGCATCTCTTCTCAAGTGACAATGGCAGGGGAAAAGTATCTTGCAGGACTAGAAATTGGATGGGCCTTACCTACAGTTTCCATGAGCTAGTCTAGGAAACCAGATTGGTGTTTTTTTCCTCTTAGTCAGACAAAGCTATGGAGCTTGCTTATTCTTCATTTGACTCTGCATAGTTGATTTTTGGAGGAAGTGTGTGGCCAGTGGATACTATTAGTCATGTGTGTATATCATAGATGTAATTCTACTGTAACAGTGGCATACTACAACAGTTTGAAGAGGATTTAGACTAACAGTCTACAAGACTTTTTTTTTTAAATTCATTTAAAATTAAAACAGAAAGAGGCCAAACTAGGCCATTTCCTCAGCCACAGTCAGTCAGCATACTTCTAATGAAGTCTATAGAGCTACACCCATTTAAATCATCTGAGGATTTGACCTATTATATTTTAGGATCTCAAAAAAAAAAAATAGACCTTTTGATAGTTTTTGAAGCTTAAGTGTTCTGCTCTTGTGCAATAAATAGTTTGAATATTTTATCTTCCTGGCAGCACAGCATTTTTTCCTTATTTCTTTTCCTGTCTTACATAGAAAGCAGTTTAATCAAACAGTAGATTAATGTGTTAAGTGACATGTTCCAATAACTTGGAACTGACATGTTCCAAAATATTTGTCAGTGGGTTCCTTTTTTCCTAGGCTTAGATATTTCTTATAGAGTTTCTTCCAATAATTTTGCATAATCACATCAATATCATTTAACATAGTGTGCTTGAAATGTTCAAAAAAGGACAAATATTGAAGTTGCCAAGTGGAATAATTCATAACATTGACCACAAAAATGGCAAAATGTCACTCAATAGAAAGAAATGTCACCTCACTTACGAGCAGCTACACTTGCACCCCCTCTCCCCTCCACACACACTGTTTTACCTTAATCTAGTAAGGAGTTCCATTAAAGCTAAGTGGATTACTTACATAGGCATTTGCCGGATGGGGACCAGAGTCAGTTTTAGTAAATTTTGTTTAAGTATTTCCATGTAACTACTCAGACCCTGCCATTTTTAAAAGGGAGTGTATGTTGAGAGTTTCCATTATAGACTCCTACTCTGCATTTTTTCCCCCAGATTGGCAATAGGGGAGAGGGAGATTTCAGGATTTGAGATCTGGTCTATTGAACAGCATATTCTTCAGAACAACATGGAAAGTACCTCTGACCCTCGGCGCACAACAGCCTAACAACAAATACAAAGTTACAAACAGGGAACAAGACAAATCTGCAGATTTTATTTTAATAAGGTTATGTTTTAAGAACTTGCAGATCAAGCTGATTTTGCATTAGATCATAAAAGACTAACTAATAAGCAATACCAGCTCACCACTTGGAAGTTCTCTACAGCATTCATATCATGGATTAAGTTACATTACAGTGAAAGCTTGGCAAAATGATTTGTATGAAGACAGAGGACAAGGGACTCCCGCAGCACTGCTGTTCTAAAGTCTTTTTTGATCAAACCATAAGTCCCTTGTTCACTAATTAGATGCTTGACAACCAAGACAGACCTGTAAAAACTAAACCAAAGCCATATCAACAGTGCTTTTTTTTCCGTATTTTCTGTCAGTGATACCGAGGGACTTTTCTGACAACATGTATTCTGACCCACAGGGCTAAACAAAAAACAAATACACTGCAATGAATTTGACACCACCATTTCATAGCACAAACACGAGTAAGTGAAATGCCTGAATACATAGACCTCTAAGTTCTGGTCTAGATGAGTTAAATCATCCAGTTGCATTTGGCAAACACATACGACTCCTGTAAAGCCAAATCCCAGTTGTACTCCAACCTGAAAGTATTGTATTTATCTACAGAAAGACACAAAATGTAATTCCACTGTTCATAGTTTGGTTGCCTTTTTCCAGCTCTTTTACACTTGCAAGTATCTTCTCCCTTTTGCCTTAAAATTTTTTTTGTAAGAATCTCTGTCTCTCTCTCACACACACACACACACACACACACACACACACACACACACACACACACACACACACACCACACACACACACCTCTACAAGTTTGCCATTTTTCCCATTGATAAAGGCCATGAAGGACCAGCCATATTACTTCCCTGAATTAATTCCTATTGGAACTAGAGCATATATCTTATGGAAAAAATCCAATCTTGATTTAATTTCCAGTGATAAAGAATCCACCGTAACTCTCAGTAAATTGTTCCAATGGTTAATTACCCTCACTATTAAACCTATTCAGCTTATTTCTATTCTGAATTTGTCTAGCTTCAGTATGACTATGCAAAAGACTGATCTATGTTAGGGTAGAATTGAAATGCTCAGAAAAACTATGCACTAAGGAAAAATCCTATGGCAATGTATATTGCACAGTAATTACTGTGAACCCTGTTGAATTATATCCTCTATTTTAGTATTCTATAGCACAGATGGAAATTCTCTACTACATTTTATAGGATGGCTGTTTACTGTTAACTTCTGTATGTCTTTTTCCATAAGAAAAGAACCAGCCCTAATCTTTGCCAATCTCTTAAGGAAAGGTTTGATTCAGATCTCTCCTCCACCTATACCACTTGATCCCCGACTCTGTTCCACTCTTTGCCAATAATGTTTCTATAATCAGTAGAATGCATTCCAAGTGAATAAATAAAGTGTTAAGCAACTGACAAATGCAACAACTTGTGTTTAAGCACTGTCAGCAAGACCAAACCTAAGTTGCTCCTGACGCTACATCACTATTCTGTACTGCAGACGCCAAAAGCCAAGTTGAAGCACCGCTGCAAAAATATTCTGCATCTCCCCAAAAAGAAGGTGACAAGCAGCCAACATGCTACAGTGCTGCTCCAGAGCTTACCAGGCCTTCACTAAGAACAAAAAGACACATTTAGCCAAGTTGCACTGAGATGCTCCACACCACAGCCTTCTCAATCATACTAGTTTATGTAACAACCAGCATCCAAATGGAGTGATAAAATCCTTTCCCACAGATAGATTTCAGATGGAATTTCTAGGACTAGCAAGCAAGAACTTTTGTATGACAGACCAATACTTGCACTCCAAAATGTCCTTAACACGTTGGGAATAGCTTCTTTTCTGGATGCTTGATACCAGTAATGTGCTGAAGGGGCTTAAGAGAGCCTCTTGTTAAAATTTCTTTACCTTCATTCTCCCTAATCATCTCCACGTGCTAGCCTTGCGAGAACGAAACTGATAAACCAAGAGTTCCATTCCCGCTTGCTCCTTGCGGACTGAGCAATGTGGAAGACAAGAGATGTGACGATACAGCAGGAGTGAAACTATGTACATAAAGCACCTGCCAGGAGAGGAAAGAAACAGCAGGAAGCAAGAAAAGCTGCCAACATCCTACATGCACAAAGCAGGAGTTTCCTCTTTCCTTACTCCTCTCCTTCAAAAAAACCATATATAAAGCAATCAGGTTAATGCACATATTAGGGTTACATTAATCCTACTGGGTTCTCTGCATTCGGAGTTGATGTGCAGTCCCACTCAGGACCCCCCCCCCCCCCCATTTTTATAATGTATTTTATAAAGAAGGTATTTTGAAATTCTGAGGAGATGATTTTTGTAATAAAGGCTTTAATACATTCCAGGAACTTATCCAGATCTTTTACTAGAGTATTTGCATTCTATCACCAAGGAATGCTCTTACTTAATATTAGGGTTTTGTATTATCTGATCAACCAAAAAATAAAGGGTTCTGGAAAAATGTGATTCAAAGGGTGGAATTCTGTAGATCAAATGACATAAATGTAGAAGTCTTATTCCTGGGCTACCATCTACTGTGTATTCATTACAAGCAACATAATAGCAACTTCCCATTTCTAAATACACCAAACAAAAAAGGGATCCTTGGACTTGCTGTAATAATCCATGCAAGAAAAACTTCAGCCAACACTTACAGTCCTGAACTTTTATGAAAATACCTATAAAAGAGTACAAGAGGAACAAGTAAGACTAACTCTGCAGTGTAGTTTAGAGAAAGTTCAGCCTCCACAACTGTAAGTGACATCACTACAAAGCCCAACATTGGATCTGGAACCAGATGGAGCTATCTCAACTGCCCTCCTGAAGCATGTTAGATAAGGCAGGTGAGATAATGTCTTTTATTGAACCAATTTCTGTTCTCTCTCACCAACAGAAGTTGGTCCAATAAAAGATAACCTCACTCATCATGTCCCTCTAATATCCTGGGACCCACACACCTTCAACTACTCCTGAAGAATACCGAGATGGCTTAGAAGAAAGTGAAGTATCGTGGATTAAAGTTCTATTATTTCAAAAAGGCCATTTATGAGGAATCTGAAGTACTTTTATTTTACTTATGCCAGTTCAAACAAAATCATCTCCTGAAACCAGTTTAGATAATCTATCCAAGGAGGCCCAATCCATAAGAAACGTCAATACATTCTCTGTTCTGTCTTTTTCTGCTTTTTGGTCTATTCCACTTGTTAAAAGAATAAGCAAAACTTAATGGCTGCTTTCCTACTGCAAAATTATATCAATTCCTACTAATATGAATCAACCAAAACCTCATTAAGAGTTTCAAAAATGTAAAACACGTCACCCACAGACATGCACAGGAAACACATGGTGCCAACACATAAGCAAAGAGCTTCTGGGAATGGCAACAGTATTGATTAAATGGAAAAATAAAACAAATACATACTGTTATCAGACCCTGTAGCATCAGTGCAGCCTGCTAAAGCAACGAAGCACTATATGGCAAGAGACAGATTTCCCACAAATATGTCAACTCTTGATGAATTACAGTCAACTCAAAGGAAAACCACCAAATATTACACCTAACCACAATAACCACATTTGGTTGAGCCTGAAGGTAAAGACAACAAGAAAGCAGCAAAAAGCCAGTCTGCTAGAGGAAGTAAATTAAAAAAAGGGGGAAGACAGACATGTTTAGAAAAGTTTTATTGCTCATCTTTTGTTATTTGATTAATTAAAATCACCACACTGCATTGAAGGAAAGGGGGAATTCTGTTCGGTCTCTTTGCAGATATTCATTTGAGAAGACAATCTTTATCTTAAAGTGCATCCCTTTAAATTATGTTACTCATAATATTCCCTTGTATTAAATCTTTTTGGTTCTGCTTGTTATCTAGTTAGCCATAAACATTTTAAATATCCATTTCAACCATGAATATCCAGAGCCTTTAGCATTCAAGCTACATATTCTTCATTGTGATGAGGTTAATCTCACATCATTTAGAAGATGGTTTAAATCAAAACCAAGTTATGGGAAATATAAGATTAACTTCATTACTTTTCAGACAAGTGACTTTTCACTAGTAGAGGCTGTTTTCAGCGAGCCCAATTATGTCTTAATCATGACACAATATGCAAAAAGATCCTCAAAGGAAATACTGTTTAAATACGAATAGTACTATTGTAAATGAAACGAATTCACACTATTGTGACTCTTTTGGGTAACAATGATCTCTAATTTGGCTCCTAAACCACTGAGGTCTGACTATCACTGGTTTATATCATCATAGATACCAACAGAGAAACCTGATTAAGAAGGGCTGTCATTTTTTATTCAGACTGCATAAAATTGTTGGCTAGCATCAATGTAACCAAAATCCTTCCAGGGGGAAAAAAACCTGGACCTATTAATAATTCAATACCTTCCGTTAGGGCTGATAAAATTCACAATCTGAACAATTACAGAGGAAAATTTACTAATGCTACTGCAAGGGTATCCCACCCCACATACTCTGAAGTTTGCCATTGCAGAGACAAGTGTTTATTGAATTAAAAGGGAGTCCTACAATTATAGGGAGTCATATAAGTACCTAGGACATAGGCAGTATCTAAGAAGGGAAGGGAAGGAATAGCCACTACCTTAGTTGCAATGTCTCTCTAAAATAAAAAGACCCAATTTTCAGAGATGCTGAGCACCCCCTGAATTCAATGTGACCTGTGAGTACTCAGTACTTCTGGAGAAGTAAGAATAAGGCCCCTCTTGTGGTGTCTGCTTTATCCCCAGAAGAAAATAACAGGACATCCTCTTCATGCAGTTCAGTGTTTTTACTGGCACCAGCACAGGAGAGCTCCTGAATCAAAGTCTGCAAGAAAACAGAATCTTTCTGGCTTCAAGAAAGGGCAATAGCTCTTATTCAAACTATTTTTGGATAAGCTTCCTTTTGCCAGTTCCCACTTCAACTTAATGTTCAATATACTGGGAAACAGGACCTATTCTCAGTCCTTCCAATACGACCTTTCCCCGTAAGATTTTAAAATAAAAAAGGTACTCTTTTGGTGACTATCATACAACAATCTCTATTCTCTCCACAATCTACAGAAATATGCACAAAGCTACCTTGTGGAAATGTTCCTTAAACGTCTCAAATTTCCGTTCAGTTCTACCAGAGACATTAACTGCTAGCATTTTCCCAGGGTTTCAGCCAAATGTGTGTTTTGCCTGTTTGTTTCCCTGTTTGGGAGTCTATGCTCTACTGCTGCCCTCTGCCATAGTGCAACTATTGTTTCCAGATATGATTATATGCCAACATGCCAAAAGAAAAAGGGGGAGGAAGGAGAGTGAGTGTGATTTACCTAGAGAACTCAGAAGCCAGGCTGATGAAGAAGCTTCTCAGATCAACAATATTATCTCACTAAATGGGAGAGAGCTTATATTGAAGTATCAACAAATTTTAATCTAATTTAAATATACAATTCTCTGACTCCCTGAAGACTCTTGTTACAGATAAGCCAGCTCAAATTACAGTCACAGCACAAAGGCAAGTACAAAAACCATATTCTAACACAATACTACATTTAAAGGGTCACTGAGTCCTTTCACACAACTCAGGTTTAAACCTAAGCTTCAGAGCTTTTGATTCCCCAAAAATTCACCCTCTGTCTGTTTGATAATATAACTTCATTGTCCCCACAGCCTTCTGAGACTTAGATACAGGAGAGCTGGAGGTCACCACACAGACACAGAGTTTTAGCGCCTCAACTATAACCACATAAACCTTGCAACCTCCTTGAAGATTCCCTAGAACAGCATTTCCCAAACTGTGGGTCATGATTCAAAGTGGGGTTGCTTCATCAGCAGATGGGGTCACAGCATCCCGAGTGTGCACAAGGTCACATCGCACGGAGAATGCTATTTTGCTCTACAAAACTGCACTCCACGCAGCATGACCTCGCATGCACTATGTGTGTGTGTGTATGAGGTCATGCAGTCCAGAGGACGCCATTTTGTAAAGCAAAATGACATCCTCCTTGTGGCATGGCTTTGCACGTACAGTGCATGTGAGATCACACTGCATGGAGCAGTGTTTCTCAACCTTTTAAGTAGAAAGTACCCCCTAACTTCTGAAAAATTTAATAAGTACCCCAACACTCAATTTTCCACTCTGAGAAATACATCCCAAAAAGTATGCCTGGCATCCCAAAAAGTCAACGGCTGCCGCCCAGCTTCCCAGGACTGGGGCTGCTGCTGCTGTCTACCTCCCAGCTGGGAGATGGGACCGGGCGGGAAGCGGGTGGCTGCCGCCTAACTTCTCCAGAAGTTGGCGGCTGCCACACACCTCCTTTCACTGGGTTTTTTGCCGCGTACCCCCTGCCTGTGTCTCGCGTACCCGCAGGGGTACACATACCACAGGTTGAGAAACTATGGCATGTAGGACACCATTTTTAAATGGCAACTTCCATGCTGTCTGGGGTAATGGGAAACAACACATCTGAAAGTCACAGAGAAAATCTTTGGGAACCGCTGCCCTAAAGATTATGCTGTTTTCTCCAATGCACCTATCAATGTCATCTAGGGACTTGAAATGCCAATATTTTAGAAATAAAATTGAGCAATTGTGAAATCTAAAATTTATCTAAATCATATCCTACCCTCAGTCTGAGCGCAAAATGCCCTGGATTTCAATGAATGTTCGCTATACAGAAAGTAGCATGTGGCCACAGAAAGAGTAGTTATAATTTTAAGTACTATGATAATAAATCCGCATTTCCCACAGGAATTAAGTTGTTTTAGATCCCATCCATCTCTTCCGAACTTTTAAAAAGGAACAACATTTAAAACTTGGAGGGAGAAGATGGGAGGCAGAGAAACAAGTTTTCTTACAAATGTCCTTTGATTTTTGCTAGTATCATAAATTCACTTTTCAGCATATATATTTTTCTTTTTGCATTCTGCACAACTTGGACAATAAAATCTGACTGGTCATTTTTAGTTCAGTTTATAACCATTTTTCACTTGCAGGATGTCTCATGCTAGCACAAACCTATCAGGACTGGGAGGCAAATACTTCTGGAATAGTGTTTAAATAACATTATTCTAGGTAATTTGAAGACATTTTCTTAGTACATTTTCTTTTTAAATAAAAAAACAAAACAAAAACTGACACCCCACCCCACAGGAGGTATTTTCAAAGCACTCAGTGTTGGCTGAGGGCTGATTTCATTGCAGTCAAAAAAAGCACATGGGCCAACAGTAAACAATATTTGAAAATCCTATTCCTTGTGTATTTAATAAATATATTTTAAATCTTTTTTCTCGTAGCCTGTCTGACAGTATCCTTTTCAAGATTATGGCTTTTTAAAAATCCCCCCTTATTCTTTAAAAAAACCAAAACAAAATAAAACCTAGAACTTAAATTCATGCAAGTTAGTATAGCTTTAACAGACAACATTTTACCCTTGATAAATCTGAATACTTAAAATACTGCACTGATGCAATTAGTAACCTAGAATTCATCCAGGTTACTGTAATTCCTGTCTTCACTGATCAACACAGATGTAATTCCTTCAATATTTTTCTCTCTACTTTTATCACTATTAAATTGGATGGGTACATACACAGAAGCACAATTGCCTTATGGAACTTTTACAGCTTGTGGAAGGGCAGGAAGGGGAGAAAGTATGACTGAGGTTTGAAGATTAGGTTTAAACCAACAGGTCTTTATTCCAAGTCTGCCACATGAAATTTTAGATTTTAACAAGTTCCAAATGAATTCTATTTTGTGGTATATATTAAAACCCTCTCTATAATGGAGATTTAAATGTCTTGTTAGAATGAAATGTTACGCCTGAGTTATGAAAGTCCAGCATCTTATTCAACTCTAGCTACTGACAGAAAGCAGATTCAGTGTAGCATAGTGATAGCAAGCAGATCTGAATTGCCACCAAGATAAGGAACAGACAGTCAGTCCATCTCTTACACAATCTCTAGTCAAAATTTATGGCAGACAAATTCCAATCTATTAACTTTCAAACTGAATTTCTGCCAAAAAATTCAAACAACTTAGATACCAAGAAATAATCATTTCTCCCTATTCCAGAAGGACAGAGGTTACTAATATTCTTTCCCTTCCCACACCCAACCCCAAAAGTCATTTCGAAACTATTAATGTCCGGACTTTAGGTCAGCATATGACATCTTATTATTTCTACAAGATGTTTCTTATAAAACTAGAAACATTTTAAAATTCATTTTATTTTTCAGTTGAAATGTGCACATTACAGATGTTAAGGAACTCTTTATGTTGTACTTCTAAAGCTATTTGATTTTTAAATTGGGATTATGAGACAGGGGACTGACATTGACTAATCAGATAAAGCACCAGTCCAACAGCAGGTTGCTGATTTATTAGCTTGCACAACCTGGGGCTGGGGAAAAAATAGCTGGAATTCAATGACAAAGAAAATTGATGGTTCAAATATTGCAATACAATTTAGTTAGTCTCTAGGGTTTAGAAGGCACCAGCTTCACTCCTCATTACTATTGTGACTATCATCAGCTCACGGCCAAACACTTGAGAAAAAGCTTTACAATGGCCAGGTTGCTTCACGGAACAGCTTGTTTTTGTCGATTCAGGTCCATTGACTCAAGTTGGGCTTTGGGTCTCTATAAAGCTTTGTGAGTGAAACTAGACCTGTCCATCACTGGCTGAATGTTAATCACAGAATCATAGAAGAATAAGGTTGAAAGGGACCTCAGGAGGTCATTTAGTCCAACCCCCTGCTCAAAGCAGGACTAACCTCAGCTAAATCATCCCAGCCAGGGCTTTGCCCCCCCGTCTCCTAATGAACAAGGTAACTTCCAAAGCTATCACAAGCCATGTCTACACTACAAATATTTGCCAAAGCAAGTTACACTGGCATATAGCCACCACAGTTGGTTTATCACCTGTGCATGTGCATATTTGGCTCCATGCATCAGTGCTGCGCGTACTCACCAGGCATGCTTGTGTCAATTCACAGGGTAGTGCACCAGGGTAGCTATCACGGTGTACAATCCACTGTCTTTGGGTAATTTTGGCAATGAATGGTGTGATGATGATTCACATCATGAAGACTGAGAGCAAGGGATCAACTTCCGATAATGCAATGTTCTCCACCCCATAATTTCTACCTCATCATTTTCAATTTTCCATGAATCCACGAAGGACTTGTCACTGTCCGCCATCTCTGACAGAAGCATGGAGCCTGCGCAGCCCTGCACTACAGTCATGAGTGTTGCAAACACAGGATGCATAATCCTGTGGTATTTGCGGAGCCACAAGAAGAACCGCAAGGAACATGACAATTTCCTGGCAGTCAGTTTGCCATGCGACATGGCAAGAACCCATTCAAAGTTGGTGGCATTCACAGAGCAGCTGCAAATGGTGGAGCACCACTTCTGGGCCTGAGAAATGAGCACTGCCTGATGGGAATCACATCGTAAGGCAGGTTCAAGGTGCACAGAAGTAGCTGCAGAACTTTTGGAACTTTTGCAAGGTCACATTCACAGATCTGTGTGCTGAGCTCTCCAGCCATCCAACACAGGGACCCCAAACAGAGCTGCACTGTCAGTGCAGAAGCAAGTGGCGGTCATACTGGGGAAACTTGTGATGCCAGATTGCTACTGGTCAGTGGGAAGTCATTTTGGAGTGGGAAAATCCACTATGAGGCCCATTATCGAGCAAGTGTGGAGGGCCATTAGTCATCTCCTGCTATGCAGACCTGACTCTTGGCAACGTGCAGGACGTAGTGGATGGGTTTGCAGCAATGTAAAGGGTCTATTAACCCCTTACTGAAACTTAGTGGGTCTTTTTGGTTGGCATCTCTTGAGTAAGCGGGACCATGAAGCAGACACAGCCCCCAGGGCCAGTGGGGGAGAGGCCAATTCAGGTCAGCCTGATTGACAGGGCGGGCAGGCCCATGAGGGAGCCAGGAGGCTGGGGGGAGCCCCGCCATTGTGTGAGCTGGAGCTGCCTGCCTGGGCATGCCTGGGCAGAGCAGGGACCTAAGGGCAAAGCAGCCAGCAGCTGGGAGGCCAGAAGAGGAGCATAGAAAGCTGAGTTGAGCTGACTCAGCAGCAGAACCAGAGGGGCAACCCAGAGAGCCAAGCCGAGCCGAGCGCCGCTGCACTGAAGCAAAGTGAAGCTGGGGCTGGGGCTGGAGCCGGGTGAGGAGGCCAGAGAAGGAGCCCAGGGAGCGAAGCTGAGCTGGCCCACAGCAGCAGAGCCAGAGGGACATCCCAGAGAGCCGAGCTAAGCAGAGCCGAGCACGGCTGCACTGAGCAGAGCAGATCAGGAGCTGGGGCTGGAGCTGTCTGGAGCCGGGTGCGGTGAGCAGCTGGGGAGAACCAGGGGGACCCTGGGAGTATGTGGCTACTGCCAGAACAAGTGTGACTCTCTGCGCCCCTGCAGCGTAGCCAGGGCCTGGACGGTGGGCCTGCGACATGTGACAGACTGTAAACCTCCCTTACACCCCAGAAACACTCTTTATGGTGCCCCCGTGCCAGGGGGCAGTGTTGGGTGTTTTCCTTTAACCTCTCTCCTCTTTTCTTATTTTTTATTTGATTTTTGATTGCTGTTTGTGTAATAAATTGCATACACTGCAAAGTAATACAATGATTAGTGGGGTCAGGGAAGCGCCCAGTGCAGAGTTAGTATCCCGGAGTGGGGACACCCTAGCCCCTGCCCTAAAGGACCATGGCAAGATTGGGGGTTGAGCCCCAGGAATCCTGGGCCCAGCCTTGTCAGGGTTACAGGGACCCCACCACACAGGAGAGTGGGAGGGGAGCCCTCGAGGTCAGGTGGGCCTCTGGGTAAAGAGAGTGGGAGCAGGGACTCAGATCCTCTTGCTAGCCAACTCTACCAGGGTAGTGTATAAGCAAGGAAAGTTCCCCACAATAGCGGGCCCATTCCCCCGCTTACACAGCTATGGGGTTCCCAAACTGCAGCAGAGCACTTGACAGCATGCATGTTCCTATTTTGGCACCAGAGCACCCTGACACAGAATACATCAACAGAAAGGGCTACTTTTTCATGGCTATACAAGCAATGGTGGATCACCAGGGATGCTTCACTGACAACAAAGTTGGCTGGTCAGGGAAGGAGCATGAGACTCACATTTTTAAGAAGATGGTTTGTTCAGGAAGTTACAAGCAAGGACTTTCTTTCCCACCAACAGATTACCATTGGCAATGTTGAATGACCAGTAATGACCCTTGGGGGACCAGCCTAGCTCTTGTTCCCTGAGCTCATGAAGCCATACATCGGCCTAATTGACAGCACCGAAGAAAGATTTAAGTACAAGCTCAGCAGGTGCAGAATGACAGTTGAATGTGCTTTTGGTAGACTGAAAGGACAGTGAAATTGCTTACTCACCAGATTGGATCTCAGTGGGGAAAATATCCCAATGGTTATAGCTGCCTCTTGGGTCCTGCACAGTATTTGCAAAGCAAAGAGGGAAAACTTGCCACAAGGCTAGAGGGTGGAGGTGGAGTGGCTTTCTAGTGAGTTTGAACAGCCAGTCACAAAGGCTATGAGATGAGATCATTGAGGAACTATTTGCTTTAGGGAGGCTTTGAAAGAGCACCTCAGCGGTGAGCCACTGTAAAGTGCTGTGCTGTACTGTGCTCAACCTGGTGCTTCAGTTTGGGGGCCTGCTAGGAGCTGTGTGATGCTTGCTGCTCATCTGTGCACCTATCACTGACAGTGCACCTATTAATGTTGGGGAGGACAGCTGTACATGAATGACGATGACACTGTTTGGCACTGATCCTACGAGCTGTGACTATACAAACCACCACTAACCAGGGGGAAAAAATAAGGCTGCCGTCTCTAGAAATCGTCTCTCTTACTAGAGGATTGAAGTTTTCCCTTCAATTAGTTTTGGTTTACTTCTTTTCATCTCATTAAACAATCATGTCTAACCTTAAAGCTGCAGAGGGAGAGAGAAGAAGGAACACATTACAGGCCAAGTTCCTCTTAATATTTAGTACTTCTACAGTGCTTTGCATCTCCCAAGGCTCTAGGCGGGAAGGTCTTCTGTACAGGTGTTAGGGCACAATCTGTTTCTTTAATATTGTAAAGAACCAGAACCCAGAAAAAGACTTATCTGGAGCTTGATATTTTGTTGTAGAGCATTTATTCAAATTGGCGTGCTGGAGGGAAAATGAGGTGAAGCTGCACCTGTCTGGGAAAGGAGGTGGTGAAGGAGATTTCCCACATATATAGAAATCAGGATACCATCACAGCTGAGAGGCACAAAATTTGACCATTCCCCTGTGAGACAGAAAACATAAGTTTAAAAGAATTCTTCCCAATAAGGCACTGGATAGTTTAGATTTGTAATTAGATACAGATCTCCATGCACCACCTTGAATCCTGCCCAGGTCAGCAGTAATCTTAAATGCTTTCCATACTGGTAGCCATTTGGAGTCCAATGTGACGTGATGTTGGTTGTCTCAACCCAGTTCTAAGTGCAAAAATCCACATGGCCAAAACAGCCACTCCCCTACCATCATAATTAAGGGGCACTAAATAGCAGAGAGATCAAGAACTGAGCAGATATATAGAAAGTTAAATACTCTACAGCCCCGAGAGGTAGTCCCTCCAGGCCAGGGATTGATGCATGTTGGTCAGGCAGTGTGGGGAGGGGGGGGGGGCCCACAAGGATTGTGGCTCATTTCGGACCTCGCTTTTGAGGACTTATAACTGTGTTCAAAAGCATTAGATACATTCACGGAGGACAGGTCCATCAATGGCTATTGGCAAATATAGTCAGGGACAGAACCCCATGCTCTGGGTGTCCCTAAACATCTGACTGCCAGAAGCTGCCACAGGATGACAGGGGAGCTAATCACTCGATAATTGCCCTGTTCTGTTCATTCCCTCTGAAGCCTCTGGCACCAGCCACTGTCAGAAGACTGGATACTGGGCTAGATGGACCATTGGTCCGAACCAGTAGGGCCAATCCTATGTTAGGATTTAATTCTCTACAGAGGTGAATCAATCACTCTTAGGAACACCAAATTCTTAATCCCCCCCATACAGAAAAATACACGTCCTCCAAAACAAAGACCACAGGGTTAAAATGTCAGCAGCACAGCACAACCCCAGTGCTGAGGTTGCCAACTTATGCATCATACCACACTTGTCCTCCCACTGCCTGTTTCATTGTGTTCTTGCCAGCCAGGAGAAGAGCAAAAGGAACAAATCATCCTGAACACTGTGGAAATATAAAATTTCCAGATACAGTAACAAAGAAAAAAATGGGAGGGGGGGAGAGAACCAGACAGCCCACTCCCATGTAAATCCCACAGGATACACCTCAGTAGGGAGTTTACCTGTTATTTAGTCTGCATTTCTCTTAGCCAGACAATAAGAAAAAAAAATCAATGGAATCTGTTTCATTTTCAAGTTCTTCCTACTGAAATGTTTTGGTTGCAAACCCCACAGGGGAATATTTATTATAAAAACACAAAAACAAAAATAAACCTATTTACACTGGATTTTCTTCTTTTGTATTAGGTTTTGTATAAGCCTGATTTTACAAAAAGACACAGTTTGGGCCCAAAATTAATATTGAAGGTGTCTCTTATTAAGATTAGTTTAACCAATTAATTTCAGATAGTCATTTTCTAAATTCTTGTGTTGAAAGGGTGTTTTATGTGTTTTTTAAAATCCACCCAAGACTGGAACTGAAGGCAAAACAGTCAGAATGTTAGTCAAAGACAGTCTCAAGTTTGACTCAAGATGGGTAGAAAAGAACACAGTATATGTCAGCTGACTAGAGTACTGGAAATGGATCCCCTGTTAAAAAGAACATTAGTTCTTTAGCCCATCTATTCATTGTTTATTCTTTTAATAATGAAAACCACTTTTGTTTTCCCCCTTCCACACCCACAATCGTTCCATCTGAGAATCACTCAACAGATTCTCAGATTCTTACAGTGCATTCAGGTTAGCAGATACCTAGAATAAACTGACAAGTCATGAAAAGAGTAACTTACCGGTACATTAAAAATTAAAAGGTAGTCACAATTCTTCCTAGCCTTTGGTAATAAATTATAGTTTCAATCTGTGTGAAAAGTGCTTTTAGGATTGAAATACCTGAAGCTGTACGGGAAGTCTGATGTATGCCATCAGAAACTGAGCTGGCAAGGATACATATTGTTAGTGCACGCTGCACCAGACAAAAAGTCTAATCCCAGCAAGAAGTGAATTAGAACAGAAATAGATGTGAGCGCATGCATACACCCCAGTCAGGGTTCTTCCTCTTTACCTACTTATCAGTGACAAAAACACACTTATAAGGAAACAAAGCTTCTCCAGTTTGGGTCAGTTCCAGGACAGAATAAACCAGTGATTCAGAGTACAACTGGATCTTGTTTTTAAATTAGAAAATGGGATACATGTACATTAGTCAAAACAAAAATCTGTTAAATTTCATCGTGGAGCTAATCAATGCAAGTACACAACTGTCTTCCAGGGGCAACTGTTACTTGTCCATTTGCTCAAGAGTGAAAGTTGCAAGAAAGCTCCAGTGACTTCTGATATGTGACCTAAACCAAATACAAACAGCCTGTAATGCCCAGAATGCTCCAACAGCCAGTGATTTGTTATCAAAATTGGCATTTAAGATTTTGGCTGGGGGCTGGGGAATATGACAAAAGTAAAAAAGTGGCACAAATATGGTCCTCCAGGATTTGTTGATTTAATGATCAAATCCTCCAGGATTTGTTGATTTAATGATCCAAATACCGAGATACAGAGCAAACTGATGCGTTGTAAGTACTGTAAAGAGTTAATGGTTTAATAGTCTTGACAAATGGCACACAAAGTGTGCTGGAGACTCCTGGCACAGAGCTCAGACTGCAGAAAACCATTAATGCCAGCAAATAACAGTACCAAACTAAATGTCAAGATAAAAATTATTTTTAAGCTTGCTATAGAATTAATTACCACTGGTAAGAAAGCTATGCATCCAGCCCAGTGTAAAGTGGGGTGGGGGGAGGGAGAAGAGGAGTCATTGTCAAATAGAGGGTACTGGTACTCCTTGCTCAGCCAAGATTTCCATTGATATCAACAGGCACCTTAGCTCAGCAAGGAGCGTAGAACTGGATCCGAAAAACATGTAATTTTCTGCCATACCCCTTGTCATAAGTAAAGGTGCTCTTACTGAAACTGGTGAGACTGCTCACATGAGCAAGGCTGGCAGGATGGGGCCAGATTACCATGTGTTACTGAATATGAGCTACCATGCCTTCTGCCAGCCACTAAACTGCCTTGTAAATTTAGGATTACAAAAATGTGGGAGGAGAAAGGAAGGACTTTTTTGTTTTTTATGAAGGAGGGGTTAAGACAGGCAGAGTTAACTCTGGAGTTTCATCTACAGTACATTGGTTTTGTTTTTGACATAACAGTGGGAGATGTGGAGAGCAAGTCTAGATTCATGCACACCTTCACTACCTCCATTTTTTTGAAAGGTTGGGAATAAATATAACCTTTAAAAATCAAACACAAAATCCTAGCATAAGGTTATATATACTTAAAAATTTAAACAATGAACAAAGATAAATTTTAGAGCAATATGAGTTTATGCAGATTCACAGAATTTACAGTGCAACAGAGAAGACTTATTTGGCCACTTCATCCAGCAAACTGCAAACCTGTTGGATATAAAGTTATATGGCACAGCTCCCAAAACAGATGGTGGCAAACAGAAGCATCACTGTACTGCACATGATCTGGCCAAATCTCTACCTGGATAATAACCGCTTTTCTATGCAGCCGAGAAAGGACTGAATCTATGATATTTTCTCTCAACTGATTATATTCCAGATTGTGCTCGCTCTTCAAGATCTCTATCCCATGCCAAATTCTGTTTATCCTCTGATCCTCATTGCAATCTATTAATATTCATATTGTACAGTATACTTGCACTTTCAGAAAACCTTTGACAAGGTCTCTCACCAAAGGCTCTTAAGCAAAGAGGGAAGATCCTCTCATGGATCAGTAACTAGATAAAAGAGACAAGAAACATAGGGTAGGAATAAGTGGTCAGTTTTCAGAGTGGAGAGAGGAAAATCTCCTGGGCCCCTAAAGATCCATACTGGAACAAATTCTGTTCAGCATATTCATAAATGATCTGGAAAAAGGGGTAAACAGTGAGGTGGAAACATTTGCAGATGACAAAATTATTCAAGATAGTTAATCCAAAACTGACTGAAGAGTTACAAAGGGATCTCACTAAACTGGGTGACTGGGCAACAAAAATGTCAGATGAAATTCAATGTTGATAAATACAACGTAATGCATACTGGAGCCTAAATTAGCTGTTATCACTCCAGAAAGATCTTGGTGTCATTGTGGACAGTTCTCTGAAAACATCTGCTCAATGGCAGCGGCGGTCAAAAAAGCGAACATTAGAAACCACTAGGAAAGGGACAGATAATAAGATAGAAAATATAATGCCACTATATCAATCCATGCTACACCGACCCCTTAAATACTGAGTGCTGCTCTAGTTGCCCCAATCTCAAAAGAGATATAGAAGAATTGGAAAAGGTACAGAAAAGGGCAACAAAAATGATCTGAAGTATGGAATAGCTTCCATATGGGGAGAGAGAAAAAGACTGGGACTGTTCAGCTTAAAAAAGAGACGACTAAGAGGGGATATGGTGTGGAGAAAAGGGAATAAGAAAGTGGTTTTTATTCCTTCACCTAACACAAGGACCAAAGTCACCCAATTAAATTAAATAGGCAGCAGGTTTAAAACAAACCAAAGGAAGCACTTCTTCACACAACACCTCGTCAACTCATTGGAACTCATTGCCAGGGGATGTTGTGAAGGTCAAAAGTATAACTGGATTCAAAAAAGAAGGAGATAAATTAATAGAGAATAGGTGCATCAGTGGCTATTAGCCATGATGGTCAGGGATGCAATCCCATGCTCTGGGTGTCCCTAAACCTCTGACTGCTGGAATCTGGGACTAGACAACAGGGGGTGGATCACTCA
Source organism: Emydura macquarii macquarii (assembly GCF_026122565.2). Classification (NCBI taxonomy): domain Eukaryota; kingdom Metazoa; phylum Chordata; order Testudines; family Chelidae; genus Emydura; species Emydura macquarii. The sequence goes on from NW_027133265.1 coordinate 5,836,009, forward strand.
GTAAGTTGCTCTGCTAAATTCATTCTCTCTGAAGCATTTGGCATCGGCTACCGTCAGAAGACAATATACTGGGATAGATGGACCATTGATTTGACCCAGCATGGACCATTCTTATGTTCTTTTTCACTTCTCCACATTACATTTGGAACTGCTTGAAATGCAGTGAAGCAGGGTGACCACTAAATGTCCATCCATCAGAAGTTGAGGATATAGTAGTTGCTTTGCACCCAGACTTTTCTCCCCTTTGATTGAACTCCAAAGAGTAGCAGTGGAGATAAATGCTCTGGACAGTTATTAAATAAATGCTGGTTCCTGCGATACACACAGCTCCCACACCACATCAAAACTCCCACCGTTAAAAGAGCCATCAGTTCCCCAAATAGCACCAAAGAGAGCAGACATGCAGGAATCTTGGGACAAGCTCAGAGCAAGGATCCTCAGAGCATATGGGATCAGTAGCAGATATCAAAATAAGAATGGAGGGATAGGGGAGGAGGAAACAGGACTCCAAACTTCTGGAAAAATTAAAACAGAACAAAATGTACATGCATTCTTCAAGATAACTGCCCACAGGGAGATTCTCATATATTATAAAATGTATTCAGTGTTCAAAACACTGATATAGAATCACACAAGTGGCATTCTGGTCTTTGACTACCGCATCTGCTCTCTACCCACTAACTCATCTACCAACATTCTTTATCTCAAAACAAAACCCCAAATGTTGTCCACGAAGAGTTACAGTAGCCCAGATCTCTGGCCAGGCAATAAATAAAGCTAGAACCGATTGTAGGACAGATACCTCATGACACACCAGTGCTAGAAAAAGGTGCTTTGTATTTAGAAGCCAGGAATCCCTCCTTGCCAAAAGTACTCACTCCTTTGGACCTGGTAGGTCACATTCAAACATTATGACAAGAAGAACTATTTTAGAGTGTAAAATCTATCCAAGATTCATTAGCTATAAAATTCCCCTCCCTCTAAGAATCTAAATTTAAACTTCTAATACCACAAGGAAACAGCATTTAAAAGGGAGGGACATGTAAATAGGTCAATATACAGTTTAAAACACAACTATTTACAAAACTGTTTTAGTGGCACTCCCATGAATGCAATTAAGAACATAGGAATTGCCATACTGGATCAGCGTTCCATCTTGCTGTGACAGTGGCCCCAGGCTAGAACTGGAATTATATGCCTCAGGAAAAAGTGTAAGAAACCACATAGTTGACAACCACACTCCCGCTGTTATGTTTGGATACTTGGAAGTTATTTGGGGCTTGTCTTCATGTACCTCGGAGATTCGGCGACAGTCGACCGGAGTTATGCAAATGACGCATAATACTTGCGTAACTCCCGTCAACTTCTGTGCTTCTGTTCTGCGTGCCATCTTCACTGCACTGCACTGACAGGAACTGCGTTCCCATCAATGCAGCACTACGCCACTTGAGAAGGTGGTCTTAATACGTCGATTTCTGAAGTGACTGAGTGGGTCTTCACTGACCGCTCAGTCAATCCAGATAAGTCGATCTGACGGCGGCGAATTTGCCACTGTCAGTGAAGATGTGGCCTTGCACTCAGAGAGAAACCAGCAGATAGGAACATAGGGAGATGTAACACACACAGACTGAGTTTATTCTCCTACTCTAAGACCAGACAGAATTGGCTGAGCTATCCCATAAGGGTCTAGCTCAGTTAGCTACAGAAAGCTAGGCAGGACACAAATTACACAACCCGCAAGGGGAGTTTCTTCCTGATCTCAGTGAAATGTTGTGTTGCGCCCTGAAAAACGAGGGTTCCTTAGGATTTTATTAAAAATCCGCTCTAATGAAATTGTGAATGTTCTCAGCCCTCATCTGTGTGTCTACTTCTTTTTGAATGCTAGCATTTTGGGCCTCAATAGATATCCAGTAGCAATGAGCTCAGACTAGTTATGCCTTGACTTAAAAAGTATTTTAGTTTCAGTTTTAACTCTGCGGCCTTCTTTGTTCTTGTATGAACGAGTGAAAATAGGGGTATGTGATTTGCCTGCTCTGTGCCATTCATTATTTGATGCATCTCCACACTAAACACAGTCCTGATCTTTTTAATCTCTTTGCATGGAACTCTTTCCACAGCTAAGTGTTTGTCATTTCTGGCTTGAGACCCACTCAGCATGCTGGGTCCTGTGTGTCTGAGTTTGTAGACCCAGGCTCTGAGACCACACTGCCACAGGGTTTGAGGTTATTTTGGAGGTTTTTTGAGAGTGCAGATATACAAACTCAAGCAGCTTGACCAGTTATATTTTTAAACACCCTGCTCCCTCTACATTCATCTCCTCATGAGGGATTTCTGTGCTACCCAGCTGTGAAGTGCCAATCTAGGACACTGAATGCCAGGAATCACAGAGGAACAGCCGCTACATCTACTTTTAGAAGTGCCCTGCATGCCTGGACAGTTCTGAGGCTAAGACTTGAACACTCCTAGACCTAGTGCTTCCATTGGGCAGAAAAGGAAACAAAAGTGCAGTTTCAAGACTAAGGGTCCTTGTAAATTGATTTTAACTTAACTTAGCTTGCTAAAAATGCCGAACTGTCAAAAATTAAACATCCAGAAAGAAACTGCATACTACTCTGCATGAAATGATAACCCTAGAAGTGAAATGAGTGCAGTGCTTTTTAAAAAAAAAAAAAAAAAAAAAAAAAACCACAGACGGCTATCTGAAGAGAAATAAAATCTGCTACAAAGTTGAATCTCTGCAGACTCCTGATTCAGAGAGATTGCCTTTTTTAATTTTTATTTTAAGAGCCAAGATTTTTTTTTTTTTTTTTTTTTTTTTTTTTTTTAAAAGATAAAGGGTCTTTAAACTGCCTGAACTTTTAGGATTTGTGATGAATTGTCTTGTACAGTTTCCAGAGGCTAAAATGTTGGGGGAGAAGGTTTTCATAAAAATGAAATGTTCCTCCTAATCAGGTTAGTCACCTTTACAACTGATTCATCCTGATATTTGCCCATCTTGTTACAGTTTGTTTTCTTGGATGTCTTTCCTGAATCAACACACTGACAAATAACATTAAAAAAAAAATCAGAACTTTTATTCTATTTCCAAACCATAGGGATCAAAGTCCGCTCATGATTATCTCCCTGGTTTGTTTGTTTTTTTGGTTGTGGTTGTGGTTTTAGTTTGTTTTTTGGGGTGGGGATTTGGGTTTTGTTTTTTTGTGGTTTTTTTTTTTTTTTGTTTTTTTTGGGGGGGGGGGGGGCAGCATTACAGTATACAGTACTGTTGCTGTCATATACAATTTATTTATTTTGCTACACTGAAGATTTAGTTTTCACATTAACAGCCACACTGCTGGACTTTAGGAAAGTTTCAAGAGCCCACATCTTGCAAAACTTTACCCAGGTATCCCACTGAAAGGAATCAAACTGTTCACATGAATGAAGATAAATCAAGTAAGGAAGGATTTCAGGATTGAACTCCTAGGATTATGACAGCAGTGGGTCAGCCAATTGCTCTTATTCCTCTTTTCCCCTCCCCCCCTTCAAAAATGCATCATTCCTTAAGCAGCTTTTTGCCAAATAACAGGATTTACCTGATGTTTCAAGGGTGTTTATTTTTCAACTAAAAAAGCTTTTGGAAGCAGAAGACTAGAAAACAAGTTGATTACTATTTGTATTACAGTAGCACCCGGGAGCCCTAGACCTGGACCAGGACCCCATCATGCAGGATGCTGTACAAAACACAGAAAAAAGTGGTTCCTGCCCCCAAAGAGCTTACACTCTAAGTATAAAGAGAGACAATGCATGGATATACACTGGAGAGTAATAAGACAATGATGAGATAATATTGGTCAGCATGACTGACAAGGGTCCCAGCACACCAGCAACCTAATCATTGTCAAGCTTTTCTTGTAGGTCTTGCGACAAAGGAGATGGTTTGAGAAGTGTTTTGAAGGTGGACAAGAGAGGTAGCAGATGTTCACAGAGAATTCCTCCCAAGCATGAGGGGCAGCATGGGAGAAAGCATGAAGGTACTTGTTTGAAATTTAACAAGCACACAATGGAGGTTGGCATCATGGGCTGGTTGGAGGCAAGCATCATCTCTTATTTGCCTTTGATAGTAACTGATTTTTTTTAATACTATCTGAATTTTAAAAAGATGAGAAAAGAATGGAGAAATATCAGAGCCTTTCCCCAAAAATGGTTTCAAAGCTTTTTGAATATTCTGCTGTATTCAGGATTACATTTTTCAACAATCCCTGTCCCACTCTCATCCTGCAAAAAAACAGAAAACCAAACAAACAAAAAAAATCAACTACAATAGACCTGAGAATGAATTATAAACGTTTGGGAAGAATCTACCTCTGCTCTGATTTCTGTTCACAAACTTCACAGTTGCTAGACTCTGAATTTAAGAAAATGCTGGGTGGGGTGGCGGTTATGAGGACTGTATCTGAGGAACCACTTGCTCTGATGACTCCACATTTGAATCACTAACCCTCCCCTCCCATGAGGCATAGCAAATTTCAAGACAATCCATGTACATATGCAGCATTTAGAAGAGTCATCCTTTGAACAGGAATAATTTCCCAATCTTAATGACAGCAAAACTGGCACTTCACTATAATATGTATGAAATTAGAGAGAGAAAGAATGGAAGGGAAAGGAGGGGCTCTACATATCCATCGGCGCCATAGCCAGCTCAGAGAGGTGTTTGGTGGCCCATTCATCTCAATTAGATGTTCTCAAGTGTAGCAGAATAGCCAGTGGGGACCAATAGAGCCTGAAACAATAGCTCTGAGATGTGTAACTGCTCTGTTCCTGGCAATGGGTGTTCCCAGCTGCCCTCCCCAGTGCTAGAGAGTTACTTATTTGTGTCAAGCATACTCATTCTCAGCTCCTCACCCCAGTCTCACCAGTACGCTCTTAATGTATGCTCCAAGCATGCCTGTTCTTAGCTCCCCACCCAGTGAGGCAGTGCTTCTCCAGATTCCCAGAGAGTAGGGAGAGAGGCTCAGACCCTCTTAGATGGACAAGGCACCCAGATCCCAGCTTCCATGGGTATGGTAAGGAAAAGAGCTCAGACACCTCAGAAAGACAAGCCCCAAACCTGGCTCAAATGAGGGAGGGCAGGAATGCAGGGTCATATCCCCACAGGTGGGCAAGAACCCCCTCAGATTCTTGTGCACACACAAAGGCAGGCCCCCCAGATCCCAGCTCACATGGGAGGGAAGGAAGAGGGGCTCAGACCTCACAAGAAAGACAAGCTCCTTCAGAACCTGGCTCACATGATGGTAGCAGAGGGAGGGGTCACACCACCATAGATGGGCAAGGGCACCCCCAAGGTTTGGCACACATACAGGGATCAGGGACCCCAACATTGATCCCAGCTCGTATGCAGGGGGGAGATAGAGAGATGGGATCAGACCCCCCCCTTGGCCCAAAAGGCAAGCCGTCTCCAGAACCTGGCTCACATGAGGGAGGGTAGGGATCACATGCCTGTGAATGGGCTGTGGACCACCAAATCATGGACACAGATGGGAAAGGAATGAGGGGCTGACAGGCACCCTGCCATTATTTTCCTCCAGGCCCCCTGTCCCTCTTCCCAGTGTCCTGCTCCTGGCCCAATGCCCCCCAACCTCTCTGCTCCTTTTCCGATCTATTCTTCCATCCCTTGTCATTCACCCCTTCCAGTAGTAAAAGAGCATAGATCTACTGTATGTCTCCACGGATAGTAAAATCCAAGACTGGACTTTACCAAGTCACCTGTCTCTAAAGTACAAGGCATGTATAACCCTAATCTAAAACACTAAAACCATTAGTTATCAATTCCCATTTTAAGACTTTCAAATGAAGCATGTTTTCGAAAGCCATTAAAATAAGTCAGATCAGAAAGCATTTCAAATACAAATGTTGTAACTTAAAAACTAACTAATTTAAGAGTTGGTGAGGAAGAGGAGAGCATTTTGTTTATAACCGCTTTAAAAAAACAAACAAACACTAGTTCATCTAGATCCAATCTCCTCACCCCCGGTGCCCAGTGGCAGACTGTAGACCTAGTCCTGTGGATCTCTGAACTCAGTGTAATTCATTTGGAAGTAAATATAATCACAGCCCTACTGTAGTCTTGAAACCATTCTGCTCACACTTGCTCATGGTTGTTGTATTCATGAGTATCAGCATCATATTACACAAGTAGGAAGCTTTGCTTCTGTTGTGTCTCTGACAGAGAAGGAGTATAAAGACTGTGGTCATTTGGGTGAGACTCTGTGGCTTGTTGTAGAAGTGAGACCTTAACTTCAAAGGTTAAGAAGAGTTAACCTATAGCATTCTTGAAATGCTAAGGTTTACTAGAGGAACAGGACTCCTCTCCAGACCTCAGCAGGTCCCCAAGACAAAAAGTCTGTTGGATTGGGGCTAAGGAGTCCACAGGAAGTAAATGCCCTATTAGCCTTCTGGCAAAGTCCCCTGCCAACTACAGTTCCCACCCATGATCCTTTGTACAGAAGCCCTAATGCTGCAAACTCTAACGTTACACCAAATTGCAGGATTCACACTAAAAATCATGAGCCCAGCTTAAAGCCCCAGCTCCTGGAATCATGTTATTAGTTGAGAAACTCAGCTTTTATTTATTTTTAAAGAAAGTTTCTAGCCCTCATGGTTAGAAAGAAAAGCTTGAAACATCACTGAAGTGCACCTTAAAGGATCAGAAGCCAGAAAGCAAGTGAAAACCCTAAATTTAAACAAGTTACTTTTTAAGTCACTCATGATTTTCAGGGGCACTTGAGGTTGGTAAAACTGAAACCCACTGAAGGCCCATAAAAAGGGAATCCCACTTTTGAAAGTCTCCCTACTTCCTCAGGATCAGGACTCCCCTTCTAAAGAACACAGGAGGTACACAGGAGCCCAGCTACCTTCCAGTTGGCTTCTCAACAGTCACAGGAAGGGAAGGAACGTAGCTGGCACGAATCAGCAAAACACCCCACACACCCAAAAAGCCTTCCTTCTCTTGTTGTCCTACCCCACACAGCAGGGGTCGTGGTGACTGAAGAACCCTGGTCACTCCTGCTATCTCCTGCACGGAGTACCAAGGAATAAAGATTCCATCACCCATTCACCCTCAACCCCAGCCTCAGAAAACTTTTCCATTCCTATAGCCGGCACATCCTGCAAACTTTATCAGCCCACCTGCTCACCCCACAGGCCTTAGCTCTTCAAGAGCCTCACAAATCCACCAGGCGTAGGAAACACTAACCGGTAGCCTCCTCAGCCCTGACCCCAACAAGCCAAAGAGGTGGAGAATAATCCTAATGAGTCTCCTAGAACTGATGGAAAAGTGCCAGGAAACCACCTGGGACTTTCTATGAGGTTGTCCTCTTCTGCAGATCTCAGAAGGACCATGTGTAGAAAAGAAAGCCCTATGATCTCTACAAAGCCATGCTCTCTCCAGCCCCTCTCAATGCAGATCTAGCAAGGCCTGCAGAAGCTGGCTTTTTTTCCCCCAATGAGCCTCAAAAGGTTTGTAGGTAGAAGGAAAGGGGTGAGAGTAGGAAGTTCAGGAGGGATAGAGGAAGTAGGGAGATGCAGTGTTACGGAGGGCATTTCCCTCCCACTCTGTCTTGCTCCTTTGGCTCCACACAGGAGACGTGGGGATTGAAGAACCCCATCTCTTTATCAGTTTTCTGCTGCTCCCTGGCCTTGGGAATCAACAATCCTCTGGAGCCAACAAGCCATAGTGATGTTATTGTTCAAAATTTTAGCTTGTCAAATTAATTTTAAATCAAAGTAAATCAGGGGAGGCCAGCAAAGTGGCATACAAACTCCCTGTCCACACCCTTTTTTAAATTAAAAAAAGATGTTACAGTGCAAGACTCTTCAGAACTGAAATGTACCCCCTTACCACCAAAAAACCTACCAATGTTGAAATCGATTTGGCTTTTTGTTGATTTAATTGTAAAAAGGATTTTCCCACCTCTAGAAGTTTAGTTGCAGCCTTAACGATATCAAGTGGATATCCACAATATCAAATTAAGGGTCAGCAGCAATTATTTTTAAAAAAAGCTATTTAACAATATTATGCAAGTTATTCTGCTGAGACTGGCTGACTGATTCGAATACCAAAGGAATGTTTTAATCAAATATTAACATGAGCACAAGACTATTTAAGAAGGACTCAACATTTTTGACTTCTCATCTGTTAAACTTGCACTTCATACCAAGTGCCCTTCCTATAGCGGTGTTAAGAATAATTTCAATTCCATGTTGGCCAACCAGGGTACATAATGATTTCAGTAAGACTGATGTCTCAAAACCAAGGCAAGCAAAGATATCTAAGGTAAAGAAAACGTCAAGCTTTCTAAAATAAAAATAGCACAAGTTATCTAGTAAAAATAGTTAATTTGGCAGCAACACAACATACTTCGTATTGCCTAAAGAAGTTTTTCCGGAGGAGGAAAGAACAACGTATCTGTAAAAAAATGACATAGTCGAGCAAAGCTGTAAGCGTAAGGAGTTCTGTGTTTATACAGCTCCTACACAATGGGGTCTTGGTCCACAGCTTCTAGGCACTACTGTAATACTACTACTACAGTGGCAAAGACAATGTTAAGTGACTTCCACCGGCTTCCCTTCAAGGGCATACAAACTGCAGATGCATAAAAGAAGACTGCTGGAGTCTTAAGGATCAACCTGTCACTCAGGATTTTGATCTCCATTACAGAAGCGCACAGCACAATAGTGCTGTGAGACTCCAGACTTCTTCACAGGAAGGACCTTTTGAATATTTTTCTCAAAAGAAAAAGCTAAACATTATTGAAATTATTGTCCTTAAATATCCTATTGCAAGCTAAACAATATCTTGGGCCACAGAAAACCTTTTCTAATCAACAAAGTATGTCTGTTCATAGTTAATCCCTAGGACATACTGAGGACTTTTCTCTCTAAGATCCTTGCTATACATAGGAGGGATAATATTTATTAATTTGGATATTGCATTGTTACAATTTTCTTCATTTGGAATGATTCGAGAGCCCAAACCCAGAAATGCCCATCCACAGGCAACTGGATAACACCAGTTTCCACAATGGCAGTTATTCCAAACAGGAGATGCATAGGTTTTATCACCTAGAGTTTATCCTACAGTAAGTCATCTAGTGTTTTAGAAGAATTAAAACACTGTTCTCCCCCATCAACATTTTCCTTCTCCCTGTTTGGTCAACATCTCACCTTATTTCTTGAGGACAAACCGAATCACTCAGTTATTCCTCAAATATATTACATTGTTAACATCAGCAATGTTACTGGAATAGGGCTAACTGGTTTTGTTATTAAGCTGGTCCTTTCTACTGACTTGATAGCAGCAGAACCATATTGCATGTTCCAGTGTTAAGGATGGCTATTTTTTCTTATTTGAAGTCTCTTAATGATGAAGCAAAGAATTTAAAAATAAGTCCTACTGAGAGGACATTTCCTTCCCCTCCTCCAAATTAATACAGTTGTAAGTCATTGAACAGTTTAGTCTTGTACTACTGACATCAGCCCTTCAACATTATCAAGGACATTGTTGTTCTGACCATTCCCCCCACATCATCATGCCAAGAGCCACTTGTTACATGGCTTAGTAGTGTGACCTCATGATAAGGGAATTGAGCCCATATATAAAGGAGAAGAGGTTGGTTGCTAAGCAACTGGGAAAGGAAAACACTCTGGAAGGTGACAGCCTGAACAAAGAGGGCCAGGTTTGTTTGGGATTTTTTTGGACTCCACTGAATGGTTATTTGAGCCAGAATGAAGAGTTTGATGTATTCTATCCACCTAGTCTGAGATAGCCAATTCTACCTTGGAGCAGACAGAGTGAAACTCTGCCCTACATTTAAATCAACACAAGTCTGGAGTAACCCATGTGAAGTTGGTGACATCTTTCCGATATACATGCTCATTTAAGAACAGAAACAAGTCACAGGCCTTGGTATCTTCCAAAGAATCATTCTCCAGGCTGCATTATGGATCCACTGTTTGACCAACACCTTCTTAACAATGATAAAGGGCCTGATCCAGAACCCATTGAAATCAGTGAGAGACTTTCCACTGACTTCAATGATTTTTTTAATTGGACCCTAAATGCATAAATCTTATATCACATCCAGTCTATCAGCCTGAGAGTTCTCCTCATCAGCTGACCTCATGCTTTAAAAGCCCATAGTTCTCATCATGCAGAAAAGCAATACCAGTGGACCAGCAGACTGGTCTAGGATTGCCAAATTTTGGTTGGATGTATTCCTGGAGGTTTCATCACATGACAATCTTTAACTCCTAGAGACACCAGAACAATCCTGGAGGGTTGGCAACCCTAGACTGGTCCCTACACCTAAAATGTACTATGTAAAAACATTTGTTTTTTTCCACTAAGTCTATCCCCAGTAGATTTTACTAAAAATCTTCTGATATCAGGGAGAAAAAGCTTCAATTACAAATACTGCCAAATCATCATTAAGTTATGAAAGCCACTGTTCCATTCAAAGCCATAGGTTAATTCACCGGTTAACCAATTCTCATTCTACAGTTGGATAATAATCTAATTGTTTAGGGTAGGATTCTGTACAAACCTCTGCATGTAAATATCCTTGGAAGCATGTGAATAAAGTTAACTGTATTGGCTTCACAAGAACTACCTGTTTCAAGAAAGATTTGTAACCTCTGGCCTCTACTTAGCAAAAAAAAATTTAAAAGGGTGGGGGAGAGGATATTGCATTAGCGCTAAAAGCCCCAGAACTGCATCAGGGCACTCTGCACTAGGAGCTGTACTAATAGACAAGTAGATCAGGTTCCTGCCATAAGGAACTCATACAAACCACATCAAGTAAAATGGGAGTTTAAACAACCCATAAAGGAAGAAAAAGGTAATAGAAATAAGGACACAGTCTAGCTATGTGCTCACTTGATGGGTCCAAATCATTTAATGAGTATTTATATATTAACAAGCATAAACTACCTCAAGTGCTCGTCAAATAAGGACAGAGCACTTTCTCAAAGCACATATCACAAGTGGGTTTTGAAGGTAATGAATGTATTTAAACTAAATTGTTTATATTAACAAATCTGAATGCCTTTCGCTGCACTTTAGATCACTAGCTACTCAGATAGGTTTTCCATTTGAGATTCCTTGACTCGGTAGTCAAGATCTTGTCAGTGAATTCCTCCCCTCCCCTCTTAAAATTATGTTTTTGCAGTAGAGATCTTGAACCTCAGAGCACCAGCCATATATTGGGAGCCGGAGGTATGCCCACACAAAGAGGTTTCATTTCCAGACACCCAGTACAAGACAGTTCATAGGATTTTCTTGCAAGCTTTCTCATTCCATGCCCTCCTATGGATTCACAGATGGATATTCATCTTAATCCCAACTACATCACCATTTTATAGGAGTGTGCTTGATCCTTCCCCTGCTTCACTCTCCTTTCCCCACCCCTTCGAAATCTGTTACTTCCACTATGAAACTTACAATTTATGCCACCTCAAGGCAGAAGTCTTATAGGGCCAACTGGTTTGCCTAGTAAAACATTTGGCCCCACCCAACAAGCCACTAGTATGGGAAATTTCTCCCTAACAACAGTTATCACTAAGGGAACACGTGAATTTTTTGGATGCAGGGGATCGTTATTAAAAAAGATATTTGTAGCCTATGCACACCTCTAGGGACAGCAAATTCAAAGGCCAAATGTGGAGGAGAGAGAAAACATGACTTGTTTATTATTACCAAGTAGTCATAAATAGAGTCCTGCAAATCTGCAGATATCTGCATTATATCCACAGACCATTTTTGCGGCTTGCAGATCAGATATGGATACACATTTTGTATCTACGCAGGGCTTCAGCCATAGAGGAAGCACTCATCAGCTGGCAAATTTTCTAAGTAGTACAAGTCTATGGGAAAGCCAACCCTAGTTGAACAAATCCCCAGCAGTGAATATACGGCACAATGAGGCAAGCCTAAGAGATGCAATTATGAGATAATAATACCCCAGGAGTTACACCAGCATTGAGTGCAACTTTACAGCAATATTATCTTCCTATGAATCATTGTAGTGCGAACAACTGCTTTTACAGATGTTCTTTCAAACCACCAATTATTCTAATTTGAGAAAAGTCAGTATATTGGGGAGCACTGACATTCAAAATTACAAGCCATTGGACTAAGTGAGATTTGTTGTTTCGCTGTAGTAACACATTATACTGTGCAAGGCTGAGATATTCTTTCAGTGAAACAGAGATGCATTAACTGAAATGTGATATTTCACCTTTAATAATGCAGACTGCATCAAAAGAAAAGCCCTACCATACAGATACCTCACTTATTTTAAGTCTTCTCAGTGCTACCAATACGGTCCATTTTGTTACTAGTGAGGTGCTTTCAATCTAAACAGTGTATGCCAAGCTAAACTGAAATACTGGGTTACTATAAACAATACTCTCCTTTTGTGTAATATTTATATGAAATTAAACACCTGGGTGCAAGATGGAATTATGGTTTCCTAAAACATTGATTTATGATCTAACCAGAAAATCAGTATAATTTCAATATATCACCTTCCATTCTACACTAATCACATCAACTCTACCTTCACGTCAAAAACTTTCACACAACAAAAAGTTAAACTGTGGAACTCATAGCCACAGGAGGTTATTGAAGCTAAACACTAACAAGATTCAAACAGGCTTTAAACAGAGAAGGATGGTCCAGTAGTTAGGACACTGGCCCGGGACTCAGGAAACCTGGGCTCAAGTCCTTACTCCATTATATCTTTTATGGTCTTGGATAAGACACTTACCTTCTCTGTACCTCAGTTCCCCATCTGTCAAATAGCACTTCCTTACTTCACAAGGGTGTTGTGAGGAGAAATACATTAATGATTGTGAGGTGCTCAGATATTAAAGTGATGAGGCCCATAAAAACAGCTGAGCTCAATAGATGCCTCTAACACCTAGAAGGCTGCATGTTAAGAAAGGGCTACTTGCATCCCTCCACAAGCACCCCTTGGGACCTTCTCCCGTATACTATGGATTCTGCGTGGCCCCTCATTATTATTTCTTTTCTTTCTGCCTGGGAGATAAGTCATTCAGGGTGCCACTATTTTAAACTGTAGTGGGAGGGTAGGCAGAGTTGAGGGGTGTTTTTTTTTTGTTTGTTTTTTTTTGGGGGGTGGGGGGAGGGTGGAAGGAGTTGTTGATGCTAGAAGGCATTAATGGCTGCTACCAACTGGTTTTTTGATTTGTAGATAATTAGAGATCTGGCTGACACTGCTGAATCTGCTAACTAGAAGCCAGAGGCTCTGTGTGTCCTCTTTTGCCCCCTTTTGGTTTTCTTATTTTCACCATTAAAAAAAATAGTGTTCTTCCCACTGATGCCTAGAACCTTCCCTGAAATTTTAGAATGGATTGGATGTGGCATTCAAAAGGTATTGTGTTACAAACAGACAAGCACATCAAGTCAAGTGTAGGGCCTTGCTTTGCACCACCCAAGCTGTCCAATTAGAACAGACAACGCTAACAACATTTTTGGAAGAGATATTAGCCTTCATGCTTCCAGACTTCAGCCAATCTAACTGTTCAGGATTAAGAGGAATTAACTCAAATATATATATATATAATCAAATATGGCAATTTCTATGTTCCTGAAATATTTCCTGTTGAAAGAAACAGTGGCTACTGCAGCACTTTCATGATTCAACATTAAGATATATAAATCATAATAATGCACTTCACATTTGTCATCAGCAATGCAGCATGTAATGCCAAATTGTCCACACCAAATGGTTAAGAAGAGATAGAGCATACAGACGATGCTGTATAGAAGGTGCTATGCATGCATGCAGTATAAGAACCTAGATAGATAAATCACCATGGCACAGGGATGGAAACAAAAGATTTCCAGGAAGGCAATTTCTTCCTTCCTGGTTCAGAACAGTGGTCTGCCCATCTAATCCAGAATGGAATGCACAGAGGAAGACAGAAGAATCTGGTTCTGGTGAATTGTTCAATAAATTGCTCCTAGGGAAGTTTCTTCCTAACCTCAGGAAGTTTTTGGTTTACTCTCTGGATCAGCAGGATTTATGCTCCATATATTATCATATCTAATGGAACTCTGGATGGCTCGCTACCCTAATGTCTAATCCTTTTTAATCCCACTAAGCTCTTAGCTTCAGTCATAACCAGTGGAACTCATTGTCACAAGATAACTATGCACTGTATGAAAAGTGTATTATTTTCTCTCAGCTTTACAATGAAATTCAAAGGCAACAATTCTATGTCTTGTGGTCCCTGCATAATAAGAAAGGGTAAATAGGAGCACTTTACTTACCTTCTCTATAGTAGTCAATATTTTTATATACATCTGTCAAGTCCCCTTTAATTTATTTTACTTTTTTCTAAACACATTAGTCCCTATCTTTTCATCTTCTCCTAAATACAGAAGCCTTTCCATGTTCTCATTTTCATTTCCTGTTTCTGGACCTCTTCTATTTTTCTTTGGTGGTAGGAGGAGCACAGACACACACAATTGCAACCAAATCCACATCAGTGCAGTGTTACTCAAATCTAACACAGCACTGCCCAACACTACCCTTTTATTTAATATCAGAACAAGAACCATTCTTCTTCATATATCATTGAACTGTAACTGCACTGTCTGAAATATCCCTCAGAAATTAATCTAGCTTTTAACAGACTCAGAACAAATTTAAAGTGCTATTTTCCCTGAACACGTTGTTAAAACAGAAACTGCAGAGATCTACTCTGGTTGCAGTTTAAATTTAGGAACCTGCAGTTCAAAGAAACAGTGGTATAAACCATGATACCACAAGTTGTCTTGGGTACTCTGTGTAGATGATTAGACTAACAGCAATGTAAAGAGCTCTATCGTTCCATGCTGGATATACTATCAAGTTTCATGACAGTCAGGCTATATAACATCTTTACATATGATAACATGAGAGGACAGTGACTAAATAAAGTGTTCTCTCCCTGTCAGGAGGACAAGACCAAAATTTCTTTAACTCCTATTAGTTACCAGGAAGGAAGCTGTAATGTGTCATGGAAATTCTTGCATTCTTACAGACCTAGTTAACAACAGGCACTGTAAATTAGTCACACAACAATCCTCACGTCAGTCAATCCAGAATGACCTTCTCTCCCTCTACACTGTGAAAGTGTTACTCCCATCGATCATTCATCTGCAAGCACATACAAATCAGGACAGCCTAGACTGGGCAAGTGATTTCCCCTCTCATTACACTGAATGTTTGCACTGACAGCTCTTTTTTCACCAGCCTGATCTCTACACACATTAGCCCATGAAGTGCTACTCAGAGAAGCATATGAATATCCACAGGGATGAATTAGTAGCGCTAGGAATACAGAGAAATCTGAGCAAAATGAAAGAGACCGCAAATCCCCAGCCAGTGTCAGCGCTCAGGATAGATACACACACACACACACACACACACACACACACACTGCGAGGCACGCGTGGTTCACCACCCGAAAGGTCTGCACACCACTTTTCGAAGGCACACAACGACAGGCGATATTGCTCCGATTTTAATGCCATCTTCTCAATCAGGCTCTTGTTTACTAGCGCTCCTCTCATTCCGGTCCAGAGGAAACAAATGCGATTAAGAGATTAAACAGCGGGGGGGTGGGAGAAGGGCGGGGAGTAAAAAAAAAACAAAAAAAAAAAACCGCATCCAAAACCACCACACAACGTGCGCCCGTTAACCTGCAACACTTCAAATCTCTTCCACCAGCACCTGCTCCACTGCACCGAGCCTCCGTTGGCAGCGGTGCACCGGCGGCAGGGAAGAGGAGGGGAGATCTGAGGCATAGCATGTGCCTTGTTTGCCAATGCAGCTGCAAATCGCACGCTGGGCATTATTTTGTAGAGGAAGAAGGGCGGGGGGGGGGGGAGGTGATGGTTAAAATAATTACAAAACCCCACAATCGCTGCGACAAGGAAAGCTGGACAGTCGCTTCCTCTTTGCTAACCAGCTGTTTCCCCCTCGCCCCCGGGAAAGGAGAAGGAGGAACTCAGCCCGTGCTGCCCGCCTCGCAAACGACCAGCCGAGGCTCCTTACCTCGATCCACTTCTGAGCCTCGGCGAAGGCTGGTTCGGGACGAGGAGAGTCCGGCGGAGGCGGGATTTCTTCCAGCTCCAGCCGAGGGCTGGCCATTTGCAAAACCTTGCGGTGCCTCCGCGGCAGGGAGGCTCGCCCAGGACTGCCGAGTGACCCCCCCCCCCCGCCGCCGCCGCCGCCGCCCCGGCGGAGCCTCTAGGGGAGCGAGAGGCGGCTGCTCCCCGCCTCAGAGCAGCTGCGGGGGAAGTGGCGGCTACTCGCAGCGGTGCTGGCTGCCGCTCGCCTGCGGTCACCCCGCTGCTGGTGTGCTCCTCCTGCCGCCCCGCTGGGAGCCAGCCTCCTTCCCTCCCCGCCCCCCCGCCAGGCTGCGACGCTGAGCTGCCAGCTAAAAATAAACGCAGAGGGGAGAAGCCGCTTTGCTTTCAGCCCGTGCAAATGCCCAGGCCGCCACGGCGGCCCCCGACTCCTCCCGGCTGCTGCCCCCAGCAGCAGCAATCACATGCCTCGTTAGGCGCTGGGGCTGGCGGGGGCGCTCTACCCGCCGAGCGAGGATGCTTCTGCGGCAGCGAGCGAAGACGAGCCCAGGCGCACCTGGTGCCCAATCGGCCTCAGGCAGGGCTGGGGCCGCCCCGAGGGCCACCTGTCTAGGCGGAGGAGCAGGCGCCGTTTAGCGCTGAAACGTGGGTAGTGAGCTAGGTCCCCGCCGCCTGGTGTGGTTCAGCGGGGGAACCCGCCGGCAGCCCTGGTGTGTGCCCCCCACGTGCCGTGCGCAGGGAAGGGTGGCGGGTGGCTACGCTCAGGAGGAAAAGACACGGCTCAGGGCTGGGGACACAGGGTGGGATTTGATTGCCCAGATCTAAATTAAAACCACGCGGCTCATCCTAACACCTCCAAGCTTTGTCCCTTCAGCTTGGTCCCCTGCCCTCCCCACCCCGTTCCCGAACGGGGGGACGGGCTTTCACTAGCCACTTGGGAGGCTCTGTCTTGGCTTCCCTTCTTTCTGCCGTCAATTTTTTTCCCCACAGTACTAGGGTGTGATTGAACGGCTTCCTGAATTTTTGCATTCTCATCCATTTCCCCTGTGAGAATGAATGCAGAGCTGGAACTCCTATGAAAACTTGACACTGTCAGGCACTAGGTCTGAATACAGACCGGGAGCGGCTAGCCCACTACAAAAAATAATGTTCCCTCTTTTGGCATTCACACCTTCTCATCAACTGTTGTGAATGGCCTCATCCACCCTGATTTAATTAAGCTCCTTAACACTTGCCCTCCTCACTCTGATGTAACTCACCCATCCATGCATGTGTATATATACTTACCAAATTGAAGTTTCCACTTCATGCATCCAACCAAGTGGATTTCTGCCCATGAAAGCCTATGCCCAAATAAATTTGTTAGTCTTTAAGGTGCCACAGTACTCTTGCTGTTTTGCTAAAAACAGACTAAGGGGACTACCCCTCTGAAATTTATGAAAGTTCAGTCACACCGTGAAAATCACTGGGGTGCTTTCTCTGCTATGGGAGTGACTTATTTTAATGCGCACACACCCACACACACAATTTATCAAATTTAGTAACTTTTCAGGCTTTTCAAGATTTATGTTTATTTAGGTAATGAACCTAGACTGGTCAGTTTCATTTCTGTTTAAAGTCATTTTTTTCATTGAGGATCTCATGACACAGCATAATGTCATTGTTTTTGTGGGGTTGCAGCCCTGAAGCACAATGTTTTAAGGGACATTATCAATATTATAAAATTCATAGTCATGTCTGAAAATATTAGCCATTGTCGTTACAAATAGCACCTAAGATTCCTATGCCTAATGAAGATTGAAGGGAGGAGAATGTCTCTGCTTCCTGAGTTTGTTTATTTTGTGTATCTGACACCACACTGTATAAAGTCATTTTCACCCTTTATCATTAGTATAATCAGTTCGGACCTAATCCTGCAAAGGGTCAGCAATCCCTTATGGCCATGAGGATTTGTTTACAGGATTTGGGCCTTCTTTGCTTTTCTCTGGATTTCTCTCACAGCAGCAAAAAAGAGAAAAAAATATTTTTTTTAAACACTGAAACGTGATTGTAAAACTATGAAAATTTGCAAGGGAAGCGACAGGCAGGTGTAGTACCTAAAACTACATTTAACTCATCTTTTAAAAATTAGCTAGATTTCAAGTTGACTACGTCCCTTTTAAACAACAACATTGACAGTTCAATATTTACCCTGACCCATTTTCTCCTTCTCTCATTTAAATAAAAGAAAATCTAAGGCCCCTACCCTACAAAGACATACATGAATGCTTAACTTGCTATGGGAGTACTCCTAGTGTTAACAGAAGTACTCAGGTGCTTAAAATTAAGCATGTGCATATGACTTTGCTGAAGTGGCCTTTTTTTTTTTAAGACCCAATCCTGTAAACATTTACACATCTGTTAAGAAACAGCAGTGTGTCTGTTAAGCATGTACATAAGTGTTTCAAGGACCAGAGCCTAAATTACAATTTGTAGTTACATTTGTTTGCGGTAACTAAATGTATCTAGATATTGGAAATGTACACAAAAATATTTATTATTATTATTTAATATAAAAGGGGGGATTGTTTAATTGTCAAAGGCAGCATTTCAGAAAGTGATAGTTGTCAGCAAAGGAAGCTATTTCTAAAAATATAGCTGACCTGAGAGGAAGGTGCTGGAACTATACTTCTCAGCGGTCTCATTTCAGGTCTGAATTTGCCTCCATTCAAAGGTTTGGATACATTTCATTTTTATTGCTCAAAATTATTCACATCACAAATGCTAACTCCTCAACTGAGAAAATCTTGTGTACCTTAGAGTCATTAATGCCAATTCTATTCTAAGGTTCTAGCTCTATTGGTTGTGTGTCCTATATTGTGGGTCTTTGTTTAATATTTTAACCTTGCTAAACTGCTAGATATAGCTGGAAAACAGTCACTAGTACATGACGTTATTAGGAATGTTTCCCAAGACTAAAACTGGAAAGTTATATCATCCATATTAATGGTGATCTAGTCTTAAAAGTTTTAAGATAAATAGTGAGAGTATTTTAGGATACTCATACAAATACAAAATTATTTTCTGATTTATAATCCTGAAGCATTTAATGAAGGATAATGTACATCAGAAATAGAGTAGAATAAATTCCCCATTGTCTCAATAGAATAGCAAGTTTAAAATAGTTACAATAACAATATGACCAATTATTTTTCTAACAGTTTTTATATTGATTAATATCAAATATATAATTTTGCCAGTGCATCATTTCTGCATATGCCCTTAGACAAATAAAATATATTATTGTACAGTACCAGGCTGAGGGAAAAGATAACACCTACATGGTCTTAAAGTAAGGCTAGGACAAATTCAGCTCTCATTTATACCAGTGTAGATCTACATTCACTGAGGCCTTGATCCTGCATACATTTATGTACATGCTTATCTTTAAGTACATACATTAATCTTTGAAGGATTAGGGTTTACATCAGTGAAAAGCTTATGCCTAGTGATAAACCTGGTGCAGTGTTTTAATGGGCCCAGTCTTACTTCCATTCAAGTCAATGGAAAAATTCACGTAGATTTCAACGGCAGCAGGATTGGGCCCCTTATCTTCACTAAACAAGTGCCAAACATTATCTCTGCTTCCCTGTTCCCATGGATACACAGTCCTAGCTGCAGCCTGGGCTAATTTTTACTGCCATCTGCCTGTAGAGTCACACAGCTTTTGCTGAGCTTCTTGAACACCATCTAGGTCCCCACCCCTCATATGGGGATACAGCACCCCGCCTGGCTCCATAACGTAGATTATCATCTAAAGGTTTTCAGATTTCTTCTTCCCTTTTTAACTACCTTGGCTACTGATTCAGGAAGTAAAACATGCAACTTTGAAACTCTAAGGGTGCTGCAACAGAGACATTCTATGCTATTACTGAACCAGAAGGACTTACTATGTTGCCATTCTTGGTATTAAAATGATGCAGTGAAAAGCAACCTTTTTTGTTTCCTTATAGCTGTTTGCAAAGTCCATGTAATTCTTATGTGATTTCTTCCCCTAAAACAAATACTTTGGTTTTGTTTGTTTTAATAAAATCCATGTCAGCAGCTCAGTATTCATGATCAACTCTACCCAAACAAACCTAGTGTGCGCACATATTAGAGAAAAAAAAAAATGTATAGAAAAACAGGTTTAGGTTTTAAGCTTAATTTTCTTTTTATTTGTGTAAAGATCCATTCATTCTAGCCTCACTTTAAAAAAAGTGATCATGTGTTCGTTACAGAGAAATGTATAATGTGACAGGGTGTAGGAAGGTTTGGGTAAAGGAAAAGAATCTGTTCCACCTCTTATCAATTGCTTTAGCTGCCAGACATGGAGGGAGAGACCTTAAGATATTTAAAAAAGGGGGGCTTTTGTTGGTGGATGGCTTCTGGCAAAAGGGAGTTCTACTCTATCTTTTACTGACCAGTTTGATCTTGTGCCTAGTTTATTTTTCTCCTACCAGGAGAGTGGAACTGTCCCATTCATTTTTTACCCTACATAACAGTTAAATTGCAGTATTGGGGGATCAGGGATGTAATGAAACAGAACTGGTCTTCATCATGGTGGGTTTGATCTTACCCCACAATATTCACGTAACAGACTAGCAGTGTTTGTATAAAACATCCCACCCTGTTGGCAGATGTTGATTCTACTGGGGAATGTTACATGATTTTTGGTGTCTCAGACGCAGGTGGTCTGTTTTCCCAGTTTGATGCAAGGGAGGTCAGTGTGATTCTCTAGAAAGATATGATCTAGGATGTGGTCTCAGTGGTCCATGGGGAGAAACTCTAGGAACAGCAACCAGGACTGAAAAGAATGTTAGAGCTAAAGTTTAACAATAAGTTTTTAAAATGCTGCATTAATAATACCTAACCCCACGAAAGGAGTTTGGAATCTACATTGCATGGAGCTTGTGTCTGAGAGCAGGTTGGGAAAGATATTTGCTGATAAAGTAAGAGGCAGGGAAATCTTTATTTTGCAAAATCATAAAGAAGAAAGACTGTTTAAATTTAGGAGCTCTTTTGAAGATACTATTCTACAAAAAACAATACAATTAGAATTATTGATCTTCATGAGAGAAAATCTAAGATCATGATTGCATGTTGGGTTCTTCTGTCACTAAACAAATGTTGCAACTTCACATTTTATTTAATCAGAGCATCTGTTGTGCTCCATTTGTAGTGCAGGATTTGGCTGACTGCGCCAGTTTGTTTATTTCTGCCATGCTGCCTTCTATCACAGTCATTCCCCTCTAGACTACCATAACTGGATAACAGATTGTCAGAGGTAGCATCAATGCTCACTGTCATTCAGAAAATTACATGAATGGATAGATATTTCATACAGTTTCACTATTTCCTTTTCCATTGATAAGAGAGATGAGAAGACTTTTCATAGCATTTTTTTTCTGTTCTGGCATTTTAGATTGATTTTAAAGACTCATCCATCTGCTTTATCTCTGATTTATCCATACTAAGAACCATTCACAACAGAACCCAGGTTATTCTACACTAGCTACGATTTGACAGCTTTCTTCTGATTCTTCTCTGGTATCTCAATATATAAGTTCTATCACCTTTTTTCTTTTCGTTTTGCCCACCTGCCCCCAACCCTTCACTCAGCCCTCTTGTGATCTCCAATCCATCAATGTCCATGACTTCTATGCCACTTTCTATCCCTCTTCCCTGTTCGTTTATCTGGTGAAGGTTTTTAAGGACAGTTGCTCCTCTCTCTCACCTACCCTTGACTCTTTTGCATATCTCTTGTACGACGGGCTCCTGCCCGGTCCAGTCCTGGCGGCCCTTCTGCGGGCCCAGGCTCGGCGGAAGGCCACTGCGCCTTCCTACTTCAACAGGGGAATGTTAGTTTTTGAAGTCTTTCCCCCCCCCCCCGGCAGGGCGGGCGAGCAAGGAGTCTTTCGCCCCGGCCCCCCCCCCCACGCAGGGCGGGCGAGCAAGGAGTCTTTCGCCCCGGCCCCCCCCCCCAGGCAGGGCGGGCGAGCAAGGAGTCTTTCGCCCCCCCCCCCCCGGGCGAGCCCCGCCCCGGCCCCCCCCCCCCCAGGCAGGGCGGGCGAGCAAGGAGTCTTTCGCCCCCCCGGCCCCCCCCCCCCCCCAGGCAGGGCGGGCGAGCAAGGAGTCTTTCGCCCCGGCCCGCCCGCCCCCCCCCCCCCAGGCAGGCAGGGCGGGCGAGCAAGGAGTCTTTCGCCCCGGCCCCCCCCCCCCCCAGGCAGGGCGGGCGAGCACGGAGTCTTTCGCCCCGGCCCGCCCCCCCCCCCCAGGCAGGCAGGGCGGGCGAGCAAGGAGTCTTTCGCCCCGGCCCCCAGGCAGGGCGGGCGAGCAAGGAGCAGTGGGCTTGAGTTTAGCGGGCAGTAGAGGCTATTTCCCTTTTGGGGATTGGCAAGGATCAGGGGGAGAGGAGGGGGACGCAGGCCCACCCAAGTCCACTGCATCCCAGCCCAGGGCCCTAGCAGTGGCACGGGTGTTGCCACTCAGTCGGCGGGGCTCCTGCCACAACACGCCGACAGGGCATTACCCCTAGTACAGCCACGCCTCTGGCTGTCCCTGGGCTCCTTCCTCCCCGGGTTCCCTGGTACCTATGTCTGTCGGTTCCTCTGGGTCATCGGGGTACACCGCATGGGGTAGGCCAGTAAGCCCTTCTGCGTCCACAGGGGGTAGGTTGGGAAGCTCCTCAGCGAGGGGCAGCTCCTCCAGGTCGCTGGGCTGGGGGTACGGTTCAGCCTCCGGCAACTCCTCCAGGTCAGATCCTGCCTCCAGGGGTTGGGCGTCTGGCAGCTCCTCCAGGTCCGGACTGGCTTCTGGGCAGAACTCCCAGCTCTCCGGTTCAGGGGGCTCATCCCAGCCGCTGCGGGCCTGAGGCTGAGCCCAGTGCTTCAGGCCTGTAGGCCTCAGCCAGTCCAGGGGGCCCGGAGGCCCAACCCAGGCCTTAGAGGCGGGTTGCCGGGGTCGCCCCAGGGGCCGCAAGAGGGTTACCTGAGGCAGAGATCTGGCGTGGTTCAGCCCCTTGCTGCAGCTGGCAAAGCAGTACATCTGTCTCCACCAGCAGTCTTTCCCTTTCTGAGCTGCAGGGCCTGCTCTTTATGGCTGCCGCCCTCCCTAGGGCTCCGCCCCCCTGCTGCCGGGTTGGCCGCCCAGCAGGACCTATCGGGGCCCAGCTGCCTGGTTGCCAGGCAGACTGGGCTGCCGGCGAGTCTAGAGTCTGATTGGGTGCCTGTGGCCCTTCTGCGGGCCCAGGCTCAGAGGAAGGCCACGGTGCCTTCCTACACTCTCCTGCCACAGAGTCTGTTTCTCTTCCCCTTAACTCTGTCTCACACCTAAAACTTGCTTCATCTGATCCTGTGCCATTGCTCACATCTGGAGACAGTCCCATCACTGTGCCAACTGACTGCCTCTACTATAAATTCATTCTCTTCTCCTTCAGTTCTGCCCTCTTCACTGCCATACAGCTTCCCACCCTCATTGAACCCCCCTGCCATAAACCTTGTCACTTATTTTCAGTTTGTGACTCCCTTCTAAATTCTTCCCTTCTTCACCTCTTGATCTGTACATATATAGGTCTCTCTAAAGCCGTACAGACTAGGTCTCTCCTTCATGCCCATTCCAACTCCTTCTCCTCCTCCATCCCTGTCATGGAAGACTCCTGTTTGTTCCCTACCACTAGCCGCTCAACCTCATCCCCTCCTAGCTACTAACCTCCCACACCATTATCTCACCCTATCAATGATGTACCGACAGGGGGCAGGAGGGGACCTGGGCGCTGGCCTGGCAGGGGGCACCAGCTGGGCCCTCCTCCTCGGAGGCACCCCTCCTTCGAAATGCCTGGCAGCCACAGGCTCCCACTTCAGGGGGATCAAGCGTCCTCCCAGTATCTCCGCCCCCAAGCTGGGCACAACTAGGGAGCCGCAGGGACCCGGGCCACGCAGGGGCCAGGCAACCAACTAACAGTGGGGTTCCAGGCCAGAGCCTGTCATGCTCCCCCACTCTCCACTGCTGGGCGGCCCAGGGACATCTGCCACTGTCACTCCTGCTCCCCGCTGCACCCACCACCCCCACAGCGGAGGGGGAGGATTGGGGGAGAGTGGGAAACGGGCCTGCAGACACTCCCCATGGGGCGCTGCCACCACCGCTGCCAACGGGGGTGGAGCACAAATGCCCTTAGGTGCCAGAGACCCACGGTACACCACTGCACCCTCTCTTCCTTAATCTCTCACTTTCCTTCTGCTTTTTTCCCCTTACGGAGCATGAAAACATGCTCTAGTCTCACCTAAAGACCAACCCAGGACCCCAGCTTTGTCTCCAACAACTGACCCAACTTTCTCCTTTTCTTGAATTTGCCATTTATAATTGTTGCCTTGGAGTTTGTCTGGTACTTCATGAGAACAGAGGTGGGTGGTGAGGAAGCAACATAATTTCTATGGGGGCAGACTGAAGAAAGGGGGTGAGGGAGCCGGGAATGTAAGGGAAAGGAACAGATGGGAAAGAATTGCAAGAAGTAAATCAGTAAAGAAAGAAAATTAAGAGATTTAAGGGGGAAAGAACAAAAATGTCTTAAGAGAAATGGGAAGCAATTAACATAAAGAAGGGAAGAAATGGAGGAGATGCTCAGAAGGACAGCAGTGGAAGGGAAGCAAAAGGACCTAATGAGAAGTGAATCACAATGGGTAAATATTGAGGTGAAGGAAAGGGCAAATGTGAACTCAATAAGAGGAGGGACTTAAATTGTAAATACTCTGGGGCAGGGACTATTTTTTGTTTTGCATTTGTACAGCATCTAGCACAATGGAGTCCTAGTCCATGACTGGGGTTCCTAGGTTCTACTGAAATAGAACTGATGAATAATGAAGTGAAAATAGAGCAAGGAGAAAAGGAAAGGCTAAGGTAGGGCTCTAGTGGAAGGAATTGTTCTCTTACATTGTATCACCTTCCCAAAGTTTGTTAGTTCTACAACTGCCCTTTGTCCCACTCTTTTAACAGGTTATTAAATCCAGGGGAGGAGATAAAAGGAAAGCAGGACCTCTCTTGTTGTTCCTTGGTATCAATTATATTCATAGTTATTTATCTTTTAAATAAAGGCACATTGGTGGGGATGCAAAGCTTATAGATTAGTGTATGTGCCAACATAGTGTCCAGCCTTGGTAGGAGAAATTTTTAATGCAAAAACAGCCTTATCTCCATGTGTTAAGCTGGAAGGAGTCCAGAAAGACAAGCAACAAACCCTTTCAGTTTTTTTCAGACTTTGAATTTTTTTTCCAATATTTTCCTCCTTTGAAGAGTCTGTTTTCCACCATCTACTCTCATTTAGGTCTTGGGTTGCAATCTGAGGATTCTGGGCACAAGACTTTCAAATGCTGCCAGATTCAGAACAGGAATCCAGATCTCAAATGTGCACTTTAAGTAATTGTCTAGCCAGTTTCATAACACCTTCTACACTTAACTGTGCCATCTCAGTGCCAAGGTGCCATCCAAACCACAGGCCATCTCAACAATCATGATCTTCATGAACTCTTCCGCCAAGTTTCAATTCAAATTAAAGTCACGGTCACTCAAGAATAACCTAAAATGTTCCCCTGTGAGAAGGAGTGTGACTATTTTTAGTCTATTGCTTGTGAAACTGCACGGAATGAATGCGGGTAGAGACTTCTGCCAAATTGGTGTCAGTTGGGATTAACCCAAAATTCCTACAATAAAACTACACTTGGAGAAGAGTGATTTGGGGTTCAAACCTGCACCTCCAGAAAATTTCTATCTTTTGTTGTGCATCCCCTGGCCCTGCAGCAAGATGGCTTACATGATGATGGCACACCACTTCAGCCCCATGTTCACACACTGATGTACTTTCCATCTGATTTTAAAATTGCTTTAGAAGGAATAGTAATACTCCTTCTGATGGGGTTCACCCCACACTTGCCCTTAAAGGGTTAATGCAGACTGTGAAGGGGGCTAATTAACCTAACAGGCCACACTGAGAGGAAACAGGTGGCTAAGCAATCCTCTGATTGAATGAGGAAGCCCAGTTGAGGAGGAACCAGCTGGTCTGGGATTATAAAGGCAGGAAACTGGCAGTAGAGGGGGACTGGTGGGAAAGTCTGTACTCACTCCCTGGGAGAAGAGAGGTGTAGTTGGGCTGGCAAACCCAGACAGGGATCAGAAAAAGGCAGTAAGGTCTAGAAGGGAACAGACTTTGAGTACTGGCTAGTGGGTCCCTGAGCCAGAAGCTGGTGTAAAGGGTGGGCCTGGGTTCCCCTGCCAGCCCCTGAGGGAGTGGTACTACAAGGCAGTGAATGGGAAGACTGCCTAGGATTGCTGAAGGAAGATTTTGGTAACCTAGAAGGGGAAATGCATAGAGTGACCTGGCTGGGGGACAGAGTCACAAAAAGGCTGCAGCAGCTTCTGGAGTGAGAGTGGGGCTGCAGACCCAGAGAGAGAGACAGCATGCAACTACAGGCTGGCGTGTTGACTTGGTGGACTATTCCCCAGAATGGCCAGGATGAGGCACCATACCAAGTGGTGAGTGTACCATGCTGTCACACTCCTGTTTATTTGCTGGATAGCTGCTCAATACTGTTTAGGGAAAAAAAACGGATGAAAAAATACCACCACCACCCTCTTCCTTCAACCTTTAATTTTAGCAATGGCTTATATCATCCAGGAAGAGCTGGTTAATGACATGGTCTTGATGCTTTTCTTAATAGCTTTCATTGTAGAGCAGATTAAAAGAGAATGGGAAGTGCTGTGTCCAGAGTCAGCACTTGGACTTGGGCCAGTGAGCCTGGTTGGTGTGATGTTGGCTTACTCAAAACTCGTTGGAATGTGGGTTTGCTCAAGATAAGGAAACAGGACAGAAAAAGTGATAATGGCATGAGTTGAAAGTGAAAGATGAAAGACAAGAGCAGCTCCAGTGAAAGAAAACTAGCAAACAAGAGAAAGGAAAGAAAACAGAAGAGAAATATGAAAATAGGAACTTCAAACACTATGGCTAGATATTTTGATCCAATTCACTTATTAATCCAATGTTGTCATTCCCTGAAGAACACACACAAAGATGACACTTGTATCTGGCACGTTCCTGAAGGATGACACCCAATCAGTTTCAGCTTATAGCTTGGAAGTTGGGGGATTCAGTGTAATATGAAACTTGAGCTGAGTTTATATCCTGCAGACTTACTCTCTTGCATTGAGATTCTGTCAGCTCTCACAAGCTAAGCAATGTTGGGCTGGGTCTGTATTTAGATGGAAGACAACCAAGGAAATACCCAGGTGCTAAAGAAAGTGGTACCTGTGATTCAGTAGCTGCAATTTTCCCCTCGGGATCAGATTCCCCAGGATGGTGTTAGGAGGTAGTATGTTACTATAGGTATCATCTTTTGAACTCGTATCTTGATCACTCATCATTAAAGGCTAGTTGGCACTCTTTGTAAGAGTTAGAGCATTAACCTCAGTGTTCTGACCAAATTCCAACCAAGATAATTATATTCTACTTATATTAAATTCCCTTTGCAGTTTCAACAGCATAATGTATTCTTCACAACCTAGCCTAAACTACTTTTGTGAGCTGTAAAATAATTGTGTCCAAGCCAAAAAGTGGCTGCATGTCTTTGGTGTGTGAAAGAATCCCCAAAAATCCCCTACATACTTTACTTATCAGGGATGAGGTGATACTAAATGGATTTATTCTGCCACCCTTATGCACACCAACTAGAATCTGATGCTTTAGGATCACCGATGGTGTGAGCTGCTCACACTGAGTTTGAAAGTAGAGTACTGCCTAATGTGAGTAACACTAACAAATACAATGTTGCTCAATATCTTTGAGATCTTTAAATGAAAGGTGCTATAGAAGTGTGCAGGGCTATTGATATTTGGTGTGGCCCACTCAATGCTTCTAGAGAACAAGAGAGGAAAGAAAAGCAGTTGTCTTTGTCCTCTTCGAGCCTTATCGGGTTCACAATGAAATCTCTGGGAGCTTTGCCAATGACAAGACATAGCCACTACAATCCTGTGAAGATCTGAGAGCTCTATTGCCACTGAAACCAGTATAGAGGTGAAGTCCCTCTGCACCTCTGAGGATTGGGACCCTCTATGTTTGTATTTTTATTTCCTCGATATCTCTAAGTTCTCTGATTAACTGGATGGTCCAAGTTAATTCTCTGTCTCATTCCTTACTTTGAGTAAAATTAATCAGTGAGCTAATATATTTCAGTTAATATACATTGGTATGTGTTTTACTTATTAATGTATTGGTTATATTCAGATTTGGAATCTGTGTCACTGGTAGTGTCTCCTTTTTAGTCTCATTGAAAGCTGACAAACTCTCAGCAAAGGGAAGAATATTAAACGCCTTTGACTCTCTGTATATAACTGGGAATGATTTATTAAATGAGAACTGCCCACCCAGACCAAACTGATAGCAATGACAGTGCCAAAAAAAATCACTGCTGTCTGACAGTAAGCAGCTAGCAAAGCTCACTGGGGCTGCCCTTAAATAAAGAAAATCTCTAAGCTATTTTTATGGGTTTCTTGTATTATGTTTTTGTTACTAATTTTAATTATGTCTTTGTGTCTGGCCAGCAAGAGTACCTGGAGTGGTTCCCAGTTTCAGAGGCTCCAGAGCTCATTTTCAGGGCCTCAGATGGAAGATCCAGTCAAGAAAACTGAAACTGGCCAAGAGGAAGAGTTGGAAACTGTATCCGTTTTATTTAAATGCTCATCAGCACCAGTTGGTTCTTGTTCCGAGGCCCCTCATGGCTGCTGATGGAACAGTCTGCAATCGGAGGTGAACATGAACCCTGACTTGGTATATGTCAAAGAGACCTGGTTTGCGGAAACAGCTTGCCAATCTAGTCCCTCTCACATACTCCATCGTCATGTTCATTGCAGCAGGCATTAGATGGTTCAGGGATCCAAGCCAGCATTTGAGTATACACTTTTGCTATTAAACACATCATAAATCTCACATTGCCCACATAATAAACACATTATTCTTATCAACCATAAAGCAATGCATGTTTCATCGCAGCACAACTTTTAATACTGGCCCATGGATTTTTTTAAATGAATTTTTGTTTAATCTTGATTTGTAATCTAAATATATTCTTTTAAGGAATGCTGTTAAATAGGAAACATCAGCTTGTTAAACAATTGACTAGAAATTTTTGGAAATATTTTTAATTGCTATTTTTTGAGGATTATCTTCTTTGTGTAGTTTAATAGCAAAAGTGTATACTCAATTTATGTTAACATTTTGTATGCATGTAGACTTGGTTTAGAGGCTGATAAATATGTGTACATAATACATTTTTGTTTATTTTTCAGAAATGATTTGTGTGTTTATATTTTGATATTGATGAAAACAGAATATATTTTGGATCAGTAAAAGATCTTGTGTTGAAATATGCATTTCTTTATATTTGCAAAGAATAATGTATTTATGTGGACAGTGTAAGATTTATGATGTTCTTCACTATTCATTTCCTTGTTTTCAAGTACTTGGTTGTTGTAAATGACTTCTATCCAGCTATCTTAGGTACTTACATAGCTCCAGGTACCAAAGTATTTGAGCAACTCAGTCTTTAATGTATTTATCCTTTTGACACTCCTGTAAGGTAAGGAAGTGCTGCTATCCCTGTTTTACTGATAGGGGAAACTGAGACAGAGATTAAGGCTTAGATCCTCTTAGGTGTTTCAGTGGCATACCGAGGGGGTGGGGCCAGGCCCCTGGGTGCCAGCCCTGTGCATCCCCCTCCCCCAAGGCCAGGCAGTGAGACCGCCTCGTCCAAGCAGGCACCGGGCTGTAGCTGGAGAAGCGAGCACCACATGATGGGCTTGGGCTAGGGCAGTGAGCTGCTTGTAAGCTCTGGGGTGGGATCACAGCTTAGGCAGCTTTGCAAATGCTGACTGGAGGAAGCTTAGGCACCAGCTGAATGGCCATTTTGAACGCCTCAGCAGCACCTAAATGCTTGTTAGGTCTGGGCCTATGCGACTTGCCCAAGGTCACACAGGAAGTATATTAGGGAGCCAGGATTTGAACCTAATTTTCCCAAGTCCTAGGCTAGTTCACTATCCACAGGACCATCTTTCCTCTCTACTAGTTGATAAACAAGTACACTGTGCAACCTTCACTGCTTTTTTGCAACTAGGTTGTTTAGTTGAAGAATTTCTGTTTTTTACATCCTTATTTTTTTGGTTTGAATAGGTAAACAAAGATTCAAGATCAGATTCTGCACCATTTAAGCAATTGGAGTTTTGCTATTGACTTGAACTGGTGTAAGATTGGACACTCAGTTTGAAAAAATCTTGACTAAAGTGGGGAAACTATTATTAAATTAAATTAAGAGTAAGAAGCACTGGCCAGGCTAATAATGGCTCTTACTGGAAATTTCCTCATTCAGGAAAGCATGTAAACATGTGCTTAACTTAAGCATGTATTTAAGTCCCATTAATTAAAGTTAAGCATGTGTTTAAGTGCTTTCCTAAATATGGATGGTTTCCTAATTTGGGCTCTCAGTATGCACTTGATACTATTCCCAAGTTCACTATATAGCTGAATTCATCATGTGTGCACACAGCACGCAACTATCTTCATTCTGAACATTGGTAAAAAGTAATAGCAAATTAAGCATCAGGCCCTGGACTAGAACCTGAGTCATTTGGTTCTATAACCAATGCCCAATTGAGGGATCCCCAAACTTTCACCTGCAAGGACCACTTCCCTCAGTCTTCCTCTTATAGTGGGCAGGAGCGGCTGGGCCCACTTCACGTGAGAATGGGTGGGGGAAGGTGCGGGGCTGGGAGAGGGGAGTGGCCGCTGCGCAGTGCTGCTTGGGGCTGAGAGCAGTATGCTGGGCCCACATGGAAGAAGTGCGGGGCCGGTCAAAATGTGTCAGTGGGATAGATGCGGCCCACAGGCCGTAGTTTGGGGACCCCTGGCATAATCCAATAAGCAACAATGTTGCTCATCTAACTCACTGACTCTCTGGGTTATGGTTATTGTACATGAAAAGTGTTTCATAATTCTTTGCACTTTCATAGTATGTTTTCAACTGTAGATTTTGAAGTACTTTACAAAGATGTGTAAACAAGCATTGATATCTCCACTGTGCAGTTGATCTAAACCAATAGTGATTTGAAGGAATTTGCAAGCAAACATAGCTTAATCATCTCTGCAAGCTTCCTAAGTAATCTTTAGCAAGTTACCTAAAATTCTCTGGGTGAAATCCTGGTCCTCTTGAAATCAATGGGAATTTTGCCATTGATTTCAATAAGGCCAGGATTTCATCTTATGTTTCTCAGTTGCCCGATTTGGAAAAGGAATGCTATTGTGTGCATATTCCCTCTCAACCAAGAGGTAATTTTATGGAAATCATTTTTTATAATGTATTCAAATAATTTCTACTGTCCTTTTTTCAGTTAAAAAAATAGAGGCCTACTCTAATTGTATAAGAAATGTTATCTATGCGTTCTAAAGCAGTTTGCTGCTAAATATCTTGGAGCTGAATTTTGACTGCTAGCAAAACAAATGTGTAGTTAGATAATCATTTGTGGTGATTTTATCTAGCTAAACAGCAAGAGTTCTGTGGCACCTTAAAGACTAACAAATTTATTTGGGAATAAGCTTTTGTGGGCAATTTTTAAATTTGAAAATTTTATTTATATATTAAAAAAAATTAAATTTGTTAGTCTTTAAGGTGCCACAGAACTCTCACTGTTTTGCTAAAAACAGACTAACACGGCTATCCCTCTGGAATTTATCTAACTAGTTATCTTGAGTAGATTTGACAGGCTTTAATGGTCACCACAGTATATACTTTCTCTTTATTTGCTATTGTGGATTTTAATTGTCATAATTTATATGCAAATAGAGCACACAGAAGCAGTTCTTAACCTCCTGATAAGAATAAATAAATAAACAAACAGGCAGTGGGTTTGGAAGCCAGTTGAAGTACTTGCATCTGTTTCATTTATGAAATAGAAGTCATTCTGAAAACGGCAGTGACCGCTTGCTTTGAAAATGAGTATTTTTGTAGAATGCTGACTGTAGTACTACATTTATTGAAGAGATGCAGTAACACAATGGTTTGCTTCTGCATTAACTAGGTCACAGGCTATAATTCTAATGGGTGCTAACATTTTCAATGAAGCTGAATTTTTCAGTGAACAGTAGAACTATTCTCCCATTTAAAGCTGATCCTATATGGGAATGCTGAGTTATATGCATAGCTTGTCTGTGTTAGGTTCTGGGCAGAGTCAGGGAGTGACGTCCTGGCCCCAGTGAAGTCAATGAAAATTTTTCCATTCACTTCATTGGGGCCAAGATTTCACATAGGGTGTCACAATTCCATAGGAAGTGCAGTTATTTCAGTATGCTAAACATATTCACTAAAATAGGTTCTATTATGTGGTGCTCATAGTTTTAATGAGGAAAACCTGAAGGGACTGCTTATGATCATTGATAAACAAAAGCAACTCAACAAAAAATAATGTTGCTTTGCTGTATTCAGTGTCCTAGTCCAAAACTGGCACATAAATCCGTAAACAAGGAGCTGAAGATAAGAGAGGGCTGTAAGGAAGAGATTCTGAACACACAATGTAAACGGTGTATACTCGCGGAGCCAAAGAGAGAATATATCAAAAGCAGTCTAAATCTAAAATGTTAGCCCTGTGGAAGAAGAATATCAGACAAGCAGAACATAAGATACAAGCCAGGATGGAAGCAAATGACTTGACAGCACAGACTGAAAAAAGGTGGAAGGGTGAATGAACATGACTGGATGGGTATTCAGATATAATAGAAAGGTGAAAAAGACATGCAGGGAGTAGCAATATATAACACACAATCTATGGGCCAAAATAAGGGAAGATAGGGCAAGAGTATAAGGAGCATAAGGAAGCATAAGCAACATGAAGGGATTAGTAAGAACAAAGGAATTCTGACACGTGTATGTCATGGACCAACAAACAAGTTAAACTAAAGAAGAATTTCTACTTGGTGAAATAGAGTCACAGTAGTAACGGATGAAGACTTATACACAGTCTATTCAACAGAGGCTCTTCAAGGCAAGCAGGCTAGGTTTCACATAATTTTGAAGATATCGTACATTTTTTTCTACATCCTTAGACACCAGTGAAGCCTCTGATAATATTGTAGTTCACTGTAATACCCTTACACTAATTTTATTGTTCTAATTGTCCAGTATGTCTCCCTTGTTGGGAGGTCAAATCCTGGGAGCTGCTGAAAAACGGCTGTGCTCCCAGGGCCAGATCCACTGCCCATTGCAGGTCATGGAAAGATTCCTATTACCTTCAACCAGAGCTAAATCAGACTTCATTAATTTCAATGGGAGCGGTAGATGCTGAGCCCTCTCCAGATCTGGCATATTGGTCTTGTATGATAACCTTTCCTCTCCTTAAGCTCTGTATATGAAGAATTCTTTCAAACAAATACACCCCTGAATAGTAATTATTGTATCTTAAGAGAAATACATGTACAGAATTCTTTTAACAGAGTATGTTTTATGAATTGTTTAACTGTGTCAGATGTGTAACTACTCCATGTAGAACAATGGCGAGACATATCTATCTTGTACTTTTATTATGACCTTGTTTCAAATTATCTTATGAAGTTGAGATATCATCTTCTACAAGTATTTGAAATACTGATCCTGATCACAGACCAGTTTTATACCAGTATCTGTGTAGTTACTCATTTACCCATGAATGACTGAAGAGAGAAGCAGGCCCACTTCTTTCAAACAACTATTTCTTTAATAAGTGTGAATTTGAATTGAGAATTTATACATGTAAACTTCTGATTTGGAAGTCATGGATATAATTCAAATTAGACAAGTAACGTAAATTGAAAAATAGAACATTTCTATAAGCAACAGATGTGCACTTTCAAGTGCAAAGTATTTATTTATTAATAATTATATTAAGCAGTAATAGCGTATTTGCAGTAAAATAAATAATGAAAAAAGAATCAATAGTGAAACACTAATGATAGTGTTACAATAATGAAAAAAGTTAATTCTAAACCCCACAAATGCTAGCATATTTTCACTATTATATGTTTTACTTAAGTTTGAAAGTATGCTAAGTACAATATACTGCATGCTTTTTCATATGAATGAATATAATGGGTTCAGTTTGTTCAGCATGCACACACACACAAATAGTTCTTGGGGAAAATGTGTACTATGTTGTACCTTTTTTAGAAATAACATGTAATCTTGTAATTAAAACCTATATTATAATATGTACACAGAAGGGGGAAGAGTTACAATTGTGCATGGAGCCTTGACATGGCACTTCTTCACTTACTGGTTCAAACTTAATGTTCTCTGAATGTTATAAAGAAAACAGATAGGAAGGAAAAAAATCAATATAATGAGCTTTAGTCTCCAGAACTTTGGAGTTCTTCTGGCTTAAAACAAAATGCAAATAGCATAAGCAAATTCAATAATCTAGCTCTCTTTCCTCAACCCTTGCGATTACATTGTACCTTCCAACTGAGGATCGCAAAGTGTTTTCAAAACATGATTGAATTAAGCCTTGAAGCAGATATCCCCATGATGTAGGTAATTATTATTATCTCTCTCCATTTTACAGGTGAGAAAAGTGGAGCAAAAATCCAGTCAGTGACTTTTCCAAGGTCACACAAGAAAAACTGAAGCAAGAGCCAGTCATGCAATCCATCTTTCATTACTACCAGGCTTGTCCTTTAGCTTCAAAACTTTTCTTCACCAGTTGGTACTTGAGGCACATATAAAGTTGTTAATAAGTTTCTTGTTTAAAACATTGGCTTGAATGCTGAAGTGGGAGAAAAGTATGAGACCTTGCAACAATGTTAAAGAATAATGTGGGCATACATAAGTTATGTCCAGCCTGTTATTGTTTTATTTCTCAAGGAGTTTTAAGAGCTTATTTCTGAAGGAGCTTCTCTATAGTTTTTTTTATGGAAACCCAAACTCCCCAGTCAGAAGGAAATTGCTCCATTAGTGGCCAAAAGTTCTGTCAAAACAGAGGCAGCAACCCACACATGCCAGTGTCCTTTTAACACACACAAACTACATCTACAGCACTGTCATGTGCAAATATGTTAAGCATTTATACTTTATTTATACAAACTCATGTTACTGTTATGATAAAAATATTTTAGAACTTGTTGAACTTGTGCACTCATAATTCAGACTACAGTTACATTGTTAAGATTTGAATTGTCTGCATTCTTGCATTTTATAAACATTGGATTTAATCATGAAAAGCTTTCATGAAGTTTAACTGTGATGTCCTGTGGTAATGAAGTCTGATGAATGAGGATATGAAATCTTGAAAGAACTTACATTTGAAGGAAAGCTATCCCATTTGATGCAGTTTCATTTACATACTTTTGTAAAGAGGATCAGCCCAATCTCCTAGCACTTTGTTCACTCCTATTTTAAGAGTCCCAATCCACTTTAAGGCAATGAGGTCTCTGCCAAGTAAATACTGCCGTGTCTGGTCCCAACTGTAAGCAGATGTGGGGCTATCATAATTAAGGCCCTAATTCAGCAAAGGACATAAGCACCTACACATATATAACTTTTAAATATATGTGCTTAAGTCCTATTGAAATCAATTGGCCTAAGCAGGTGCTGAAGTGCTTTGTCTAATCAGGGCCTTAAATGGCACATATTAATTATATACAGGTTCTCTCATTCCAATCTAGGGGCTTAATTTCACTAGCCTATTTCAAAGAATTCCATGAATTCTGGAGCTGACTTTCCTAGAGAAAATAAATAAAAGCTGCTCCAAGAAAGGTAAAAGTTAACCCCATAAACCAAATTAATTTCGGTAATATTAATCCCATAATAAAATTATCTAACTTTTACCATATTTGGGGCAAGCATTATTTATTGTCTCCATTAGATTCAAGTCCAGAAGGACAGAGTTCATGAGATGATTCTCCTTTCAAATATGCCAGCCAAACTAAGTGCCTAGGATGGAAAAAGAACCTTCATTTAACAAATCTGGCCTTTCACTGGTGCTGTTGGGGAAAAAATCCCAGGCATTACAAATCTGACCACTTTTTAAAATTAATTTTCCCTGTGCTTCTTCAATCTGTCTGTGAGCATTTGGTTCTCCTATCAGCAGCAGCACATTTTCACTTGCAATCCCAGGCACAAGCAGAGGTCACACAGCTCCCCTGGGACTAACGCCTATTGCAAATCCTAGGAGTGGCAAGGCATACTGTAAACAACATAGCTGTAGTTCAGCAAAGGAATATATTCAGTCTCCTTGTGGGACACTATATCCCTGTAGCTGACGCAGAGCTGTGCTGTACAAATAAAACTATGATTGTAAAATACATGTGGGCGAAGGCTCTTGTGTTGCCAACACAGCAATGCATAATGCACAAAACCACAGTAGTTATCCGAAAAGCATTGCATATTTGCATAAAACCGTAACTACCTAACCTGGCAAAGTGTGCCTAAAATAGATTAGATGATGGGATTTTGCAATAATTAATAAATGCTTACATCACTTTTTACAGCAATGTATAATAGCAATAGATATTGACTGTGCCAGTCATCTCTTAAAACATGGCTACAGTTAGTTAGCCTCTAGTGGTTTATTGGCAGAATGCTTTTCTTTCACAGAGAAGCCAAAGCTGAGTCCCCAACTCAGTGTTTTCTATTCTGTGCAGAGGTGATTGTATGAATATGATACTTACACCCTCTAGAATTTATGCTGGAAGAGATTTATGCTGTTACACCACAGGCCACTTCAGGGGACACTGCAAAAGTGTATAAGGCAGGAATAATTTTTTGTGGATTAGAAAGACTTAGGTCAGATGGGAGATAGGGTGGGCTGAGGCAGGAGGAGGGTAATAAACCATTATTCCAAGAACCATAAACACTTATATATATATACCAATATATATATATTGGTGCATTAGCCCCTATTCCAGTAATGGCAAACCTTTTTCATATTTGTGCCAAAAAATTACAAAAGTGCTCCCTCTCACATGACATATTGTAGGTGCAGGGGCAGCTTTCCCCACAGTCAGTGAGATATTTGCTGCTGAATTTTGAAAGGCAGCTTTTTAACTCGGCTGGTATTTTATTGTTTTTTTCATTCTGTTGGAAAGTAGAAAATGTTGGGGCCTTGCAGGTCAATTTCCTGTTTGGAGTAGAAATCAAAGACCCAGGGTTACCCTTTTGTGGCATGTGTGTAGTTTGTTTATTTACAAAATATACACACCTCACGTTTCCTTAACCAACAGTGGTAACAAACTGCACACAAACAACTCTCTACTGCAGAAGGCTCAGGTCAGGCCCTTCCAGTCTGGTCCCAGAGCAGCTGCCTTGAGTCTATGTCTCTCTCCAGAACTCCCCCAGAATTCAAATAAATCCAGCTGCTTAAACACACTCTGTGCCCCTTTCTCCCCTCAGCACCTGCACTTTATACCTGGGAACTCCCTAGTCCAAGGCCTGGCCATTAACCCTATTTTTGTGCTCCAGCTCTGCAATTCCCAAAGAAGATGAGAAATGTGTATGGCCCAGCTAAAGAGCTTTAAATCACATAATACCTTTACAGAGTCTGATAACAGTTACTGCCTAGCTCTATAACTCTTTCTATGAAGAGTTTCATCATGGCTGTTCATATATCAATGACCCCTAATTTCTAACGTGTTTATCTGCCAGGATTTTCTGAAAACATTTCCATCAACTTCCTATTTATATCAAAATATGGTTGGTGCATTTCTTTGCTGGTGCCAGCATTGTCTATGAAAGCAGCTGAGTCTTCCAGATGTTTCCTCAACAAAGGGAAGTAATTTAGCTTTCCCATGTCTAAGTCTTTCTTGAGTATTTCCAGCTTCATTTCACAAGCTTTGATGCTGTCAAATATGTTGCTACTGTCATCTAAACAAATCAAAATGACACAGGCAAATAATTTCTAAACTACTCCCTTAATTTTCATTCATATGCTGGACTCTGTCTTGAACCTGATTTATGTTGCATTGTTACCTTTAGTGAACTGTGGAGCCTAATGTTGAGTCATGGTGTGATGTTCATGGGACAATGCAGGGCCATTGGAAAGATGTGTGGAGGAAGCACAGCTGTAGTAGCAAGAGGCAGGACTCCCCATATCTTCTCCCTCTCCACTCCCCACTCCCATTTCCTTTACCAAGCATGCTCCTGCCTTGTTTTGCACCTCCTTCTCTTGCCATCTTCAGCAGGATTCCCCCTTCTCTTGCACCCATCCCCAGGGAGGACTCTCCTTGCCTCAATTTTTGCCCTCCCCCCAGAAGGATTACCTTCTCATCTCCCTGCAAGAGTGCGCTCCACCATCTCCTGCTCCCCACAAACTGCTCCTTTCCTCCAAGCAGAGACTCCTCTCCTTTTATCTTTGGGAAGATCCACAGACCTCTCCCTGAGGGTCAGTTCCTAGAAGCAGCTGCTGCCAGTCTTGCAGCTGGTCGGAATGGAAAAGCAGCACCCAAGACAGGGCTCTGCTTTCAGTCTGCAGCAGGAGGCAGCAGACCCCAGCATGGGAAGGAGGAGAGACGACAAAGCAGCTGCCCCAGTTTCAGGAATACCTGGCATAGTTCAACGAGCTGCACCACAGGATCAGCATTTCAGCGCTCTATTATGATAAGAGGCCACCAGGGGGCTGGTCAGTAAATATGAGCAGTTAAATCTACTCCTGCCAGGAGACTGGCTTATGCAGAAGTGGTAACTGCAATAATTACAAGTATCTAGCGGACACCGAAATCTTCACACACAAGAATGAAAAACAAACCACCACCATCACATGAATATTTTAATTCCTATGGTCTCGGTACAAAAAATCCCTTCCCAACGTATTTTTATTCTCATTCAGCTTCCACAACTAACCTTTCCTGCACAAGACGGTTCAGCATTCAGATGGCTGGAGCTGGCAAACAGGGATAAGGCTAATGAGGCATGCAGGTGGTGGGGGAAGTCTCCTGTTCATGTCCTCGGCATTGTATATGAAATGTCAAAGAGTCTGGAATGGAGGAGAGTGATGAGAGGACCAGCATAAGGAAACCCACAACAATGCACATGACCTGTTGTAGGTTAGACATATGGCTGTAATTTCAAATACAGCAGAGAAAGTCCAAAAAACAGCCAAAAAAAATTCTATTTCTGCTTTTCAGGTGATTTCTTTTTTTTTTTTTCTTGGATATTTATTTATCTATTCCTGTATTTACGTGTCAAGCAAAACTGGTCTGTGCATCAAAGGCTGCATACTGCCATGATTCCCCATTACTGCTCTGTTCCTTTTACTTTCCAAAGACATAGTCCATTTTTAGCTAGAATTGCAGCACGTACTTATGTAATATTAGACACTGAACTGAGAGCAGGTGTGACTCTACGCCTAGGGTGGACAAACTAAGGACCTGATCCAAAGCCCTTGAAGTTCAGGGGAGGCTTTGTCTGGGCATTGCATCAGGTCCTACAAATGAGTTAACCTCTGCCTAAGTTAAGAATAGTATGTGAGGGCCCTATGTGTGTGAGTTAGTCTCAATGAAGGCAACAGGACTAATCATGTGCTTACAGTTAAGTATGTGCTTAACTGTGCAGCTGGACCAGAGCCTTAGCTCAAGACCTGCTACATGATGCTGTAATAGTTTCCCAATGCTGCCATCTACAGAATAGTTTTATTACAGCTTTCAAGCTCAAACTGCTTTCAAGCTAACACTGACACAGCAAAACACCCAACAAAAGAAAGATAGATTGGATATACTTAACCCTTTTACTGTTTTAAGCTCTCCTAAAATAATTGCACAATTATGACATTTTAACATTATACTAGTAAAATGCCATGCTAAGAAGATAAATCTGAACATGTGCTTATTATTAATTACTTGCTTGTGGCATTAATATACAAATGGTATTCCTGATTCTTTACATTAATACCTGGAGTGTGGTGGCTTTTATTTTTATGATGTGCCTTAGCTATAGAGTTGGTGGAACACAACATTCAGAACATTTTTTGAGGAACTAGTTTCCA
Source organism: Emydura macquarii macquarii (assembly GCF_026122565.2). Classification (NCBI taxonomy): domain Eukaryota; kingdom Metazoa; phylum Chordata; order Testudines; family Chelidae; genus Emydura; species Emydura macquarii. Next base: position 5,876,204 of record NW_027133265.1, read on the forward strand.
AATAAGCTGGACATCTTGGGGCTGCTATGTCTATAACTCTAAAATGTTATGCATTCACCCTTAATTCATAATTAATAATTAATTAATCTAGTGAGATGCTTCCTACCCAAGAGAAGCAAGAGCTGCAGTAGCCAATCACAGAAGCATTTGGGAAGGAGGGAGAGTCAGAAGGGGAAGGGTAGCAAAAGCAACCTGATCTTTGGAAACATTGATGGTATCTGCTCTTTTTGTAACTATTACCCAGTCACAATGGAAATTTGGGTGGAAGGGAGATAGGCAAGGTGAGCAAATGGCTAAGGGCAAATTATTCATGGTTCCAGCAGGGTCAAGAGGGTGAATTTAATCTGGAGGTGGCAGATGAGAGAAAACTGAGAAGGGATTATTACTATTTATTAATTGTATTATCATAGCATCTAGGAGCCCCAGTCATAGATCAAGACCACTGGCTCTGTACAAACACAGAACAAAAGACAGTTCCTATCCCTCCTCCCCCCCCCCCCAACAAAAAAAAAGGTTAAAATCTAAGTAATAAAAAAAAGAGACAACAGATGGCTACAGACAACCTGGCGGGGAAGTACAAGTAAACAATGAGGCAATACTGGTCAGTGTGATAGGCTGCGGTCTCAGCACACCAGCAGCCAGATCATTGGCAGATAGAATAAAGATAAAAAACAAACACAAAATGACAAGAAACAGAATGAGTCAATTTTCAAGCAGACTATGATAAAAATAGAAACATTTAAATTAAATTATTTTTAAAAAGCACCTGTTGGTGAAAATAATAAATGTATTTTATTTATTTGACTAGTAACAGTCAATAAAAATAAAACCACCTATCCTAGGCTCCAGACCCCTTTGCTAAAATTTAAAAGTACAATAGGCAAGGATTAAATTAGATGTCAATTAGTAAAAGGGTAAAACAGTTTGAAAATAAACCTTAAAAAAAACCCAAAACAATAATCTTCCAACAACTCATGTATCTAACATGACCTCAAGCATATTGCCTACTTACTCTGCCTGTCTGTTCCTGTTTTATCTATTTTAGCTTTGACCCTGCACATGCTTACATCCGTAATTCCTTTCAGGGCTGAGAGTGTCTTTGTACAGCACCTAGCACGAAGGGACCACAAACCCTTGGGAAGTACGTCAGTACAAATAACAATTACAAATGATGAAGCATGCTATAAAGAGCTAGGTATTATTCTTATTACAAATAATGATTATTCTTATGAGAGCTTCCAAATTTTTGGTTTTTAGCTAATTATCCAGAATTTGGGGTGTTTATTTGAAAATTTGATGATCCCAAAGGTCTTGCAATCTTCCCCATCCTAAAGCCCTCTTCTTCTACCTGCACTTGTCTTCTTGTGCAGAAGGCCCAGTGGTCTGCTATCTCCCTGCAGTGTTTTTGGAGGGGAAGGGTAATAGATTTATTTCCCCTCTCTAGCAGCATCTCCTCATTTCTATAGCTAGGGTTAGGAGAGCCCTCAGATATCCTGCCCTTTGTTCTTGTTCCCACAAGTTGCTTGTATCTTCACTCGCCAGAGTTCTCTCTCCTCTCATTTTCTCATCCTCTTTTCCTCTCCCTCCAATTTGCTTGCCCCAGGTCTCTGTTACATTTGCCTCAGCTCTAAGGTATAAGATAAGGTCTCTGAGTTGGTGGAAGGAAAGGAGAAATTAGCCATCCTCTCCTTTCACTTTTTCATTCAGTGACAGCCTGGGACAAGAAAGGGCTGTTGGCTGCAGTCAGTTAATGCTGTTTTTTCCCTAGCAGCTCTCCTTGTCTCTATTCTTAGGGACTGCATCAGAGACAAGCAGCTGAGGTAAGGAGGAAGAAGAGTTAGTTACAGACCTCTCACTTACTTTCCACAGAAGCTCCTGCTGGCAGAAGGCCAAAGAATTGTTTTTTGTAACAGCTCCACTGGTTGACTGGAATTTTGCCTAAAAGTGAGTTCAAAACCCAAGATAGTACCAGCCAAAAAAACAGGACAGCTGGCAAGTATGTAAATGGATTAGAGCCTTAGTTTAGAACAGCCTTGATGTTTGTTTCCACTGCTAGATAAAAAATGATCAAAGAGCTTCCCTGCAAAAAAAAAAAACCACCTAGGGATATCAATTATGTTTTACCATGTAGCTGCTAGATTGAGGTGTCTAGCTGTTGAGATAACCTTTGTGGCTCAGTCAGAAATACTGCAAACACAATGTGTTTATTTTTTATTAAGGGAACAAGAAAGCTGTTGCACTAATACAGCTTGGAATGGGGATAAAAGCATGCTCCCACAAGTACACTAAATGGGTGTCCTGGCTCTATACTTCTCCCTCCATCCTCCTGTTCATCTGACTACTTTGTGCTCCTGGAATTCTTCTGGGTTCACACTGCATGCACCTTCCTTTCATGCACATCTCTGTTGCTAGGCAGCATGAGTCACTCAGTTGGCAGGCATGGCACAGAGGCAAAAAGGATAGTTCATAACCTATGAAAGGAAAGCAAATATGGTGACTTCAATGATGATACCACACTAGCCCTGCTTCTCTCCACCTACCAAAAGTTTTCAGTAATACCAAGCAGAATGGGATGCTGTCATTCACGCAGGGTATGTCTATACTGACAGCAGCAAAGTCACAGCCGTCAGATCGATCTTTCTGGATCAATTGAGCAGTCAATGTAGACCTACTCAATCAATCAGGAAGTCGACACAGTAAATGCACCCCAGCTATGGCTACACTGACAGCGGCAAAGTCGCTGCCATCAGATCGACTTCTCTGGATCAACTGAGTGGTCAGTGAAGACCCACTCAGTCGATCCAGAAATCGACGTATTAAGACCACCTTCTCGAGTGGCGCAGTGCAGTGAAGACGGCACGCAGAACAGAAGCAGAGAAGTCGATGGGAGTTACGCAAGGTTTTTGCGTAGCTTGCGTAACTCCGGTCAACTGCCGCCGAATCTCAGAGGTAAGTGTAGGCAAGCCCCCCCTCAAGTGGCATAGCGCTGCGTCCAGTTGGCACAGTGCAGTGAAGACGGCGTGCAGAAGGGAAGCACAGCAGTCAACGGGAGTCTGTGTAGCTTGCGTAACTCCCATCGACTACTGCTGAATTTCCAGGTAAGTGTAGACCAGGGCTCAGATTGGAAATAATTTTTTAAATGAAGTGAGCATCATGGACCACTTCAAAATGACTTGAGTGGCCTGAGGTGACCCATTTTCTAGAAATCTTTACTTTACAAAATAGCATTTCATGCTGGAAGATTCCCAAGATCTACAGTGCAACCAAATAATCTTTCAATCAAATTTGTTGTAAGTACTTTGTTTCTGTATCAATGTATGTGAACCAATAATATCAAGCAATGAATGTTCATCTCTCCCAAATATTTATAAGTGAAAGGGATAAGGTGCACTAAATGTTCAGGTATGGGACATTTTTAGTTAAGCTTAACTAATGCATATTTATTGCATAGTGTGACAGGTTTCCCCAGGGTGCAAACTAGAACTGTGGGACGGCTGTGCCCCCTTAACTCTCCAACCTGGGCTGTCTCTCACAATGCCTTGCTGGTGACAAGCAACAAACGCCTCCAAGTGGTGTTATCACCTCATCCAACAGCATGTGGAACCCCACATCCAGCTAGATTGCAGGAATGTTTACCTGGGCTGCCTTTCACACTGTGATGTTAGCAAGCTACCCACCTCCAGCAGGTATTGCACATACACAGACAGGGACCCACCCGAGTTACATGAATGCTTTCCCTAGCCACTCATGAACCAACAATATAGAAGAAGCCAATTCCCCCCACCTCCTCAGTCTTGCACCCCAGAACTGTACCATCTTGAACTTGTCAGAAGCCTGGCCAGTGTAAATTCATTATTCAGTTCACCACTTCTTCAAAGGAAAGTGAACATGCACCAGCCTTTGTAACCTGAGCAGATTTCCCATTCACTTGTGTTTTAGGTCAAATATAAAACTGATTTATTAAGTACATAAAGGTAGATTTTAAGTGATAAGTGGTAGGCCTAAGAGATTAGAGTTGGCCACTTAAAAATAAAATCAATCTAAATTATACAAATGAAAAAGGATTTAAATCAAGCAGTCTCATCCTGACAGATAGTACAAGCCGGTTACAAATTCTCAATACACAGACTGGTGCATGTCCACTTTGGAGATTTTTACTTAAGCTTGACTAAAGCATATCTATTGCAGAGTTTCTCACTTTTATACAATTTCTTCCCGAGTTAAACTGCAGCATTCTGAAAAATGAACTGTAGGGGGCACTTGATGTCACTACTCATGGCTTCAAAGTGTGAATTTTCAGGAGTTATCCTACATTGCCCCCATAACTGAAAAGAGGGGTGCTTAAACCATTTCCCCCCCTTACTAGATGAATTACCACCTTCAGAAGGGCAGAAGTTAGACTGCTTAATGCAAGAGATACTTTGATCTTTTCTTCTCCTTGTTCCTAGAAGCATAATTAAAGAGCATTTCATGTTGAGTGGCCCTACTGATCTCAACTACAAGGTAAGAGCATAAAGAGTGAAGTTGACTACACCGACATCCAAACCATACAGGGTGTCAGGGATTAAAAACCCAACACACGTCTGGGTTTAATTTTAAGCATTAGAAACCTGTGATAACCAGAGATCAACAGTAGGCAAAATTTTAAAGAAACAGAAAGGTTTTATATACATCTAGATAGGATTGTAACAAGGAAACAGGTGGGTAAGGCTGGTATCACACACAAGATTAGCAAGAAGATAGAGGTAGTTAAGGCAGAGTTTAATGGGTACAGAGGAAGACTGGAAGAATAAGTTTAGTAGAATAGGCAAAGATAGGAGGACAAGAATTAGACTGACTGAAAAGTCTTAGGTCTTAGAAAAGTTTAAGATAGACAGCAGAGAAAGATGACCAGGAAGTACTCTTTGAAGCAATCCTATCTTCTTTTCCTTTAAGGGAAATTCAGGCCTAGATTTTTACTGTTCATTTCACAGCCCCTTCCCCAAACAAGCCTACCTTCCTGGATTAGTTATCCTAACCCTTTCTTGCCCACTGTTTTATACTTCCTCTCCCCACTTACTAAAACATCAGTTTTGAGGACTCATGTAAATGAAAAATAATGGAGACTAGATTGCTTCTAATGAAGGTCTTGCAACCACAGCTTGACTATTGGGTATAGATAACATGTTAAGTTGTTCCTTTCAGGAAAGGGAATGTATTGCTTTTCCTCTTGCTGTTTTGAGTTTTAGACATACAACACACATACACAACAGTACCAGTGAGAACCCTGATAAGTCTTCCTCACCCCAGCATTAACATCACGCCTGGCTGCTTAATGAAGTAGGTCTCTTCCACAGCAAGAAACTTAGGCATTGTAAATACATATCAGCCTTCTGTAGTTAGAAGACTAACTTGGTGGCCAATCTAAGAAAACTGCGTTCCTAGGAATGAAGGTTTTAATGAGGAAAAGTGATGTGCCTTGAGGCCCCTGCAGCATTTCTTCCATCATCTGTAGTGAACTACAGCCATCTTACTAACCTGTCAGCTGCTAGTCTTACTTCAAAAGACAGACCTTTGTCCAGTAAAAGCTTACCACACGCACCCTGTCATTCTGAATTCATTTAAAAATGACAAAAAGTAAACTACTTAGCTGTACTACAAGTCAATCTACACACTGCTGGAATTCCCAAGCTATTACTGGTGTAGATTGCCCTCCTCCCACCACACATTAGAGTTGATCATAGCTATATACAGACTGCCGTAAGCCAACAGAAGAGCTCCCCCATTGGCTTAATCACTCCAGCCCTGTGAGTGGCAATAGGTATGTTGGTAGTAGCTCTCCTGCTGACTGAGCACTGTCCACACTGGTGTGACTTAGAGGGCTTGGGGTATGACAAAGTAACGTAACTGGTAGGACAGATACAGCATTTCCTCAGAAGGTAATGATTGCATTGTATTTCATCTTCTAGCCAAGGTATGTACATATCCAATGATTATCACAGATGGAGGCTTTAGGCCACACAATGAAACATCCTGCTGTGGCCTTTGAAAATGTAGAGAACAGCTCTAAAATGGATATTTGGCCTGTACTTTTGGACCACTAATTTAAACTTTGGGTAACAATGTTTATGCTTTGGGCCTGTAGTTCATGTTCTAGTTGAAGTGCTATTTTATTTATTATAGCTCATTGCCCTCTGCTGGCTACACTATTATCAGGCCTACTTTGAGTGTGCAGTCAGGTTACTCTCAACTCTGCTGGTATTAAGATCCACACTGAAAGAATAATCTAGTCACTTTAACAGCAGAAGAGTTTATTTAGCCTATTTAATACAAGAAATCACAAACAACTTACAGGCACAGGTTAACCAAGTCATGTAAAGCATTTTACTGAACACGTGAAGAGTCAAGGCCTAAGAATTCAGACAGTGGAGTTGTCTGAACAGTTCATATAGAGTTGAGCTTATTATTTTAAGCTCCTGACATTGCTTGTATATATTGGAGGTGGAAATAGTTCTGCAGAACTGTTTAAATTGGCCAAACCAGCTGTGTTTAACAAGCACTGAAGCAATGAAAAGTTTAGAGACCGCATTTACTGGTGTGCTATTAGACTGCCTTCCTCAACTCCTCTTCAGCATCTCAGGCTGACTTGCAGAGAGCCACAGCAGAAAAGCGAACTTCTCCTCTCTCACGTTCTGTGAACTGTCTGCAGATCTTGGCAGAACCCTGAAAGAGACAAGTTCTTATTTAGTATTCATGATAGGCAGCAGTAGTAACTCAGCCAGTATGCAATATTCTCCAGAAAGAATGTTATAAAAACACCTGAGAATCAGGGTGACATCCTTGTTAAGCCAAGTGTATTTGTTAGCTAGAGAGTTTTAGACCTAGCCCTGTAGCATCTGCTTACTATGCTACCGAGCAGCTAGTAATTAGTTGAGGCTTTTCAGACCAAGTGACTGCTGTGCTAGCAGCCCAACTCTTAAGTTTTAAGAGGGCATGCTGCAGAAATGCAGTTTTAGAATCCCGAGGTTTAGAGATGTCATGAACTCATAACTGAAGTAAATGAAAACCTACCTTCAATAGCAAGTCATCTGAAGTGTCTCCATGATTTACAGGGAATGGCATGCGCCCATCTATAAAGAAATCACCTCATTATTTGACAGTATAGTTTGGGTTTTTCCCATATTAGTGCTATGCTGTCTGATTTTGGTGTTTGTAGACAGCTGTTTCCTGAACCCACCACTCCTAATCACTGAAGAGCTACTATAACAGAGCGGGATTCCTTAATTGGAAATAGGGTTGGTTAAAAAAAAAAAAAAAAAAGGTGTGGCCACAGCATGGAACTTAATGGGGCAAATTAGTATTATTGTGGAGAACCTGGAACATTGAGAAGTCTAGTCCTTTGGGAGGGGAAACAGTCAGAAGGAACCCTAAAACCAATATCTGAGAGTGGTTATTTCTAGTCAGAGAATGGGGGTTGTACTGGGACTTAGTTACTTGAAGACCTAGAAGAGGCCAAGTGTTGATCACAAACAAGCTTTGTTACCTTCACCATGATGCTACTGAAGTAAAGCCAGAATTAAATAGCTAGCTACAACATCAGCCTACTCCAAATAGATATGTTTATGTAACCCTACCTAATTCATACAGGTGTCCATCCACATTGACAAACAGAATAAAATGGAAGTTCACTTTATCATCCTCTACCTGGAGAGAAAAGAGAGCAGTTAGATAGCTCTATCTAATGGCAAACTAAGCCAGCCTATGAAATTAGTTCTTTTGGGCTCCGGTTTGATGGAAAAATCTGGGTCCAGCTCTGCATTTGTGGAGCACAAGAGTATTTATACCTAGATGTGATTTGTAAAAACATGTTTACAGTACCTTTATAAGTAGGGAATAGGAGACAGGAGATAAAAAACTCATCTAAAAGATTGTAGAATAACCTAATAGCTTAGGTCAGCAATAGGACTAAGACTCTCTGCTATTGACTTTCAGGCTGATCCAATTAGGAGATGGTAGTTTTTGCTGAACTTCTAAATCAGACTGAGGAAGTTCTCTGAAATCCTCTAAGTGACTAAGACAGACCCAATTTTTAAAATGGACTTGGGTAACTAGTAGCTTTTGAAAATTTTACTCAGTCTTGTGAAAGTTAAAGTTCTGTTACTTTCATGTTTGCCATTTTACAGAGAAGGATGGCATAATGCAGTGTTGTCAAGCTAGAGCAAGCTTAGAATCAGCATGACCTGGATTGTTTTGATATAAGGAATTTCTCTTTCCCACCTATTACAGAAATATAGTCCCTACCATCATGATTAGTTAAGTCTTATGTGCAAAACTTACTTGACATTGGCCTTCTTGTGCAACAGCATTGTGGACTTCCTGAATAGCCTGAAGAGAAATAGATACAGATTAATAACCCTCAAGTGTTAACTGCAAATAAGACTTGCCCAGTCAAGTGACTCTCATACCTTGTTATTTTCAAGGTGTTTTGCTCTTTCTTCAGGAGAAGAATCAGCTGTTTCCTTGAGAAATTTCTTCAGGGCTGATCCATCATCTGTGCAAGAGTTTACCATGGTTACACAATGAATCTTCTTATATGGGTTATGACAGAATCCAACTCAAACTATATTAGTTTGTATAATAGCCTATAGTTTACATATGACTATACATACTATCTAGGATGCCCTATACACTCAGGTTTAGAAACACATGCTACCTTCAGCACTTAGTATTGTATTGCAACATACTTAAGCTGTAAACTTAATTTTAGGTCTAGGCCATGTATGAGTCACCATATGCCACAGGAGACTGCTGCATCTGATAAGTGACTGAGTGCCATTATATTCTGTGGCATCAGCTTTGCAGAGCTGGTGTCACAGGAGTTTTCTACTCTCTCCTCCCACCCCCCAAAAGGGACTTCCACATTGACTGCTCAGTTTAGAATTAGTGTTTAGTTCAGTTCCCAGTTTAATGCTAGAGTTAAGCTTTTTATTTTAGCTCCTACTTCAGGAAAGCTCGACCAAGTTTTTCTTTTGTCTTTAAAGGGGACAGAATTTCTCCCTGATCTCGCTGAAGATGCTTTTGGTGCATGAGCCAGTTTACAATCCAGCTGCTTTCAACTCATGGGAACATGAAACCCAACATAAATAGCACCATCAATTTGAAAAAACAGTTATTTTAGTCACTTTCCTAACTAATTTTGCTTTGAGCAAAAAAGTGAATGGAGTCTATGTATTCCAGTTACTAGCCATGCCAAGTTTATCATACCAGGTTTCCCTACAGTTCAGCCTTCTAGGACAGTAGCCAACTATGCCCCCTTCTGCTAGAGGGCCTCAGAGTTTCTGAAGTGCCAGGAAAGGTATATTTCATTGCTCTACATTCATCCTGTGAAAAACAGGAACTTGTGTGTTTGACACCAGTAATTGGTAAACATTCTCTCTATATAGAGATCCCCAGACATGGATATATGTAAACAAAGGCAAACTCAGTATTCTTATGCTTAGTTCCAGTAGAATCTCATTACCTACCTTTAGATCAGATCTCCCAGCATTTGGAGTGCCAAGAGACAGATTCTATGTACAAAATGCATTACTGTCTAGCCTCAGAGACTAGCATATTCCCCCTTGTGCTACTCAGGGAGCAGTGTGGGTGTAGGTCACTCAGTTATGGACAGATACACTATCAATGGCTTCTGATAAGTTTCTTGTAGTGAATTGTTCAGGAAAGATCTCTATTCCGCGATCTTGTCTTCTCAAACCTAGTCTTAGCAAGACAGTAAGTTAAGCAGCTAGTGTAAGATCTCTTTAGTTACAATGGATCAGGAATATCCAGAGCAGTGAATGGCCTAATAAGAAAGTCCCCTTTAAGAGATTTTCAAGGGAAAAATGGTTCAAAATCCATACTCACCAAATGCAAGTTTATCTTGATTATTAGCAACTGCATGTATCAGGCCAATTGTTCCACAGGAATTGCCCACAGTCTGCTTCAAAAAATATACTTTGGAACTAACTTCTTGTCCCTTCAATTCTTCAATCTGTTTTTTTCTGAAGTTCTCATGCTGCAAACATGCAAGTAGATAAATGGTTTATGATTATTTTCTAGACATCTTAAAATTCTTGACAAAGTGATTAAATAAGTCAGTCAGCTGTGGAAGACATTAGAAGGGAAGTTAACCAGAAAACCATGCTTTCTGGAACAAATCTCACATGATTTTACTTCCACTAGGATGACATTGGTCTAGTACTGCACAATGTATATGCAGTATGAGACAAGTTGTAGTATGGTATTTCACCTCCTAGATTAGAGGAAACTGCTATCAATGACAAGAGTTAGCATGTGAAATCAAGTTCAAGGACTCATTACTGTCCAATTCAGTCAAGAGCTTGCTAAATCTGAGCCAGGATTTTTTGTAGCTGGCTTCCCTAATCTGCTGTATTTCCTGTATTTGGAGACAGTAAAGACTTAGTTGTTTCTTGTATTAGGAATTGTTATATTTGCCACCTCTATTCCTCACCCTCAAGATGCACTTAGCTTCAGCTGAGCCAGCTACACGACCAGCTATACCAGAATATCTTCCCCAGGCTCCCAGTAACTTTCAGTTCATTTGCTATACTGCATAGGCCAGTTACATGGTCTAGACCAGGGCTCGACAAATTTGCGTTGGAGCTAAGCACCAACCCAAAAATTTAGGAACCAGACAACATGGACCCAGCGGTGGGGTGCCCAGGCTGGAGTGCAGCAACCGCTCTCCCCTCCCAGCCCCATCACTCTCCCACAACGTGGGCCCAGAGGTGGGGCACCCTGCCCTGGCTGAGGTGTGGCAGCCCCAGCGCTCCCTCCTGGCCCTGCCACATGGACGCAGTGTGCCCTGGCCAGAGCGCAGTGGCCACTCTCCACGGAGAAATACTAGGCTCCACAATTAAATTTCTAGGCACCATGGTGACCTGGCACCCAAGGTTTGTTGAACCCTGGTCTAGACAATTCTTCTGTGACTATCATGTTCCAGTAAATCTGAAGCGTTAACTGTGCATTTAAGATTACAGCCTCCATTACTTATCAAGTTATGGACTTCATGTAAGTCGTATGGGTGAGCAGCCCCCTTACTGACAATTTGTATTAGAGCTTTGCTACTGTCAGTGGTACAGTATTTTGAATTGTAAACTTGAGGCAGTAACAGAAGTACTACTGTTTCTGGAGATCCCAAAGCTATCCTTCCCTTGAAGAATCCCTAGAGTCTGTTCTAATTAGACAGTCGTGGTCAAACAGATGACTGCTGGTCCTCTGAGGAAGGCCCAGTGACAGCCACATTTCACTTCAGTCCAGTGTATCCACATACGGAGTTGAGGAAGGAATTAACTGTATTTTTGTTCAGTTTACTATGTCAACAATGGCACCCCCCCTTTCAGATATTATCTTGAATAAGAGTGTATACATTAAGAACTAGCTCATTGCCTATTTAGTACACAGAGGCAGGTCAGAGAAATCTGGCTATCAGGTCTTGGAACTTGTGTTTCCTGACTTTGAAATAGTAAATTCTTTCTTCAGTTGAGTTGCACTTCCTGCCAGATACAGTGCTGCCAACTTAGTTTGGGAGTACAGAAAGAGTTGCAGAAGAGAATGCTGTATTTCTGAGTTGGTCCGACTTCTCCTGCTAGGTCAACTTAGTATTTGGGTTAAAGAGATCTGGTTCTGCGGACTTAAGGGAAGCCCAGTTTAGAGAAAGGATTTCCAGGGAAGGGAAACCTATGGAAGAACAGGTGGTCTAGCATACAATTATAGACTTTGCAGAAAAGTGTTCATTAACAGCAATGCACATTTCAAGTGCCATTAGCAAGAGCTGCTACTGCAGTAACTAAGAATTTAGACATTCAGTAACTATTCAGGTTTGTTTTAGGGGTTAAATGACACTTTAAGGGGGACAAATTTCAGAGATTCACCAAGTGATAACATCAGTGATAGTGCACCACACATCATGATAACATTGCTGGGGTGGGCCACACGCCAGTGACAGGAGATTGGCCAGAGTGCTTCCTGTGTGTATCCCAGGGCCTCCTACAAGGGCTGAGGATCAGGGCAGTTTCGCTTTAGTGTCAGCTATGCAGTAGGTTTAATCTCTGGTGTGAAGAAAGTCAACAAGGGTCCCTGCTGATGCAGCAGGCTGTGTCCCCTGCATAGGGATGGTGCCTCACATGGCAGCTGCTGCCCCTTCCCATCCCAGGAACCTACCTGGGCAGTGAGAGGAAAGAGCAGGAGCAGGGCACAGGCTGGTGTGGGCACTGAGCTCAGCAAGTCTTCCTCAAACCCCAGCACATCCACAAAGCGCCAGCCAGGGGCAACCCCCAGGCGGGACAGCACCTGCAGGGAGAGGAAATGAGGTGGGGGGCACCCAGCCAAGGAGTGGTGGGGGTACACAGGAACCCCCCCAGCCAGCCCACCCTCCCATCCCAACACAGGCAGTGCCCACCACTCAGGCACAAAGACTAGGCCTGGCTGCAGGACCCGCAGGGAGACTCAGACCGCCCATCCCTCCCGCCCGGCCCCACCCGCCTCCAGCCTGACACAGCACAAACCGCGGGGCCGCAGCGCCACCTGCCGCCGAGCTGGGGACCCGGGCCCGGCCCCGCACGTGGGGCGGACTCGTTTCGGAGACCGACAGCACTGAACGGGGCTTACCCACCTGCAACCCCCTCTCCCCCCACGCACAAAGAGCCGCCTGCAGCACCCCCACTCTCCCCCTCCACAGCTGCCCTGCCCTGCGCGCCGGGTCCGCCCAGCCCCCTAAGGAAAGGCGACGGGGCGGCTGCACCCCGAGGCATCATGGCAGGACCCCGCCCCGGCGGGGATGGAGGGATGCGAGAAGGAGCCGCTCCCGCCTGCTGCTCCGGCCCGACCGCCCCGCGGTTCCTCCGGCGCCGGCCGACCACTCACTTTGTTCAGCATCTGCAAGATAAAGCGGATGAGCGAGGGGGAGACCCCAGCAAGCCCGCCCCGCCCCGCCCCCTCTTCCAGACCCCCGACCCTACCCCCCCACACTCTGCTCCGCTGCACCTGCTCACCTCGGGGTTGATCTCCATGGGCTGCCACTGCATGGTGCACGCGGGGGCTGCCTGCGATCCACACACTGAGGCACGGGCGCCAAGGACCTGTCTGCTCTGCGGACAGGACAGGCTAGGACAGAGCCAGGAGAATTAGGGGGACAGCCCCCGCCCAGCGCTATATATCGCCGGGCTGACTCACTCCGGCCCTCTTCAGGGGGGGAGGGGGAGGAGCAGGGGCAAAACCAATCCAGGGGGAAACGCTTGGCTCGTCGCTGTCCCCCCTCCCCAGAAACAATGGTACGTCCCAGCCACCCACCTCCCACCCCATCGGCAAAACCCTCCGATGCGTTTCCCTGGTGCGGTAATGGGAGGCTCATGGGCGTGGGCTGCGTCTGGCGCGCGCCGCGGTACAGGGCTGGTTCCCCCTCCCCCCCGCGCCAGGTCTCCAGATCCTCTTGTGTGGACGTTGCCAGGCAGAAAACACGTGGTGTTGTTTAGCAAGAGCAACAGGGGAGCAGACTTGTCGGGGGGGATGTGTGCCTGAGGGCTAGTGTGATGCTGATGTCATACCTACCCGGGGGCTGTGCGGTAGCGTACTGCATTATGCAGCATTTATTCCTCAAGTATCGTGGATTAACGTATTAGGGGACAGCTACAGAAGTGTATTGTGTTCTAGGCTAGTGCTGTGACGCAGCACTAGAAAAACACATGGCAGAGATGTTATCTTGCAATCATGTGAAGTCTGTATTCGACTAGTCCACAATCTCCATTGTGTTGATCACAATAGCCAGGTGACAAAAAGGAACCTCCAAACCAAAGAGTTAATAAAAATCCTAGGGGGGGAAAAAACACTTGAGCACACTGCAGCTTCCAAGCCCTGACGTCACTCATCCCGCCGCCCCCAGACTGGTGTGAAATTCCAACTCTGCTGCTTTTGAGGGGACTGGACAGATTAACCACTTCATTGCTGATGCAGGTATCCAGAGTTATTTTACATCATTTTAGAAAAGCTAGAGTTCCCTGCCTCAGTGCCTTGGCTACTGAAGGGTACCAAAAGAAGGACCAGACAGCTGGGTCACCAGCCAAGAAGCTATACTGCAAAGCAAATGCAGGGCAAAGCAGATCTGACTCCTCCCTCACTGACACAACCTGCCATATTCCTCTTGCCCTCCAGTGCAGCCAAACATCACTCCTCAAGGGCTGAGGAGGGTAGCAACAATGTTTTCTTGAACTCCTACAGATAGAAATTAATGGTTTATGCTGCTTGAAAGCTGATATTGCAAGCTTTCAGACAGTACACAACATTGGTTCTAGCTCTAGTAGCCGGCAATATATTAATAGTCATTCAAATCAGTTCCAGAGCCGGTTTGGCATGCCAGTCAACTAACAGCCCATTATTTGCCCATGATAAAATACTGTCAAATATTCCAACAAAACTGCAGTGATGTGAGCCGTGGCCTATCTTTTTGATTGCATCATAACACTCTTTCTGTTTTTTACTACTTCATTTCACTGTGTTTTGCATATTTCTGGGTTAAAATAACTCAAGTTACTTATTTTTGATAATTAGGTGTAAGTATCTAAGGCTAAGTCTATTGGATACCATAAAGTCTTTCACTTTTTTTGGTTCTACTATTTGGTTGTTACTATTCTAGTGCATTATGGCTTTAAAAGTATTTGATCTTTTTTTACATTATTTGACCACTCCGTTGACTAATTATTTTTGGACTGGTCAAATGCCCAACCCTAGACACAACTGAAGTGTTAGAGAAAAGACAGAGTGACAATCAGAAGTATGTACATCTACTCTTTCCCCCCTCCCCAGGCAATAAAAGGGTTAAGGTGGGCCAAGGAGGCCAATAATGCTTTTTGGCTGCACCTGGAGGGTGGGTCAAGCTTAATTATAGATGAAGCATAGCTGTGGAAAGAGTAGATAGTAATAGTGAAGAAAGGAAGCTCAGAGTAGGTAGAAGGTTGTAAGGAGACTTGGGTATGCTTCTTTAGCTTCTTTTTGGTAGTAGAGAAAAGATGTGCTTTAAGAGGGTGATTAAACTCTAGTCCTTGGGGGGTTGGGAGAGGGCAAATTTACAGGTAAATAATCTTGGAGGATGACTGGTGTTGAGGATCCAGGTTAAGGCTAAGATTAGGGAGATTGACTCCCAGAGGTTGTCTTTGGCAGAAGAATAGAGAGCTGTATAATATCCAGAATGGATTATAAACTCAAATGTGAGGGAATAGCAGATATTGATTTTGGTGTTGTTGAGAGACTCCAGGGAGGACTGTTGGGGCTATTATCCTGACAGAAGAGTGGCATGGATGAGGAGCCCTAGAGGTGTGGAAGATGTTTGATTAATAAGTAGTGTCATATGGGGCACTGTCTGGGATGCTAATATCCCATGAAAGAGGCTTCAAAATCTCTTCTGTCAACAGACACCACCGTGGTGCCAGAGTGGCTGTTACCAAGGGACACTGGAGAATGAGAGCTGCACACCAGTGGTAAGTTTGTTTCTCCAGGAATATTGATATGTCTTGTGTCAGAGGAAAGGCAGGGATGGTATATGTTGTGATACACCATTAGGGAGCTAGTAAACAGCAATATTTTCTATTTATTTTGTTTCATGATACATCAGGTTTTTTACATAACTGCAGATCCCTCAAACCAGCCTACAAAAACAGGTCATCAGCTAAACTGACCTTTCAGTATGCTTTCATAATATTTTCAGTATTGCTAGTATCCTTGGCCAACTTGTTCACATGGCATCATGATGAGCTTTGCATCTATGGGGAGGCATAGATATAGTAAATAATTAGAACACATGCAGATCAATAGGCTGCCCTCAGTATACCTAGAGGGTGAGATTTAGTGCAGCCCCTCTTAAAAGCTAGTACAGCACAGAGCTGGCTCAGGGGAGGAAGATTGAATAAATCTGTAAGCCACCATTGCACCCTCTCATTGCAACCTTTTTGAGAGCTGGATCAAAGTGTACCTTAAGCCTGCTTTTGAACAGTAGTACCTTGCAGATTGTCTACAGACCTGTGTCTTCTCCTCCAAGTCTCTGCTCTACTCCAGTGCACTTGCTGTGTCAGGGCTTTTGAGGGGGCCTGCATAAATCTGGGCAACTGAAGGGCTGGTGAAGCAGCACAGAAGGGTTTCATCATCTCTAGAAGGTGATCTGCTACATTTATTTGAAAACACAAATAATAAACATTCTTTTCACTGCTCCCAGGAAACCATTCAAAATTGTATACATATATCTACATCCTCATTAATAGAAAGCCTGTGTATAGGCTGTAGAGATGGGGATGCTATCCAGCCTGTGGCACCAAGGCTTTTTGGCCTGGCCAAATTTGAGCGTCATTGCAATTTGGTGCAGGAGGTTGCGGCACCACGGTAGCTATAGTGGCTCCTGTGTGCAGTTTGCCATTTGCTAGGTCCTCACCCGTGGGCTGCTGAAATCGTGGTGGCTCCTCTCAACACTGAGGATCTGCTGGAAGAGTATTGGAATTGTCACTTGGGGACTCACCAGCAGGGAGGAGTAAGGTAAGGGGAGGCAGAAAGTTCTGGGAGGGGATAATCGGGTTCAACCTCAAGGCCTGGCGTCCTGGGAGGGAGTGGGTGTAGGGCTCATGAACTGGCCTAAGAAGGGAAGTGGCTTGTGAGGTGTGGCAGCAGCATAGCAGTAGTTTGTTCCATTTTGATTTATGTGGAGCCCATCCTTCCTGAATAGGCTCCTCCTTTTCCCCCCAAAGGTTCTCCAGTTCCTAATAAACTTAAACCCCTCCACCCCACGCAATTGTCTCATCCACGCTTTAATACCCGGCTGTTTTGTCTAACTGGCCCTGCTTGTGGCACTCGAAGCATTTCAGAGGATGTTACCATATAGGTCCTGCATTTTAATCTCTTACTTAGTAGCCTAAAGTTGGCCTCCCAACTTCTCTCCTACCTTTTCCAATGTTATTGGTACCTACATGTACCACAGCCCCTAGCTCCTCCCTAGCACTCCACACAATCTGTTTAGATGTCTCCAGAGATCTGCAACCTTTAACCTGGCAGGCAATTAACCAGGTGGCTTTCTTGATCATCACAAATCAAACTGTCTAGATTTCTAATATTCAAATCTCCCATTACTGTTACCAGTCTCTTCCTAATAACTGGGATCTCCTCCAGTGGAGGGGTATCCTCAGTGGTGTTGGATACTATGACCTCATCTGGAAAGGGGATCCCAACCATGGGATGGTTTCCCTCTACTCCAGTTTGATTCCCTTCCCCAAGACTTTGATCCTCCTCAACAGCACAGATGCTGTCAGAGTGAAGGTGGGATCACTCTACTGTGTCCTGGAAAATCCTATCTACATCTGTCTCCCTTAGCTCCTCCAGGACAGCCACTCTGGCCTCAAGAACCTGTATTTTGTCTCTGAGGGTCATGAGCTGCTTGCACCAAATGTACACCCATGCCACCTGCCCACAAGGCAGGTAATCATACATGCTGCATTCTGGGCAATAAACTGATAGCCCCCACACTTCTGCTGGGCTTTGCCCACTTTATTTTTATACGTGTAGTGTTTGTGGGTTGTTGTTTTTTTTTTTTTGTTCATCCTTCTTTTTCGGGGGAGCTGGTTTATTGGCCTGCAGTTCTAAGAATCCCTTTGTTGCAAGGATTAAAGTGAAGGAGACCGTAGTATAGAACAGCTTTCCCACCCACTTCCTAAATTCAATGGAAGTACTTCCCACCTCTCCTTCCCTAAGGTTTGGAGTAGCCGTGCTTCCCTTCCTCTGTCACAGATGAAATGAGGTCTCATGGTGTAGGGTAACTTGAAGAATCAGTAAGAGGAGCTAGTGTGTGTCTGAACTTCTGGGACTCTTCCACTCTCTGCTAGGAAGCAGAGTAGCAGGAGCACCTGATTAAGAAAGCAGCAGTGTCTGGTTGTAGGAGTCTTCTTCCTATTCCCCTTTTCTTTAGAAGAAGAGATGATCCTCCCAACAGCTTGTCTTTTCCTCTATGGGGGAAGGGGATAAGGAGATCTACCAATGCCAGCATATGCTTCCCTTGAAGGGGAAAGACAAATAATACATGAAGAAAACCACAATCTGCTTTGAAATGTCTCTAAAGCCTCACTACAGCTCAGGAAATTGCTTTAGGTATTTGAAAATTTCTGGGGAAAGATCCTCCCCAGCCCCAGCCTTCTCTTACTTGATTTTACATCAGCATAGGTTTTTCCATCCCACTCAGGTCTAAATGATGGGAGCCATAGGAATGGGTGTAAGAAGTACCAGGCACATGTCCTGCAGTTCTGCTGCATCTCCTCACCATAGTTTTGCTTAGCTAGCTATGGCTTTGTTGCCACGGGACATGAACTCCTTTTGAATGCATTTATTCTCCCATCCCTGTTCTTTCTGCTGCATCCGTTCACCATAAGATGAAGTAACTCTGCATTGCCATGTGTTACCAAGACGGGTAATGGCTGCTACCAAAGCAGGTGAGTGCACCTTGCTAGTCTCATCTAATTAATCACTGCTCAGCTCAAAAGGGAGGGAACTGAAGGTATGGTGGCCACCAGGAAGGATTTTCTACTGTGAAACTCTCTTCCTTCCTGTTCATCAGAGCATATGTTGCCCTTCAGGCCATGCTGCAAGGCTTATCTTTGCAGGCTTTTGATGGTGGTTGTTTCAGATGGTAATTATCCTTGATGTGAGAATCAAGGTTCCCTCCCTCCCCCTTTCGTTTGTTTTAAACAAAGGGAGACCCTTATGGCATGTCCAAGAGTAGACAAAAAGTAGAAATAAAAAGCAGTGAATATATGCACGCCTAAAGCAGCTTTCTGTAGCCTTCTTTTTGAAGGGCGCTAAGATTGAAATATTGCTTCAAATCCTGAAAGATTACTGACTACAGTGTAGTCATGACAGACGTCTCAGCAGTGTGACATGCTCCTGGGTGGCTTTTTTTTTTTTTTTTCCTCTTGGTTTGCTATAGCCTTGGCCAGCCTTTCTAATGATAAGCCCATTCTCCTCTTGGATATGGAGATTATTCTGCCCTTCAAAGTAAATATGCTACCCAACTCCATGTTCTGTTTGAAAAATACAATTACTCGCTTGTAGTGGGAAGATGTCATTTCTTCAGGAAATTTAGTGGAGGCCAGAGTCTCAGATGGTGTAAACAGACAAGGTCCCGATGTCCAAACACACACCCATCAAATGTCCTTGTTTCACCCTCTGCCAAAAAATGGGCCTGCTTTTCCACTGCCTTGCACATTGTGTGGTCATTTACATCTGCGTAGATGATTAGAAACTGAGAGTAAGAGCTAGTGTACACTAGAAGTGCTACAGCAGTGCAGGGATCTCTCCTGTCGGCATAACTCCACCTCCGCAAGAAGTGGTAGCTATGTTGGCAAGAGAGGCTCTCCTGCCAATAGAGCATTGTCCACACAGGCACTTAAATTGGTTTTAATGTACATTGCTCAAAGGGGTGGCTTTTTCATACCCCCAAGCAATATGAGTTATACTGACACAAGGGCTAGTGTGTACAAGTCCTCAGATACTACCATTCTAAATTTCTAGTATCTTAGATCTGCTCTCTAATCACTTTTTAGAGATGTAATTGACTATGAAAGGCAGTGGCGAATCAGGCCTGATGCTGTTTGTTTTTCTCCAAACTACATTAACATGTGTACCCACTACATGATCCTTTGATCATGTCAGAGTTGAATTCATGTGTGAGCCTCAGAGTACCTCTAGTGTTTTGGGCTAGGTAATCCCTTTAATGTGTTAATTAAAATTTAGTAGTGGAGGTACCTTTTTTGTGTTACGATAACATACTTTGATTCTAGAAGATGGAAGACCTATTAATAACCCAACATGAATAACCATTTCCCACAACCGTCGGGGATTATAATTTGTGTCTAGACCATGCAGCCACACAGGAGGCCCGAACTAGCTTTGTTGCACCACTGTAGCCCTTTGGAGTCAATGATAATTAAGATTTACATCCGTGTGAGTGAGGTCAGAATTTGACCTATCAACCTTGATTTTTTTAAATGAAAATTTTAATCTTGGAATACAAGTGCATTAAACAACTATATACTTCTGGGGAAAGGAGCATGATTTTTAGTTTACAAGGGAGAGGCAAATACACTACTGTGCAAATTGGGAAACCTTCTGCTACAGACTACCTACCCAGGAAGAAGAGGTGGATGAGGCTTTTTTAAACTAGCATAATCATCCAAAGCACAGGACTTGGTAGTGATGGGGGGGAGGGGGGGGGGACTTCAACTACCCACACATCTGTTGGGCAGGGCACAGCTTATCCAACAAGTTCTTGGAATGTATTGAAGACCACTTTTTTATTTCAGAAGATGGAGAGAGCTACTAGAGGAGAGGCTGTTCTAGATTTGATTTTTTGATGAATAGGGAGGAACTGGTTGAGAATTTGAAAGTGGAAGGCAGCTTGGATGAAAGTGACCATTTCACGGTCGAGTTCATTCTCCTACGGAAAGGTAGTAGGGAAAACAGCACAATAAAGAAGTGATTTTCAAGAAGGCAGACTTGTGCAAACTCAGGGAGTTGTTAGACTTGCTTCACCTGGGATTTTACCTAAGGGGGGAAAACAGTTCAAGAGAGTTGGTAGTTTTTCCAAAGACATTAAGGACTCGAGCAAACTATCCCACAGCATAGGAAAGATAAGAAGTATGGCAAAAGACCACATGGCTTAACCAGGAGATCTTCAATTATCTGAAACTCAAAAAAAGAGTCCTACAAAAAGTAGAAACTAGATCAAATTACAAAGGATAAATATAAACAAATAATGCAAGTATGTAGGGACAAAATTAGAAAGGCCAAAGAACAAAACAAGATTAAAGTTGCTAGAGACATAAAGGGTAACAACAAAAAATTATACAAATACACTAGAAATAAGATGAAGATCAAGGACAAGAGAGGCCCATTACTCAATGGGGGTGGGGAGAAAGTAGTAACAGAATGTGGAAATGGCAGAAGTGCTAAATGACTGTTCTGCTTTTTTCCCCAAAAAAAGCTTAGTAGTGATTGGACATCTAACATAGTGAATGTCAGTGAAAATGAGGTAGGATAAGAGACTAACACAGAGGAAGAACAAGTTAAAAATTACGATTAGACAAGTTGTTGTTAAATTATTAGGCAAGTGAGATGTCTTCAAGTCGTCAGGTCCTGATGAATATATCCTAGAATAAAGGAAGCTGACTGAGGGGAGATCTGAACCATTAGTGATTATCTTTGAAAAGTCCTGGAAGACAGGAGAAACTTCACAGGACTGGAAGAGAGCAAATATAGTGCCAATCTACACAAAGGGGAATAAGGGCAACCCAGGGAATTACAGTCCAGTCAGCTTAATGTCAGTACCTGGAAAGATAATGGAGCAAATAAGTCTTTTCAAATTGATTGATTGCTTAATTATCATCTTGTTATCTAAGTAATAGTCAGCATGGATTTGTCAAGAACAAATCGTGTGAAACCAACTTGATAGCTTTCTTTGGCAGGATAATAAGCCTTGGGGGTTTGGGGGTAGATGAAGCATGAACAAATTTAGGGAAATACAACCTAGATATAGTTTACTATAAGGTGGGTGCATAACTGGTTGTAAAACTGTTCCCAGAGAGTAGTTATCAATGGTTCATGGCCCAGCTGGAAGGGCATATCGAGTGGGGTCACACAAGAATCCGTTTTAGGTCCAGTTCTATTCATTATCTTCATCAATGATTTAGATATTGGCATAGAGAGTACACTTATAAAGTTTGCAGATGTTACCAAGATGGGAGGGGTTGCAGGTACTTTGGAGGATAGGATTAAAATTCAAAATGATGTGGAGAAATGGTCTGAATTAAATAGGATCATATTTATTAAGGATAAAGGCAAAGTGTTCCTAAGTGGAATAATCAGTTGCACAACACAAAATGGGAAATGACTGCCTAGGAAGGAGTACTGCAGAAAGGGATCTGGGGGTTATAGTGGATCACGAGCTAGATATGAGTCAACAGTATTGCAAAGAAAGCAAACATCATTCTGGGATATATAGGCAGGAGTGTTTTGTAAGCAAGACATGAGAAGTAATTCTTCTGCTCTACTCCATGCTGATTAGGCGTCAACTGGAGTATTGTGCTCTGTTCACATTTTAGGAACGATGTGGACAAACTGGAGAAAGTCCAGAGAAGAGCAGCAAAAGTGATTGATTTGGTTTAGACAATATGACCTATGAGAGAGAATTGGAGAAAAACCTGGGTTTTAGTGTGGAGAAGAGAAGACTTGGGGGGGGGGGGGGGGCGAGAGGGAGGGAAATATGAGTTGTCAAGTACCTAAAAGGTTGTTACAAGGAGGAAAGAGAAATTCCTCTCCTTAATCTCTGAGGATAGGACAAGACGCAATGGACTTAAATTGCAGCAAGGGTGATTTAGGTTGGACGTTGGGGGAAAAGCTTTTCTGTCTAGGTAGTTGAGCATTGGAGTAATTGCCTAGGGAGATTGTGGAATCTCCCTCATTGGAGGTTTTTAAGAGCAGGTTAGACAAACCTGTCAGGGATGGTTGAGAGAATACTTAGTCCTGCCATGTGTAGGGGACTGGCCTAGATGACCTCTTGAGGGTCCTTGCAGTCCTATGATCACTTCCCCAAATGACATGAGTTTTGTTGGCAGAAACCATCTTCTGTCAGCATAACTGCATTTACACTGTTGGCTTTGCAGTCTGCTAGGGACTGTGGGTGGGTGGCCCCCCCCAAGCCCTGACAGATATAACAATGCCAACAAAGCTTTGTAATGTAGACCCGGCCTCAATCTCATGAGAACTTTATCTTCCAAAAGGTTTAAGTAAGCTCCATTAGACTGTTAACTGGAAACAAAGGCCTGGTGTATATTTAAAAATTTAGATTAATTTAGGCTGACTTAGCTATGTGTCTGTGCTCTTAGGCTGACTTAGCTCTGTGAAAAATTTGCCTTTTGAGCCAGAGGCAGTGCTAGCCCATTTGACCTCCCTCCCTCCCCCACAGCACATACTAAAAAAACAAACAAACAAACAAATAGGGGACCCTCTTGAGCTGCTCTAGACCCTAAGCAATTGCTTAATCTACTTTTTCTGCCCTGAGCACCATAGACAGGTTGACCCAACCCCCAGTGTTGATGTGGCTAGTTTGACTGACATAGGAGTTCTTCCAGTGACCTAGCTACTGCCTCTTGGAGAGATAAATTAACTACATCAATAGCCAAACTCCTTCTGTCAAAGTAGGAAGCTTCTACCATACAGCACTACAGTGACATAGCTGTAGCTGTGCCCTGTAGCAGATGTAGCATATGCAAACTCTTGGGGTTATCTAAAAAGTTACACCACTAACTATACTAGTATAGTTAAAAGAGTACAACCCCCTGTAGTGTGGACAGTTATATGGTATTGGAAATGAGCTATATTGGTAAAATCAGCTATTTGTGTGTAACTGTCTACACGAGGGTATATTGATAAACTAAATCAGTTTAAAAAAGATCACACCCCAACCAAAATATAGTGGTACCAAATCTGTGTGCAAGTTATGAACCAGGTTCATAATTGTCACCAATGGACTCGTCTCCAACTCAGTGTCCTGTTTAGTGTTTCAGTATCTTCCCTTGATGTTAGCCTTTTGCAAAACCTGTTACCAGAGTTGAACCTGGCTGTCCATGCCCTTTCATCGAGATGAGTGGAAAGTGTCTTAGCTTCAGAACCCTTTCCTGTAACCTCTTCCCCCCCCAAAAAAAAAAAGTTAGTTACAAGGTCATCTGAGTGTTTTCACCTCAGGGCTGGAACTATGGGATCCTCCTGCTCAGTAGCCACATTCTATCCAGCAAGATTTATTAACAAGCAGCAAAAAAGGATTTTAAGCAACACGAATGGTTCGCCCAACCTGCCTAGGTTTCTATTTTGCGAATGTTAAACTAGGTAAGGTACAAGCTGATGGTTTGCTTTTCTGTAACTGAAGCCAGAAATATCTTCCCAAGACCAGACTCTATAGTCTAACATCCCCCAACTGCCTGGGAATCCCGGCATCCAAACCTCCTGTGTTATGATAGTCTCCTTGGCAGCCCACTCATTCTGCTAGCCCAACACCACTCTGCTAATCATCATTAGCACATTTACAAAGTCCCTCTCTGTCTGCAGATCTGTTTTCTGGGAGGACATTTCCCTGTCCCTCAGATTGGTCCTTCAAATATTTTGGGCTGCACATCCACTCTTTCCCATTTTGCTGGTGAAATCCAAGCTCAGTAATAGCTCTGTTCATCATCCTGATGGCCCTCCACCACTCCCCAATTCTGTTCTGGGTGAAGGTGTACACACAGCTCTGGAAAGCCAACCACCTACTCCCCCCTCAACTCTACAATCCTCTGCCCTTAATTTTCCAATTCAGATTTTATCTGATCACCTAACACTGAAGTATCATAACTTGTCACACTAAGGAAAACTGAAGTTAAACAGTCTCACATGTAGCAGGCCATATTCTACCATCAGCAATGCTGTACATAGCCCAGACCTGTGGGACCCTGAAGGCTGAGGATTCTTTGTATGTTTCTGAAAGGTCTCAGACACTACAGAAGCCATTCCTAATGCTAAGTTCCATGCTACTCTAGAGCAGCAGGTGCAGACAGAGGAAGGAGCTTGAGAGCAACCTTTTCTGCATAGCTTGCTGCTTCAGGGAATCGGCAGCTGCCTGACCCAAAACCTGCCTGTACATGACTGCTGGTCAGGAGAAAATGCAGTGAGCTGTAACTTTGTTCCTAACCTCTGACTGATGTATGATGCTTTAGCTTTGTGAAAGGGGTATTAGATATAGGGCTACTCTACACTAGAAGCGCCACATTAGCACAGCCGCACTGATGCAGCTATAGCCCATATAGCTATGCTGACCAGAGTGTCTCCTGCCAATATGGTGCAGGTGTGGACAGCGTTAGGTTGCTGTAATTTGTGTCGCTTAGGGGGATGGCTTTTTCATACCCCTGAGCAACATAAGTTACAAAAACTTAGTGGTAGTGTAGACCTGCCCTTGGTGTAAAATATAGATGTCAGTGCAACAGCAAGAGGGTTACCTGTGCATGTGTCAGCAGAGAAGCAAAAACAAAGGTAATTGCTGTCTCACTGTAGCTGAACTTTGATGTTTAAATCTTTCCCTTACTTTCTGTGACTCAACTATTTGGAGGAGTTATTTGAACATTGGTAACAGGTTATTTGAAAGCATAGCCTGTTTTAAATGTTAGGTTAGTTTCAGCACTAGATGGCAGTATTGGTTATTACACGTTTCTCCTTTACATATTTTGCCAATGTTTGTGGTAAGCTGTTTTGAAGAATGAGAGGAGGATCAGCTCTCATTGGGACTCTTGACTACATCCTTAAAATGACAAACCAACATGACTTTAAAACATAGACAGAAAGGAAGGGAGGAGAGAGACTACAGACCCACTACTGTAAGTAGGATTAGCCATAGACATCAAATAGGGATTTATAGACGTGAGTTTTATTAGTAAAATTAAGTTAATGTTCATAACTGCTTCACTTGCTAGAGGTAGTGAGTATGTCATTTCCTCTTTTCTTTGTGGAAACATGCAACTGTGACCTAAACAAGTTCAGTCATATTCCATAAACCATCCCACTTTCAAGAATAGCAAGAAAGATCTATTTTGACTCAAATGTCATTATCCTTTTTCTTCTGTTTTATGTTCTGTAGCTATTGTGCTCTGCCTAAATAGGAGTCTGGAGATCTGTATGCAGACAGTAGATAAGTTAACCAGCAATTTGCTCAGGTCAAGGCTGCAGAAACTACTCTGAGGGGTTTGTGAAATGAATATGCCAGGTTGTTCTAAAACATAAGTTAATCAAGATCTTAGTGAAAAAACTGGTCCTGTACAAACAGAATAACCATCTGGAACTGCTTCTGAAATGTCTGAGTATGTTAAGCTCGTGTCCCT
Organism: Emydura macquarii macquarii; assembly: GCF_026122565.2. Lineage (NCBI taxonomy): Eukaryota > Metazoa > Chordata > Testudines > Chelidae > Emydura > Emydura macquarii. The sequence goes on from NW_027133265.1 coordinate 5,902,162, forward strand.
TTTATGATGCACATAAAAGTCCTTATTTAGTGGGGGGTTTTTTTTTTTTTTTTTGGGCATCTCATTTTTTATGATTACTGTTTAGTAAATTGTAACCTGAAGTACATTATATAGGACACGAAACTGGATGTTGATGATAATCATCTGGCAGAACAAAACAACCACCTCAGTGCTTTTAGATTAACTACTCTATAAAAAGTATCAATGCCACAAACTTATGGCATATTAGTTCAATAATCTTGTTTGAAATGCATGGTATGTATATTGTTCTTAAGTCTTTCACTCTTTAGCATGTGTTGGGGGGAGGGGCAGGGAAGCCAGCGGTATAAGACCATGAGTTCACTTTTTCTTTTCCCATTTGAATAAGCCATAACTAACTACAACATTTTTGCTAGTTCAGCAGGGTTGAGGTATATCTCTCAAAGGTCCTCATTTTTTTACACATTTATTTTTGTCAGTCTCTCTCTTACTGTAAATAACTTACAGTAAATCAGATGTGTAATTGTGCAAAGGAAGCCCCCATCCACCCTGGCCTCTGTTGTAGTTTCTCAGAGCAGGACTCGGAGCCACAGCTTCACTCCTTAAAGCCACTTAGAGTGGAGGTGGAGACTTGCAAGCAATCTGCTGCTATTGGTCAGCAATAGCAGTATGAAGGGGGCAAGGACCAGAGCAGATTGCTCCTCAGGGCTGCTTTCGATGCAGCAGCCCTGGTCTGATGAAACACAGCACATTTGACAGACCAGGGGAGCTTCTAGAGGATCAGATTAAGTTCAGGTCTCAAATGGAGTGAGGGAGGCTAAAGGAAAAGGGTGTGTGAGACTAGGAATTCTCTGGGCTGCCTGGGAGCCACTTCCCCAATCAACCAATGAACAAAGCAATAGATGGGAAGGGAGTGAGGTAGAAAAGTTAGTGTAGCAGCTGAGGTGCTGGGCTGTCTGCTGCACCTCCATGATCTATCCCAGCACATCTCCAATTTTTCCTCCACCACTATCAAAACTGTTCCCTCCTAACTATATTCTCCTACTGCACAAGTCAAATCCACACAGAGCTCCAAGACCCCCTCCCACACAGCTTCAAGGTCCACTTCCTCCCCAGCATCATTCTGCCAAGCGGCTGATTCTCTGGTTCTTGCTCTTGTAAAGAATGGATGCCTTTCTGGAAGATATGCTTTAGCCAAACACATTACGGGGCTCAGTACAGAGGTAACTGGGTGAAACTTAATGGTCTGTGATGTACAGAAGGTCAGACTAGATCTAATGGTCCTTTGAGGCATTAAACTCTGGAGCTATGAATAGGCCCCTTTCTTCCCCATACTCACTCCATACTTACAAAAAGCGTAGTTCTGGCTGCCTATTTGCCCAATCCCAGCTTACCTAACAACCCCCTTTCTCCTGGCAAACCTCTGAAAGACAATATTGAGGGAGAAATTTTGAGGGGCTGTAGGGAGTGAGTATAGGTTATCCTGGCAGTGGTGTTTGTTTACCAAATCCTGTCTTTCTTTTCATGAAATTTTTTCTTCATCACAGACAGACAAAGGAAAGCAAGAACTGCTGCGCAAGCAACTGGTTATATAGAGTTTTCCGGCTGGGCTCAGGTTTAAAACTCTGCATCTCTGAATGCAATCAGAGAAACTACTCTTTTTAAAAACAGACTTTTCTCATCACCCTCGACTCTACAAAGCTCAGAGGGTGAAGAGACTGTTTGCAGCTGAAGAAAAGATTTTCAAAATCAGGCCATTTATTTAGACACCTAAAAATTAATGTGGGAGCCTAATTTTAGGCATCCCCTTTTGAATAACTTGGCCTGACAGTTTTTTTCATGAAGGAAGAATATCAATGTAGCTTGTTCAGATACTGCAGATGTTGTCTGAGAGAAACCAAAAGATTGTGGAAAAATATCAAACAATTGTCCAGTTGTTCAAGGGACAATTCTGTCCTGCTGTCCCTAACCTTAAGCCTTCTGTGTCAAAGGCTCTTTTCACTGCCTGCTAAGCATGTACTAAGTTAAACTGGTAGTCTAAATTGTGACAGCACAACCACATTACTGTGCTGTCATGCCCTGTGTCCATACAGGTATTGTATCTGGCCCTGACAAGTAATACAGCTATCTGAGCACATAACCTAAGATTCATAGCACCGCTACTTATCAGGCTGCTCTGTGCTTGCATTCGTTGGACATTATGGGACAACTTGTCTGCCTGCTCTGGGGGTTGAGTGGGAATAGGTTAGGCCTATGAAATTCATTTCTTGGTCTGCCCTCTCCAGGGGTTTGTCTCTACCTTGAGCTGTGTGTATATAAGGAAACCATCTCTCCTCTTTTTGAGAGAACCCAATGTTCCTGCTCCAGGGACAAATTCCTCTCTCTGCCCTGCCTACATGTGGGCTGCAGGTCAGGGTCTCTTGACTGAAGTGTTCTTCCCCTCCCACCACCCTCCCGTCACCTTCAGAAGAGGGTCCTTTGTTATAGGTAACAGTGAGGCTGCTGCCTATGTACATCTTGAGCTTTTCCCACCCTTGGGTAGCAGTCATACCCACAAGCCTTGAGGAGGGCTGTGTAATATCGTAGGCCAGGGGAGGCTAAGCCTCCCCAAACAGCCAGGCATGGCCTCTCCCATGCTCCACCCCAAGGCTCCCTCCGCCTCCTGCTGCGTCCTGCTCTTTCTTCATGGCCCCAGCCCAGGCACTGTTCCTCTTCCTGCCCTTGTTCAGCCTCTCCCCTGAAGTGGGTGGGGACTGGGACTAGGGTGGGCCAGCTGGTGGCTCAGGGCTGGGGTGGTCTGGGACTTGGAGGTTTTGTGGGGGGAGGGAGCCAGAAGCGGTGAAGCCTCCATGTGAAAGGGGTAGAGCCAGGGGCTAGTCTCCATGACTGGAGGGTTCATGTGCCGCCTATGGTCCTCCTGAATAGTCTGATTCCTCCCTTTTGACTGAGGTCTGAGCTGCAGCAACACTGAGCTTTGTGTGAACCTGGAGAAATTGCAAGGAGGACACTGAACAGAAAGGAGGAGGAAGCTGAGCAGAGGACAGTCCATAGTCTGTGTCCAGTCATGGGGCTTATGGAAATGGATTAGAGGTCCAACATGACTCGGTTGTTGTGACTGCTCTTAGAATCATAGAAATGTGGACCGGAAAGGACTTGAATAAATCTAGTCCACTCTTGGCTGCATGTCTTCACTGCAGTTACCTCACGTTAGCAATATGTACTAACAGCTACCTCTGATCTGCCCTATAGCTCATGGAGTGGTGGCTATATTAACATGAAGCACTAATAGTGGATGTGTGAACATGGAGAGTCTTAAGGGGAAAACCTCTTACTGTGTCTGAGTTAAGTCTGCCGTGAAGATAAAGAGGTTTTGAGCTTTTAGCAGGCAGAGATATCCAGCATCTGAAACAGATGCTTGTAAAACATAGGGTTCAAGGCAGATGCCTCTGAAGCACTCCAGGCTGAGAAAAGAAATTAAAGGAAACTCATTTGTAGGCCTCAGGAGATCTCTGAAGTACTCCACCCTCTGAAGTACTCCACCCTCTTCAGGAAGCCTGGGGTAATGTTGGCAGGGGGGAGAGAGACATGCCAATGCAATCAGTGCTCTTCTCTCAATATCGAATCCTGAAGAGAGGACTTGAGACAAATAATGCAAAGATTCCTTCCATTAAGAGAAGGTGCCAAAGCTATTAATTTAGAAGTGGAATGTGCCATTTGGATGTAACTTTTGAGACTCTCAGAGCCTGGAAGATTGAGAAGTAACAATACTATTGATGCACTGAAGGAATTTCAACACCTGAGGAAAATGAGGTCTCTGATTCAATGTACTGTAGGTCCAGTGTGCTAGAAATGAGGCACCTGAAAAACCTTCTTTGACATGTATAGGGAGCCCATAACTCGATGACTTTAGCTTTGATGTTAAAGCATCAAAAGGAGAGATCAGCATTGCAATGAGCCAATCCAGGACACCTGGGAACTATGCGGGAACAGGTAAAATTAATAAGACAAGACAGGAATACCATTAAAGCCAAAGTCCTAGGAGCAGCGGAGGCCAGATCTAGCTGTATCGGAATGTGCTTGGGTGAGTTTTCTCAAAAGAACTGAACTAGAATGGTCTGGAAGGCACTGAGATGATAGTAGAATGGGGCTAAACTGGTGCTTCAAAGAGCCAAATGCCATTTTATTCTAGGGAATCTGTAGGATCTGAGCCTAAAGAGTAGGAATTCAGTCATATGCCACATTTTGAGAACACTAGGCTAGATCACCAGGGGTATAGTCCCTGCTCTTGCAAAAATACCATAGGACAGAATAAGTTCGTTATCAGTATAAATGCTAGTTTGCTTTTCTGTTCCAATAAGGAGGAAAGATCCAGGTCTTTCCATTGCCTCAGTAGAATGTTTCAAACAGCATAAAGATTATTAGCACACGCTTTCTGAAGTTTTCTAGATTGGGACTATCCTCATTGAGACATTATAGGTAAAAGGAAAATGTGGGCCTCTGATAGGCTTCACATAAGCCTATCCAGAAAGGAAAGTGTCTTTTTAGAATCTGGTCCTAAAACTGTTCTAATCATTTCAGTAAGATTCGTTGTGGAAAAATAGACTGTTACAAGCTGAAGACATCAGAAATCACAGGCCTAGTATAGCTCATTCTTTAGTCCTGTGAAAATCAGAGAAATGTAGGGCTGGAAAGGACCTTGAGAAGTCATTGAATCCACCCCATACACTAGGTTTACTTGGTCCTTCCTCACCGCAGGGGTCTGGTCTTGATGACTTGAATATGAGAAAATTAGGCCTGTGATTGCTGGCATCTTCAGTAACAGAGGTCTGTCTTTCAATATCAAACCTTACTGAAATGATCATTATAAAAGTTTTTAAGGGCCACATTCTGCTGCTTTGGACAGCTGTTGGAGTTTTGCAAAGAATGAAGTATTGAAATCTATGAAGGTTTAGGTAAGTCAGAAAAACACTCCCCTTTCATGTGTTTTTAAAAAAAAAAAAAAAAAAGCCACAAAGTATACAAAAATTTACATATTGATGTACCTATTTTTGAAATAATTGAATGAAGTAGGACCATTTTGGTAATCCAAAAACATTAGATGTAGAGTACAGTAATTTGTAGATTTCTCAAAGGGTCTTTTGCCTCATCTTGCTATAATGTAGTATCCTTCCATTCTTTTAATGCTCAATTTATTACAATATTTCATCATTGTTGCTCATCACGTACACCTTGATTGGTCCCTGAGCCCTTGTATTGATTGCGCTGATCTCAAAATGTCTTTCATTCTTCTCTTAGACATTATGCTCAACATAGAGATTAATTAATAGGTTTATCTTTTTAATATGGGTATTCCTCAGATCTTTCTTTACATTTACTCATATTCAACTTGTATATTTTACTCTCATGTTAATTAGTTAATAATTGTATTTTTCTTTTTCCAGTAAATCAAATTAGAATTTTGTTGTTCTCAGTCCATGAGTAGTACCATTATTCATGAATGAATATAAGGATATTGGGCAAGATGGACGATTGGTCTGGCCCAGTATAGCCATTCTATCTCTGACAGTGGCCAGAACCAGATACTTTAGAGGGTATGAACAGGGCCGTGATCCATTCCTTGTCCTCCAATCCCATCTTCTGGCAGCTGGAGGTTTAGGGACACCCAGAACATGGGTATCATCTTGCCTGACCCTGACCATTTTGGCCAATATCCATTGATGGACTTGTCCTTCATGAATTCATCTAATTCTTTTTTTGAATCCAGTTATACTTTTTCCTTTCACAACATCACCTGGCAACGAATTCCACAGGTTGGCTGGCTGGCTGTTGTGTGGAAAAAGTACTTCCTTTTTTTAAAATCTGCTGCCTATTAATTTCATTGGCTGATCCCTAGCACTTCTGTTACGTAAAGGGGATGAATGAGATTGGGAGCATAATACTGAAGATTCATCAGGTTTAATGTGTGGGAATAATTGGCATTTCTAAATAAAATGTTTAGTTATAATAGGTACCTAGTAAGTTTAAAGAAACAAAACAAGGTTTCAGCCACTTAATGAGACTAGTGCATTTCTTTTAGATTGAGATTTACCATCCCCACTATTTCCTTTCTGTTATAGTTTTCTTAGACTTTTCTGTAATTTTGGCTACTCTGATAGTGCAGTGTATCATGCTATTGATAATTATCTTTTACTTAGTGTTCCATCAAATCTGTATTCATCTTAACTGATCTATCTGTTCTGGGGAAGTGGATGTGACGTTTGATTGGGATGGTGTGATAGAAGGTATGTGTGTGCCATTTGGCCAATGATCCTTGTGGTACTAAAATGCTTGTTCCTACGAGTCAGTTTTGCACACTTGAAAGACCTTGTTTCTCTATAATCCTAAAGACTCAGCTTCTGAAGGCAAAACCCAAATAAATATTTAGTGATTTATAGGTTCATAAAGAGCATTCCATGAATATCTTCCTCTTAACCTTATTCAGTATTTCTGGATATTACTAAGGTTCTTCATTGCACGTCTTGATAAGTTTCCAAACCTTTAAAGGATTCTCTGCCAAGCCTATCTAGTTCTGTCACTAGTTGACTTCTGAAGATATTGTGGTATTTCAAAATACTAAAGTCAATATTTCTTTTATCTAAAAGAGGGCTCAAGTTTTACGGGTTGGATAATTAAAATGAACTCTGGTTTGTGTGGTTGTCTTGCCACCTCAACATAACAAATTCTTCCTTGTGGCCATGGATTGGCTCCTTTCATAGGCCATCAGTACTTAGTTGCCCATACCCTACCAGCTTCCTATCTGAGCTAACCCAGACTAATCAAGCGAGGTACAAGAATTTGCTAGGTTCACTGTCCTTCATCAGCCATGTATATCAATGGCTCTCAATATTTCCAGATATTGTATCCCTTTCAGGAGTCGGATTTGTCTTGTGTACCCTCAAGTTTCACCTCACTAAAAACTACTTGCTTACAAAATCCGACATAAAAAACCAAGTGTCATAGCCCAGTTACTGAAAAACTGCTTGCTTATTTGTTTTACCATATAATTATAAAATCAATTGGAATATAAATATTGTACTTACATTTCAGTATATAGAGCAGTATAAACAAATCATTGCCTGTATGAAATTTTAGTGTGTACTGACTTGGCTAGTGCTTTTTATGTAGCCTGTTGTAAAACTAGGCAAATATCTAGATGAGTTGATGTACCCCTGGAAAACCTCTGTGTACCTCCTGGGGTGAGAACCACAGCTGTAGATGACACCACCAGGTCAATCATGGCAACCAATGCAGTCTCCCAGATGGTGTCTGAGTGCTACTCAACTATCTAGGTCTCTGTATGGTTCTCATGACTTGTATCTCACACTCGGATATACCCGGATTTGGTCTAGGATGTCAACATGAGGGGCATGGTAATTGTGTCCCCATCTTGGTCTGACAATTACTTTGCCAAACAAAGGACATTAGCCTTTCACTTCTCGACTAGGGAAAAGAACCACCCAGATTAATATATGCCCAGAGACTCAAATGTAGAGTTTTCCGAACATCCTGATGGAGAAAGCTATACCTCTGCAAGGTTAAATGTGGTGAACTGCTCAGATAAAACCAATTATGGTCATTTGCTATTGATGTATTAGCCTTGAAACATCCTGTACCTCCCTGTTGCTCTCACAAATTACAAGGATGATTTGTGCAAAAAGACTGTAATCAGAAAACTTGAACACAGGTCTGCTAGTCCCCTTGAGGCATGCAGTAGTCCAATTAGTACTAATGCTGTAGATCAATAATATTACAAGCTATGGCCTGAACTCTATTTTTTTTTCTTTATTTACAAACATGGGTGAGAGGTTCCCTGGCCTCAAAAGCTGACAACTAAAGTTATGGAGAGGGAAAATTAACTTCTTTGCAAACATCTTAGACTCCATACAAGGAGGATTAATACTTTGATTCTGAGCAGAGATGGGGCAAGCTGCAGTGATGGATAATCTCATAATAATGGAAAGGAGACAAATGTCCATTTCATCTTCTGCACCTACTAGCAACCTTCAAAACAGTGTACTATTAAGTACTGCTTGTGAGAGAGTGCAACTCATTCAACCTCGCCAACAGGGGTTTTCTTATACCCTGTGGTTAGATCCCAGAGGGGTAGTGATGAACAGTTACTTCACCATTTGCAGACAGTTCTCCTCTTTTCCCCCCCCCCCAATTCACTGTCTGATATATGGCTGAGGGAAATCCTAGGGTGCTCTGAGCTCAAATATTTGAAATATACCAGTTCCACTAATTCATCTGTCTTTCTCCTTAATGTGTAAATAAGCTCCTCGATGAAGGGCAGCTGGGTTAATTGAGTAGGGAAGTGATCTTGCTGGAAACTGGTAGAAGTCATGACCATAGCTATTGTGGGACAGAGCTGTAACAAGGCATTTCAGCACATGGGCCCAGCAAGCATATTTGTGATGCCTAGCGGTGACCTGTAGGGGAGGGGGCATGCAGGGTCACATGCTTTCCCAGATTTCTGCCCTCCATTTAGCACACAGGCTTTCAGATTGTGCCAGGAGCTGGCGGAAGGTGGAGGGAGCCATCTGGCTTGCTTGGGCCCCTGGCTCTCTCTGCTGTGGGAGCCAGGGCACCTGCAGGGCCGGGCCCTCCCCAGATAGGGTGGGCGTCAGCTTGGAGCAGTGCCAAGTACACACTCTTGCCTCTCCCCTGAAGGAGTGTTGATGTCCCCACTGGAGCTGGCCCCTGCAGGTGGAGCCTGGATGTTGTGAGATGCTCCCCTGAGGCGCTTGCTTACCACTGTCCTAGTCCCACAGTTTGAAAACCTCTGTGCTAAATGGAAGGCTGAAACTTGGGGGGGGGGGTGAGCCCTGTTTTTTGCTCTTGTGGCTTTGTGCCCTGGGCCACTGCCCTGCTTGCCCTACCCTGATGTTGGCACTATGGTGAGCATTTGCCCTCTACTACCAAGGTGTTACACGATTTTTTGATTACCAAGACTCAGTTGTTGGTCCTGAATACCCAAAAAGCAACAGGACCTAGAACACCACCTTTCCTCTTGGGCTAGGCAAATGCGAACTTAATCAGAATTATAAAACAAAACTGTGTGTGTCTGTGTACACAAACACATTTCACTTCCACAAGTAAAGGGTGAGACAAGCACCCACTCTATAACAAGATGCAATACATTGTATGACAGTCTGACTACTCTTATATCCCTTCAACTTACTTTAAAATCACATTAAGGAACAGTAAGTTTATTAAATGTTGCATTAAAGGAAAAATGTTATATTATACTTCATATTTCATTTTTATAATGCAGTTTGAAGTGGTGGGTGGGTGACCCCTATTTGTATTACCGTGTTTGTCGAGGCTAATCTTATGGTGTGGAGTATCTTTTTTTTTTTTTTTAAAGTCACCCCTTAGAGTATATGGATAGAAGTGTACTGTACACTGAATGGGGAATGAAGGATTTTGTAGTGAAACATAAAGGATTCAGGCATGCAAACAATGAGACCAGCCCGTCCCTTGGGAGAGGGAGAAACACCCCCCCCCCCAGAGTTGGAATCCCTTTTATCCGTTGCTGGGGGTGCTCAGATACCGGTTTGCTGGGAACCTCTCGAAACACCGGCAGACTTCAATCTTCCCTGCGACAACTGAGGATCTCACTGGTAGCAAACGCGGTTCTACCGTTTTCCTTTCATCCCTCCCTGGACGCAGGCCCCAGAGCCTGGTCCTCGCAGGAGCCGGCAGTGCAGAATCTAGCTGCCAAACTAGCAGCGCACAGAAGGCGGCGCCCTCCTTCCTAGGTAAAAGGACTCCAGTCCCCCACCCCCTTCGGCTGCTGGGGCTGCAGCGCCTAGTCGCCGGGCGGTGGAAAAGGGGGGGAGGGAAGAGGGAGGAGGAGCCGCAGCCGGAGGCCGGGAATTGTTTCCTGGGCTGAACGCAGCAAGCTGGGGAAGCGTTTCCGGAAGGCTGGCTACATCCCGCAGCTGATGTTGGACGCCGCTGGTGTGGGCGAGAAGAGGCGGCGGGAGAGGGGAGGACAGGAGCAGGGACGGGAGCCAAGCGCGCGGCGGGAGGCGCGGGGGTAAGTGTGGAGCGGCAGAGCGCGCGGGCCAGGTGCGCGCGTGTTGGGCGAGGCGAGGAAGAAGGGCAGGACGAGCCTCGGGGGCTCGGCTCCCTGCCCGCCGCCGCAGTCGCAGTACCAGCCCCCTCTGCCTGCGGCGCCGGCGACCCGTGCTCGGTGCGGCGGACGTGCCTCGCGCCCAGTCGCTCTCCCTGCGGCGCCCGGGGCTCGGAGAAGGTTGGCGGGCGAGGTTGGGCAGCGCCGGCTCTGTCCCGTTGGGTCCCACCAGCCCCACAGACGAGCTGTCGCTGCCGCCTCTCCTGACCGTCAGCTGGGGCGGTGGGGTGGGGGTGGGCGCGCACACGCAGCAGTGGAGCCGGGTAGAGCTCGGCTTTCTTCAGGGCAGGATGCTGCTGGCTGTGGTGAGGTGAGGGCAAGGGAAAAGTGCAGGGCTTAAAAAGCAAAGTGGGGGGGGGGCGATGAAGAGCTAAAAGGCCGTAGGTATGAGATGAGGGGGAGAAGGTCACTTCAGATGAAGGGATGCGAAAGGGGCTTCCACTGGACGTGGCCTTCTAGCCCATGATCTCCTCGCCAACCGCATCCTGCCTGTGGAGGCCCACAGGCGAAGGAGCGGGGTGTGTTGTGTATCCGAAGGCAGAGGCGCGCCGCAGAACACACCGGGTAGAAGCCCTTTAAACGGTGAGTGCAGAAGAAAGTGACCCCCTGGAAACTGCTGAAGTGTTTGGAATTCGGCTCTTCCTTTTATTAAAAGAAGACAGTTTGTTAGCCAAGTTTTAAATAATTTCAAAATCTTGGCCACTGTAAAAATGTTAGTTTTGTTCTATCCAGCGTATAGGGCTGAACCTGCACCATGGAAGTGCACAGGATTTTTTTGTCATTGTCTCCACCAGGCTCTTTTAACTCTATATTTTTCAGTGCATTTAAGTCTCTAACAGATGTTTTTATGAAAAAGTAAAAATTGCATAATGGACAGGCATTGAAAAGCCCAAAACAGTGGCGCTCTCTAACATTTGGGTTGAACTTGTTTACAAGTGTGAGAGCAGGATCACAAGTCTTGCATTTTTATATAACACAAAGAATATTAAAATGTTAAAGGTCTCACTTAATTTATGGAGGCAAAACAGTTACTCACTACTGTGGTAGTCATAAGGTATAATAACCACATACACAGTTAAACTTAATAGTTCACCCTGAGTTCTGCAAATACCACAGGATTCCAAAACCCAGATAAGGATACATCATTTTTAGCTGCTGTATGACTGTATGTCCTTTAGCTCCCTGTCAAAATGTGTTATCGATTTAAATCTAGATCTGATATTGTCATCATCCTGGTGTGTCCTGTACGTTAGTTACTTTGAATGCATCAGAATTAGCTGGTGATGTTACACTGAAAACTATTTTCTTAATATTTAATAAAACTTTTTTGAAAACAAGAATGTAGCATAATTGAATATTCAAACAGATGATAGTGAGTCTTTCATAATGACATTGTGATTAAAATCACAACTCTTCAACTTCCTTGCATGGAAAAACATGTTTTTAAAAAAACCATACAAAAATCCAAGTAGTTTCTGTCTATCACTTGAAGGAATTAGGTGTTTGGGGTTTTTTTTTTTTTTTTTTTTTAAATTACATGAAATTAAGATTAATAAAGTATAGACTATTCAGGAAGAAGAATAGTTTTCATGTGACTTTAGAATTGAGAACAATTCTCAATCGGTAAAGCAGCTCAAGCAAATGTGGCATTCCCAATTTGGGAGAAAACCAAGATATTAAAATAGGATGGGGAGCATTTCCAGGGGATAGGACACTGAATTTAGAGCCAGAAGACCTGGGTTCTTTTTCTTGGATTTGCAGCTGACTGCATGAAAAGCCAGTGAAGATGAGAATGGGATGTGGTCCAATCTCTTTAAAGAGACTGATCCTGCTGTCATTGAAGTCTATGGGAAATCTGCTTCCCTGGGGAGTATGGAATAGGATTCGGAGTAATCTGCTGCAGTGTCTGAATTGCAGAGAGTAGGGATTTAGGATAACTATAAAAAGAGAATTTCTGAATTTGAGATGACATAAAATAAGAGTTTCAGCAGAGGCAGGGTCAAGGTGAAGATTAAATTCTGGAAATTGGTCTGTAGATAATGATAAGCCAACTGACTCATCAGTCTTGCATCACCTTTGTCTGTCAAATGAGGAACAACGATGAATAAGTCTTTTGGACTTGGAGACAAAGTAAAGTTCCACGTTAGTAATGTACAATAACAATACTTGACTCAGTATACAATGTACAAAGCAAATAAAAGGTACAATACAGTACCTATACCTACCACAGCAGAACGCTAAACCAAAAAGCGTCTCGCTATATTGGATCTCCATGTCTAATGTGTAGAAATGGACCAATTTAAAAAATGCATAGTTGTTTGCTTTAGTAAAATTGTTTTAAGTAGATTTGTGGCATGCTTAGTAGCCACTTCCTAAAAATATCTTGCTAGTTTCTCCTCCAAACTACCGAGGAATTGGGTCATGGTAATACCTAATTGTATGGAAACTTTTTTTAAAACAAAAGTGTGTGTGTAGAGGTGATTTGGAATGGTAAACTTTGTTATGTGGCCTTATAACTTGTTGAACTGACTTTTTAAAATATAAATAGGGAAAAGCTTGTTTCCAAATTCACTTTTGGATACCAGCTTCTTTTAGTTCATTCATAAATCCCTGAAAAGGGGCATCTATAATGGAAAAGTGGTTGACCTTGCCCTGCAACAGTGCAGATGTTGCTGTTACTAGAAGATGGCAAGGATAATAGCAATATCATAAAGTTAAAGTAATTTAAAAAAATCCATTCGAGTCTTTGCTTGTGGAATTTGTCAGTGCCCATAATCTGGAGAAGATGAGACATTATAAAAAGCACTATAACCTATCATTCTAGATAACTTTTAATTTTTGAAATAGTTTCTTTCATCCTGAAAGGGCTCAAAGTTCTCTCTAGATTTGGTATAAACAGGGTTCATATACCAGTAAAATACAATCCCCTTTAGGTAGAAGGCAGTAAGCATTTTGAGGCAGCAACAATACATAACAGTTTTTGGGGGGTTGGGGAGAATGAATCAAAACTATATGAATTTTTGGAATGTTCTTACTATGAAATTTGACCAAGACATTTTAAAAAAAGGCAATGGGTCTTTTGATGAACAGCACTTAATTTTACATCTCATTTGAAAGATCCCAAGGTGCTGGTTCAATACTCTTAGGATCTGATCTGCAATTGAACCTGTGATGTGGACCACTGCGAGTGCCCCATTGAAGTCCTTGGGGCTCCATGTGGGTGCAGCAGCCTACTGATATAAATCAGACTGCAGAATCTGGGTCTCAGTGGGAAACCATGTTAATGATGAATGACCAACACCACTACCTGCAGCACTGTGGGATGTCCTTGGAGCTGCTCTTCCAGGTTCTAAAAGGCCACACCGTTTAGTTTAGCTCCTACACTTTTTAAAGCAGGGTAGGGTCTTCCCAATGTGGGCAATCTTTTGAGTCCGATGCACTGTGACCTTCACCTGCTGTGGTAAATTGTCTCTAAGCAAACCTTTGTGTAAGTCCTACCTATCCACTATCACATGTCACAAGACTCCACTGCTTCAAAATTATCGTGTAAAATCTAACTGAAGTACAACAAAATACAGCAGTTGTTTACCAGTTTCGATTTGTCCATTGGTTTCATGTTTTTCTTTGGCTGGGAAAAAACCAATACTGTTTTTTGTACTGTTTTTGTTTTTTCTTCCGTCTTCTCACTTAAAAACATACTGTTGTATAGTAATCATCCATCCGACAAAGCAGACTTACCTGCCCATGGGAAAACTGAATTTGGACACTGCAGATGAATTTTGTTATGATAAGTTGTTGAACGGTTTTCCAGTTGATTTTAAAATATGGGTGCAACAGAATTTTTAAGTCACAAAAAGGAACATTTACAATCCTTTATTGGTTTTTTAAAATATAAAATCTCTTTCAAAAAAAACAAAAACAAAACAAAACAAAAAAAAACCACCTGGTGACTTTGATGCTTGCTTTAAAAATATGTAGTGGACAGAACACTATATTCAATGAATACTTTTCCATATGTTTGTTAGCTACTGTGGTGTAAGTGAACATGTTTAATTTTCAAAGGGAAACTGACAGAAATTAAATGTTCTGTAAATTTGTTAATCCAAAATGTATTTTAATTTGTTTCATCAGTAGAAGAGAATAACACTTATTTTGATTATGGTGCTTGGTTGTAGAGGCATGCTATTCTTTTCTAGCATTTATTGACAAGAACGCTCTCCATTCAGTCAAACATCAAATTATTATAATTTTGGTGTCACTAATATTGGTACAAATTCACTAATCCTTTATCTGGAACCTCTCAAGTATAATTTCTCAAATGGTGGCAGAAGGAGATACTAGTGAGTCTTTAATAGCCAAATGCTTAGTTCAGAATGTGACAATGAACCGTTCTGTGTATTAATGCATAACTTCATGTAAACCACCTAAAATAGTGATTTGGTAAATATGGCAAGTGGCTTGTTACAAGACATTGTTTGTTTGACTCTGTTAAGGATGATTCGTTTTAGGTTTATGAAATAATGCTTCTTAGCAAAGTACTGTATTGAGTGGCAGTTGGGAAATGGCTCATGAATTGCGACTTACGCAGGGTCCAGAAAATATGCAGAAAGAAGAATTGGTATGGCTAGGGAGAAAGGCAAGTGGAACGTGTGCACTTGGAAATTAAATGCTTACCTGATTACTTTCCATTTTGTTGTGTTTTTAAATCCCCATTTAAGCTGAGATGCTTTATAAGATTAGACTTTGCCTTCCTACTTTTTTATCTGTGGCATTTATACTGCACCAAACTCCATAGTATCTAGGTGTAAAACATTTTACCCCAAGGAGTTTATAATCTGAACAGGCAACATGTAGATGAAGGCTACATCATCCATCCGACACTAGGAAGCCTGAATAGACCAGTACAAGTCCAAAATAAATGGCAGACCTGGTGGATGCCTTGTGCACGTGAGGATGTGGGTCTGCGGGAGGATTAAGAAAGATGGTGAAGGCTGGGGAATGGGATGTAACAGAAATCAAGTGACTGAGCAGTAAAGATTAGTTAACTTCTAGTGTTCGGTGTGCCAGTCTAACAGTTCCTGGAAGGAAGAACAATTTACCATACACATCACCACAAAAATAAAGTGGAATTAACAATATATGTGCCAGATTTTAGTGTGTAGTCATTAGCTTTTTCATAGAATCATAGAGTTGGAAGGGACCTCAGGAGGTCATCTAGTTCAACACCCTGCTCAAAGCAGGACTAACCTCAGTTATATGATCCCAGCCAGGGCTTTGTCAAGCTGCAGCTTAAAAACCTCTAAAAATGGAGATTCCACCACCTCCTTAGGTAACCCATTCCAGTGCTTCACCACCCTCCTAGTGAAAAACTTTTTCCTAATGTCCAATCTAGACCTCCCCCACTGCAACTTGAGACCGTTGCTCCTTGTTCTGTCATCTGCCACCACCGAGAACAGCCCAGCTCCATCCTCCCTGGAACCCCCTTTCAGGTAGTTAAAGGCTGCTATCAAATCCCCCCTCAGTCTTCTCTTTTGCAGACTAAACAAGCCTAGTTCCCTCAGCCTCTCCTCATAAGTCCTGTGCTCCAGCCCCCTAATCATTTTGGTTGCCCTCCGCTGGACTCTCTCCAACTTGTCCACATCTTTTTTTGTAGTGGGGGGCCCAAAACTGGACACAGTACTCCAAATGCGGCCTCACCAATGCCGAATAGAGGGGAATATTACTTCCCGCGATTTGCTGGCAATGCTCCTAATGCAGCCCAATATGCTATAAGCCTTCTTGACAACCAGGGCACACTGCTGACTCATATCCAGCTTCTTATCCACTGTTACCCCAAGGTCCTTTTCTGCAGAACTGCTGCCTAGCTCATCGGTCCCCAGTCTATAGCTGTGCATGGGATTCTTCCGTCCTAAGTACAGGACTCTGCTCTTGTCCTTGTTGAACCTCATCAGATTTTTGTTGTGTCCTGTCCTTCATCTAAAATTTGTCCATTTAGATTGTAAAATCCTCAGGCCAGAGACCATTGCCAGGGTTGTCAAAGAATGTCATAGGCTCCTCAATCCTTATTTAAATGACTACCTTGATATATCCATATTTGAAAATGATGGTCATGGTATCTATCTTCCTGTCTGTAAAGCACCTAGTGCCAGAAATGTGTTATGCAACCAATAATAATGAAATTACTTGGCAAGAAAAGGTGGACAGGTAAGAGAGAGGCAGGCTGTGCTATAAGTAAGATATGTGAGGTCATGAGAACTTCTGTAACTCACAACTTCAGAATTTCCTCCAAAATACTATAACCAACAGAACTGCTATTGGTTTCATTTCTTCTCCTTGAAGGCAAAGTGAGAGCCCCCATCTGATCGTTCAAATAAACGCAACTAAATTGTTCGTTAAGCCTTTTATATTTTCCCCTTACACTAGAAAACTTTGACAGCTTGTTCCCAAGTTGTTAAAATACCTGGGGAAAATCCTGTTGTTACTACTTAAGAGATGGAGTCCTATATGACATGGTGAAGAGCAGGACAACATGGTGGCTAAGTTGGACTTTTAAAGGGAAACCATGCCCACGGCCATGACATAGTGTTAGTCTATGTATGCATGCTTCCTGCACTCCTTTCTTCCCCCTTGTTGCTGCAGGCCTCCCTTCTCCTTCACTGCAGAGGTTTCTCTATCCTGTTAAAATTCCTGCGTTCTGTGTTATCCCGTAAGATATTGCTGTAGAAAATAAGTTCACAGTATGGCTCAGGTGCCATTCACAAATGCCTCCATCCACTATAGCTTGCCTTGACTGGAGTTAAGTAGCAGGGTAGTTGTCCTGTCAGCATGGTGAAGAACTGGAGTTTGGTGTAATTGGAGAGTCCTCTGTTTGTGACAGAAGGGAAGCAGATTGTAGCCTGAGGCAGCTACTTTTCGAAAACACACAGGCATATTTGCCGACCTTCATCCATGTGAGTTCTTCCATTGAGTGAGTTAGAAAAGCAAAGTGGGGACCCTCAATAGGAAAGTTCCATTTAGGACAACCCACAGCTGTCAGGTTAAGCATCTGTTTAAGTGATGGCAGGAATAGGAGCTAAGAGTGTAGCTTTGTTGTAGGCAGAGCCATCTGGGTCTTGGGAAAGAAGGCAAGTGGGCTGGCTGGTCCTGTCTATATGCTCCTGTAGTCTCAGGGCGACATTGAGGCTTGGCCTACACTACAAACTTAATGTCAGTATAACTGTGTTACTCGGAGAGTGGAATATCCACATTGCTGAGCGATGTAGAGATACTGGCCTAACCCGTGGTGTAGACAGGATTATATCAACAGGAGAGCTTCTCCCATCGACATAGTCACTCCACCTCTCTGAGAGGGGATAGCTATGTCAACAGGAGAAGTTCTCCTGTCAATGTAGGTGGCATCTTCACTAAGCACTACAGCAGTGTAGCTGCAGTGTGCTATAAATGTAGACAAGCTCTGAGTGAGAACGGTCTTTATCAAAACCCTCCTGCCAACCAGAGCTCCTGATTTTGTGTGGTTGTGCAGGGGTCCCAGAGTGCTGTGTACTCAAATAACTGGGTTATTGATATGTCAGAAAGTTGTGTGGTGTTGGCTGCTGATCACTTGCTGTGGTCGGGGGTTTGATTGGAGTGAAACATCTGATTCCACTGGTGACCAGTGGAAGAAGAAAAGACATCAGGGACCTGATTCTCTGTTTGTCCTGCATCTGTATTTACACCAAAGCAGGAGGAGTGCCCCTAAATCACTCCCAAATCAAAATGGTAGAATTTTATGCTGTTCTTGAACTGGTGTAAGTGACCACACAAGGTGCAGCACAAGGGGAAACAGGTGCAAGATGGTGTGGAGGGCAACAGAGTAGGCAGACCTTTGACCTGGCTGGTAGGCCTTGAGCAGGTGGGAGGAGTAACTGAAGAGAGCATAAATTTTCTCCTGATTGACTGACTGACTGACTGCTGTTTCCAATGGTCCTTTGACTGCACATGGGCAGTTAATAATTAAATTAATATTATGGTAGCACCTGGAAGTCCCACTCAGGAACTAGGGCCCCATTGTGCTAGGCACTGTACAAATTTCATAACAAGGAGACAGTTGCTGCTTTGTAGAGGTCAGTGTAAGGTACTAGTCCTGCCAGTGGTGCTTACAGGGTTGAAAAGGATTGAAAGAGTTGCAGTTGTCACAGGCACAGAACTTGCTTAGTGGGCCTTCTGAATGCATGGGAGGAGATACTTCTCCTGTCTAGATGCAGGGTGTCTGGCAATGGAGGTGAGAAGTCTGAAAGTATCAGGCATGTATGATCACATATGAACCACTTCCCTCATATCAGCCCTGTTTGTAAGAGGCGATTTGTTATTGAAAGGGGAGATGTAAGGGGAAACCTTCCCAACCATAGTCCATTATTTCCAGGTTTCCTGTGTTAGTGTTTGTAAGAGAAATAATTTAGTAGGCAAACATAAAAAAATCTTGCAATAAAGAGAAAAATGATTTCTTTAAGAACTATGAAGCAAACAGGAAAGATGATGATAGGGCTATTTGAGGGACAAGAAACTTAGTGAGAAATGAGGTTGATGTTTCTCAAGGAGTAAATTAATTATTTGTGTAGCATATTCCCACAAGAGGCGGAAGATGACTTCTGAGTGTGATGTACTTAATTCACCTTACTGTATACCGTGAAAAATGTAACCGAACAAGTTAAGCAAATTGAACTATTAAAAGTTAACCGTGCCAGATGACCTGTATCCCATTATTTTAAAAGGATGTAACAAGGGAAATTGTACAGCCTTCGGTGAAGACTTTGGATAGTCACAAAGGATATAGGAAGTATCCGAACAGAAGGTGACTAATATACTATTTCCCAGCATTAAGAAAGGAACTGGGTGGATCCAGTTAGCTGTAGACCTTGAGGCCTCATCTCAGGGAGGATTTAAAAAATGTTGATAAAGAGAGATTGAAAATGCACAGGTATATCTAATTTAGTTGAACAATATAGTAAAAGACAGTGAGCATGAATTTATATGAGAGAGATCATTCTTGATATACGTAGCCAAAATCTTCTGTTTAAATCCAGACTACTTAAAACTACTGTAACTGACAGCAGAATTTGGGCCCCTTAGCTTTTTTTTTTGATTACAGTACAAAATGGATAGGAAAAAATGAAATATTCAACCTAACTTTTTTCTGGCCTTTATGAAAATGCTTTTTACTCTCCCACAACAAATTATTTTAGAGTCTCACAGAGGCATTGTGTGTATATATAGAGAACTATTAACAATGGTATATCAAAAGATTCAAGGATGTTTTAAAAAAAAAAAAAAAAAAAAAGACTATCAAGAAGAGTTTATTTTAGTTCTCTTTTGGAAGAGTAGGAATCTTGACTTTGGGAAACCTATCTGAATTTACTTTTAGAGACCAGTAATGGCAGAAATTGTCCTACTGAAGTACAGGAATAGCGTGGGAACCATCAATAGAGGAGTGGATTTCAGACAACTTAAATATGCTTATGAAAATGTCACACGGTATAGAAAATAAACTGTTTAAACTGAAGAAATCTGAATCCATTCTTATTTTAAAGGACCAGAATGATCAATTATAACAATAAATGGTTGAAGCTGGAACATGGGAATCCTAAATGCATTTGAAAATAAGAAATCTTAAAAGCAAATTTTTTTGCTCATTCTCATTCATCAGTCTTTTTGGGTATAAATGAAGGGGATTAGGGTAGATTTATTGTGTATAATTAAGGCTTCTGACTTGGTTTTCATTGATAAACTCCAATAAAACACCTGTGGTACAATAAATAAGTAGATAAATAAAAATGAAAGTCCATGTTCGTCAAATAAAGACTGGAAAAACACCAGAAACCTTACTTGTATCTAAGGGCTTGTCTACATGGATCAGTAATGCAGATGATAGGGGTATGATTTCTAAGATCACTAATGTGTTGTGTGTTAAATGGTCTATGTACACTCTGGGGGTGTGCACAAACTGTTCCCTGTTGTGCTTTTATAATATATGCTGTTCATTAGTGTGTGTATATATAAAGAGATCACCGAAACACCAATTTTTTTTTTGTCTACATAAAACTAAAAAATTGCTAAAAATACACCCCAAAAATGGAAATTAACAAACCCTGAAAAATAGAAGCCCTGTATATAACTTATTTATGCTGACTTGATAGCCATCTGAGGAGACAATAAAATAACATTGAATTTGGTGATTAAAATAAAATGTTAATCAAAATAAATGCTTTTAAATTATATGCATGTGCTGTTTTTGAAAATATGTGCAACATCCTCTTACAAATTATACTTTGTTACAGAGTTATTTAAAAAAAAAAAGGAGCTTGTCTTAAATATTCATGTAATAGGGCACAGATGAAAAAATATTGAACGTTCATTTCTTTGTCCGCTCCTGGAATTTCTGATCTCAGGAACTTTGTGTACATGGATACTGTGCATCCTCTTTTGAAGTTCTGTAAGTCTTTATATGAATTTAAAATGTACTAAACTTATTGCTCAGGGGCCTACAAACACAAAACAACAGAACAAATATATTAACCATAATATAGATGATGGGATTTATGGGCCAGTATGTTTCTTGTGAAGTTCATTATAAATATTTACTAATGAGATTAAGAAGTCACAAATTATTATATTTATTACTTAAAATTACTCTCTTTTAGGTGGGGACATTTTTTTAGTTAGCCCTGGGGAAAATTTGACCTTCAACATCATGATGATAGATTGGCATGTTCTAGTGCAGTGCGATGATTCTTCGGTTGAAATGTCATTGTGGTGTAACATGACATGGAAAGCCATCTGGGGACTCGTGAATATTCCTCCAGTGGAGTTGGTGTGGGAAAATCAGGATGATCCCACAAATTTCAGGAGTAGCAGCAACCCTAGATTGAGGGATGATCATGGTGAATGTTCTGGGATGATTGAGCAGTACAACTGGGCATGATTAGTAAGGGCTGAATCTCCAAAAGGCTTTAGGTAAGCATCCTTAAAGCTCAAAGGCTTATTTGTACCTATTTTTTTATTTGGAAATCAACCAGCTCTTGTCTCGTGTGTGTTTTTATTTTTAATTGTACGGAAAAACAATGAAAATAGCTTTTTCTGATGGTTCTTCCATGTTTGAACTTAGCCAAAATCAGGAAATGCAGAGGTGGTGTGGATTTTTTTTTTCTTTTGGTAGAACAAGAGGATCCCTCAAACTTTTTCCACCTCAGTCAGCAAAACAAGTGACTGACATTCCCTACTTAAAATATTTCTTCCCTTGTCCTCTCATACCCCCATAAAAAAAATTGCATGTTGTTGGAGTGGCCTGTGAGAGTGGCTTGAGGCATGTGAGGAGACTACATGGTACTTTCCTCAAGTGTGCCTACTAATGCTGCTGGCCTATGACCTGGCCACTTTCTGAATGAGCAGTAGAGATTCTAGTCCCAACATGTGGAAGGCTGGATGTTTTAACTACCAGGACTGGCCTTGGAATGTTTGGCTTGGACTCACAGAACAGTGTGTTGTCACTCACCCTGCCACAACAGCACAGTCCACTGCTGTCACACCAGCATACACGCTTCTGGTCTAAGACTTACGTTTGGGGTATATACACCAGAGATTCATCTCACTAGTCCTCCCCAATAAGCGACTGATTATATATTGGGTGGGGTTGTGGATCTTTAACTGTCCACTTCTGCAGCAGAGAATGGGGGAGGGAAGTCCAGCCACACAGTCTTTCTAAATCTCCTAATTGGTTTATTTACAAGAAGACTGACTTTTCTAAATAAACTGAAAGCTGAACTTCTCCTTCATGGATTCCTAGGCTTAGCCATATCCCCTTACGCTCAACAGTGAAGAAATGTATGAAAATTTAAACAAACAAGCCTCCCAAAACCCAAATAAACCAGACTGTGTTGAATCCTCCCTACAAGATTCATGTGGGGATTTCGCCTGCTTCTTCTGTTCTCTGAATAACACCTTGAAGTGTAAATATAGAGCTAGGAAAAATAACACTGGGTGTAGCTGACTGTACTCCAGCTCACATTACACCAGCTGTGCAGGGTCAGGGGTGCTGATCTTGTAAAGTTGAAATTATGGTCTGTAACTCTAATTTTTGACCTGACACATCTCCTCACTCTCTGAAAGCTCTTAAGGTTTGTTTCAGTAAGCAGTGAGGCAGTCTCAAATCTGTGGATTACTTAAGTGCTGTGTATGTGCCAGGGTTTAAAAATAAGACTCCTAATGCACAGCAGCTAGAACACACCAACTACAAAACCAGGAGTGGATGAGAGAGGAGGTGAGTCAGGAGATTGTCTGGCCACACTGGACAAGACAGGAGGCAGTGGATAGGGATTAATTAGGCCACAACTTTATTCTCTTAAAATATCTGGGTGTACCTAGCAATAATTGTACAGTGCAGGTCATCACCATTTCCATATAATCCCCTACCTCGGCCTATCCATCCCTGCTACCCTTCCCTTGTGTGAGATAAAAAGGGGCTATAAATGGAGGAGAGTCAGCCCCATGCTGTTCCAGATGTAGGAAACCCAAGTTCACTTTCTCGGCTGCATTAAGGCATGCTTTCTTTCCAATCTATTTTATCCGATAACCATAACCTTCTATACCGAGTGCCTGCCCTGGACATCAGCCATGAGTTTTATATACCAGGTTGCAACATTAGAACTCCTCTTCCTCGACCCCAGTGGTCCCAGACCTGCTGCAAGGAAGGGGAAAGAACAGATCCCACTTTGGCCAGTCAGACGCTGCAGAGGAGGGGAAAAAATTCCTTGCCTGCTACCAAGGAAAAAAGGGTGACTATTGTAATGCCTGCAGTGGGTCATGAAGTAACCTGGTCCTTGTGCAAATTTTGTGGGTGGGTGCTGCCAGCCTGAACCCTTCTGCTGAACTGAATAAAAAGACAGCTAAAAATACATTAGATCCTCTTCCTGGAGAAGTCTCTAAACAGTTCACATGAAAATGTAGGCAAAGCCTAATTTTAAGTTGAGATTTTTACTTTTTCAAATGTAATGAAGAAAGTTCTGGCACTGGTAAATACTACACTTCAATTATGTCTGTGCTGCAAGCTAGGGCTGTGATTCTCTTGCTCGTGTACACATACTTAAAGTAGCTCAATGAGAGCTAGCACAAGAATAAACGGTAGTGGAGCTGTGGTATCATGGGCACAACTGAGTCGTGATGAGTATGTACCCACTGATTTTTTTCAGACAGGTTTATAGGTGACACATGAACCATGGCTACATTAACATTGATACTCATGCTAGCTCTCATCGAGCTACCGCGAGTATATGTACGCAAGCGGGAATTGCACCCTGACCTCGTAATGTAGGCATAGCCTAAGAATATGATGTGCAGCCATCACAAAAAAGGACAGTCCTTGCTGAGAGTGGAAAGGATATAGGGAAGCACAACAAATCATTCCAGATCTATTGGGTGCTGAATGACTAAAACAAAATTAACTTGACCTTGCATACAGTAGTATGTCACAAAAATGACCAAGTTTAGAGATACAATACAAATATTTCAGGATTCCTAAAGGAAGGTATTGATGCTTTTAACTGCAGTTTAAAAAAGAAGATTGCAGTGGGCTCAGGTGGAGGAGTGGACTAGCATGTAAGTAGATAAAGGATTATGAAACGGGATGCCAACATTTTCAATAAAATGAAAAGCACAAATTAGTTGCAAAGGACTGTGCACAAATTTTGGAAAGGAGGAACACATGGGCACAGCTAGTAGTTGTATTATGTACAGGATACAATTATAATGTCCAGATAGAAATGTTTGCTGTATTCCTATGGGCAGGCCTTGCTGGACCATTTGTTACTTTTGTCTGATAGCTTTCAATAATTATGAATATTGAAATTTTAAGAGCGGGTGAAAATGAGCCTTCTTGGTTACTTACAAATTTCACAGACTACTTCATGTCATGTGATTACTTAACAATTTCTGATGTAGTGGGTTTGACTTAGTACAGAAGCAAAGGATATTGAGTACTTCTGAATGGAACACATCTGTGGAAAGCGTTTTCTGTGTACCAAATATAAATGAAAAGCAAAAATAGACCAAGAGAAATATGCCGTTTAAAGAATAAATCATATCACACCAAAGGTAGAATGCAGTTGTCTCTGCTTATTGTAGCCCTTAACGTCTCCAGAACATTACATGTATATCCACATAATACATTTGTGCTTCTTCATGTACCAGCTGTACCCTGAATTTCTATTGAACAACTCTCCTTCATTTGGATGCAGACTCCTTCCTTTAGGCTTAATTTTAAGGAAATATTTGCATCTTGTGAAAGATTTTGCTTTGTATTTTCAATGAGACATGTAAGCTCTCACTCATAATGTTTTGAAATCTTCCCACATTCAAATTGTCACTGCCAGAGAGGATGTTCATTGACAATTCTAACACAACATGCATTGCAGGAATACAGCAGCAAAATGTTTAAATAAAATCCTATCTCTTTCACCAACATATTACAGCAACATCCACTAGCATCAGGATGATTAATGGCTGTCAGAGTTTCTTTTATTAGCCCCTATTTTTCAGAGATTTATTGCTTGGTAGTTTTAAAAAAATTGCTCTTACATAAAACTAAAACTTATGCAGTTGTAGCCTGGGAGTCAACTTTTTCTCAACAAATAAACATAAAAACCTAAAAGAGCTCAGCTATTTTAAGCTGCAACTATGTCTGTTCCCAGAGCTCCAGTCATGTCCTCTCCTGCTTCACAAAGCCTTTAATTGGTTTCCATACTCTTTCTGTATCAGATTTAAGAGCCCCCCCCTTCCCTTCATGGTGTTGCACATCTCCACCCTGGCCTATATGCCACCTCTTGTTTTCTCCTAGGTTCTGACTAAATCCCAATCTTTAATACTTAAGTGTCTGGCACTGTACTCATTGATGGCATTCATTTATATAAGTAATAAACATAATAATGCTTCCCCTTTCATCTTTGGCTTTCTGGCTTTTATTTCATGCCCCTTCCATATCCTGTTCCCCCAGACAGTCTTCCTCTCCTCAACCTTTCTTCAAAAAGCACTTCTTTCACTTAGCCTTCTCTCATTAACACCACACTCTACTCCAGTGCTCTCTGCTCTCCTTTTAGTGTCTGATTTTTAATTGTAGTGTTTATGGATCTGTCTAATATAGATCATTAGCTCCTAAGAAAAGATGGATCTTAAGGTGCTCAGATACCACAATGATGCGAGTGGCATAGGAACCTAAATAGAAGAGCAGAAACCTTGTCTTCCTGTATAAATAACAATTTTGCCATATAACTTTTAACTTATTACAAAAAATTTTGTGCTTCTGTAACAACATATGAGAGAATCAATTTACAATAGCAGTATTGCAGAGCTGGTGGTAGGTAGACTTTTATAGACATAAAAGATGAAGACAAAGGAAGCAAGTTCATGGTCAACAATGATGCCAAAAGAGTGGCAAATTGAAGTGCAAGTTTTCTGCTCATCTCTTCTCCTGGCCCACAAGAGGATTTTTGAAGGGGGGTCACCAGTAACATTGAATAGACATTGTTTTGTAGCTAATTCAAATACAGCAGTTATATCCAACCTTTGGTTTGGAGTTTCTTGAGGCCCTTGTGGGTAACTGTTTATTTGATTCTGAATTGTTTCCTGAACTATGTACTTTTTTGTTTTGTTTTTTTAACTGGAAGTGTTTGAAACAGCTTCATTACTGGAAACTGCACTGATACTTTTTGAAACGGATGTTTCCCTGTGCCTTGACTACCAAACAGATCTTTTTAACATAATATCTTGTTTTTCCTGTCAATTTTTGCATGTCTGCCTTTATTCCTGGTCTTCACAATGAAGTCTTCTGCATACAAAACATTAGTTGCTGCGCCCTGCCAATTGGAATTCTTAACTCTGGAGGTTTACTATACTAGTCTGAAACCTTTTCACTCTCTCCAGTTTCAAACTTCACTAGTTTCCTTTGGCTTAAACCAGTTGACTGAGTTTCATGTCAGTGCCTCAAATTGCACAGACACATAGGATTTAGTGACTCTCCTTGGGACATAATTGTAAGGAGCTGTGGAAACGTAATTTTGCACTTCATAGAATTTGTACTTGCTTTAATCACATAAATAGCTCCATTGATTTCAAGCAGGATTATAACTCGTATGTTGTCCCAGGAGGTGGGCTAATTTAAAAAAGGAAGTTAGTCTCACCCTCTGTGTTTCCTTAGACAAGACTTTTTAAAACATTCTCAGAAAATTTTGTGCCTATTAAGAAATCTTGTTTTCCTGAAAATGGTCACCTGGCTAATTCTCATAGTCATTGGGCTGGATTCTCCTCTGTCATAGTAATGTAAATGGCATTGCTCCAGATTTACACTGGTGTAACCAGGAACAGAATATGGCGCTAGCTTTTTTAAAAACATGTTGTGAATGCTGTGATCTGTTTTTTGCTTGGATTTCAGTCTTTATGCTTGCTACTACAGTCTGGAAGTGATTGATGGATGAGACAACAATAGCTGAAGCTTATGTGTTTTAGAGTAATTGGCCAAATAGTTTGTTCTCAGTCTTCTCTTTCTCTCTGTTTTTAAATGAACAGTGTCCCTTTGGCCTAAATTAACATTTTAAATGTAAATTTGGAGTTTAATCTTCTTTAAATGCAGAATATGAAGAAAACAATATTGTAGGTTAGGATAGCATCCTTTCAGGAATAATTCACTCATGCTAGTTAAGCATATCTAATAAAAGAGTATTTGTAGTACTTGTATTTACTTGTTGTGTATTTAAATTGTTTTAAAACTTTAACCTGTGCACTGATGTGCTTTTTTGTTTTTTGTTTGTACATTTCTTGGCATCAGTTCTAACAGAATATGAACATGTGCAGGAATGAGTTTGTTTTTTGTTGGTTTCTTTTAAATGGAAACAGCCTTGATGCTTTTGAAGCATAGTGTTGCCTGTTTCATTTTCTTCTGTATTCTTCAGCTTTGTGATCAGAAATGGCCACATGAATAATTTTGTGGTGGTAGTGGGAGGCTTGTTAATTGTGATATTAAATTGACCTTCTTTTAACAGGCATGGACATTTATTAAAGTTTAGATCATTTCTGTGTGGTAGAATAATACACTAGTCGGTATTGATTTTTATTGTAACTGCTTGCTTTTGTGAGTAAATGGCGCACAAGGTGATGTTTAGTGTTCCTGTGGGTTTATACTGTATCTTCAGCATCTCTTCAGTTACTCTGACACTTGAAGTTGCTTGTTTGTTTGCTTACCTGCTTAATTTTCCCTCCCTTTAAAGCTATGCCCTTTTTTCCCAATTGCCCATCTCCATCTTCCACCATTATCACTGTCGATCTCATTTCCACATCAGTTTTATGTCTAAAGTGGCACAGTATGTTAAATCTTACCGAGATATTTTGGGACACATTGTGATCTCAGTTACATGAGTGCAATCCCATTGATTTAATCTAAAAACTGTTTCTCAAGTGCTAGATCATGTCTTTTTAGGTATAGCCCTTGGTAAGGCTTTGCTGCTGCCCTAAGAGAAGCTTAGGGACTCAACAGAGCTTGTCTGCCCAGTACCACAGTGCGGACGGCAAAAACCACCAGTGTGTTGCAATCTAACTGTCCCCCTGTGGATGCTGCTGGTGTGAACTAAAACTTACCTAGTTCATATTAATGAAGTCATGTTTCAAACAGGACCATGTTAATGTGCCCTAGGTACCTTTTACTTCATGCCTGCAGTGACCAGATGGGGCAGTTAGATCGCAACACTTTTGGTGTGCTCTGAGTGCACAAAACTATAGTCTGCACTATGGCACAGTGTAGACATAGCCTCAGTCAGAGGCTTGATCTACGCTACAAAGTTGGGTAGATGTAACTCCTATGGAACATCTGATCTAGATAAGAGGAGAAAGAAGAGGGCTCGTGATGACATGTTCAGCGAGATCCTGCAAGCTAGCGCTGCATCAGACCATGAACATAGGGCCTGCAGGGCGAATATTGCAGTCGGTATGGGAGGGAGAATGGACAGGAACCAGTCCCAGTAGGGAAAGGAGAGGGAGATGCACTAGGACATAATAGGGCTTCTGTGGCAGCAAACGCATCCTGCAGACTCTTGTGGACCTACAGATTCAACCGTCACAGGCTTGTCTCCCTTTGCAGCCCATAGAGAGCTCCATTTTAGCACCTCCCTCTAACCCCACTCAACATTCCATATGGCATTAGGGGTCACATCCCTAAGCCTGCCACTCTCCGTAGGGGACGTTAAGGACAACAACAGCATCACATACACTGACCTGTGAAAGCCCAAGTAGAGTATGTGTAGGTAAAATGGACATAAATGGTCTTTCCCTTTGTTAAGCTCTGTTCCATAAATTTCTTAAGTTTTTAATATATTTGCTTTTAACTTGCACAGACGTTCTTTGCATTTGGTTTTGTTGCTCAATACAATTCTATTTTTTGGAAATATTTTTTTTTTTTTTTTTTTTTTTTTTAGTTCACAACATATGTTGCACTATGTCTAGAGGTACTGAAAGCACCCATTTACTTGTTGTACAGTGTAACACAACTCATAGGATCAGTGAGAAACTAATAACCCTAACTGTACAGTAAGCATCACAAAATGAATAGCTATACTGAGAATGTTATCTTCATAGATGTACACCAACCACCACACAATTCCTGATGGCCCCAAAACTGCTGGGCCAGGCAGAGCACAGTCCACCGCAATGCTTCACTGTGGCTCTTTCAAAGCCTCCCTGATCCGTATAGCTCTGTGTTGAACTCTTCTAATAGCCCCTGTGTCTGGCTGTTCAGATTCAGCAGACAGCTGCTCTACCCTCCAGCCTGGCAGCAACTTTTCCCCTTTGCTTCACAGATATTCTGTGGGACACTGCAGTCTGCTATAACCATTGGGATTTTTTTAACTGAGCTCCAGTCTTGTGAGTAAACACCACCAGCATCCCTTCAGTCTTCCAAAAGCACATTCTATTGTCATTATGCACATGCTGAGCCAGGACTTGAATCTTTTCTTGGTGCTGTCAAGGTGGCCGGTGTACAGCCTCATGAGCTTGGGAAGTAAGGTTTAGGCTGGGTCCCTCAGGATCACTGTTGGCATTTCATCATCCTTGCTTGTAGCTTTCTGAACAGTCGTGTGTTCTTAAAAATGACAGCATCATGCACCTTCCCCACCAACCAATACTGATGTCAGTGAAGCATCCGTGGTGATTCATGAACGTTGGCATAACGATAGAAAAGTAGCCCTTTCTGTTGATGTATTCTGTGACAAGGTGGGTTGATGCTAGAATAGGGATCTGCGTGCCTTCTGTTGCTCCAGGGCAGTTTGGGAACTCCATTGCTGCAAAACTATCCACTAGTTCTTCACATTGCCAAGAGTCACAGTCCTGTGATGAGATGATTAATGGCCCTGCACATTGGCATGACAACGGTCCTCACAGTGGCTTTTCCAACTCCAAAATGATTTCCCTCTGACTGGTAGCAATCCAGCACGTGAAATCATGCTGCATAGAGGGCACTGTTTTGTAGAGCAAAATAGCATCCTCTGTGTGACATGACCTCATGCATACAGTGCGTGTGAGGTCATGCTGTGTGGAGGAAGCCATTTTGTAAAATGGAGTCCACTGAACACTCGGGTCACAACCCACAGTTTGGGAACTGTTGTCCTAGAGAGTCCACTGAAACCATCAGAAGTAATGGTGTTATGCAGCATGAGGCATGGTAAATGTGGGCCCCTTGTTGTTTTTGAACTAAATGTGGCTCTGCTCAGTCCTGTAAAAGAGACCATATCCAGTACATCTAGTTAAAGCAAACAAAGATCTGTGGTTCTGAATGGGCTTAAGAGGGAGGTCACTATTAAATAGTAAGGGAACATTATGCTTTTTTAGGTGCTTTGGGAGAATACCTTGTAGCTGTCTGAAAAATACTGTGTTCATTCCAATGTATATATGAATACATAGTGTGGTGTCTAATTCTTTTCTCTTTCTCTCTTGCTTTTATTTTTTAAGCGTAATCAATGTTTGTAGAATCTGATCTAACTAGTGCATAATCCTGCTTCTACTGAAGTTAAAGACAAAACTCCCTTTGATGTCATTTGGAGTCTGGTTCACACTTTTAAAGTGTCCCTTTGCTGCTATATGATTTATTCCTTTGGTTCATTTTTTCTAAAACTATCGTGATTTGAGATTATGGTCCTTGGGGCTCTGAAGTGTGCAAGCCAAGAAAGGTTTGAATTTTGCTTTAGATAAGCATGTGGTATTGGCTCAGTTTTGGCTTTAAGCTCAGGATGTCTAAGGACTAGCCAAGACAGTGAGGATTTCTGGCATTATGTCCTAGTAGATAGGGTGTCCTTAATGGAACGTTAGAATGTTAATTGACTTTGTTGGGCTTGTTTTTGAAGAAGCCTTTATTGTCTTAGTATTTAAGGTAGGTTAAAGTCGTACTTTTAGCAATTGCTTTCTTTTAGCAGTTTATGTGCATCACTTAATATATAACAGAGCTCAGAAAATACAGTTTTGTGTGGGGAGCAGAAGCACAGATACGGCAGATTACTAGTGGTGTGTTTTGCACATGATTAAACACGGATAGAGATAGAGGAACTATGGCATACAATACAGACATATGTCATTTGGCCCTCTGTCAGGATTTTGTGGTTGACTGGAGAATAAACAAGTATCCTCCTCTCTTTTATAGAGCACCACTTTTTAAAAAAGTTGAAGATCATTTCAGTTAAATGTTTAGTCAGCAAATTTTAGTCATAGTATTTTTTTAAGGGGGTGTATGTTTTAGCCATACTAGCAAGAAAAAACAATTCCCTTCCCCCCAAAAAACCTTTCATTATCAATGCACATTTATCTTATGATTGAGAGTATATTGAAAATGCATGAAAGATTCCCTCTGAGAAATCTTTCCAAGTTTAAATTGAGGGTGGTGGGAAAGGGGAATAAAAAGTAGATGTTGGGCTTCCAATCTGGTTTTTGTAAACAGATAATTACCATTAAAGATTGATAATGAGACTTTTTACAAATTAAAGGTTTTTAATAGTGTATGAAACCGGCTAGCTATGCCACTGGGTTGGTAAGCTTCTTTTATTTGAAATTATTTATGGTGCTTATGTTGTTAATTAGGGAAAAGCACTTTTGTGTTTGAACAATTTTAATCAAAACTATCCCCATTCAGAGGTATAATATTTAGAGGACACACACTGTGACTTATTTTACGTTAAGACCGCCACATTGCATGTTCCAAGACGTAAGTGTGGTGGGAACATACAGGACTGTGGTATCTTCACAAGATTAGCCTGTGAAGGAAGTTGTCTAAAGCAGTACCTGATTATGTAGTGGTACTGAATCTTAAATGGGTCTGTCTCAGTAGCAGCAGTGGGAATTTAAGCCTGCTTTATTGTCTGGTTTATGTGAGGATTCTTGCCTATGTCAAATTTGATAACTTTACTCAAAAGAACGACACATGAATCTTTTGGGAGCTTCAATAATGTAATGTAATTGATCTACAGATTTTTACATTTGTATGTATCTTTCTTTACTTAGTCATAGAAGGGATCTCATAAACTTAATCTCAGCAGGCATCAATTACCATGGTATTAACAAATTGAGAAATAAACCAATAGATACATTTTGAAAACTTTAAAATCCTTTTCTTTTCTTTTTAGGGGCTAATGGAGAAATGAGAGAGAACTGAACTCCTTTTCTGTTGATGGCAAAATCTTTATTGTAGGTGTGCAGTAAACTTTGTTCTCTAATCCTCTCCTCTTCCCCCTCCCCCACTTGATTACTAGTAAATATCCTCTCTTCCAAGTGAGGGACAAACTCACATGAATGTGTGTCATTTCTTTTTTACTTCACTAAACCATCTGAACAAATTTTGCTATGTTTTGCTATGTAATTGAAATATAGCAGAAGAGAAATGATGATGGTTTCAGTGTCATCCTTGTGATTCTTTTGTTTTGAAGACTTGTGCATGTTTATTAATATAATAGATGTTGAGGTCTTTAGCTTTCCTTTGTGAACATTCTGTATTAATAAGAAGTCATGGGTAAATTTTAAAGACTTACATGGGGTTTTAGCCATGATTGCCGTTAATGTCCATGAATCTTGCAGTGATCACCTCACACCGTGCTCTGAATATTTAGGGAAGCCATGCTAAACATGAAGGTTTGTATGACACATCTCCGCCCCCACAACCTACCCAGCGTTTGTTTTGGTGGCTTTGTTCAGTGAGTTTGGCTTCCAGTGGTTAGGTGTAGATATCAGCTGGCACTAAATTGCTTCTTTATCTGTGTCAAACAGAAGCGAATTTATTATTTATTTAACATTTGCGTATTCGCCGACCCAAGTAGTAATGTCGTTAGTGGCCAAGTGGAGCTCTTGGAGCCCACTGCTGAATTTGGTTAGCAGGCACTCGTTGACAATGGGTATCATTGTCTGATTTGTGCTGCAGCTTGGATTGTTTCAAAGACCCTATTGGTGCAGGTTGGCTGCACAGAGGCTTGGCCCAGACCAGAATCTGTTAAGAAGGGCTCACTGGTGAAGTGGCAGGTCAAAGCTGGATGAGTGAGTGGTAGGGTCTGTGACAAGGAACTGATTGGTGGTTGATGTTAAGCACCATTTTTCCTGCCACAGGGACTCTGCTATCCTACAGAAGCTAATGATTGAATTGGAATGGAGTAAAAACTACCCCTTCACTCTTGAGGGTAGCCTCATCAGAATATGATTAGCACATCAGTTGTTGATCACTGCTATGAAGTTTCTTTTGCCCACATGTTT
The DNA here is from genome assembly GCF_026122565.2 of Emydura macquarii macquarii. NCBI lineage: Eukaryota > Metazoa > Chordata > Testudines > Chelidae > Emydura > Emydura macquarii. The sequence continues at coordinate 5,935,106 of NW_027133265.1, forward strand.
TCCCTCTTGAATATCCAGAGCTGTTGATCTGGCCCTTTCGCAAGCAGTAAATTCACTTTTTGATATTTTACCGTGTGTGTGTGTGGGGGGGGGGGGGGGAGAGAGAGAGAGAGAGAGACAGACAGACAGAGACATAACTCACCTAGGCAGTTTTGTAAATCCCACTATGTACATACCTACCTCTTCAGGTGCCTAAATACTTTTTGTAAATCTGGCCCAACCAGACTAAGGATCTGATCCATCTTCTACTACAGCCTGTGGGAGCTGGATCAGATCCGAACTCCCTGTGCCTGTGGTTAGGTTTTTATAGTGCTTAATTTCCCCTTTTTCCCATCAGCCAGTACTTCAGTCATAAGAGAGGAAAATCAAAAGCCTTGTAATTTGCCTGGTATACAAGAGGTGGTGCTGTTTTGTGGAATCTTCTATTGGTCTTAGTGCACAATCACTCCTTTGAAGCAGGACTCTGACCTGAAATGGAGACTTCCTCTTAAGAAAGCAAGTATCTAGAGCTTTTTTTTTCCCTTTTTCAGACTAACCTATGGCATAATTATTTAAATGCTACCCTCTATTCAAAATGAATATTAGCAACCTTTCTCCTGCCCTTTATGCACACACTAAGTGGGGAAAAACTTGGTAATGAAAAAGGTGTTGGTGGGAGGGAGGGAGGGAAGGAGAGTAGAGAAGAGGGTGCACGAAAGTGTTTGCTGCTAGAAGGAGGATCTCCCCTCCTCAACACATGTGTTCTAAAGGCTTCACCTTTGGAACCCCTTAAAACAAACCAACCAACCAAAAAGAGATGCCCACAGAAACCTGTACTCATCTCTTTTCCATGTTTGTAGAGCACCCAGCACAATGGGAGACACCTTTGGTTGCTGTAATTATAGGCAAGATGTAGGGGGACCACTGCCTCATTTGTTGCAGAATTTGGAAGGTGTGCACCTATTGTGGAAATCAGGGGAAAGGCGGACCTAAGCCTGTCCATAGCGAAAGGCCCTACCTCTTAGCCGGGAGGAGGGGCCAGTGGGCCCAGGCTGCAAGCTACGATGGGGACAAGGGATGAAAAAACAGGGATGGGAGTGGGGTCAAAGGGCAGTTATGTGGGATCCAGAGAGGGGTGCTGAGCAGAGAACCCCAGACAGCGTCCACTGCTCCTCAGAAGGATCTAGGAAGTCAGGATACCACCTAGAGGAGCTCTGCTCAGCAGCGTGACAGAACAAGGGACCAGAATTAGGCTCTACAATCGCAAAGCACCCCCCGTCTAGCTTTCTCCTTCTCGTCTGGTGGATGGCTATTTTGGTCAGCGCCAGGAAGAGGTTTACGAGGAGGCCTCGTGAGTTTGTGGGGGCCACGGAAGGGGTGTGTCAGGATCAGGAGGTGTGGGGGAAGTGCAGCAGGAGACAGAAGAGGGGCTGCAATCTGATCCACTCTGTGTAGTTGTGTGCTAGGGTTTCCTTCTCACCATAGATAGGACAGGTGTAGGGGCCCAATGGTAAGGTCCAGAGGGCCAGGATGAAAGGCGATTGGGGAGCACCCTCCATCAGGACCCATTTAAGGCCAGCAAGAGGCAAGATTGCCTTCATCTCCTGGAGCACATGACAGTGAACAGGTAGGGTGGACAATCCCATGTGCAGACCAAATGCCTGGCGTCCACTCAGTCCCCCCAGTTATAGTCCAGGAGGGCCCTGACTTTGGGGGTACCAGCCAGGACCAACCTCTGGCACACCAATGGAGACTCTACAACCTGCGCTTAGAGATGGGGGTTGTGTAGCAGGGGCTCCTCCAGGAGAAAATAAGCATTGCAAAATGCGAACAGAAGATGCTATAGAGTGAGGATGTGAGGAATGTGCCTGGCAAGGAGTTTTTTTTTTTTTTTTTTCCCCTTTGTAAGGTATGTAGTGAATGAGGCAGGGGATTGCAGGAAGAAAAGGGATGGAGTGATGGTTAAGGCAGTAGAATGCTGCCCTGCCTCGTGTGTGGGGCTGGACGAGTCACCTAAGCCAAACTTCTTGCGATTGATCACCGATTGTATTCCTCATTTCTGGGTGCCCAGCTTGATACCAGGGCACCTGAAGTGCTAAAGAGCTGAGCACTCAAAGCTGCAGCTGAAGTCACTGGGAGCTGTGTTTTGAACATATATAGTGCTGTATAGTGCTGAGTGAGTTCTCTGAAAAATCAGGTTCTAGGCACCTCCAAAAAGGCATTCAAAACTAATGGACAGTCTTGCCTGTAACCTCTCTCTGCCCCAGTTTTCCATTTGTAAAATGGGAAAAATGCCACCCCCTCACCTCCCAAGGATGGTATTAAGATTAAGGTTTGTGAAGCATTCAGATAGTATACTGATGAGCGCCATAGAAAAGCTCATGAGGAAATTAGTTCAGAGCAGGGTTTGAATAGTAAAGTCTTAGGGCCACACACTGAATAATGAAGAGGAAACAAAATACTGAGTGGCTACTCAGGGCACAGGATGGATGGTGCTAACTTACTGAGTGAACCAGGGATCCTGTGGAATAAACAGTATGTGATCATGTAATTAAACACTGTATCATAATACATATTCACAAGGGGTCTGAATTAAGGTTGCAAAGGCAATTTTAATTCTGGCATTTCCTAACTTTTGAGGGCTTGACTTTACAGCCTTAATGTTCTTTTAACGTAGTTTTTTTGTGTGTAATGTAAATAAATACTACAACTAGTGGAAACTGTCCCTAAAAAACCATCCCCTTGGAAAAATAGATTATATTGAGTTGATGTGCAGATCTTGTAAAATTCACCCAACTCTTAGTAGCTAGTTTGAAAGAGATCTTTGTTCCTATGCTATCCCCCAAATCCCTCAAAAAGTGAGGTCCGCTGTCGTGTAAAAGAATAAACAGTTTTGTACTCTTTGTTGTGCACTATATTCAATTGCAACATGGTCAATCAGAATCGTATTAAATAAATTTTTAAAATTAATCTTTCTCTCCTTGCTTTTCTTAGATTTTCTTTCCTTTCTTAGTCTTGTTCCATTTTCCTATAATAGATTATGGTGTGTCTTTTCCTGAGTTGTCATCAGTCTGTTTATCCATCTTTTTTTATATTGGATTCCCTAGCTTCTCCCCATATGCTTTCTCTTTTTTTGTTCTCCCACTTCTACCAGAACTTTTCTGTCCTATACTTCTTTCTAATTCTCCTTTCATTTATATCTGTCTCAGCTTGCATCCAAATCCATCCATCTATGCCACTCTACCCTAACCTCATCCTCTCACATAGAGCTTCAACTTCTGCCAGAGGCCTACCTAATTGTTACTAAGGCAGATTTAGATTTAGACTTGCAAGCATCTTTCATGTAAGCCTGTCCAAGAGCAACCCCCACTTGAGGAGTCAATCCTCCTCTAGGAGAGTGATAAGAATCCTAGCAAGTTGCTGCCTTCAGCCATCTATATCAGCTTCCAGGGTATGGAAAAAATTCAAAGCTTTCCCTCCCATACCCACTGTGGTTGTTGGAGCGTTCTCTCTTTCTCTTTCTCTCTTCCCCTTTCACATGGCATTTCTTAACTGTTGTGAGGGTAGGTGGTTTCTTCTATTTTTTTGGCCCTCCTCCCATCTCATGGCTGCTGCAATGTGATGGGGGTATGTCTGTCTTTTTATGCTTCTTTTTTTTGTTGTTCACTATCCTACTCCACCCCCAGCCTCTGCTTTTGAGTACACCATCCCAGCATCTAGCTTCAGTACCTTCCTGTGCTGCTGCTCGCTACTTTTCCCTTTTCCAGAGGAACATGACCTGATTCTTGTTTGCACCGCTGCCAACGTGGTTCTGAACAGCAACACTGGAGCATGATAAGACTAAGTGTTTTATTGTGCTGCCCCTTGGGAAAATTCTGAGCAGTAGCAGAGGTGCCTGTGTGCAGATTCAGGCAGACAGTACTATACCAGTTTAAATTTTATTAACCTAGTTTGCCTTGCAACCATATGGGCTAGTAGAAGCTTACGTTTTTACAAAAAGACCTTATGTTCTGCAAACACTGGTTACTCTGCCACAAGAAAGCTTACTAATTGCTATGGGCAAGTGGATTTTTTTAAACCATGCCCATGGGATTTAACCCATCACAGGGAGTATCCTTTTTTCCTTATCATAGCCTTCTAACTTCTGGGTTGTTTGTTATCCCTCCAGCTTGTTTATTCTCTTCTCCTTTACTCTCTTTGCTCTTATTTCTCCTAATCCATTTTTCCCCATACAACCTTTCCTCAATAGGTCAAGCCACATTGGTTTATTATGCAATTAACCAAGTGAATTGCTTTTTTTGGGGGGGGGTGTGTGTGTGTCTTTTTTTAGCAATATTACAAATGCTTTTAAGATTTAAGAAGGATACTCTGTCTCTTAGTGGCTAGTTTCCCAAACCTTCTCTTTAATTTTAGGGATGAGTAGTGGTGGTAGCCCAGGATGTACCAAAATAAAAATTTAAACAGTGGGTCTGTCAAAATCAGGAAGCTGCAGAGCAGCCAGAATTGTGACATTTTGTGAAAATTATTGAATTAGCATTTCATTAGAGGATCTGTGTAGAACTGTGGAGCAGAAGGATTGACAGGGCAAATATTGAGAATTAATAGCTTCTTTGCTAATGTTGCATAACGGTTTTTAACCACCATTTGAAACTGATTATTTTAAGAAGTGTCATCCCCAAATGAAGAAAAATAATAAAGGTTTTCATTTCACTGTTGAAGGCAAATGAAGTAAAGTAGTATAAATTGGGTGTTTTGTTCATAGCTCTTGACAGCTCAAACCAGTCGGCGGAACCTAAATTGCGCTCCCCTTTTCTGAATGCTGCTATAGAGAAGCCTTCTTTTTCCTTAAGGATCAGAGTGACTTGCATCAGTTTAAATTCTGTGGTCTCAAATGTGACATTTATTTATATAGGAGCATTTGTGTATGTTGTGCTTTTCATTTTCAACTGAAATGTGAACTAGAATTCTTTACACTGAGCCCCCACTTAATAACAATGTTTGGTTCGAACTGACTCCTTTGCTTCCGTGAGCAAACAGTACTTGGATTCAGAGAATCTTGGTTAGATGGAGTAGAAGTAGCAGCATCCTAGGATACTCAGGAATATCCTCCTCGGGGCTGCATGTGAATTTTGGGGACAGTGGATGGAACTCAGGTGGGATCCATTTGTCTCCAGAACATCATCTCTTGTGGAACTTGTAGCTGTCCAATGAGGTATTAACGCTGCTTGAAACAGCGTACATTTCTACTGGGCCCTTCCACAGCAGCCACTGAACCAACCAAAAGAAGACTGTGATTTAATTTATTTGGATTTATAATACATTTTTAAAAAAAAACAACAACTCTCCCATGCACTGGATGCCATGTTGTTGTGTTTAGTTTTTTTGAACTGTGATTTATGATGTAGGAAATAGTCTAGATATGTTAAGTAGTATTATAAGATTTTGAAGAGGGCAGAGGCATGTTAATGGAAGAGGCTTATCAGGTCACCATGGCTGAGAAAATGGAACTAAGCAAGGAACGAGGTATAGGATATAGAAAAGGGATTTCAAGAGAGAAATAAAATTAAGTAGTGATATATCTAGAAAAATGGAATGGTGAAATGATTTGAGATTAGAAAATAACTTGAGAATCTGGTGGTTGTTAGAGAGAAGTCTAGGATATGGATTATAGGTGACCGCCTAATCTTCAGTAACAGGAATATGGTGGTGTTTAAAGTAATTCTGGAAAGCAAAAATAACACTACTGTTCACTTCAAAAGTATACTGACTTTAGAGGCCTTCAAAGCAAACATTCAAGCAGAAGAACGGGAGTCCTGTAGCACCTTAAAGACTAACACATTTCTGCGGGCATAAGCTTTCGTGGGCTGCAACCCACTTTGTCAGATGCAACTGGAACTTTTCATTCAAGCAGAAGAATCCCTATCGTAAATTTAGGTTCAAACTCTTTTGAAGGATTTTAACCATTGGTCTGCTTCACTGAGAACAAGTGCATTAGATGGTAAGAACTTTTGAAGAAAGTGGAATCAAGAGTAATTTATTGACTGACTGACACAACCTTGTGAGTGACATTGTTTTACTCTAGCAATTGCAGAATGGTGAACATGTCAAAGGTGACAAAATTCATCTTGTCTATTTCCACCTCTCAACCTAGATTTACCAGGCAAATGGTTGCCAGGCAACCAGAGAACCTAATGGCAAGTGACACTGTAGAAGACAATTTGTAGTGAAGGGAAGCACCTAGTTTGTGCGTGGTGCTTTTTATTTTTTAAGACTGCTATAGATTTAATTACCTCTCAACATTAGGAAATACTATTTACTAGGAATTATGGTAGCAACATAATGGATGAGGATTCCATTATACTAGGCAGTGTACAAAAACAGAACAAAAAGAAGATTGTACTTAATTCACATGGTGGATAAGACAATTTGGCAAATAATCAGTAAGTGGAGATAGTTCTGAGGCTTCTGTGCCACTGTGTGATGTTGGGAGAGTCTGTTTTCCCATCTGTAAAATAGAAATAATACTTCTCGGAAGAGAGTTGTGATAGTAATGTCTGATGCACATTTTGAGATTTAAAGATGAAAGACGCTATGTGTGACATACCGAGGGTACAATCCAGACTAATGAGTAGCTGTGTCATCCCTGACTTCTAACCTGAGGTTCCCTTTACATTGCTTTGCTGCTATAGCTCCAGTCTGGATTGCTCACAAACAGCCTCTAGCATACAAGTCGCTCCCAGCTGTGCGTATGTGTGCGTGCGTGTGCGCGCTGCACCCAGCCAGCCACATCTTGGCTCTTATCAGCCTTGGTTATATTGCAGGGTGACCCGAACACACTCTCAGTCCTAGATCCCCCTCCCCCCCCCGTCCCGCCCCCGAAATGTATGTCATGTTTTGCCCAGCCCTCTCCTGCACAATCCAGCCTTGTATAAAGTCCATCATTTTGTTAATAGAAATGATATGCATACATTTTGTTACCCCAAATGGAGATGCCCAAACACTTTGATTTAAACACACTGGGTTAGCTAAAACAATAAAACAAGTTTATTAACTAACAGAGAGATTTAAGTGAATAAAAGTAATGAGGCATAAAAGTCAGAAATGATTACAAGAAAAATAAAGATAAAATGCAATTGGTGCCTAACTTAATAAACTATGAAATTCAAAGCAAAGTATTTATCACCACACGCTCTCAGCAGTCTTACTGACCAAACTTCTTAAGTCAGGAACCCTTCCCCAGTTCGATGGCTGCTTCCTTTGCTCCTTCAGGTGTAGTGAATTGATGGACAGAGAGAGTAGGGGTTCCATGAGGTGTTTGTCTCTCATTTTTATTGTCATTTTTGCTTTTAAAACACTTCTAGCTGAGATTCAGGAGATAGAGCCTATAGGAAAGGATTTTGTCTACTGCTTTTCCTCACCAGTTAGAGCATCTTTTTGTTTCCCTTCCTGCTTGATGACTCCATTTACTGCTTAAATACAAAACACAGCACACATTCCTTTGTCTGAGACAGACCTTTTTGCCAAGCTTGGTTTGGAACACGTCAAGATCATCATACAGTGGAATCTTATAAATTCACATTATACAATGTTGCCACACGTTTTATCAGGACAATACTGACCAGCAAATTGAGTTTTCAGATGGCAAGGCATGCTTTGTACAAAGCTTATTTCTACAGTGTGTAGGTGTGGACACGGGTACATTCTGTCACAATATGGTAAGTGCAAATTATTATTACTATTGAAGTAAAAGTAGTAGTGGTAAAGTAAAATAGGTCATCTGGCTCTCAGATGTAACTGTTGAGAACTGCTAAAACATTAAACAGTTTGTGGTTTGTGTGCTTCATATGAAGGGATTTTTGCCTTTTACCATAGCAACAACATGTAGGAATTCTTTTAAACATTATTTTAAAAACACAGTATAAAAATACCCAAAACAGATATGATAAAAATACTTGAAATTCCAAAGTTAGTTTTATGCATTTTGGGAAGGTTTCCTTTATTTTTTTTTATGTTCTGTCAAGTCCTCCAGAGGGGGAAAAGTTGTTTAGAAAGGCATTTAGTACCAGAAAGCGACTTTCTGGAATGGGGAAAGAAAAGAGAGCGGATTCAATGCTTCATTTTACGTCATAGTAATCTTTGTTTAGGTTATTCCTGCCCTTCCAACAAATATAGCAAACACACATGATGGGGAGAGAGCAAAGAACAGAAAGGAAAACTTCTCCCTCACTATTGCTTGCTTCATCTGTGAATAGCAGGTGGGATAAGTGAAATACAGGGCAGTCATGATGAGAAAGGAGCACGTCAATCTTTGGAATTGTATACTGGCGCACTTTCCTGGTCTGAGATGACATCTGGATGTTCTCCCTTTGTAATTGCTCATGCTGGGGCAAGGCCACTTACACAGCTTTAGCCTGTCATGATGGTTGTGGTGATGGTATCATGAAATTGAATTAATTCCAGCGCTCATCAAGCTTATAATCAATTAGGCAGAAGATGAAAAGGGATAAGAAGAGGAAAAAATAAAATGGAACTGAAGACAAGTTTGAGGATTATCAAGGATCTTCAATCCTGTAGGTTGCTTAGGAGCTAACATCTGTCTAGCAAGGGCTCAGTGCTCTCATTGGTCTGTGGACTGTCTGAACTGGAGAATTTCATAATATCTGCTGGCAAAAGTATGAGGTGATGATACCTCCAGATCTGAATAGCTACAAAGCCTTTGAGGATGTCCACTTTAAAATAAATGTCCAGAAAATATCAGTGTCGATCATATGGTCATATGGCAATTTCTATTGCCTCAAGAGGAAGCATTTCTTTCCATTCAAAGGAAGTTCTGGTCTGTCATTATGATGAATTTATATGAGGACCCTTCGTCATCCCATTTCATCTTAAATAAGCTCAGTTCACACTATATCTTTGATTTCATTTTGTGCTTGTCTTTATCTGCAATTTTTATATGACTTTACAGGTCAAGATGACTTGTCACCGTTTTATTCACTTTGAATAGCAAGGCTATTTAAACTTTAGCAGACATTTTAAAAACCACAAAATTATGGGTTCCAACACAATCCTCTCCTGATTCCGAAAACAGTTTCCACCCCAAATTCTGCTGTGCATTAGTTTGACAAGAGGAGAACCAAACTCTGGAGGAAAAAGTAGAGTAGAGCCAAATGTTACCATTTCTAACTGACATTTGGCTGCTCAGTTCCTGCTCTGAGGTTGCTTGCTTCATCAGAATGGATCTTTGTATAACATATAATGAATTTAAATGGATTTTTTTAAAAAAAGCCTACAATTTGTCTCCCAAAGTCTGTTTTAGATAATTATGTGAATAATAGCATGTTATGTACAATTCCATGTAGCCTCCACTTTTCGAAACTCTATTAGAGGGCAATAAAGCAAAATGTACAATTTAATTATTTCTTAATTTTCAATAATTTTTATTAATAGTTTATGCATCTTTATTTAGAACAGTTTTCTCTTGTTCATGTTTCAGGGAAGTTGCATCAGTTTAATATTTGTATGAGCTCTTAAACTACCAAACCATGAGTTTGTTTAAAACATAATTTCTCAACCTGTGGTACGCATACCTCTGGAGGTACGCGAGACACAGACAGGGGGTACCTCAGGAAAAACTGAGTGAAGGGGAGGCAGGTGGCAGCTGCCGACTTCTGGGGAAGCCGGGTGGCAGCAACCCGCTTCCCAGCTGGGAGGCAGGTGGCAGCTGCCACAGTCCCAGGAAGCCAGGCTGCAGCCACCCACTTCCTGCCAGGTCCCAGCTCCGAGCTGGGAGGTGGGCAGAAGTACGCAGCTTCTGGGGGAGGTGGCAGCAGCACCCCGTGTCCGGCCTGGTCACAGCTCCCAGCTGGAAGGCAGGTGGCGGCTTCTGGGGGAGGCGGGCAGCAGCCCCCCGCTATCTACTGGGTCCCAGCTCCCATGTGGGAGCCCAATGGCAGACTCCTGAGTCTCACAAGCTGGGTGGCAGCCACCTGAGACCTGGCTCCGAGCCAAGGGACAGCCTCCAGCACCCCGACTTGAAGACTGGCAGCAGCCGCCTGCCCACATCTCTGGGTCTCAGCTCAGCCTCCTCTGTCCCAGCTCAGATTGGGTGGCAGTCACCCACCTCCCGGGCTGGCAGCCAGGCGGCAGCTGCCTGCAACTTACCCAGGTGGCAGCTCCCCTCCCGGGCTCAAAGCCCAGTGCCCAGAAAACTTGTCAATTTCACTGCTGTAGCTGAGCAGTGAAATTGACAACTATGACAGCCCCAAATTTCACCAGTTACCCTCTTTTCCTCTCTCTCGGTCTCCTTCCCTGTCTCTCTCTCACCCCTTCCTCTTCTCAAATCTATGGCAAAAAATTTGGCGTGGCGCTTTATATTCCCCAGCATTGGCATGCCACTCAAAGCCTCCTAGCTTTGGCCAACATCACCTCTAGCCCATGTACATACTTGAGTTGTGCACCCCTGGTGTAAAGGTGGTAACCCTACCCACACTAGATCTGACATCTGTCATATCATGGCCTTATGTACTCAGCCCTTCTTCCAACATATTGCTCTCATTAGTCTGTAAATATAAAATCCCGTAGAATATTGAGTGTTGGGGTACTTATTAAAATCTTCAGAAGTTAGGGGGTATTTGCTACTTAAAAGGTTGAGAAACACTGGTTTAAAAAATAAATAATTTAGAGAACTCCTTTTATAGACTGGCACTCAATTAGAAGAAAATCAAGGAATGAAATGTTCTGAAGGGGGAGAGATCAAAACATAGTTTAAAAAACTTGCTGTTTTTAACTTATCCATTAAATTGGATAGGTATTGATCCAAATATACTTTTAAACCATGAAATCTTTCCCTTCAATCTTTTCTTGCTGTGTAAGTCACTGAGTTACAGCTGGAAGTGGAAATACTGTGCTGTGGAAACTTAAAGTGCTGAGGAGCTCTTGTCCTCTTCCTGTGATTGCCTAGCTTCTCTACTCCAGCATGTAACACAGTGCCCAGTTGCCTGAGCTAGAAGTAATTTAAATTTCAAAATACTGCGAATATTCAGGATTCTAGCAGATCTGGTGGCACTAGGGATACTACACTGAGTGGATTAACATTTTCATCAGAAGCACCCTAATACCGGGTTTGTGCGATAAACCACCACATTTTATAACCAGCTATAAAGAATGGGTCTTGGAGAACCAATTTTTTGTACAAACCCCAATAAATCTGAGGAATTTTTTGTTCAGTAGAGGTTGCCAATTTGGACAGCTGGGTTTTCACTTGTACCCTAGTGATTTATTTGTGAAATTCCTAGAACTGGGCAAGCCCCACATGTTTCTGAAATCTGTAGACTAAAGTAAATGGTTTGTTGTAATATGTAACACATTCTAATGCAAAGCAAAGGAAAATTATAAAGGGGTAGACGGGGAGGAATATGCTTTCTGTGGCTGCGCAGTCACTGAATGTTTAGGGGAAATGATTTATGTAGAGGAATTTTCCCCCATCTTCCTTTTCACAAATCACTCTCATACTCTTTCCAAACAGGCAAATTCATTAAACTTTGGCACCTTTGTTAAATTCCTCATTTGCTGTATTCTATATTTTTACCTTCAGGCAACATATTTCTCTAGTTCACAGGTTGCAATTTTCTGACAAGCTATCAGTGATTTGAGAAGAAAGGAAATAAAAAAATACAAATGTTATGTATTTTACAATGGTTGTCCATATATGTAGACAATTTCATCAGTGGCATTACCCTTCTGTTGTCTTTGTAGCAAAAATAAAAAGTCTGCAGATGTATTGCCTGCCTCATCCTCTCATTAGAGGGCATTCTGACATGGTATGGGTGTCTTGTTTCTCTGTATGGAAAATCTTTTGTTTGCAGAAGACCATACACTGTGTGCCCAGAACTGGTTAATTTGCCTAAATAAGGGTCCAAACCTGCAAACATTAATGCATATAAATAACTTTACTAGAATGAATAGTCCCACGTCTTCAGTGGGACTACTCATATGAACAAAACTACTCGTGCAGTTCGAGCTCAGAGACAGTTGAAATATCAAGGTGGTCTCTATAAGCACAAATGTGCTTGCAAATCTCAATTAAGAGTTCCTAAGAACTGTTCCTCTTATGAATCTAACCTTGTAGGGTACTAGGAAATACCAGAAGAGTCATAAGGTCTTCCTTCTCTTGTGTAGAAAAGGAAGGTTTCTGGCCCCTGTAAGCTATCCTCAAAGGGGTAAGATGTTTTATTTAAAGAATATTGATTTTTTTTTCAAAACCCTTAGCTAGGGCATTAAATCCCTCAAAAAACAAATCTGGGTCTACACATGCATCTAACTGTGCTCCTGTGAGGCAAAAAGGTAGAAAAATGTTGACCAACCTAAAACAATTCTGAGAAAATTCTTAAAGCTTTTGCTCTTCCGGGTGCCACATGTCCCATTCTTAAAACAACTCCAGTCATATAAATTATTCAAAGTTGGACTCTGGATGAGGTGATCTTGCTATGATTTTCACAGGGGGAAAATGCTATAAAGCCTTTGGAAACTCACTCTGAAAGATCCTGTTGAATGTAATGGGGTTGTAGAATAAAGAGATTTACCTAAAGCTGTAGTGGAAGTGGTCAGAGGTCAGTTGAAGGAGGCAAATGACAGGTTCCAGGAAAGATGTGTATTTTGTTTAAAATCACATGGTTTAATTTTACTGTGAGAATCCTTATGCTGTTTGTGTGGGGCTGTCCTCTCTCATTGAAAATGCTTAGTGTTCAGTTTAGTTTTTATTAATATCTTCATTCGTGTTGTATACCCAGAGACTCACAAACAAACCTGGCACTGTACACAGACCCACATTAAGACCATCCTGCTGTGAGAATTTGCAGTCTAAAGGCCAGATTGAGATTGACTGTACGTGCCCGTGCAGGACAGCAGAGGAACAGGAGTGTATTTTACAGTCCCTTGAACAGGCTACCCATTTCATAGGCCACAGCACAAGGGGGAGAATAGCTCCAAGGGGGTGGTTCTCTCCTTCTATACAGGTGAGTGAGGTGTTGGCAGGCAGGGGCAATGAGTTTGTGAAATCTAGGCTCCAACTCCTCCCAATTTACTGCATAGCACAGCCAAATTGGTGTGGAGTGGGATGTAATCCGCATGAGGGATAGGCTGGTGCAGGTTACCTAGGAGCGAAGGAGTTGCCATACTGTAGCGGACCCAAGATCCATCTAGTCCAGGATCTTGTCTCTGACAGTGGCTAGCAGCAGATGGTTCAGGGGGGCAAAAATCTTGCGGTAGGCAGGTGTGGGATAATCTGCTTGTTAGATCTCATCCTGATCTGTGATAGTTAAGGATTGGTTTAACTCCTGAAGGAGAAGGTTAAATCCCCCTTCCAAATTATTTGTTATTATATAGCATTAAATGTATATATTCTTGATATCCTTATTAATATCCAATCCCTGGTGTGAATCTTTTGGTTTGTTTGGGTTTTTTGCCTGGCATATCATCAGAGTTCAGACTCCTACAGACATCTGCTCTTGACATTCTTGGAGAGATCTGACTGAGTCATTTTGTAATGAGCTAATTCACTATTTCTTGGCATGAAGCGTGATTTGAGATTTTCTCCACAGCTAATCTCTGAAGGCTTGTCACTCCCATCAATTTGGAGCAGATTTGGATTTTAGGGCACTTGACTTGATTGTAACTTGCATTTGGCATCCTTTAGTTTCAAAAAGTGATTATTATTGTTATTATTGAACAATAACTATAAATTTCTATGGCTGAGAGAAACTATTGGACAAATTCTGCTTGTTCCGCCAATATAATGTTGTTAAAATAAATGGGGGTGCAATTCAGAAGAAACTGTCCCTATGCCTATAATATTGTAACCCCACCAAAGGCCAGAGCTTGTAACCCTTGCTCACAGAGTGGGACCTGCCGTGGTGAGTAAGCCTAGTGATTGTAATAAGACTGCTTGTGGAGTAAAGTTCCATTCCACATGAGTAATTGTGGCAGACTCTTCCTGAGAAGTGTTTCAGCAGAAATTCAACTTTCATTGTAAAGAAAACTGTCAACTTTTCTCTTTTAATATTGACAATGCAGGAAATGCTTCTAATATAATTGATATTTCACTTGTTAAACTGGATTTTTCTTGGATGAGTTCCTGTGTGAGTGCCATAACTTGTTTAGTCCGCCCCCCCCCCCCCCTTTTAACTTTATGCCAAGAAATACACAATTGTAATCACTCAAACATGGGAACAGAACTTCTTTTTACTTGACTTTATATAAAATGTGTGTATATGCAGCTTTAAAAATAAATCCTTTCAACTAAAACAAAGGGGTTCAATTGTTAATTGCCCAGCGTAAATCTTGTGATGGGTGAAGCAGATTGAATGAATAACTGAATGCTTTCACACTCCCATAATCCTTGTGTATGGTTCATGTAATTGCATTGTATGTATATGTTTGTACCTTAATTTTCCAACCCATTGCTGAAAGTTGGAGGTTCATTTGTAAACTCTTTTGTCTGCCTCTCTGGAGTCAGGATTGTCTCTTACTATGCGTTTGTACAGTGTCTAGCCCACTGGGGCTCTGATGTCAGTTTGGATCTTTAGCTATACAGTAATACACATGAATAATAACTAATCTCCCATCACTCTTGCACTGTCTCTTTCCTATTTTAACAAGTGTCACTTAACACACTCCCTGCATACACACTTTAAAATATGCCTAAGTGGCAACTGTGTTTTATCTCCAACAAAGATCACATTTAGTACAAATACACCATATAACAGGGAAATAAAAAGAATTTGGCACTAACGTCCGTTCCTGCTCAGTAGAAGCCTGAGGTTTAAAGAACTTGACTTAGTTCAGTTTGGGACTAAGCATTGGCAAAGGTATTTGGAGAAGATTACATGGTGCTTGACCACACTGTGTGCCGTGCTCAGTCCACTGTTAGTACCTTACTTGCACTTACATACTCTAAAACAAAACCTAGGATATTTAGAGAAGGTTAGCATCTGAGAAAACAAAATACACTGTAGGTATTGGACAGCTGATCTACACAATCTGTTAATGGCTAGTAGTAGGGTGACCAGACAGCAAGTGTGAAAAATCAAAACGGGTGAGGGATAATAGGCACCTATATAAGACAAAGTTCCCAAAATTGGGGTTGTTCCTATAAAATCGGGACATCTGGTCACCCCCACAAGTAAATACAGAACAAGCACTGCTATTTACTGTAATATAATATTGTTCAGTTTGTGTCGCTATAGCTAGAGGTCTGTAAGGCCTTCCATTTTAAATTGAGTTCATATTTCTGAGATAAAAATCTGCTCAGGACTGGTATTTGGCATACAGTAGAGTTAGGACTGGGAGGAAATTTATATAAAGCCTGTGAACAATCCATTCATGGGTGTGCCTGAGTCATAGGAACACAAACAGAATCGCAGAAAAGTGTCTTCAAACAATGAATTCCCCACCTCATTCTTTTAGTTAGTGCTTTTTGGAGTCTAAATAACTTTGTATTTAAAAAATAAACTGGTAAAGATGAAAATTCCTAAAGTGCCTGAATCATCATTGCTCGTGGGTGGCAGAAATTGAGGGTGATTTCAAATTTTAAAAAAACCCTTAATTGTTGCATATGCAAAACCATCTCAAAAGATTGTTGTTTTCCAAGTAGAATTAGTTTGCTTGTGAGGTACATGTAGTTGCTAGTTAAATCTAAGCAGTTAGAAAGGAGACCTTTCAAGTTCTGCATGGTACATCTGTGAACTAAAAATTGAGACCTCACACTGCCACATAATTAACTTTTCCCCAGCATCGCTTTTTTGGTCCATGTCCCATCATTTCAAAGATGTGTCCATTTGAAAACCTGGAAAAAGGCTACTTTTAAACATGGATCTTTCACAGGCAGGCAGTTTAGTTCTAGATCTAAAGTACATGCAAAAAAAGATGTAAAAAGTTGCAGTTGCAAACTTAAGCACTCAGAAGTTAGGAAAACCAGAATTAAAATTGCCTGTGCAATCTTAACTTGGCCCTACTGAAGTATGTGTGTCAGAGCAGGAATGGAATCCACTTCTTCGGGAACTGAGCTCTGTGCCTTTAAACACAAGAGGCCTGTCTCTTCCTGCAGCTCCCTGCCTCAGTCAATGTCTGTCCTTAATCTTGCACAGCCAACCTTATTTCTGACATTTAACTTTTTAGCGCTAGACTTTCCAACTTTAATATTATTTTTAACAGTTTTGTATCTAGTTTCCTGGGGTTTTAAAAAAGCAAATTGGGTGGTGGGAAATTTTATTGTACAGAACCAATAGATTATGCATAATTTGTTGGACAGCAGACCAATGTCAAATCAGATCCTTGGCTTTGTTCCTGGTTTTGGAGAATAGTGTCTAGCTGTTAGATGTTGTAGCTAAGCATATAGGTTTGTTTGGCACATTCATTCTGAAAGCCCTTGTGGTTAAATACATGAGACCTGAATTCTGTTCTCAGCACTGCCAGAAGTGAATTTGTACAACCTCTGAGTTACTTCAGCTGCAAAACTGGGGGAGATATATTTGTCTGCCTTTAAAGGTAAAAGGTCTTGATCAATGATAGGAAAGTACTGAGAATTATTAAAGCCAGTCAGGAAAAGAGCTGAGACTAGAAATCGTGATGTTCTCCTGGAGTCCATCCTAGCCAAAGGGTATTTTGTAGTTGCTGCTTTGTGTTTTGTCCAGATTTATGGATGGACCTTTGTGGGGCTGGGGCCATGCTCAGTGCAATTGACACATAGCAGCTCCCTGGATCTTACACCTAGAACTTGCACAAATGGGAGTTGGGTATCTTAATAGCCATTTTTATCTCTGATAATCTCCTCTAAAATCTTTCCTACTGTAGGTATCTAATGGATGACCCGAATGTCCAAATGTGAGATTGGGGCAATCTATTATAAGATAAAGTTCTTATACTTGAAAATTGGACATTCTTAAGTAACATGGTTAAGATTATAGTTCTTTTTCTTTCTTCTGGAAACAAGTTTTTAAATCTTTTCAGATAGTATCCACACCATGTTGTAGTAGTTCACAGCAGTGCTGCAATAATCCTACTTTAACCCTAGATCAGACAGGTATGTTTTGAAATTGACTTTCTTCCACAATTTCTGTGATAGAACTATATGAACTATTCCATTTTTTTATTTCAAAGCCGGGTACAAGCACACAGGGCCCTTTGCTTCTACTTGTTTCCATTTGCAGCAGGAGATTTTGTGGGCAGGGATGGAGAGCCTCAAAATGAAAAACATCTGTAGAGAACAATATACCAAAATATTCTTGTGGTTTTCCATGAATAACTGTGTTCATGCATATTTTAGTTATAGCTTGGGTTTTCTGTGGTTAATTAAAACATCTGGCTTTAATTTTTCATGTACTGAAGTCTGTCATTTATTAGCTGGATCTGTTGAATAGTGTATAATTACACCCTCACTTCATCACAACTGCAAGCCAGAACTATTTTTCCAGGACCTTTTAGGGGTGATTTTATGGCGTGGGACAATTAGAATTGTACCATCGTGTGTGTGTGTGTGTGTGTGTGTGTGTGTACACAAGTGATTCCTTGTAGCATATAACCCCATGTTAAAAGAAGCAGTTCAGATATAAAATCAAGTATACTATTGTTGAATTGCCAGGCTAAAAAGCAGAAAAACTAGTTGGATAGAAAATCTATAAAAGAAAACTGCTGTGAATATAAAAGTGAAGAGTAAATTTAAATGGTATTACTCTGTTTACGACAAAAGCGAGCTAACAGTTGGCCGGATTCTGTCTCCTGTACTTACATTGAGTTGTACCTTACTCTGCAATTAATCCCATTTCTTTCCATGAAGTGCTTCTGGAGTAAGGTACTGTTTAATGTGAGCAAGAGTGGCAGAATCTGGCCCAGAGTAAATCGGGTTGGAAGTCTGGTGACTTTTATGGGGATCTGTGGATACCCTTCCCTGGAAATTTTAAATATGTAGTCTTGCCAATCTTTTGCATTTAAAAGGCCAGATATTGCTCTTCAGAAGCCTATTAATGAGCCAATAATAAAAGGGGTACAATTTTTTGACAGGGAAACTCAAACATTGATATGGTACATTGTTTTCAGTCATTTGTATTACAGTAGCACCTGGACACCCTAACTCAGAGCAGGGCCACATTGTGCTTGGCAGCGTTCATACATGGATGGGACTTTCACTAGCCTAACTTTGCTCCCATCCAGACTAATGGTAAAACTCTCATTGACTTCCATGGGAGCAGAGTTAAGCTAGCGCTGAGGGCTTTTGCAGTTTTCACCCATGTAATAAGAGATGGTCCCTACCCCAAAAGCTGACAGTCTAAATAGATAAGTCAGACAAAGGGAGGGACAGCCACGGCCTGTGGGAGTCCGCCGGGAGAGCGGCACAGTACAGAGGGCTGGGCTGGGAAGTGATGTGCTCCAGAAATTCTGTAAGCACAGTGTTCATATTCTCTGTTTATATGCTACTCTTGAAGTGCAAGTGAAATGAAACAAGATCCTCCTGCTGGATGTCCCTCCACAACAAGCAGTGAAGCAGAAGAGGGAAAGTATTGATTGACGAGAGAGGGAGTAATTTCACAATATGTATCAGTTCCAATGTCCACTCCAGAGCGGAGTTAAAATTGCTTAGGAGGGGAAAAAGAGAAACAATTAAAATGACTAATAAAAATGTGGGTGCCTGCCAAGACAACTCATGTTTTAAACCACAGGATACAGAGTAGATAGCACTAAAAATATAACCTAGGGACTTCTGCAAAAATTTGGAGTTTACCCTGGTAAATAAATAAAATTAAAATTAAAATCAAACCAGGGCATAAATCAGTTTTATAAAATTCACTAGCTTATGGTAATGAGTCTTTTTTTTTTTTTCCTCCTTGTTTTCCTTTCCATTCCTTTATTCTTTCTCCCCTTCCATTACCAAACCCATTCCTTCTCTCTGTTCTGTCATCGTGCCTTAGAATTCCTCACAGAGAGTGGGCTACCGCAGGGCAGGGTCAGACATGCATTCTGTTTCTTCCTCCTCCATCTGTACCCAGTCAGTGGAGCCTTTCCGTGGGAGTGGTTTTTTTCTTCTGCTACTGCTGAGGCAGCTGAATGCGCCTCTGGAACGCTACATCTTAGCTGGACTGCTTACTACATCGTTCCTACTACCTCCTCTTTTAGGCCTTGTCTAACCTCGACAGTTGTACTGCTTTCAGTACGTAAATAACATAGCGCTTTCAGCAGAGTGCATTCACGTTTGGCTGCTGTTGCTGATGCAGTGTGTCTTCTCAGGAGCAGTTTGCACTGACAAAAGATGCATGGCACTGTGAGTTGGCATCCCTGTGTCCCTTGCTCCACCATCTAGTGCACTATCTTGTGGAAAACTTTGCAGCGTATTTGAGACTGCCACCATGTAATGTGAAATACCACCACTTCTCTCAGGGATTTATGGGAATTTGATCTCCAGCTCCCACAAATCCCTCCATTCCATTTTATGATCTTTTTTTCCCATGCTGTTTTTCCTTCTCACTGCCATCTTGCTGTCAGAAACATGGCTGCTATACCAATCAGCAAAGTAGTCTTGTCCATTTCAAGGATCGGGCAAGGTATTCTTTTGTATTTGTGGAACCACAGCAGCTGCACATATAGTGGGGATAGTGAGGTTGAATGGAAGATAGACAGTGAATGAAGCAGACCAGCTGTTGCAGGTATTTACTGAGCAACTGCACAGTTCACGCAGGCCCTGCAGCACACAGAAACCAAGATGAGAGCTGTTCTGAGGGTGGAGAAATAAGTGGCAATCACTGTCTGGAAACTTGCTGCCCCAGATTGCTATTGGTCATTGGGCAGTCAGTTTAGGATTGGTAAATCTATGGTAGGGGCAGTTGTCATCCAGGTGTGTAAGGCAATTAAGTGTGTTCTGCTGGCCATGCTAGGCAGTGTCCAGGAAATAATAGATTGAGTCGATTAATTGGGCTTCCCTAACTGTGGTGGGATGATGGATGTGGGAAGTGTCTTCCACACCCTGCCTTGTCTCAGAGCACATAAACTGAAACGGGTACATCTCCATAGTTACGCAAGCACGCTGGTGGATCATCAGCGACTCGTCACGGACATCAGTGTGGGGTGGTCAGTGACGGTGCGTGATGCTCACATCTTTAGGTACATTGGTCTTCTTGAAAATGTGAAAGCAGGAGCACTTTTCCTAGACCATCCTATTGACATTAATGGGGTTGTGGTACCATTTGTGATGGGAAAGCTGCAAGGAGGGACATCTGGGTCTGTTTCAAGAGCTGTGGGATTTCTTGATGCAGCTCTTGATCCTCCTGTCTTTTCTTCATGGTCTTTCGGTCTGTCCTCAAGCATACACTCATGCCATTCCCAAGTCTCATGGGCTCCAGACTGGGCAGTCTGGACCAGTTTGAGAAACATGTAATCTTTTGTACTTTTTAAAAACATCTTACCATGCTGAGCTGATCAGCAGGTCTAGGAGAGACATTACTCAAAGATACCCCAGCTGAGGTCACTGATATACTGAGCCATTGTTAGGTATTGGGGGGTCTAGATACTGGGTGATTTTCAGGATAGTGTAGTAAAGACTGCTAAAGTTATGACAGGCAATAGTGATCCCATAAGAGATGTTGACCAAAACTGTCTCAAAGGGAAGGTAAAGGGAATTGTTTGAGAAGGAAAGAAGACATCCTGGGCCATATTCTACTAGGATCTTCGCAGCAACAATCTCCAAGATTGGTGAGGGAAAGTGTCTTACCATGGCTGGAAAAATAAGGCAGCTCTGCTTAGAAATGTCTAGGCAAATGGTACTGGCTGGAAAAGTTCTAGGAAATTGTGCCAATAGACCACAAAGCTCTGTGTGCCAAGATCAACATGCTTTATTTTTGTTACTGTGTTGCATGGTATTGCATTTTATTGGTTCAAAGCAAGCATGTTCTGTGCAGCCATGAAGGTGCTCATTCATTGCTCCTGTAATTTAAAATCTTAAATGTTAAGCAAACATTTTGATTCTGTTCTGCAAAATTTCTAATTCTTGTTTTTGGATTATTGCCCAATACTGACGGTTCAGGCTCTTAAATAAAGCGGCTAGTTCATAACAGAAATCCTTTGTCTCCATGTGCAGACTGCCATCATTTTAAAAGCGAGTGGGTGCAGGGGAGGGGAGGAAGAGGATAAGGATGTTTGGGGGGGAAGAGGGGGCGGTCCTGGATTAGGTAAACAAAATGGCCCACATTACAGAGGCAGTCCTATACCTACATGAGTCCCCTTCCTCAGGGTTTACGTAGCTCTGTGGGTCCAGCTGGGTCTCAAAGAGCGGCCGCTGACTCTCGGTCACGGTACTAGCCATGTTCCCGTCCTCAGTGACCTCCTCAGTTGCTAGTTCCAGGGTGCTTCCACTGCAGGTTGCCATTTTTGTTGAAGGGAAGGTAATGGGATCCTGGCTCATTATGATATCAAGTTGTAACAGAGGAAGTCTTGGGAACTGTACTAGATGTAAGTAAGCCTAACGCAGCTCCTTTCCCTCTGCCTGACGTTGGCCCTCATCCCTGCCGTATCCCTGGGTTTCCATGCCCTTCACAATTCCCTCATCCATTTTTATTCCTATGGAAATTTCGCAGCTCTGCCAGCATCCATTGCTCCCCCACAGGCTGAGGAAATCTAGGCCCTCTTTCTTAGACCATGCAGCAGCATGAGGCGTGGTGGATCCATTCCTGGACAGGGTGTGCTTGCAAAAGTGGGTAACAGTAAAAGACGCATTTCCAAAACATGCTGGAAATTTTAAATGGGAAGTGAGCTTCCAGTCACAGTGACCCTTGGGCAGCATAGGTCAAAAATTTGTCCAGAATGGTCATTGTTGTAGGGACAGTTGCATAGTGGGTTTGTTGCTGGAGGACTGCTTACACCAGTACAGGGTGCTTCTGCATCCACACAAGCTTTGTGCTTGTAGAACTACATCAGTAGGGGACCTGTCACTTGGGGAACTGGTTTAACTTGTCAGCAAAAGTTGAAGATTTGTCAGCATGACTCAAAATTGAGTGTGGATGTATGCAAGGTTGTGTGGGCAGAAGGAAAGTTTTGCTGGTAAAACTTTGTAATGTAGACCATTCCTTACTCATACCTCTTCTTATATATCTGTAGTAACCATGCTTTGGCCATTTGCTGTGTTTTGCTTCAGGATAATAAGAATTGGAATAGTAGAGTTTGGGAGAGATGGAGAGGCAAAGAAGGGTTCCCACTATCCTATATTTGAGTTTGCTCTTTGTCTGCTATTGGACTTAGGCTCTCCAAGTTTTTAGTTATAAAATCTCCAAAACTCCTGTTGAAGCTCTATAGTACGTACTGTTCAGTTTCTCCTAGGAATTGTGGAAGTTTTATAAAACATAGTGGAAAGGAGAAGGATTTCCTTTTGATAAAAATAGGCTTCATTAACTAAAGAGACAGAATACCTATGAAGTTTAGTTCTGTGGAGTTAGTGAGAATCATCATGTTAAGAAATGTTTGTAGCATCCCTCTTATTCATCAATTTGTGGAGATTATATTCTGTGGAACATATAATAGCCAAACTGCCAGAAGGAGATTAGCTGTAAATGGTGGTGATAGGTAAATATTCATAAAAGTAGTTATATTTAATTGTGGATTAATTTCCTTGGCAGGTCAGCAAGTTAGTCTTCAGCCTTGGATATCGGTGTCCTTTTTGTAAATGAAGGCCGCTATAAAGTGAGCATCGCAGATCTCCTGTTCAGCACTGCAGGTATTTACTCACACTAGCATCAATAAAATAGTGGCTGAACTAAGCTCCATTATAGTTCCTTTCACCCTTATATCTCCTTTAAAGGTGAATTACAATAGCATCAACATTTTTTTTTTGCCCTTTTGCTTCTCCTTTTGTCTATTATAAAAATGGGCCAACAAATGTGTATCTGGTATAAAATATATTTCTCTGCCTATCTTTTTATATATATACATCCGAAATCTCAGGTCTTTGCTTCCCTCTTTCTGCTGAACTGCCCTTGCAGTTTTGGAGTTTGTTAATGGTGATGTCGCATGTTCTTGCAATCTGAGTGCAATTTTCGCTCCCTTCATGCTCCTGGTTAGTTGGAGGCACCACCTATGGGTGCCCTCAAAAATATCAAGTTTCTCTAGCAAAGAGTGGGAAGTAAAGACCTAGTATTTCTTATATTTAAAAAAAAATGTTTACGTTATAAGAAGGCACAATTGTTTTTTATTTTGATCCACAGTTCACCTTTTTAGAAGCTAATAGAAACCATTTTATATTTTATTTGAAATTGGATGATTCTTTTAGAAAATAGAGTAATTACATTAAGTAGTCTTTCTTACTGTTTCATTTATCCTGAAATTAGTCCAGAGGCACTTGCTATGTAGCGAGAGGAAAGACTTTATGGAAAAACTTGTGTTATAAAGCAAATTACAGTTTACAGAGTTTATATCTGGTAACTTGAGACCTGATCTGCTATGCTGATTTTTTATAGTGTTTATTGTAAATACAAGTTATAGTGGAACCAATTAAATGAGAGGTTATTTTAAAGCTGCAGTTTGATTATATATTATAGTAGAATAACTGCCGTTCTTTCCAAATTAATTAGCTGTGTCTACTTATTAACTAGGACATTATACTCTTTTCTGAGTCTTATGCCTGCTGAACGTATTAAGTCCGTGAAATTTATTCCTCTCATGAATGTTGTTTGGAAATTTTTTTTTCACATTTGTCTTTTACTGTGTATGTTACAGTTTGAAAGGTACCTATGAGTACATAGGAAAACACATTTTACTTTTACAGGGTTTGCTTAGAATATAATGTTGACCTGAATCTCATTCTGTGTGAGTAAAATTAAACAGGCTATTACAAATCTCTTAGCACAGTAAAAAAAAATATATATATATATAATTGCGTGTAATACAGGCAAGTAGAGGCTGGACTTTGGTAATAGACATGCTTATAATTTTCTCCCTATTTAAAGGAAAGTTCCTGTGCTGTTTTCCTCCTCTTTTTGATAACCACAGAAAAAACTTATTTGGAGTACATATAGTGCTCATCTTACAAACTCTTAAGTTGCCTTAGATAACTATGCAACACTACTTCTCTCTCTCTCTCTCTCTCTCTCTCTCTCTCTCTCTCTCTGAGAATTTGTAAAATACCCATCATTCTGTGTGCTTTATTTACATTATTTAGAGGGTGTTCTCTATATTTAATGTAAGAATATTGCTGTTACTGATTTTAACATTATCTTGGGTAAATTGGGAAGTGTTTAAGGACAAAAAGTTAAACAAGGAAATGACAAAGCAGTACTTTACCTCCCAAATAAATGTTCTTAAATCTCTATTGATCTGAATGGCTTATCTATGTAGTCCCTGCAGAGCTGCTATTTTAATAATTCCAACAAGTAATGCAGCCTAAGGACATGCATCATGACAAGATAAGATTTTGCAGCTAAGGATCAGCATGATATTTCTACAATTAGTAAGAAATGCAAGCAGTTTATGCATACCCACTAGAATTTAAAAGCTGCTGCTATTCCCTGTATCTGTGAATATGGTTCTCATCTTCCTGGGCCCAATTTTCTGGTCCAACCAAGCTGTCCTTAACACAGAATGCTGGAAAGGGGCAAAGGCAGCTTTACAATACCTTTGTAGCTCTTTGATTCTGGGGCTGAATAAGGGCCAGTCTCAGGGTTACTCTGACTTAGTGTCATAAGAAGACAGCCTTAATAAGCCATTTCAGCAGCTGAGAATAGCTGGAGAATAGAGAATTTCCATCCTTTCTCCTATTCCAGGCTAATTCCCCAAGGTAGTATAGAGCTGCTAAGCTGGTTCTGGTGCCATTCCCCACACGCAGTAGGAAATCCCAGTTTGAGAGATCTGTCGGTTTTATTGTCCCTCTGTGTTGCTGGCATGATGTAAAAGGACTGTATATTGTAACAGAACTGACCTACCTGTCTTGACACATGCCATTAGGCATTTTTTGGCTTCCTTGCATTATTTCATATTTAATCTCGTAATCTAAGTGCCTTAAAATGCCTTACTGTTTAATTATCAGTGATTTAGTCAGTTTCCAGTCAATCCAGTTTCAATCCAATGTAATTTTTTTATAGTCAGTTACAGTTCTGTGGATTTTTCTGACTGTATTGTTGGTGGCAGCAGTCAGCTCACACTAAGAGCTAAATGAGTTTCCATCTGGTGTTACTACTGGCTGAACAGGAATAAAATTTGTTCAATGTTTTACAAAGCAAATATGATATTCTGATGTTAAAATTGCTGTTAAAAGCAAGACGGAAACTTACAAATTTATTGAGCCAGATTCTGCAGCCTCTCATTCACATCTGTATAAACAAGGAGGAAATCAACATACTCCTGTGAAGTTACTCTGTCCTTCTAGTAATGTAACTGAGATAAACATCTTGTTTTGACACCTTGTGTGTGTTAACTACTTCTGTTGTTTCTGTGCAAGACACAAGCACATGGTTTCATCTGAAACGCTATCAGGCCAAACAAAAACTTCAGATGTCATGGGATGGTATGATCCTTGAATACTATGAATAGAGATGTGTGAAATTTCTTTTTATAATTTTATTTTTTTAATTTCCATTTTATTTAATTTTATTGTGGAAGGCTATAGGCTGGGAGGTAGCTTGCAAGGTGAGCTCATCCTGCATTCACCCCACAATGGCAGCTCTTGTTGGGTTGCCAACCTTCTGGGGTTGTCCTGGAGTCTCCAGGAATTAAAGATTAATCTTTAATTAAAGATTGTCATGTGATGAAACCTCCAGGAATGTGTCCAACCAAAACTGGCAACCCTAAGCTCCTGTCCAGTGGGGCTTGCTCTGTCTCACCACGCTGGGCGTTGCAACATGGCGCATGGGGTTGCAGTGCTTCTCAGGTTTTGTCTGGCCACACCCCGTCGTCATGATTGGGGGGAGAGGGGTAGACAGGTCAAATTTGAGTAAGTGGCGCTGTGACCCTGTGTGCCGGGTTGCAATGCTACTCACTCAAATCTGAGCAGTGCAGCCCTATGCACCAGGTTGCAATGCCCAGAGTGGGGAGCTGGGCCCAGTCCCCTGGGACAGTAGCTGCTGCTGTTGAGTAAGTTCTTAGTTTTATTTCATCTTATAGGTTTTCGATATTTTGTTTCTCATTAGCAAAAACCATGGAGTTCTATGAATATGTAGTGTAATATTAGACAGAATGCTGACGTTCAAAGAGCACATCAAGAAATTTGAAAAAGAAAGTGAACTCCAGGAATTGTGTACTCCAGAAACTGGCCAAAATGAAATTAGGAGCTCACCGCAAAATACTTTGATCATCTAGTCTTGCCCTGTGTTACTGTGCCCCAGTATGATCACACTCGAGCCATGCACACAAAGTGGATACTGAACTCAATCTGCAGGATCATCTCAGGGACTTTAAAACTGGCTCCCTACACTATTTCCTATATTGCCTCATGGGGACTGCAACACCATCATTGAGGCAGGATGCCTTCCATAAAAAGAAGCGACAAAACCAGGTTCGTGACCCAAGATGTCCTCTGCATGGGCACATTCAGCTACTCAGGAGGCTGAAGTCCAGAAAGAGCTTTGCCTCTGAAAATCCCTTACTCCAAAATACCATTGTGGAATGGTGGGAAATGGCCATGATCTTGAAGAACTTGGTTCCATCAGAACAACTCCTTCCAGACCTTGACCTCAAATACAATTGACCTCAAATGCTGGTCCCTACACCGAGTGAGAGCTGGAGTGGCAAAGAGTGGTGACAATATGAATATGATGAAGGACCACAAATGAAAATGTGGAGAGCCTAGACAAATACTTGAACACTGCTTGATGGAGTGCCCCTGTTAACATCTTGTACCCCTGCGGGACTATTCGAGATAAGTGACAAGACCAGATCTTGGCTGCATTTTTGGAGTGACAAGCTATGATGATGATGACTTCTGTTGTCATGACTGTAATTTTACATCAAGATGCTGATGAAGTGAAGCATTATTAGAACGTGCAGAGTAATATGCAGTCCAATTAAAAACGCTTTCCTGAACTCCCCTCTCAGCTCCATGTGGTGGTTTCATCAGATCAAAGTTGAGGCTCCTTGTCTGGGCAATATCAAGACTTCCTTGCTGCTGTTGACTCTGCTGTGCCTGTTCTGTAGTTAAAAAGTTTCCAGGGTTGACAGTCTGGTCCCTTTAATGAGCAGAAACATTTCAAATAGGGAAGGGAAAAAACAATTTTTCTGCATACATTTTATAGTTCAACACTGTCACAGAGTAGTGCTGGGCAGGCCTCCAGAAGGTTTTGCAATTTGATGTGGCTAAGCTCTGGAAGTCTGAGTGCTTTCCCCAGCTGTTGGAAAGGAAGCAACAGTGAGTAAACGCAAACAGCTCCCCTCACCCTTTTGATCGTCTTGTATAGAACCAGTGGCCTGGTAGTGTCTGTCAATGCTGAGAACTCAGGCAGCTGTTCAGATGAATAGGTTATTGTGTTTTGGGGCTGCTTTGGTCAGAGCTATTGTGGAATACCTCTGAGACAGGAAACTGTGAAGTTTTGCTCAGGACATGCAGAACTGTGAACCATTGTTACCTCTCTGCCTCTGCAAGTGAGAGCTTTGCTGCTGCTAAGCTTTGTGTCAGCTCCCTGACACTGCAGCCTTATTGCCTGGCCAGCCAACTCCTCGGGACTCTGCCAGTCTAAACCTTGCCTTGCAGGCAACAATTGGTGAACCCCAGTTCCCGAGTTCCCCGCAGACGTCTCCTTGCAATGTCCAGTCCCTCTCACTGGGAACACAGAAATTAAGTTCACTGCCTCCAAAGAGG
The DNA here is from genome assembly GCF_026122565.2 of Emydura macquarii macquarii. Taxonomy (NCBI): domain Eukaryota; kingdom Metazoa; phylum Chordata; order Testudines; family Chelidae; genus Emydura; species Emydura macquarii. Next base: position 5,962,899 of record NW_027133265.1, read on the forward strand.
CAGAGCACACACTAGCCTGTTAGTGAAAAATCCACCCTTTCCTCTGGTGTAGACAGTGCTAGGTTGATGGGAGAATTCTCCCATAGGGAGTCTTATTCAATCGCCCTGAAGGACTGATGGCCTAATGTGTTCTAAAGTGATGAGGAGTAAAGGGAAGAATGTAGCCATAATGTTAAGAGGAGAAAGTCCAGGATACACGTCTTAACACACTTAAACCCACCTTCACCAAACAAGGACACTTCACCAGAGAAGTAGATGGCATCATGGAATAGGCCACTCAAAAATCCTCAGAGAACCTGCTTCAATACAGGGGGAAAAAACTGCTCCGACAGAACACCCCTAGTTGTCATCTACCACCACTATAGAACCCATTCAGGGTGTCATTAAACAATTCCAACACATGCTCAGTGGGGACCACATACTGTAAGAAATCTTTGAAGCCCAAAAGAGGGGGTTAGGGAAACAACCCCTCCGCCTTGCCAAGCTCCTCATCATCAGAAGCAAGATCCCCATAGATCAGCACCCCCAACTCAAAATGGCACCAGACCCTGCCAGAACAACAGATGCAAAAGCTGCAGACAGATCTCCACTGCTACAATGATCAATACTCCCCCACAACACAGCTTTCAAAATCCCTGGGTCCTGCACATGCCCATTACAACATGTTATTGTGTACCTCATCCAAGTGCACTAAATGCTCCAGGAACAACCATGTGGGTGAAATGAGACAATCGCTATGCTCTTGAATGAACTCACTCTGAAAATGATAAAAGACAAAAACACCACATCACCTGTGGATGACTTTTCACAAAAAAATCACTGCATGTCTGACCTCTCAGTCCTCATCCTTAAAGGAAAGTTGCACAACACCTTCAAAAGGAGCCTGGGAGCTTAAATTCCTAACTTTGTTAGACACTAAAATCATGGACTTGATGAAGACATGGGATTTATGGCTCATTACAACAATCTGTAACCCACTAACTTTCTTTTGTTCTGTGACCTGCAAAGGTGTTAACTGACCACATTACCCTGAATGATCTCTTACAACATTTTAGTTCCTTATGATTAACAAGTTGTTCCATCTTCTATTTACCTGTGACACTCTGAGTACCTTTCCCACACCTGAAGAAGAGCTCTGTGTAAGCTCAAAAACTTGCTGCTTTCACTAACAAAAAGTGATCCAATAAAAAATATTTCACCCATCTTCTCTATAATATTAAGAATTCACAGTGGCTTTAAACCACTTTTCTCTAAGTGGAGGCCTACTGGTTTTGCATAACAATGAAGGAGATCAAGATTCAAATCCTATTCTTAGCCTCATTTCTCTGACTGGCAGAGGGTCTGGGAGATATAACTATTTATCTCTCAAAAAGACTATCAGTTGCATTTCAAATGTTTCTTTCCTTTTTGTATTCATTCTAAAAGTGCAATATTTCTTGCCTTAATTTTTCCATACCTGCCTTATTTTGACAAAAAATGATCATACTTTCACACACATCACAATTGGGTTTTTTTCCCAAAGGAATATGGAACTTGCACTCTCTGTTAACTTGTTTTGTATCCCAGTTTCATCTAAGATTCCAACACAGTCTTCAGAACTGCAGCTAGTTTGTTAGGCTGTGTTTATACTGACGGGGGCAAATTCAATGCCGCCACATCGATCTTTCTGGATCGATTGAGCGGTCAGTATAGACCCGCTCAGTCGATCAGGAAGTCGATTGAGTAAATCCACCCCTCAAGAAGCGTAGCGCTGCGTCAACGGGAACGCTATTCCTGTCAGCGCAGCACAGTGTGAACAGCACGCGGAAGGGAAGTAGAGCAGTCGACGTGAGTTGTGCAAACCACTCTGCATAGTTTGCGTAACTCCCGTTGACTGCCACTGAATCGCGAGCTAAGTGTAAACCAGCCCTTAGTTAACTGTTGTCATTACCTCATGTGCTTGAAAGAATAATGAATGCTGGGGTTGGGGCTGTGTATTGAAAGGAAGTACATGTGTGGATGAAAATTGGTAACTTGTTGCTGGATTTATTTTCCTTTCTCCAATATATAATTCAAGTCTAAAGGAGAGGCCTCACTGGGACTTTTTTTTTAATAGGAAGGTTCTTTTTTGAGCTTAACTATTTGACAATGTAATTTGAAATCTAACATTTCTATAAGGTGGATGCACAACTGGTTGAAGAACCATACTCAAGAGTAGTTATCAGTGGCTTGCTGTCAAACTGGGAGGACGTATCTAGTGTGTTTGTGCAGGGTTCTGTCCTGGGTCCAGTACTAGTCAGTATTTTCATTAATGTCTTGGATAATGGAGTGGAGAGTATGTTTTTAAAATTTGCACATGACATGCTGGGAGAGCCTACAAGCACTTTGGAGGATGGATTAGAATTTAAAACGATCTTGATAAATTGGAGCGTTAGTCTGAAATGATCAAGAGGAAGGCCAATAATGACGAAAATCAAACACACAACTAAAAACTGGGGAATAACTGGCTAGGCAGTAGTGCTGCAGAAAAGGATCTGGGAAGGGGGATTATAGTGGATCAAATTGAATATGATTGAATATGAGCCAACAACATGGTACAGTTGTGAAAAAGGCCAGGATCATTCTGGGGTCTATTAACAGGTATGTTGTATGTAAGACCTGGGAGGTAATCTGCTTTACTCAGAACTCAGGAGACCTCATTAGGAATACTGGATCCAGTTTTCAGTGCCACACTTCAGGAAAGATGTGACCAAATTGGATAGAGTCTAGAGGAGAGCACCAAAAGGATAAAAGGTTTAGAAAACCTCATCTGGGTGGAAAGATTTAAAAAATTGGTTATCTTTAGTCTTTCCAAAAGAAGATGAAGGGTGAGGGGACCTGTTTAAGTTTTCAGATATGTTAAGGGCTGTTATAAAGAGGACTGTGATCAATTGTTCTCCATGTCCACTGAAGGTAGCACAAGAAGTAATGGGCTTAATCGGTGGCAAGGGAGACTTAGGTTAGATATTAAGAAATCCTTTCTAACTATAAGGATATTTAAGTACTGAAGTAGGTTACGAAGGGAGGTTGTAGAATCCTGTCATTGGAGGTTTTTTAGAATAGGTTAGACAAAAATCTAACAGATTTGGCTACATATACGAAGTCCTGCCTCAGCAGGGGAACTGGATTAGATGACCTCTCGAGATTCCTTCCAGCACTACATTTCTATGATTAACTTAGAGGGAAATGTTGCATGACATCTATATTATGTTTATAGTTCCAGTTGAAAAACTTGGCTTTATAAAGAAATGTGATGCTTCATTTAATTTCACTTCTGTACTTGATAACAGACTTGCTTGACTCCCCATGACTATTGTCTCCCCTTACACCCTCAGAACAAGCAAACAAAGCTCTCCACAGTTACATCAGGACAGGCAGTTGCTGGGACATCCCTCCCAGATGTACCACTCTGAAAAGTAATTCTGCATTATCAGATGGTACAAAAGCTGCTCTGCTGAAGCTTTGGAAACCAGGGTGGAATTTTCAGGAGCGCCCTGCATTGGCTTTACTCTGCTCATGTTATAGTCAATGGGAGTTTTACTATTAATTTAAATGAAAGCAGAGTTAGAGAAATACTGAGTGCTTTAGAAAATCCCACCTTCAAAATTCATGAGCTGTGTCAGACTGTAGACTGATATCTTCAAATGCTGAGATGCAGGAAGTGGAAAGACTCCTCCTGAGGTCCATAATACCTTATTGAGAGAAATGAAGTTACTTTTCTTGTGACTTTTTCTCAAAAGATTATAGCTTTTAGTGTTATATAAAATAACCAATACCCTGCAAATCCTGGTTTCTAATACTTGCCCATTGATGTGGAGGTAGAGAATGGTTACAAAACTGTTTTTAATTGAGCTGTAAAAATTTCAAACCACAACAGGATGAAGTAGTTTAAAATGTATAATCAAAGACCCTGGGGAAGATGAATTCATAACTTTACAGAAATTTCATTTCAACGAGTCACAGATACATGCTTCTCTTCAAATGACCTCACACAACTGTTAGAAAATACACTCATTGAAGTCCAAAGTCCATTGAAATCCAGTGAGAGTCTTTTTCCATTGACCTGGATGGGGCTCCCAAGAGCTAAGACAAGTAGTCCTCTAGGGCCCATTTTAAAAAAAAACAAAAAACCTTATTACGAGTGCCTCAATTTTGGGTGCCCAACTTGAGACACATAAGATTTAATTTTTGGAGGTGCTAAGCACTTGTAGCTTCAATGGGAAATATCAGGTCTTAGATGATAAAGTTGGGCACCCAAAAATGGAAGTACCCAAATTTAGTGGATGCTTTTGCAATAATTTGTCTTACCCACTTTATGCTTGTTTTACCACTTGTAAAATGGGGATAATGCCAACCTTTGAAAATGACTGATTCTTGGATAAATCATGCTGTGTAAATCCAAAAAAAATTTACTTTCTCTTGTACCAAGTTGAATATTAACTCAACTACATGCTTTATATTAGACTTACAATCAAGCTTTTTATGATAGTGTCATCTTTTTCTCTATCAGTACCCCAAGCCTTGTGTTATTTGTTGTCCTTTTCTTTTTGCTTTTTTCTGTTTAAAAATATATTTAACATAGGTTGCTAATGTGCATCATGTAGGGTATGGAGGGCTAGCATTGCCTAGCAGTTAGCGCACCTGTTCTCCAGCCCCTTTCTCTCTGATGGGGTTGGAGGTGAGGGTGCAGAGGGTGGGGGCATAGGCGTGTCAGCTTCCTGTCCCTATGCCTGAAGTATTTTGGCTTCAACTTGCATGTAAGTCCTTTGCCCCAAAACTGTTCCATCTGCCCCTTCCAGGTAACTTCTAAATAAGTTTAGAAATAGAATTTTAGTGAGTCATACTGTCTGCAAAGCCACTATAGATAGATGAACCTTATAGAGAATAACTAGACACTAGAGAAACTCTCGTAGTCATCACTTTTTTAAAGAAAAGTTTTATTGTAGCTAAACCAAAGAAAACAAAAAATGTGCTACCACGATGAGGTGCTTCCAAGTAAATTTTATTTGCAATTTTATTAATCTCCAACAGGTCTGAGCCCTCCATGTATGCACAATAACATAAAATAATCTAAAAGCAAGCTTCACCTCAAGTGCTTAAATAACTGACTGACTCACTTGATGGGGAATTGATCAGTTCTAATGGAAGCGGTGAAAGCTTCAGGTCTGGTGTTTTATACAGCTGTCCATCATGTGGTGTTTCCCAGGGATACCCAGGTTGGTGAGGCACTGCACTACCACCTGTCCTTAGCTTGAGAAAGCCTTGTCTGTACCTGCCGTGGGTCAGCTCCCTCATTCCACCAGCCACAGGTGATACAAACACTCCCACTTAGGCCTATGCAGGCCATGATCTCTCTTTGCAGATTAGTGATAGGCACTTTCCAACCCCTGAATTCTCTGATCATCTTCCTGGAGTGTCAAGCCCCTGATCCACGGGATGCCTGCAATATTCACAGATTCGTGGCTTACAAAGAAGTGATACATCCCAGCTTACCACTTTCACCTGAGATCGCTGTTTCCTTGACACAGAGATATGTCTAGAGTGATAAATAAAAGTTTATTTAACAAAATAGGGAGATTCCAGTGATAGCAAATAGAAGTATTGGAAACAAATAGTTTCATACAAAATAATAAAGCATGCATTCTAGAACCTACGTTTCCTTAACTAGGTATTTTCATGTCTTATAGAGCAATGCTCACCCAATGTCCTTCCAGAGTTTTACAGCCAGGCTGGCCTGTGATCTTCTGTTCATGAGACAAGTCATAGTGTCTGCTTGTCACCTCGCTAAAGAGGCCAGGTTACACCCCCAGATATACTCTAACAATCTATTGTCTTTACTTGTAAACAGGTTCCCTTCCTGCTGTTCCTTTTTTCCTCTCCTTGATTTTGCAATCTCCTTGATTAGCATCAGGTTCAGTATGCAAACACCTCCATTGTGAAGTGGACAATACACATATGAGCAGATAGGGAGATAAGCATCTGTTACCTCCTGCATGAAAGCAACCTGTCAGATGCATGTCATCTCCTGGTGACCTGCCTTAACTCTCAGACTTTAAGAATATAATTTTCAGTATAGATGTGTAACTCCTTAAATATGATCTGTACGTGCATTTAGCAAGGATTATGGAGACCAGTAGGCAATGGGCTCTCGGTAGAGACCTCACATGCGAGCTTTTAATGAATTATTATCCATCTGACTCAGGGGATCCCTAGAAAACCCCATGCCCTATGCAAGTTGGCACCAAGAGGTCCCACACATCCTCATCGAGGTCATACGTCATAACTGCACCTTGTTGCAGTCAGGTAAAGGAATCCCCAGATTACCAAGCACCACGCTGAGAAAACAGTTTCTTAACTATTTACAAGTTTATTTGAGGCAAAGGGGATGTGGGGGACTTAAGCAGATTAGAAGAAGAACAAGACACAGAGTACACTAGGTAACGATTATATGAGTTTCAAAAGTATAATCAAATTAATGTTACTTATACCTGAAAACTATAACAAGAATACTATTTAAAATCTTACCACCACGAGGAACAGAGTCATGACGCCTGACCAATGGGGGACACGAGAAAAACTCGGATTCAAAACTCGGACCGGTTACACTTGACTCGACTCTCGCCCAGCAGAGGACTCGGGGGCGGGAAGAGGTAGCAGCTCCATGTGATCAGGCTGGCGGGCCGATAGCTCTTCGGCCAGGCCCGCCGAAATGCAGCAGTTATTATGCACTTGGTGGGGTGTGCAATATTCGTAACAGCTGATGGCTGCCCCTGTTCGTGAGAGGTGTGCAGTATTTGTAACAGCCGATGGCTGCCCTGGGCTTTTTGCAACGTCCCATTGTTTGCCATTTCAGACGTGCTATCTTAGGTGTGTCAGTAAAGGTCCCGATAAGGTCAGGTCTCAGGTCTACTGTAATTGCCGAGCGGGAGGGGGTGAGCAGGGGCGAGTGCCGGTCACTAGATATTATACTGTCGCCACATCCCCCCATGGCCGGAACGAGCACCCACCGACTACAGAATTTCCCGAAGACCCCCCGGGGATGGGAGGGACGGGAGAGGGTGGAGTGCACCGATTCACAAAAAAAAAGGAGGGTGGTTTTAGACGGTGTCTGCCCGTTCCTTGCGAGGCAAGGGATGATAACGTACTTGTGAACATAGAACAGAATGAAGACGGTTACTTAAAACTTTCAATAGACAGTGAAACAGACAACATCCTAGAATACAAATTATTATGATACCAAGGATAGAGAGAAACATATACTTCAGCCATTGGAAATTTGGGAACCAGAAGGTTAACCATCCCCATACATCGATTTCGCTATCCACCAGTCCCAGCGTTCGCGATCTTCCTGGACCTGCGTGGACAAAGACGTGAGGTCACTGATGACGTGGGTTAGGTTGTTGCACCTGGGCTTGAGGCGCAGACAGCATCGGCCAGCAGGATCTAAGGATCTAAGTCTTCCAAGGCTAGGCAAAAGTCCTTTTGCAACAAATTTTGTAGCATAAGGCGATTTTGTTCAGCATAGTCTCCAAGAATGGTGAGGGAGGTTTCAGTTCGGGAAAAACCTTGAGCTGTGAGGTTAGTGAGATGTTCCAAAGATAAGGAAAGAGCGTTAATTTGTTCCAGGGTAAGGGCATAGGTGAGGGGGTTGAACTGGACATACCCCCAGGAAAGGGAATCAACAGCAGATGTAACCTGGGCCACCCTGATTGCTCCTGGGCGTGATTGTCACGCTGTATGAAAGGGCCGAAAGATGGGGAGGGTGATGATAAAGGCCACTGGAACGATTGTCTGTAAAACAAAATAAACATACACGGTACGGATGCCCCCGTGCGGAGCGCGGATTACGAACTAACATTGAGCCAGTTATGGTGTGCCAGTAGGGTAGCAGGGTATTACCCAGCTGAACCAGATAAGAGTTGGGGTACATTCTGGAGTGTACACTTTTTTCGGGAATAGGGCTACGGGAGGTAGTGGCGTTAGGCTTAAGAACCCACACATTCCCCCCCCCCCAAAGAAACCCCCTTTTTTTCTTTGTTCTGGTTGAGCCCTAACAGACTCATTTCACTTGTGGCTCCAATACAGAGCCATTTGAGACATGCCACACCCGAGAGGAATTTTCCTTGCTTGCAGCCATGGGTGGATCTTTTCCCATCCTGTAAGGCAGGCAATTTGCATCATTTACATTTGAAAAACTTCGGTAGTTAAAAACTAAACCACTTTTCTTCACATCTAAGCTGTCCCTTGCTACAGGCGGTGACTCATCCTGAGCTGACTTAATCAATTCACTTTCGCACCGTTCAATTGCAGAAGACTGCTTGTAAGGGCTTATCAGGGGGTTTTATTCTTTTAGGAGCAGTTTTAGGCAACAAACCATTTTTCACAGAAATTCTACCCCTATTCTTTCCAGCTAGAGGCTGCTCCAACGAAACATTTCCCTGAGCCCCAATAGACTCTTTTTGGGTTTCAGTTAAATCCAGGATCAAATTTGACACCACTGGTGTTTTCTCACTTTGCATAAGGTGAGAGGCACACCCTGTCTGCTCTTAGAGGGATGATTGAAGCTAAACTTTCCCTCTGCAGAAAAACTGCTTCTTTTAAACTTCCAGACATTTGAAATTTTCCTTTCATTCTAGCCCACATGGCTGTTCACAAACTAACTTTCGGGGATTGGGGTGGCTTTCCCCATGGGCAAGTTATTGCCCCCAACAGACAGGCTTAGGAACTTTTTTTTTTTTTTTCCTGTGTCTTAGATGAATCCACAACCACTTCTGATATATTAACTGATAAATCCTTCACCAGCGTGAGCTGAACAATGCTTTCTGCCTGCTTCACAGACAGCACACAGGGGGTCACCTCCCCCACAGCAGATAAACTGCTGCCTGTAACACTTACAGAATTTGGGATTTCTTCCCCTTTAAGGGGGCTTAACTCATACTGTACCCTTGGACTTGTGATATACAGTAGAACAGTTAAATTCGTTTCAAGCAGTACAGGTTTTACAGAAAAATACAAGGAATACATCATCTGTAATAGGCTATTAGAGATGACACAAAACTGCAGCAAAAACTGCTTGCAGATCTTTTGCACAACTTAAACCCAACAGTTCCTTTTGCAATTAGGAAATGTGGAGCTTGGAGTTGTCCTGATCAGAATTTGGTAACAAGGCTACTAGTGAATTTAGGAACTAGAAATTTAAAATCACATTCTTTAATTGGTACAATACTACAAAAACATCTAATTTTAGGATTTCTTTTACCAAATTCATTGATTTACAGTACTTCCTGGTTCCTTTTTGCTTAATGTAGTACCTTCAATACTAAACACAATAACAGTAACAAAATACAAAACACAACACAACAATGTTAGTAAATAAGACAAAACATAAAACACAAAACTTGTTGCAACAATAGCTCCATGGTTTTGTCCTCTAGGTGTTTCACTGGTACCAGTTTTTTCTTTTTAGTCCTGAAAGATAAAAAAAAAAAAAACACTTTCTACCCCTTTGGGGGGGCGGCAAATTCTTGCTTAGAATTACATTTCTGAACACAAATTATATTTCCTTCCATGCATTTGGAGGCAGTTAAGTTCCAATGGAAAGCTTCTTTTTCCCAGTTAATAATTTAAATTAAATCACCCATATTTGACTAATTTCAGTAAGTTTATTTACAGACCATTCCTTTAGGAGAAGGGCCCATTTTCCTTCAGAATGGCTGCAATGAAACCAAGAATTTATTTTTCTATAACAATTTTACAGCTTTTAACTGTTTCATTTCCTCCAGCTTTTATAGAGTTAATCCCTTTCATTCTTTTTTCTTTAACCACTTGCTGCCAGGCAGCAGGCTTCTTGCGCTGTTGAAACTGACAAAGTTTCCTTGGGTGTGCACCCCCGATATTCACAACAACAATGGCATGCTTACTGTTCTCCCCTAGAATTTCTAAGGTTACCCAAATAGCAAATATCACAAGATCTTTTTCTAGGGGATGAGGCAACAAGCCACCTTTATTGGGAATACAGAAACTTAATAAATAGTATTTAAGGGAAAAGTATTAACACTGTACCAACCTTATTATAGTTATTTACTTAGGGAAACAGTATTACCAATGTAACACTTAAGAAAACAGTCTTAACACAATAATTACAGACACACAGGTATCTTCATTCACACTCACACATGCTGACAGGCATACACAGACAGAGACAGACATTTACAGGGGTCTTACAGATGTTAGCTAGCATAGGGACATTTCTTCTTTTCCAATGCCCCCACTCTGTCTGAAGGTGTTCAAATTGGAGGTCCCTGTTAGTGGCACCCGGATTCTGATAGGGGCATTGTGGGTTGGTAACCGGGGGTCCTGTTCGTGACGCCATGTTGCAGTCAGGTAAAGGAATCCCCAGATTACCAATCACCACGCTGAGAAAACAGTTTCTTAACTATTTACAAGTTTATTTGAGGCAAAGGGGATGTGGGGGACTTAAGCAGATTAGAAGAAGAACAAGACACAGAGTACACTAGGTAACGATTATATGAGTTTCAAAAGCATAATCAAATTAATGTTACTTATGCCTGAAAACTATAACAAGAATACTATTTAAAATCTTACCACCACGAGGAACAGGGTCATGACGCCTGACCAATGGGGGACACGAGAAAAACTCGGATTCAAAACTCGGATCGGTTATACTTGACTCGACTCTCGCCCAGCAGAGGACTCGGGGGCGGGAAGAGGTAGCTGCTCCATGTGATCAGGCTGGCGGGCCGATAGCTCTTCGGCCAGGCCCGCCGAAATGCAGCAGTTATTATGCACTTGGTGGGGTGTGCAATATTCGTAACAGCTGATGGCTGCCCCTGTTCGTGAGAGGTGTGCAGTATTTGTAACAGCCGATGGCTGCCCTGGGCTTTTTGCAACGTCCCATTGTTTGCCATTTCAGACGTGCTATCTTAGGTGTGTCAGTAAAGGTCCCGATAAGGTCAGGTCTCAGGTCTACTGTAATTGCCGAGCGGGAGGGGGTGAGCAGGGGCGAGTGCCGGTCACTAGATATTATACTGTCGCCACACACCTGAGGGTCGGTTCTACAGAACGGACATGCAGTATTTTATATGAAAACAATCATATTGGCTCTCTGGCGTTGAAAGCCGTACAGAATGCTATAGGCAGCTCTTGTATGCTGACAAAAGGAATGTGCTTACCTAGGCACTGACCGTGAATACACCAATGACAACCAACAGGCTAGAGGTGGTGGATACCCGGCGCAACTGAGCAACCAAACAACCCACTGTAGAAAGAACTATTTTTGAGATCAAATAGTGACCAGGAGCAGGGGTGGAAGAGTCTTGCAGCACCACGAGATGTTGGATACATGGGCTTTTAAAGGGAGTAGGTTGGTGTCTAAATTGGTTAAAGGCATAACACATGGAATTCAGTGATCTGGGCCATAAGACACCTGGCATTTTTTAATTTAACTATTAATTTCAGAACAGCGGTTGTACTGGTTTGTTTCCTGTGGCAAACTAGAGAGAACAGAATTTTTTGTTATATAGAAGTGCCAGAAGCGTAGCCAAACCGAGACATCTTGGGAGAATTTATTAGGCCTAACCTTATTACTCTGTAGATACCTAAATCAGAGACCTATATTCATAGGTATTAAGATGACATGACTCTGACCAAATATGGATTTAGGAACCTAACTTTTTTTAGTTTAACTTCTGTATACAGAATTAAATAGTCTGGATATATGAACAGACCAAAGAGAGAAATGTAAAGCTAAAATGAAACTAATGCATTAAGTCAATAAATGGACAAAAAGGCCCCCCCTCTAACTGGGTGGAGGGGAGTAAGTTACAGAAATAAGTTCTATTTACCTTTTTAAATTCACTTCTTCCCCCTTGGAAATCCTTTGGCACTTCCTTGTATGGATCTTACTATTCTGTCACTGATGATGGCATTATTTCTGTGCAGTATGTTACAACTTATTCTTAATTACACTCCAAAAAAGTACATTAGAACAATGTTAGTTGCGAAGTGAAACACTGAAGTTAGGAAATGCCAGAATTAAGATTTCCCATGCAACTGTGCTTATGCATTTTTTTTTTCTGCAGGGCCCCCATGGGCATTTAGCATGTTATTGGACTTAGTTTCATTTCAGCTTTGCAGTCTGTGGTTCATCTTTAAAGATTCAGATCTCGGTGTGCATTTTGATTTCCAGTTTTCTCTTCCAATGGGGGATAGACAGTTTTTCCCTCACTAATGATTAAGGCCCCAAACCTACCTACTTATAATTTTATCACAAGTTTTGCAGCATTTCTTTAATTAAAAGCCCCTGCTCTTGGAGTCTTGTGATTATGTGAAAATCTGTTTTCATTTTTTTTTAAGTTTCTAGCCTTCATGGTTACAGAGAGAAGCTGGCAATTCACAGCACATCAAGCCTATAAAGACTCAAAAACCAGATTGACAAATAAATGAATGACTTTCTAAAATCTCTTGATTAGAATCTAATCTCCTGGTTTTGGGAGGGAACTTGACTCATGATTTTTGAATGCTTGGGGTTGGCAACACGATATGTATAACTTTACTCATATGAACAGTCCCACTGAAGTCTGAGAATTTTTGTGGGTAAAATTACTCATGTGCTTAGTGGTTTGCAGGACCAGAGTGTAAAGATGTCCTGTTTTATCAGTACCAAACAAAAAAACCCAAAAAAACCTACTAACGGCTTTTTCCATATACTATTTTAAAATCAGTAGTTGGTTAGAATTGGATGTGATCTATCTTTTCTAAACAAACAGTACAATTTACTAATATATTGTTAAGCAAATAAGCATCTGGCCTATGTCTGATGTAATTAATGTGCAGCTGAGAACATCTAAGAATAACTTCTGAGATATTGCTCTATTGAGATTCTGTGGCTGTAATTTTATCACTTTTTTTAGTTATCTGCATATTTCATTGAAAGATGCAATAAAATACAAATATGCAATTCATTTATAATTATGACAGAGCCTTTGCATTTCAGTAAATGGAGATATTTTCAATGATTGAGAAAACAGCCTACAAGATAGGAGGAGAGGGGATAACATAAAATTAGGAGTGAAGAGAGCTGAATTCTACTCCTGGTTCTGCCAGAAATTTCTTGTGTGGCTTTGGGCAAGTGGCTAATCTTCTCTTCATCAATTTCCCATTTGTAAAGTGGGGATAATACCTACAGCATAACAGTTTTGGGGAAGCTTTAATTCATAAATTTATGAAGAACACTGAGGGTTGGAAAGTTGCACAGAAGATGCAAGTATAACAACATTAACAGTAGTCTTACTGGTTGGGAAGGCATTACCTAAAAGCTGGCAGATAGGTTGTTTTATTGACAACTGGTCTTTGCTGCAGGAAGTGGGGAAATACTGGCAATTGAAAAACTATGTTGAGAAAGACATTGGTCTAAGGTTTTGGAAGGTATTCTCCTACAGGGAATACCTGCTTTTAGGAGCAAAATTTAACCTATCCTAAAATTATTGTAGAGTGTGGAGAATGTCTTGTGGAGTCTTTATTTTATTTTATTTATTTTTTTAAAGAATCTGTTTATTTTGGAAGTATAGGTAATTACATAAGTCACTACTGTGCACATAGCAGAAATGCAAAAAGTTAATACTTTTCCAGATCCAAGAAGTGAGCAAGAAGAAATAAACATAGTTTTTGCAAGACACACTAAAGAAGTTCCATGCCCTCCCACTGTCTTGTGTGGCAACACTTCCATGGTGGCAGCTGCTCCTTCCCCAGTCTGGGTGTGCCATTGTGCCTCAGTTTCACCTACTGTGTCTAGAGGTAGCTCTCACATTAGGTGACCTTCCCCTTTTGGGGTCTGCTTTATTTAAGCCATATCAAGAAAACAAACAATATGGTTGTCCCTGTTCACACAAGCATTAGTTGGAGGATAAGGTCTTTGAGCGGTGGTGAGTTTTTGATAACTGCTTTCTCTCTCAAGTGCAAGTTCTCGTTGGCACCCAAATGATGCTGGTGAATGAAAGGTGACTTATGTTGCTGCACTAGACAAACAGCAGCTAGTAAGTGTTGCTACTAATACGTACAAAAATAACTTCTAAAAAGAGGTAAAATTTTGAAATTTTATATGCCTTGTCAAAGATATTACAGACTATATGCTGAGCAATTCAATAAGATACAGTTCATAATGTAACTGAGTATCTTGCCAGGCAATGTCTTCTGAAGCTTACATTTCATTCTCAGATGGTTTTGATTGAGTTTTAACTTCTAAGGCAGTGTTACACTGAATGTGGTGAACATTTATCTTTAGCTGTTACGTATGTTCCATCATTGTAGCACAGTGATCTGCAAAATTAACCTGTGACAAAACTTGTCATTTTGAATTAGTTGCTGAAGTGGAGAAACTGGGTTATTGTTGGGAAGGATATTAACTTCATGTTTAAAAAAGGGTTACACAATTGCACTAATTGTGGCATCTTTATAAGAACGGCCATACTGGGTGAGACCAATGATCCAGCAGTCTTCCTGTCTTCCAACAGTGGCAAATGTCAGGTGCTTCAGAGGGAATGCATAGAATAAGTAATCATCAAGTAATCCATCCGTTGACCATTCCCAGCCTCTGGCAGCCAGCAATCCCTGCCTATCCAGGCTAATAGCCATTGATGGACCTAGCCTCCATGAACTTATTTAGTTCTTTTTTTTTGAACCCCGTTATAGTTTTGGTCTTCACAACATCATCTGGCAAGGAGTTGCACAAGTTGACTGTGCATTGTATGAAGAAATACTTCCTGTTTGTTTTTAAACCTGCTGCCTATTAATTTCATTTGGTGACTCCTAGTTTTTGTATTAGTAGAAGGAGTAAATAACACTTCCTTATTTACTTTCTCCATACCAGTCATGATTTCATAGACCTCTATCATATCCCACCTTAATCATCTCTTTTCCAAGCTAAAAAATCCCAATAATATTGCTCCTCATAGGGAATCTTTTCCATAGCCCTAATCATTTTAGTTGCCCTTTTCTGTACCTTTTCCAATTCTAATATATCTTTTTTGAGATGGGATGACCAGATCTGCATGCAGTATTCAAGATGTGGGTGTACCATGGATTTATAAATAAGCAATACAATATTTTCTGCCTTATTATATATCCCTTTTCTAATGATTCCCAACGTTCTGTTAGCATTTTTTGACTGCTGCTGCAGATTGAGTGGATGTTTTCAGAGAACTTCCCCAATGATTCCAATATCTCTTTGCTGAGTGGTAATAGCTAATTTAGACCCCATCATTTAGAGTTGGGATTATGTTTTCCAGTGTGCATTACTTTGCATTTATCAACATTGAATTTCATCTGCCATTTTGTTGCCCAGTCACCCAGTTTTGTGAGATCCCTTTGTAACTCTTCACAGTCTGCTTTGGACTTAACTACCTTGAGTAGTTTTGTATCATCTGCATATTTCCCACCTCATTGTATACCCCTTTTTCCAGATCATTTATGAATATGTTGAACCGTACTGGTCCCAGAACAGACCCCTGTGGGACACCACTATTTACAGTTCTGAATTCTGAAAACTGACCATTTATTCCTACTCTTAGTTTCCTATCTTTTAACCAGTTACTGATCCAGAGAGGACCTTCTCTCTTATTCCATGACCTCTTACTTTGCTTAAGAGCCTTTGGTGAGGGACCTGGTCAAAGGCTTTCTGAAAATCTAACTACACTATATCCACTGGATCATCCTTGTCCACATGCTTATTGACCCCCTCAAAAATTCTAGTAGATTGGTGAGGCATGATTTCCCTTTACAAAAACAGTGTTGACTCTTCCCCAACAAATCAAATTAATCTATGTGCCTGATAATTCTGTTCTTTACTATAGTTTCAACCGATTTGTCTGGTACTGAAGTTAGGCTTCCCAGCCTGTAATTGCTGGGATCCACCTATGGAGCCTTTTAAAAAAAATTGGCATCACATTAGCTATCCTCCACTCATCTGGAGTTGATTTAAATGACAGGTTACATACCACACTGAGAATCAATTGTTTTTGTTCTTCCCTGTTAATTTCCCTTAAGTGGGTGCAAAAGCTAGTGTCAATCTTTCCAGTTATTCTTATTTCTTTCTCTACTTTTATTATCAGTCCCCCAAAAGAAAAGGTAGTAATGAGTATGAGAATTTTGTTTAGAATTTTAAAATACAGCTAATAACTAGATCTGAAGACAAAAGCCTTAATTTTCTGGAATGTACTCTCACACATTTTCTTTATTCATTGGTTATATTTAAATTTTGGTAGTGAGTTGACTAAATTTGCCTTAAGAACACATAATTGAAAATTACCATGAAAAGCACCAAATTCTAATCAGGGAAACAGTGGATAAAAACCCATCCCATTGAGGTCAATGAGAGATTTCATTGGGTCAAGATTTCCCCCACTTGTTATTACTATGAGCCAGATTGTCTTCTGAATTACACCAGTGCACCCCTTTAGAGGTCAAGGGGGTTAAAATGGTGTAACTGAGAATAACTTAGCTCTAAGGTTTGAAATTTTAATTGAAGCCAGGAAACTATTCTGCTTCAGTTATGAAGAGACAAAGAAGAGCCACGGGAAAAATAGTAAGTTTTATTTTTTAGTCAGCAGTATCTGTGTTTCTCTTCATAGATGGAAAAAATCTCAAATTGTGTCTGTTCTGAGTGAAGTGCTACTGTGCCTGAAATATTGCACAAGTATTTGTTGTGGCTTAGAAATGTTATTTAGAAACAAATGAAAGCAAGCATAAAGACATCACTTTGTTTGGTGAGGATTTTTTTAATCAGGGAAGCCCATGATAGATTCCCATGATGTAATTTACTTGTCGTTCTTTTGGAAAGTGAAAACCCTTTGTTTTCTTTTGTTGTTGTTTTGTTTGCTAGTAACCCTGGGGTTTACATATATCACCTTCTGTCAGAAACATCTGGTAGTCCAAATATCTTTTTAAAAATGCCCGTTCTCCCAGCTCATCATGGTAGACAACATATGCCAAATACTTTCAGACTTTATTTCGTCTTTGGTTTAGACAGATGTTGTTAAGCTTGCTGGATTTTCCTTTTCTTTCCCCTTTCACTTTTCTGTGTTTAATTCTAGGAATACGAAATAGTATCTTAAATCTAGGTTTGTAATTTTCTCCATTATGAGCCTAGATTTTCAGAGAAGACATAAATATATTATAGAATCTGTACTGAAATTTGACAGACAATCCCTTGATCATGGCTTTATTCCAAAGACCACTGAAATCAATGGAAGGCAGCCTATTGACTTCAGTGGACTTTGGATCAGGCCCCTTAAGAAAAAATGTTAGTAGATTTATGGTGTTTTTGTTTTTCCCAAAAATTTTAAGACAGCCAAGTTAGTCATGCTTAAATCTTGGCTATTGCTTATGCACAGTGATTTTTACAGCATTTTAATTTTATCTGTATTTAGTATCAGCTTTAGTCTGTCACAGACATCATACAGACTATTTTGGCTCTAGAGTTTAAACACAGTACAGAAACTTCAGTTTGGCTGTCTACAGTCTTGATGAACCAGCCCTTCACGATGCATGGAGGGCACAGGAGGCTGAGGGGGCGGCTGCTCCCATTTCAGCTCCTGTGTGTGCCCAACCCCCGCGCGTTGTGAAGGACCAAGCTGGCAGCGTGTCTCTCCCTTCCCACCCCCTCTCCCCGGCTGGGGGATGAGACAGGCCAGCCCTATGCGATGGGTGGGGGGTGAGGGGCACAGGAGGCTCTGAGGGCTCCCCCCTCCTTGGGCCGGGGTGTGTGGCCACCCCATCCAAGCCAGTGCCGGGCTGCAGCAGGAGAGGTGGGCGCCACGTGCAGGGTAAGTTCGGGGAGGTGGGGCGGCAGTGGAACCAAGCTGGGTTTTGTGTCTCCCCCTCCCCTGCCTCACACCCCCCGCTGCAGGTACAGACACCCTCCCCCTCCCCCCCGGGGTAGCTGGGGGGTGGTGCCAGAACCCCTCCTGCCCTGCATGGGAGGGCATGAGGCCTGGGGGGGTGCAAATGTAGGCTTGGCCCTCTGAGTGCTGGAGACCCTCTGTATGCCACTGCTGGTTCAGCTGGAGGGCCTGATGAAAAGCTCAGACGAGCCTTATGTGACCTGCGGGCTGTAGTTTGCCTGCCCCTGATATAGGGTCTGATTATGGTTCCATTAAAACCAATTAGAATTTTGCCATTTATTTTATGGAATTAGGAGATCTTCCACATAAATCAAGAGCTTAAGACCTACAATTACTATTATTAATTATTTCCATTATCATAGCAACTAGAATTCCCAGTCATGAACTGCTACACTAGGGGTAGTCAATAGATGGACCACAGGCTACCAGATGTTTTTGAACAGACCGTGAAATCCTTTTATTTTTGTTTTGTTTTGTTTTGTTTTTTTGGAGTCTGCACCCTGACTTATACCTTGACCAAGAAATTTGGATGACAAAAAAATAATTGATTACCACTGTGCTAGGTGCTGTACAAATACCGAACAACCAGCTTTAGAGTGTGCCAAGTTCATGATGCCTCAGCACTGATTGCTACATTCATTCATTCTCCTGCTCATGGAGCGTTGACTGCACACTCTGGATTACCCATTTCCAGGGAGCCCAGTCTCCTGCCATTGTTGCCACCTGTTCTATATTAAGGCTGAAGTGGACAAGATCAGAAGTCAACATCCCTCTTCTATGTGAGAGCCATGAGTGACGTCTTCTCCATCCAGCTTTTATTGAATCAAATGCATAAAGCTGGCAGGTTGGTATGGACTCTGGCATACAAAGCAGATGGCCAAGTCACCTGAGCCAGCATTGAGTCACTTAGGAATATATTGGAGGCTGGTAGGTCTGATGCCTAACATCCTCGTTTGTAAAGTGATGAAACCATTATATACCTTCAATACATCATTGCTGTTTCATATCAAAAGTGTCCATCTGGAGCATTTGCATCTCTTTTGTGACCAAGGTTTCAGAGCCATACAAAAGGAGAAAAGCCACGGCTGCTTGATAGATACGTATCTTAGTCCAAGTTGATACGTGGTGTTAACACCACAGAGGGTCCCAGAGAGCATGTATAAAACTCATAAGCGTCTTGGTGACAACGGAACCACAATATTCAAATGAGTTGACCATTGCTACATGCACACTACAGTGATTGCTACACTCACACTAAAACACTGGTAAAAAGATAGGTAAGACAGGTGGGATGAAATCATGGCTCCACTGAAAATACTCATTGGTTTCACTAGGGTCATGATCTCACACAAGAAGGTGAAATTTAACCACTGATAACACTGAGACAGGCATCTGACGAAGTGGGTTGCTGCCCACAAAAGCTTATGCCTCCAGAAATTTAATTTGTTAGTCTTTAAAGTGCTACAGGACTCATTGTTTTTGCTGTATACAGACTAACATGGCTACTCCTCTGAAATTAGGCTTAAATTTTGGCACAGCAATTTTCATTCAGGGTGTGATACTGTCTGGATAGGGTCACACAGGGCTTCATTCATTCATTTCATTCACTGAAATCAGGAAGCGGAGGTGATTCCTGCACATGGAGACATACATGAGCTAGCTTTAATTTAGTGAACGCAGATACCAATAGCAGTGAAGCTCTGGCAGCACAGGCTGTACCAGTCCGACCAAAAGTCTGGGTACTTACTTGGACAGTTAATTGACGCTGAAGTCCATGCTCCTGTGGTTTCACTGCTACTGGTATCCAAACAAGCTAGATTAAAGCTAGCTAGGGTAATGTCTACACATTCTGCATTTGCCCCTCTCCAACTGTAGTGTAGACGTACCCCTAGGATCGCCAGCTGCCCTCTACAATTGCCTTCTGCCAGTGAAATTTAGGGATCCTGGCTCTGCTGTAGCACGACTTCTCAGAGGATTGCGCCAATATAAAGAATGTCTTGCCTAATAAATGCCCTGATTTTAGAAACTACATTTATGACTATTTTAAGATAACTTTCTCATTGCTTAATGGCGGCTGAAGTGTTTGCTTTCTTGTGTATGTTTTAGCTGACACAGGATACTTGCTTTTGCTTCTTTAAAATAGGACCATAGCAGCTCTTTCAGAGTTTCTGAGTTGGAAGTTACACTTGTATTTCTTGTCGCTGCAGAGGATCCATCGTTTTGAAAAAAAAAAAAAAAATCCATGTAAGGAAAAACTCTAATTTCATATCCTTGGCTTAATACTATATATCTCTCTGTCACAGTTTAGCCTGAAAGGATCAGTACATAAAAGCATGAAAAACTATGGTCCCTTACTTATATTTTGTCACAGAAACATGAATATCTCCTGTCCTTGCATCCATTATTTTTAATAAGATTTAAAACCTTTCACCTCAGGGTATGAGGTTACATTTTTACTACATTGTTGGTTAACTTGCCCTTCTGAGCAAATTTTATGGCTGTCTGCTGAAATCCTTATAGAACCTGAGAGCAAAATGCTGGGCATAGTTTGCATTCCAAGCACAGCACAACTGGGTGTATTCTGAATTGCTAGGGGACACTGATTAAGCAGTAAAATGTGTATTTAGCAAAATCTTCATGTTGGAGAGAAAGCAGTTTAACTTCGGCATTGAGTTTAATCTGGAAGCCTAGTGTTTGCAGGTAGCTGAGATTTTCCTCTTTTGTTATGGTAATCGTGTTTAAATGCCATTCAGTTTTTCAGTATGTGGGACAGTGAACATAAATACATTGAGGTTTTTAGGTCCTCCCACAGATTTCTCTAGAATCTAAACCTTAAGTTAAAAACTCTTCCCCTCCACCACTTTTCTCTCTTCTGGTTTTAAATGACTTAGGGACGTATGTGAATGATGTCCTGGGAGCTAAAATTACATTACTAGGCAAGTTGTTCTATAATCGTCCACTATGGTGTTTCCTGCTCCTTCCTCTGAAGCATCTGGCGGTAGCTCCTGCCAGACACAGAATAATTGAGTAGATACACCACTAGTCAGATTTGGCATGGCATTTCCTATGTTCTTAAGTAAGTAGCCTTGACAATATGCAGGATGTTGAGTCTGCAGTCAGACTGCAAGACAACAATATCACTGTCACATGTTAACTTCTGTAATTTAACTGGCTGAAGCATAAATATAACCTTTAACACAGTTAACCACTTCACTGCTTTTTGCTAATTATTTTACTAGATTTTATTTTACATGTAGTGACTTAATAGTGTGTGTAAATGTTTTTTTTTCCCAGCTGGAATGGCTGTTAGTTCAATAAAGTTTGTAACTTGAACAAAGACATAACTTGATCCTATTGTGTGAGTGTTGGATATACCAATTATTCATTAATAAGAAGCCAACTCTCAAGACCTTGGGAAGAAATAATTTTAAAAGAACCTGAATGAACATCTCAAAATTAAATACATTGACAAATTACTCATAATAACTACAGATTTTGATATAATTTTTAGTCTTATTGCCTACTGTGTAGGCTTAATGTGATTTGTATTTCTTTGTATCGGTTGGCAGTGTAGCCTTTTGGGTGTGCTCACATTTTCCATCTAAGTTCTTAAATTTAAATTTTTACATTTATTGGAGCAAACAAGATAAAATAGTGATTCCTCTATTCTTCTTTTTGGCTATTTCTGAGTAGTTGTGATGTCCTGATCTGTGGGTGGTGGCACATTTCTTGGTTGTGCAATCAGATATCTCAGAAACTACTGTTGCTCCTATGTTACGTTGTTACTGGAGGTTATCTGCTTTGTCACTCATTTGGCATGGGAGTCCCTTTAACATCTCATATTTTTTGTGACTGTCAAAATGGGGTCCCCAGGCTAATAGCTGTAATTGTGTGGATAGCATGCTAGAGTAGATTTAAAGTTAGGGAAATAAACTGATATTCTGCTTCACTAAGTCACATTTTATGTTTAAAAATGTGACCCTATAAATATATTTCTTTAAAAATCAAACTACATGATGCTGGTTACATTTGTAACTAAAATGTATTGATTTTTTATTTTATTATTTTGTTACCTCATAGAAAACTTATTAAACTTATTGCTTAAAACCACTGAAATCAATGGGACTGTTCAGGTAAGGGTTGTATTGATGTATCAATTACCAGAGCGGCCTAACCCTAAGGTTCATTAAAGTTAGTGGAAGGTCCTAGTGTCAGCTTTCTTTTTACCATTGTTTTTTTACCTCCCCCAACCGGAAAACAGATGTATTAATGTAAGAATAGCAGTTATGACTACAATAAATCCCAAATTTTACCATTGCCTGAGTAGACAATTGTCTGAAGTTCCTAGTAGTAGTTCATATTATAGAAAGATCATACTTGGAGTTTATCTTAACAAACAGTTGCTATTATTATTGTTGTTAGTATTATGGTTGCTTGAATATTTTGCAAGTTACTTCTAAATTGTCTTCCTAGTTTCTCTTTCATGGAAGCTATGTATCCCTCTCATGTTTTGCAGTCACAGGGATTAATCATTACTCTTTTTGGGAGAAACTGCAGAATTTCTTGTTTCTTGGGTACAGCTGAACACATTAAACCGAGTTCTCATGTCTTTCAACTGCTGCAAGTGACGAGAGGTGAAGGTCTAAAATAATGAGACAAACAGTGCACGAAGTGTAATTTGATGCAAAATTAATTTCTGTAAACTAGATGCTATTTTGTATATATTTTTCTGTAAATAATCCAGAGTAGAATAAGAAAGTGAGAACTTCAAGGGGACTGAGCTGCACTGCTGAAGTCAGGGAATTTTGATATTGCAGATTAGGCCTCAGATTTGTGCAGAGCAGAGGTAAATTGAGTTTACAGTAAGAAATAGTTGGAAGGGATGTAAATCATTGACTCTCTTCAAACAGATTGCTATTTATAGATGCTCTCTTGACAATGGCTGTAGGGAGATGTGTTGAAGATGATCAGGAAGCTCAGGTCTTTCCTTCTTCCAGGTTCTTGCATGCATGAATGATGGGCCTTTTCCCAACATCAACCAGAGAGAGCTGTTATGATGCGGATGGTGCAAATGCCATACTGGGCCCACATCCTGCAGTCTTTACTTGGCTAAAATAATGACATCAATGGGCAGTTTTGTCTGAGTGAGGACTGCATGATCAAACACACTGCATTTTCCTTAAGAGATGTCAGCACTGGATGATGAGTTAGCCAACAAAGACGATTAACAAAGCAGTAAGCTAAATAAGGACTTTTTTTTTTCCCCTTAACCACCAGCTATTATGAGCAGGAAGTGTTCCCAGCTCTCACTGACTTTGCCAGCTTTATAAAAACAAAAATTACTTAAATAGAAGATTGTGCTTGAAACCCATCCCATCTCTGCGATCTTATCAGAAAGTTTCCTCAAGCAACAGCTCTGGCTTAACATTTTAAACATGCGTGCAGATGATATATTTAAAAAGTATACACATTCTTGCATTGAATTCTGTAGGGAGTGGAAATGCATTAGCATAGACTTCCTTTTTCCAATGACCATTGTGACCCAGGCTTATGGAGTAGAGAAAGTTGGCCTCTGCAGCAGATGTCTGAAAGAAAATTGTCCCTCAATAGAGTTAAGATATTACTGTATTTATCAGAGAAGGCCTGTAGATACTTTCTTTTGGAGCCCTGACCCCTGCATGAGTTTTGTAGTTGTACTTTTTTCACAAACGCAGTTAAAGATCCAACAATGGTCTCCTCCTTCTCATCTGTTTTTCAAGGATTTATAACTGTATCATAAAAATTGCCATGAATAGAATTGGGATGAAGGCTTATTTTTGTACTATATCTGAAAAAAAATTATCCATTTTAAAAATGTAAGTTTCATAGTAGAATTTTGCAGGTTGTCACTGAGGTGTACTAGACAAGTGCCTTTACATTGTCATTTCTCTCCTCATCTCTGTCCATCTTTCTTTGCCTTATCTCTGATACATCCGCCTTTCTTGGTTTTCTGCACCTTTCTTCCTCTTTTTTTCTCTATGGACTCTGCACTTCTTTAACCTGATTTCTCTCTCCTTCTGTATCCTCTTACCTTCTCCACTCCAAGGCCTACTGGGTCAAAACCTTTGACTGATGTTCTGTCCCTTTTGACAGGTAGTCACAAAACCAGATCAACAGCTTGGAGATTGGATAGAAGGGTGGTTTTGTGATTAAGTCACTGGACCAGAGTTTTGGGAGATCTGGGTTTGTAACCTGGCTCTCTGAGATTTCTTGTGTGACCTGGGCAGGTCACACAATCTCTCTCTGATTCAGTTCCGCATCTGTAAAATGGGGTTAATAGTATTTTCATCTTGTCTATTTAGATTGCAGGTTTGTCAGGTTAAGGATGACCTCTTATTATGTGTTTGTATATTGCCTAGCACAGTGAGGTCCTGATCTTGGTTGAGGTTCTTAGACGCTACTGGAAGGCAAATAATAATGGAGAAATGGAGACTAGACTGGAGAGGCCTAATAAACTGGCTTCTTCCCCTGTGAAAAGCTGGAACAACCACCTAAAGTGTATTTGTGGGAATACAGATTGATCCATTAATTTGTTTAGTGCATGTGTGCCTTAAACTCCTCCTCCTCCCCCCCCCCATTTCATGATGATTTCTTAGGGCATAGATTTAACTTCCTACTTCTGCAGTTGAACAATGTGCAGACTTAGGAGTGCCTGAACATTCGTTATCACAGTTTGGACTTATGTTATTCTGTCAGTTCCCAACATCCTTTTTTTAAAAATAGTGTGAAACAATCTAGTCTGATGAGTAGGGTGACCATTTTTCCCTCAGCTGAAAATGGGACGCCTGGGGCTGGCCCAAGCTGCCTGGCATTGCTGCTTATCCTTTGAGCCCCCATGAACATTCCTTTGTATCCCCAGTTGAGCCAAGTAGTAGAGACGGGAGCAGGGTGGAAGAGGAATGAGTATGGGCTGAGATCTGGGTGCCAATTGGCGTGTGAGTTTGCGAGTCTGAGTTCTTTTGGGCTTGGAGCCAGGAAATGAAGCTATTTGACTATGATCCAGTTAACAGTGTGATGCCCCTTTGGGAGCTGGGAGAGCAGAGAGACAGGGAGAAGGCTCCGGATAGTGGGTGGGATCAAGAATACTCCAGAAAGCAGCCCTGGGGAGGTGGGGCAAAGCTGGCATGCATGGCTGCCATTTCACATTTTTGTATTTTTGGGGGGGAACTCATGGCTGGTGAGGGGAGGGGGGCAGAGGCGTGAGAGATGGGATGGGGGTTGCTACTGGCCACTGAGGGGAGGGAGGAAAGGAGTGGGGGATGGGGTAGGGATTGCTCCTATCTGGGGATGGGAGAGGAGCAAGTAATGGGGAATGGGTCACTCCCAGCTGGTGGTACGAAACTCAGGGGAGGGGGGCTAGACGCCCCCCACTGCCCTCCCTAAATGGCACCCCTGCCGGGAGATGGCAAAAGCAGGCAACTGGAGGCAGACTGGGAAGGAAAGAAGCTGGTTAGGGCAGGAGGGGGGCTGGAGAGGGCTCAGGGGAGTGCCCTGAAGGATGGTAGGTGGGGAGGGCATGAGGCTGTGGTAGGGGCTCAGGGGATTGCCGAGGGCCGTGCCATGCTCGGTACCCCAGCACGAGGGAATGCTGCGGGACCCAGGCTGGGACCTGGTTGGCTCACTTACCAGCCAGCTTGCCCAGTAGGGCTTGGGGCCCATGGCTCCATGGTCCAGCTGGAGAAAAGTTTTGAATTAGAGCTGTGACTGTGCTGTCCTCTGACTGGGCTGCAGAGTGAGCACATGACACCCCATCGCTCCCTGATTGGAGGGGCAGCGCATAATGGAGACACATGAGCCAGGCTCCTGTCCCCGCCTCAAACGTCACTGCTTCCTCCCCCCAAACGTTCCTCTGCACCCCCCTAAGGGGGCGTGCTCCACTTTTTTGGCAAAACTGGGCTTTTGTCCTAGTTGGCAAGAGCAAAGGGGACAGTCATAGCCAAAACAGGACATGTTGTCATCCTACTTCTGAGAAATAAATATCTTAGTGAAACAGATATTTAACGCAAATAGTCTCCCCTGTGGCGCAGTAAATCTGCATTACAAGTGAACTTCGAGGCTAATGTGAAAATTGAATAAAGGCCAGTAATATGTGCAGAACCATGGGCTGTATGATACATCCTTTGGCATTTCCTGTTTTGCCAACATCCCAGAATACCTCATTCTGGGACACCGTTATTACTATTAATTATTTGTATTGCTGGAGTGTCTAGGAGTCTTAGTCATGGACCAGGACTCCATTGTGCTGGATGCAATACACGCGTAGAACAGCAGCAGCAACATGTCCCTATCCCTGCCCCAGGTTGGTTCATAGGGTTTTCTCAGTGATATACTCAACATCCTGGGGCTATCAGGATGTGCTGGAGAACTTCACATGAGCTGAGGAAGAATTATAAATAGATACTAATTGCTAGTGATGGCTCACTGCTTTGCTGTTCAAGTTTATGGTTTTATGACAAGTTATGAATGAGGGTGGGTGAATGTGTATGTTGCGTTAGGAGATTTTGTGTTAATTTGTGTGGGTGGTGAATGAGGGGTGTATGCTATGGTGAGGGGCTGTGTGAATTTGAAGTTGTGTGTGGTGGTTGTAATTGATTTATGTCTGGGGATTGTGCTGGAGATGTGTGTTGAGCAGTGTCTGGGGATTATACTGGTGGATTTTGTGTTGACTTATTAAGGTGGTGACTAAGGGGTGTATGCTGTAGTGAGGGGTTGTGCGTCTTGGGGTTATTGTGTGCACTGGTTGTGTTGCGTGGATGGTTTGGAAGAACTGTAGCAGTTGAATAAAGTAATGTACCATCTGTGCAGCAGCTCTCATACAACCAATGAAATTGTTGTATGCAAATTAACTGTGGAGTAAGGGTGGTGATTGGTTGAGCTACATCTGATAACACAATAGTCTAGGACTCTTGGCATGGCATAAATATATGCCTTGCTGTCACATAGGTTTATTTCATAAAGTCAGAATGTCTAAAAACTTAAAAACTGGACAGAAGCAGACCATGAATCCTAGTGATGATTGAATCTGGGGATATTCTGAACTAAAAGAGCTGTCAACCATGCTTGTAGCTGTTTCCATCACTTCACACTGACTCTACAGACATTCTAGGCTTCAGAGTAACACATAGACAGGGGACAATCTTGGAATCTTATTATACAGATAATATATTTCCGTGCTTAATGCCACTTTGAGCTTAATTAGTGGGAGCATTTGTGCCTAGTACTGTGGTGATTGGTGCATTGTTAAGTTGCATTCAGCATATAAATTTGGGGTTAGCTCAGTTTTCACTTTAATTTTGCAGTTCTCCTTAAATAACCTGTCTTGCATTCAGCTAAGGCTGAAATTCCATCCTTAACCTGTTAGCTCATGTTCTGTGACATTTATTGTTTTTAAGGCTCAGTTATAGGCAAGCAAATCCTCTGAAACCTGGAAGAATGGTTTTTCTGACTTAACTCTTATTGGGTGATTTTAGTTTAAGACGAATGAGTAATATTTTAAGTCTTTGTGCAAGAACATATTTTACATTTTTGTTTGAGTGGTCACAGTTTGTATACAACAAAAGTTCATCAAGTTAACAAATTAGAACTGGACAATTGCATATGCAAACTGGAGTGATGGAGAGGGAGAGAAAATAACCAGAGTGTATGTCTGTACTCTGGAGTAATGGGAATGATGACTCAAAATAAAAAGCTGTCTCTTTATCCCAGGGGTCTGATACGTGGTAGAGTGACTAGGTCTCATGCATTATTCATTGCCATCATGTGCTGTGGGGGAGGTGTTTATCACATGAGTGGTGTTTTGGATTGCAGCAGAAAAGGTGCGTGTGAGCTTACTGTTCATTTCCCAAGGCTGCCTCTCTCAAATGTAACCTGGTCTCTCAAGTACAGAGGTCTGCCAAGAGAATTAGGATGTTTTGGGGATGTTTTTCTCTCAAATAAACATCTTCCACAGCTACCTCTCTAATCACCTTTTCCCCTTGTGTTTGCTCTCTGCCATCTACATTAGTGTGAGCCTTTGGGGTTTTATTCCTTACTTTTGCTTTCAGGCAGACAACAAATTTTGGATTTGTTTCTCACATTTGTTGAAAGACTTGTCTAGCCAATCAGATCTAGCTCTATTTTGTGTGCTGGCAAGAGCTGGATTTTTAGGTGAAAGCTCCAAGGCTGCTTTATTCATGTATTTTCATTAAAGTTATTTTAGTTCCACTTTTTTTTTCTTTCTCTTGAATTTTGATTCAGCCTTCAGAGTGTTTCCAAAGCAGAATTATTTTGCAGCTGAGGTGGTAACAGGAAGTCTTTTCATAATTGAGGCATTTGTGGATTCTGAAGCCTGGATCACAAGACAGATGAAAGCCAAATTAGGCCAGACTACCATCCATTCGCTGGAAAAATGTGTATTGCAATAGCTCTAGTGGACCACTCTTAGTTCGGGGTGTGCTTCCATGTGGTCCATAAGCTGCTTTTTACCGTAATGATGAATCAGTCGTACCTCTTTTAAAGATTCCAGGGACAGTTTTGTAACTGCTTTCTGTCTGTCTGGTTTTTTATTGGTGGTATTGTAGTGCAAGCTGAACTGCAGTCACATTTGTGAATGACACCAAAATTGGAGAAAGGGGATAGGCCCAAACTGCAGAAGTGACTGAGAGACTAGAGCATTGGGGCTGCAGGCAAGAAGGGGATACTCCAACCTAATTAAAGTAAAGCCCTGCATCCAAGAAGAGTTAATTAGCACCAATGCAAAATGCAGGGACTGTAATAAGGTAGCTATAAACTATAGGAAATCAAAGTGATTGGTTTTCCGTCTTGGTGTCATACATGGATAACCAAACATTTCAGTTCCTGCAGGGAAGGAGTGAAACTAGGAATGAGAAATTGTCTGTATAAGTGGGCTGCATTATGAAAAGGTTGAGCACCACTAGTGTATTGCTTTCTATTTGATGTGCACCAAGACCTTCAAACAGAATATCAGCTATGTTTCTGAATTAGCCCTCTCACCCTGAATAGTTGGTGCAGCCTTTGGAAGCTTGATTTAATTAATAGTGGAAACTTTGACTCCCAAGGCTGGAGCCTCAAAATGTATTTTCTTAACTTCTTTTACTAGTAGAACATAATGACTAAAAGCAGCAGAGTCAGCCTGATGGTGTGATAATTTATCATGTGCTATTGCAGGGCAAATCAGAATTTGAGGCGTATGATTGATTGTTTGCACACAGTCTGGCAGGACCCGGTGATCTGGAATCAGCACTCTATAGCTGTGGAAAAAAATGTGCCTGCCATTTTCTCTGAGAAGCAGATATTGCGTTATGAAAGGAGATCAACCCTACGTTCTCTTATTTTGTACTGTGGTGCTGTGGGAGATGGTACGTGATCTCGTGCATGCTGAGCTGTGGGCGGTAGTACCCAATCATACATGTGACAAGTCCAGCGTTCCCCCTGGAAAACCAGAACAGTGTTTTGTCAAGCCAGTGTGTTCTGAGGTGATGAAGGGAAGGCAGGCAAAGAGAGGAATTATTACAAGAAGATGCAGCTTTTCAAGAATGTTTGGATCAATGCTCCCCCAATGCAGCTCTGAAGTTTGTGTCCTCCTAAGCACTGTGCAGAGAAACCTGTCTGGAGTGCTAGGTTCACAGTAAAGTCAGCAGCGCCTAAAGGTCAAGGGAGTAGCCATCCATAAGAACCAATTACAAACAGTAACTATCCTAAATACACAGAGCACCCGGTATTTTCTTTTGCTATAATTCAGATTTAAAGCAGGTGAGCATGATGGTGTGGCATGATAGACAGTCCACTGTGCACCCATATTAAGAATATAGGTTTGTGTGGGCTGGTCTATATATCAGCCTAGCTATGTCACTCAGGGTGTGAAAACACCATACCCTTGAGAGACGTAGCTAAGTTGACATAACTCCCAGTATAGACAATGCTAGGTTGATGAAAGAATTCTTCTGTTGACCTAGCTACTGCCTCTTGGGGTGGTGGATTACCTACAGTAATAGGAATACCCCTTTTGTCGCTGTAGTAAGTGGCTACACTGAGGCGATACAACAATGCAGCTGCATTTGTGCTGCTGTGGCGTTTTAACTGCAGACTTGGCCTGAGTGACCATTCTTCTAGACACTTGATCCAAATGTGGTTCTAGTCCAGCTTTAATTGGGGTTTATGTGTGTAACACAGCACAAAATAGAGAAATTACAGTGAGTTTATTATTTCATGATTTTTTTCTTATTTTTTCTTAAAGCCCTGCTCCTTGAGCCATTTGATTATGTGATAATCTCAGCTTTCATTCAAACAAACATCTTCCTCATGTTTCTAGTCCTCGTGATTGCAGAGAAAAACTTGAAAAAGTGAAACTAAAAGGCCCAAAATCCAGAAAACCCTCAAATTTATTATTTTTTAAAATCTAATGATTTTTAAACCAATCTCATGATTTTTGAGCTTTTGGGGTTGGGATTATTGAAATGTGTTTGCAAAATATATACAGAAAAATAAAATAAAATAATGCCAACTCTGAAATTCCCCAAAGATTTTAGCCAAAAGGTTGCAAAAGAGAGATTCTCCTTAGTATATGTTGAAATAGGGTAGGGAGAAATGAAAGGCTGTTTTCAGAAGTTGGTGTGTTACTGCAGCAAAAATTAGTGAGGGGAAGAAAAACAGCACAAAACAGATTCTCTTTCTTCTCCTTTAGATCCTCTATTTAGCTACATGAATTAATATGTAAAATGTTTGCTTTTGAAGGTTTGTCTAATGTATATTTGGCCAAGGCTGTTCTCAAAGAAGCTAAACATTTTTTCCAGTGAGAAAGGCAGATATTAGAAAAGACAGGAAATTCTTCAGGCTGTGACAACAATTTTCCTTGCCCGTAGCTTCCTATAATTCTTTTGAGTGTAGGAATAAGAGGTTCACTCTTCATTTTGTTGGAAGAGTCCATTGCTTATGTCAGACTGAAGTGAAACTTATTAATATATCTGACAGGCTGTATGGGGAAATATTTGAGTTTGTTCAAAAACAATTAAAACATAACTCTTAAAACAAAACAAACAAACAAAAAAAACCCCCCAAAAACAATTCCTTCACTACATTAGAACATAGATATTAAATTATTCAGGGGAAATGAAAGAACAAGTTATCCCCCAAATAGATCACCATCCAGTAGCTGTTAAGTATTGACAATATGTTGGACACGCATCTCCTTCCATTTTATGAATGGGGAAGAGGGGGGGAGGACTTCTTGTTCATGAGAAGAGTGGGGGGAAAAAAATACTGCAGCACTGTTGCAATATCCAGAGGCAATTTCAAATGCAGATTCCAGGTCACTTACATAGAAAAGTGTGTTCCACTTCGATATCAACATAATACTGTGTGTATGTGTGAAAAATTTGTATATATATCTATTTATATTCACTCTGTGTGTGGATACTGTACACATAGAAAATATAAAAAAATTCATAGAATAAGTCATCATTATGGCTGAGGTTTTAAAAGCACAACAGTCAGGAAATCTAATGTTATGGTTTCCAGAGCCTCTGGAGCCCTGCCAAATTGCCCATACCTTGAGTATGTATTAGTTTGGCCATTTTATGGTTACTGTGCAAGCCATAACTCCCCTCTCAAGTTCCTTTTCTTCTGCATAGAAACATGATCTAGGGAACCATTGCAGGGTTGGAGGGAGAGTTAAAGGGTGTCATTGCCCCTCTTACCAGTAGTTGTGTTCCCTGGTGCCAACAGTCTGTGCCCCTGCTATCTCTCCATCAAACTGGCTTCTTGCGGGAGAAAGCAGAAGAGGATAGTTCACCTTATCACAGACAGTATCTCAACAATGACCTCTGCTGGAGCACTGGCTTTCTGTTCTGCATCAGAGAAGTACCTACAGCTGCCTTAGAGGTGCTATGAACCGAAACTGCTATTTTAAAAGCAAAGACCCAGATTCTCAGCTGATGTAAATTGGCGTATTTCCATTGAATTCAACAGAACTACACTGATCTACACTAGCTAAGAAAATGTTTCATGTTTCCTTTTCTTCCTTTTTCTTAAAACCAGATGAAGTTTCACTGCCACAGAACATATCGTTTTTACAAAGTATAGTTAGGAAGAACAATACATGAAAAATAGCTGCAGTGATTTCTTTCTTCAGTAAATTTTGGCTTACTTTTCAGTTAAATCACTTTAATCTGAGATTTAGAAATAAACGCTGAGCCTGTAGCTCTTCGTATAGAATTCCCCCATTGTTTACAGGGCATTGAGAAAGTGATCTTTGTTCCAGCATCTTAGTTGTTATGGCTCCCAAACCTTTACCTTGCCATCTGGTTCTTGCTGAAATTCTGTAACACATATGGGGTCATCCTCCGAGCTAACATTATGCCATTTCAATATCACTCATTCATTTGCTTATTCATTTGGGTTGCAGGTTTCTTTGCCCATTGAGAATCCCAGCTTTTGGAAACATTTTGCCTGATTTTGAGGTTTCTGTAGCTTCCTCACACAGAGAACAGTGAATCTCTTAAAATCAGATATAGCCATATTTATAAGTATGTTCTCCAAGTCACTCCAGTTGATCTGCAGCTAGATGTGTTTGGCCTTCCAATTTGGTCATTTGTGAGTGCTAAGTGTTGCTAATTTATCAGATATCAGTAACTGCATATTATCGGTCTTCCAATTTACTGCTTCTAATAGTCTCTTAATTCAGAGGGTCCCCAAACTGTACCCTAGTGGGGCACAGAGGAACATTGGGGGAGAGGGGTGCAGCAGGGCCCGGGCAAGCCACCATGGGGAAGCGGGGAGGGAGCAGCACCCTGATCTGCCAGAGCTCTGCTACAGCCCCGCCCTCCAGGTGTGGCGCTGGCCTTCATCCCGGCCCCGCCCCTCAGCCTCCAACTGTGGTTCCCAGCTCAGCTCCCGAACCCGCTCCCAGCCTCGTCCTCCGTGGTCCGGCTCCTGGCTATAGTCCCGACCGCTGTTCTCCCTGGCCACCATGACCCCACTCCCAGCCTCGGCTGTTACAGCCCCAGCTGCAGGGGAAGGTGAGAGGGGAGGTGTGACCTAAAAAGTGTGGGGACCACTGGCTTAATTGAAATAACCTGGCTTTGTGTGGTCTGGGAGACTGACCTTGCTGCAGCTGTGGCTGTCTGGGCTCCTCTTTGGGAGACAAAGGTTTGTAGTGAGGGGGGACAGGACTGTCTCCTCCACTAATTGTTTTCAAACCTGCCCAGTTCAGAGGTGCTGTAAAGAGTGGTGTAAATGACATGTGGGAAAGTGGGTGTACACTGAAAGCTGTGCGGGAAAGGACTATAGCCTGAGAAGTAGCCAACAGGCGGATGTAAGACCATGAGAGTGCACTTACACCCATTTCAGAAACTTACACAATTATTTCTGGCGCCTTTGAATTGATCCTATGTCTCTTGACAAAGTTTTGCTTTATGGCTTGTTGCCAATGTTATTGCCTTCTCTTGCAAAACTCTGAGAAATGGTTTGAAAAGGTCAGTTCTGTAACCAAGCTCTGCAGACGGTTAGGTGAGCCATCATTTAATAATGCTTCGTCCTATCCGTGTGGGCATGCGCCCTACACCCATCTTGTTTAACCTGGTTTTTAAATTCAAGGTGCGGAAGGTAATTACACCACATTATGAGTGCACTTTCCAAATGCAGTGAAATTTCAAGAAATCTGTCATTTACTAGCGATAGGGGGAAAGCCTAACTAGGTTTATTTTTGTTTTTGTTTTTTTGTGCTTGGTGTTTCTTTGTTTCTTAGGGAAAATGTTTTGCATCTGCAGTGCTTCTTTGTTCTGCTGTCTAATAATGAAAATAGTCCAAGATTGAGAGGTTGGTATTAATCTTGTTTTATAAATTTTAATCAAAACAGATCTGTTTACAGCTTTTTTTTATTGCTTCCATGTCTAGTTTTTTAGACATGAAATGCATTATCTATTGTCCATTTTTATTTTTTTTTAAAAATATTGTTGTAATGTCTGTAGTTTGGTTGGGCTCAATCTATAGCAGATTGGGTTCATCTTTAGAATCTGGAGGGCTAAACTTGATGGTCTTCAGACTTAGGTCTCTGTTTCTGCAAACACACATGCATAACATTATACTCGTGAATAGTCCCTTTGAAATCATTACTTGTGTGTAAAGTTGAGCAAAAATGCAAGTTTAGGTCCTTAGTTCTTATCTTTGAACAAAAATGGTTTTCTGTAGGTGGTTCTAGTCTAAAGCAGAGAGAAATCTCCAGTCTCCTGCTGATAGCTTGAAGTTTCACTGCTGTAATGCAGTAACCTAGTGTTTTTAAATGCTGAATACTAATCCTCTTGTTAATTATGGACGTTGATTTCAACTGAAGGATCAGGAAATTGGACAGTTTGTTTCTCTTCTGTTTTTCCTGTAAACTTGAATGGATGAAACATTCTGAAGGATTAACTAAAAAGCACATTTGAAGTTCTATAATTAGAAATAATGGGTTTTACTATTGATCTTTTTCTTTGTAGCTTCTTAGAAGGGTTAATACCATATTTTTTTAAAGTTTACATGTACAAATTGAAGACTCATCAAGTTTAGAACAAGACTCTTACTTTTTTTTCCATGTGACTAAGAAGATAAAAGTTCCTGTAATGTCTATCATCTCTTGCAAGTGATATACTGCATTTTGTTATTTTGGAACATTTATAATAAATGGACTTCTAACGGAAGAAGTCCACTCTAAGATGGACATGAGAAATTTAATTTCTCTTTTTAAAACAGACAGAACTTTGGTTTGATTTAGAGTTCTGCTTTTGCTAAACAAACAAGTGCTTTTGTTGTTGGGGATACTTTTAAAACAGTGCAGCGAATAAGATTTGGATCTTCGGTCTATCATATTTACATCCCAGACTGCTTGGCTCCAGATATAAAGTACAACTGGTAATGTCCTACATAGAAATCTAGTTACTTTGAACATGTTTTCTTGTTGTAAAATAAGAATCTGTTTCCTGTAGATCTGTTGTTGTTGGGTTGCCTAGTATTTTTAGTAGAAGGAATCCTTGTTTTTGCAACTGTTAGATGGCCAAGATTCCAATATATTTTCAGTATGCAAAAGCCTCACCCTTTATCGTTTATCGAGATAGGGGGAGAGACCGTGCCATTGGGATCTGGATTGATATACAGGGTACAGATTTCAAGACTACTGTTTCTAAATCCATTTACTCCTTTTGCAAAAGTAGACTATTTGCTTGGTTCTTTTAATGTTATGTTATAAATCTGATGTTAGTGACTTTCCCTTTTTTAGAGTTTGGTATTCATTTGTGTTAACTTTTAAAAGCACATGTTTTATTTTCATACTGACCCTTAATATTGGGGAAGGGAATTGTTAATTTTATTAAAAATATGCTTTGGCATATGGCAGTGATCCCTAAACTTTTGGGATCATGCCCTCCTCTCCCCCACCTGGTCCATGCCCCACCAGGAACTGCAATCGGTAGCTGGGACCTGGAGCAGGGCCAAAGCTGTGATCAGGAGCCAGGGCCCGAGCTGTAGCTGCGGGGCTGCAGGAGCCAGGGGCCAGAGCAGACTGGGGCTGCAGCCAGGGGTCTGGGTCTGGTGTGGAGATTGGGGCAAAGCGAGTTGGGTGGCACTTTCTCCCAGCCCCCATGGGGGCTAGCCTGGGCCCCCCCTCCACCCTCCGGGGGGTGCGCCCCCACAGTTTGGGTACCTCTGTCATATGGAAAAGACTACAGGTATCTGTAAAGTGGGGTAGAGATGAAAATAATTTAAAAGTTAACTTCATTCGAGTTTACAACTATTGTACTTTCTATGGCTTAGATGTCACTGCATCTCATGCCAACCTATGAGTTCATCTGCAGGACACACAGTACTAACGGCATGTCCAAATTGAAGACGCTTCTTCCTCAATTTCTGTATGATTATAGATCCAGGTCTTTCTTTACTTCCATTCTTCCCCCATTCATCTAAGGGAGTGCATTAGCGTGGACACTTTCCAAGGGGTCCTACAAGTAACTGCTGAAGTGGATCTTAGAAAACTTACTGTACTGGCATCAAACTCTAGTGAAACCCACTCGTTTGAGCTACCCTGCCAACTTTTGTGTTGCTGTAAGAACTCTCATCATCAGGAGTTCAACTGTTCTTACTTATTCCTCCTCTGCTTACTCTTTAGAAGAACTTTGGGATAACTGTTGGCTGGTATGTGACATACTTCTAGCAACTTAGCCACGTTTACACTGTGAGTTTAGGTTGATCTCACTACAGTGCTTGGGTGCAAAATTTTTCATAACCCTGAGAAGCATAGCTAGGTGGATTCAATTTTGAAGTGTAAATCAGGCCATAAATCCTCTCATCAGAGCGTATGCCTGGGCTACTGATCAAAATTACCGCACCTCTGGCCAGATGGTATGTCACTCGGTCTCTGTGCTTCATGCCAAACCTGACAAAAGAGGGGAAGGGGCCTGGTCACCTCCTTTATGCTCCACTGATTTGGGGCTACCAAGGCAGCGTTAGCTTGTGACACAAATTAGGGCTATTTCTCTCCAACCAATTTATAGGTATCTCGTAACACAAGACGTGAAGAAGATTTGTACTCATATCAAGTCTTTTCAGAAATTTAAGTATGAGGCTTTCATGTGCAATATGGTACTAGATGCTTTGAAGACCTCTAGAAGAACTATAAATTGTTTTCTGGACTGTAGCAGCATAATACTGTGCAACTTGAAAATTTATGATACATACAATTATACAAACAAAAATATGATTCACAGAAAACAAAAACATGGGTCTGAATTTCATTGACACGCTTCTACCGTTCACTGCTTAGGTACCTGAAACTCTATTGTTTCCTCAAGAAAAATAAACAAAAAAACCCTCCCCATGTCATTAATATATGCAGTGTTGTTGTTGCTGTTGTTGGTCCCAGGATATTAAAGAGACAAGGTAGGTGAGGCAATATGTTTTATTGGACAAACGTCTGTTGGTGAGAGAGACAAGCTTTTGAGCTTATACAGAGCTCTTCTTCAGGTCTTAATGTTACCTTGAAGACTTAGGAAGCATCCATTTGTGCAAACTCTTACATATTATGTAACTTTACATGTGAATGTTATTTATGTGCATGAGAATTCACAGGATCATTGGCTGAGTGGTCATTTGCAGTGACTTTTGCCATATCTATGTTCCAGTCATTAATTGTAGGTATCAAGTTCGTTGTCTGTTTTCTTAACAAAAGTCACTTTACAGTAGATGGAAATCAGAATTGTTCCCTTTTAAAATGGTGTATTTCAACTATAAACAAAATAGTTTTTTTTCTGTTGTGTGTGGAAAAGTTGTACCTTAATTCAGGACTTGACAAACCCCGGGCACCAGGTCGCCATGGCGCCTGGAAATTTAAGTCTGGTGCCTACTATTTCTCT
The DNA here is from genome assembly GCF_026122565.2 of Emydura macquarii macquarii. Classification (NCBI taxonomy): domain Eukaryota; kingdom Metazoa; phylum Chordata; order Testudines; family Chelidae; genus Emydura; species Emydura macquarii. The sequence goes on from NW_027133265.1 coordinate 6,000,250, forward strand.
GGCGAGAGCGGCTATCATGCTCCAGCCAGGGTGTCACTGTGCCCATGTGGCAGGGCTGGGATGGGGGAGCGCTGTGGCTGCTGCACTCCAGCCAGGGTGCTCTGCCACTGGGCCCACGTTGTGGGAAGGGGCGGGAGGAAGGGCCAGGGCCGGGAGGGGAGATCAGCTGCTGCGCTCCGGCCAGGGTGCCCTGCCACTGAGTCCTCATTGTCTGGCTCCTTAATTTTTAGACTGGCTCCTAGCTCCAAAACAAATTTGTTGAGCCCTGCCTTAATTATACCGACCTAACTGCTGGTATAGACAATGCTATGACAACAGGAAGGCTTCTCCCGAGGTGGAGCACCTATGCCGATGGGAGAAGCTCTCCCGTTGGCGTAGGTAGCGTCTTCACTAAGTGCTACAGTGGTATAGCTACACAGTATAGCTGCAACACTGTAAGTGCAGAGAAGTCCTTATTGTAGCTGGAATCTTATTTTTCATTTTAATCCAGTTAAGTAATAGTACTTAGTGGCAGATTTTTCAAATATTCTAGATTAGCTGTATACCTGTCATAAGTTTGGTTGTGTATATTACTCTTTGCATTAAGTTTATTTCATTCTATTTTGGTAATTTATTTGAAGACAAAAATATACTTGTGCAATAATTGAAGGAGGGAGAGGCAAAGAGTAGCGGGACCACTTTTTTTTGCATTGTAATATAAAATATTTGCAAATGAATAAAAAGTCCTACACTAAAAAATCATAATCACTAACCATGGCTCTATATGTTTTTGTAAGAGCTGCAGGGGTTCCTATAGACTTAGGTCTTTTTCCTGTCTTCCAGTGCCATGGTGAGCTCCAAAACTGGCCAAGTCACTAGATGGATTGGCTAAGAACTAATCCTATTCAGCTCCTTATGTTTCGAATGGCTGCAAGGAAACAAGTTAATAGCTCAGACAGTGAAGACCTTTAAGCCAATTTACCTTGCTCTTTGACCTTTACACTTTAAAGAGCTCTGAGGCGGAGGAAGATTAAAAATTTCAAGGCATTATCTCCCTTAACTCTGAGTTCTTTGAATGTGTGTCAGTGTGAAACCCACTGCTTGTCCCTAATGCATGTGAAATCAGACTCTTATGAATAGCAATGACTGATGACTCTATATTCACCCTGTGCCGCCTCATGCTCCTGTACAAGGGCACAAAGAATGTGGCAGCTATGACATCCCTCCTCCTCTCCTTCCCCATTTTCCTCTTACCCTCTGTGGCTGGTTGAGAGAGGGAACCTAACAAGTGTCTGACCTGCTAGTCTTTTTCTTTGGCTAAACCTTTTGGCATTCCTAAACAAACAAACACACTTCGGAACACTTGTGTGTCACGTATAAAGGATCTGGGAATGAACTCAACCTTTTTGGACCAATGTTGTGGTGGTCAGTCTCCTGTACAGATGCTCTTGTACGCTTAACATGGCACACTCTAGACCTGTGGGCTTCAAGGCCTGCAATGGGCTAATTAAATTACAAGATGGACACAGCAGATGCCTCTTCTGTTTGGGAGAGAGTCATATAACTGGATAAATGCTCAGTTGACAGTTGTTCTCTTTTAGTCACGAGTGACTGAAGCTTCACTTGCTGAAACAGTCTATGAGGGTCTCTTTATACCAGGAGGAGACAGGTACCAGAGCTCAGTAAGTACCGGATAAGCCAGCTTCCTTGAGTGCCCCAGTTAGCAGACAAACATCATCAATGCAGAGAAGACCGCACCTAGAAAATACCAGGCGCCAGCGTTGTCACCGCCAGCATTGAAGCCGACAACATCAGCAACAAAGTTGACACTGACAACTCTAGTACCCAGGCTCGGCCCTGAGAGAGGCCACCCTGAACACAAGGGCAGTGACTCCAGATGGCGCTCAGGGTCTTCCTACAAGGAAAGAACACATCAGGCCTCTGAGAAGAAAACCACTAAGCCCCACATTGCAGAGAGAGCTAATAATAAGGGACTGCCTACCACCCTGACAGAGAGAAAAAGATTCTCTGGCACTGGTGAAACAATCTTCTACATGATTGCCTTCAGCCAAATGACAGAGATGGCTGAATGTGCCCTTGGAAGAACTGGAAATGATCTCAGTGGAAGACAGTACTGATGCAGACCCCAGGCCCAGAGGTCTGTGTATCTTGGCATTGTCCCTAGAGGTGATGTACTCCTCCTCTCTCTCACTTTGGCACACATTCCCATCTTCTTCAAGCAGAGAACCCACTCCTCTGAGGTCTGTGGGCAAGACAATAGAAAGACCACATGTCTCTCTTTTCAGAGCTCAGCCACCCATGCTGCATCAGGAATGGCTCTAGACTGGCCAATATCAGACAGACCAGTCATATCTCCGTGGTATGTTACCGTGGCCTTAGTGGGCTTGCTGGGGTCTGCCTTCACACGCTGCTAAGAGCTGATCTCCATCCCAATCTAGGGAGAGAGAGAGATCACACTTCCCAGTGGCAACCCTGGCCAAACACCATCACTGGACACAGAGGAGTACCAAAAGGAGCCAGATGGGCCAGAGCAGCAGCAACATCGTACTTCACCATCTAAGAACCTTTCACTTTGTCACCCATCAAAGTAGTGTCGTTGGCATGGGTACTGACACCAAATTATTTCAAGTCATTGAAAAACTACTTAGAGAATTGCAGAGACTCTAGAAATAGATATTGGTCATACAAGAAAAATCTCTTCAGTTGTTCAACATATTGACAACTTCAAGTCTGGCCATGATCGCTCTCCCAGTAAACAAAGGACTGCTTGATCCCACTAAGGCCCTGTGGCAAACACCTGCCTCATATCACTCACCACTAAAAGGGGGAAGAAGCATTATCAAGATCCTCAAAAAGGGTTTGAGTACTTCTGTGCCCATCTCAACTTCTGACACTCCTTGATCTTCTCAGCAGTGCATGCAAAATCCAAGTCCAACCAAAGCATCCCCAATGACAAGGACTTGTAGAATTTTGACCTGTTTGGGGGGTAATCCTACTCCTCTGCCTCATTTCAGTTATGGGTGGCAAACTACCAGGTTATTTTGGCTGTATATAACTTTTTGACCCAGAGCAGAATGACACCCAGGGGAGTGCAGGCCATAATCAAAGTCCTGCCCTCTTAAGGCACGGAACTCTTCACCAAACAGACAGGCAGTGCCCTGCATTCTTTAAAGTGCAATAAAGCCACCTTGCGTTCCCTGTGAAGTCTACATCCCAGATCCATATTGCAAGCCATACTGTCATCAACCTCTGATGAGACAGGAGGAACCCCTCTTAACACACCAGATAAGCTGATTACCAGATTTGGAAGATACCCAAGTGCAACTGGAGTTGCCGGTCTTCCTCCTCCTTGGCGATGTAACTTGCTCCTGCAGCTCGCCAGCAAATTTGATGGGACTATTGGGAATTTTAACAGACCTGTTCAGAAAGCATGACCTTCCGAAGCCACCTCACCCCATTTCACTGGGTGTGGTCTGCCATAATACTGGTCAAATGAATACTAGATCCTCACCGTGGCTACCCCATCCAGTTTCACTCCTTACCACCTGCCCACGCTCTTTCCTCGTCCCTCTTCAGGGACCTTTCTCATGACAGCCTGTTACAAGCAGAAGTGGCCTTATTGCTGTTTCTAGGAGCCATAGAGGTGCTGCCAGAATTCAGGGGAAGAGGCCTTTCTACCCTTAAGTATTTCCATATCCTGAAGAACAAGGGGCCTAGAATTGGGAAAACTCAGCAAATACACTGTCTCACAGTCAGGATGGTAAATCTTGCCTCCATCATTCCATCTCTTAAAGCTGAGGACTGGTTTGTGGCTCTCAACTTGCAGCATGTAAACTATCCATCTGGCCCAGAGGAAGTACCTAAGATTCACAGTCGGGCACAACCATTACCAGTGTAAGGTACCGCTGTTTGGACTCTCCCTGGCACCGAGAGTATTCACATAATGCCTGGTGGTGATGCCAGCACATTTGAGGAGAAAGGAAATCTATGTCTACCTGTATCTGAAAGACTGGATGATCCAGGGCACATCCCAGCAAGAGATCTTGGCAGCCATTGAATACATTTTTTTTCTTGTTCTCTCATCTAGGACTTCTCTTGAACTATGAGAATGATCTCTCACCCATCACAGAAGATAGTTTATAGGAGCAGTGATCAGCAAGAACTTACCCACCCCCACACACACACACCCCCCCCCCCCAGCGTGCAGGTTCCAGACTCCATCAAATGCCCAAACTTCTGCTCTAGAGGGGGCATAAGCCTGGGCTCCTTACCAGACACTTTACTACTACAGTGGTCTCAAGGCCTCTTGTATGCCTTTCCACGTATGCTTCAGATTCCTAGGTAATCTAAGATCAGATGGGATAAGGTCATATAGACCTGGCAGCTTCTTTCTGGCTGAGGCAGTTTGGCTGTCAGATGTATTGCAAATGTCCAATGGACCTCCCATCTGTCTTCTGGCTTCCCAGATATGATATCTTAGACCACAGCCAGATATTGCACCGGACCTCATTGCACCTGACAGCTTAGCTGTGGGCAGGTTGAGCATTACTGACAGAGACTGTTTTTGACAGAGTCAAGAAATCTTCATACAGATCACAAAACCATTTGCTAAGAATCCCTATTCTCTGAATGGAAACTGTTCTCCATATGAGCTACTCAACATGATCTGGACACAGTAGAGGCTCTGATGCCAAAAATCTTCTATTTCCTGCTGCACTTAAAACATACAGGGCTCACATTCAGCTCTGAGTCCACCCTGCAGCAATAATTAGCATGTCACACTTTGGTGCAGTCATGTTTGTTCTTCTCACATTCAATAGTATTGAAATTCCTTAAGGGCCTCCTGCGTACTTGCCCACCTGTTAGAAACCTGACTCCTAAGTGGGATCTCAGTGTCCTCCTCCTGAAACTCATGAATTCTCCTTCTAAGCTGATATTGATTGCACTTAATATGCCTTTTCTGGTTGCTGTCATATTGGCCAGGAAGGTCATTAATCTTTAAGTCCTCACGGCTGAACCTCCTTACACATCCTTCCACTGAGACGAGGTAATTTTGAGACCACACTCCAAGCTCATCCCTACGGCAGAATTGCAATTTCACCTGAATCAATCAGCTAACCTGCCAGGGTTCTTCCCAATATTGCCCTCAACCTCAGAGAAGGAGAAGTTGCACTCTTAGGACATTTCTGGAGCCCTGCTCTATTACTTTAACAGACCTGAGCTGAGGCTGTCTTCTCATCTTTGTCTGGTGTGATATAGCGAGGGCAGAGGGCAGTAGGAGAGTGGTGGAAGGGAGATATGTGAGCCCCAGAATGCTCAGGGCTCTGTTCTCTGCTGACTAACAAAGAGCCATTGGGGGCAATTAGGAGCAGCTGAGGCCAATTAAGGACCAGCCAGGTGCTTCATAAAACCCTCTGCTCCAAACAGTCAGCACATGAGCTGGAGGAGTGCTGTAGGAGTGCTGTGCTGTGGATAGGAGTGCTGAGTTGAGTGGAGGAGCAGATTGGAGTGCAGAGTTCTGTGGACAGAAGGGAGGTACCAGGCTCAAGAAGCCAGAAGGAGGGGGAAAATTAGCCCAGGGGAAGACAGTGCAGCTGGGAACATGGTGGCAGCAGCACATAGCTGCTTCTCATAGGGCCCCTGGGCTGGGACCCGGAGGAGTGGGTGGGCGGGCCTGGGTCGCTACCCACTCCTTGGGGAAGACGGGGTGACTGGAGACGCCCTGGCCCACTACAAACAGTACAAGCGTGAGACCCACTAGAGGGGAGCCGGCTGCTTGCCACACTGGCTATATCTGACCTATCAAAAGGTCAAGCAATCTCATCAGAATCTCTAAGTGAATCACGGAGAGTATTTCCATCTGCTATTGAGTGACTGGTCAGTCTCTCCCTCCCTTTCCAGTCCTTTTGCACTGCCAGAGAAACAGTAAATGCCCAAGCAGATCTGTCTGTTGGCTAAAATTGTTGTACACTGTGTTGCTGTAGCCGTGTTGGTCCCAAGATGATAGAGGAACAAGGTGGGTAAAGGTAATATCCTTATTGGACCAACTTCTTACACAGACTTGAAGAAGACTCCTTTGTAGCTCGAAAGCTTGTCTCTCTCACCAACAGAAGTTGGTGCAAAAAAAGATATTACCTCACTCACTCTGTCTGGCTAAAATTGGTTATTCTTTGTTGTGTAAAAATACAAATTCCATCTTCTTCCTAAAGACCTTCTGGTGAATTGTATGCTACATGATGGAGGCAGTGTGGTTGTGGCTAGGGTACTGCAGTGGAAATCAGGAGACCTGGGATCTATTCCCAGCTGTGCCACTAACTTGCTTTGTTATCTTGGACAAGTCATTTCACCTCTGTTCCTCCTCCCCTTTAACTGTTTGTCAGGCAAGAGGATTGTCTTGCTATCAATATGTACAGTACTTAGCAAAATAGAGGCCCATCTAGGCTGTGGGTTCTGCAATACAAATAGTAATGCTAAAATGCATGTGTGATAGATTTTCTTGTAGGTTTTGAAGTGTTGCCTTGTATGGCTTTTGTATAGTATTTCTTTGTTCATATCACGCATGTTTAAGGTTAGTCTCTACTGGTAGAAATACTAAGGTATGGCTGGCTTTCACAGGCTAATAACAGAGTTCTGCTGATCTTTTTCCTGATTATCCTATTTCTAGTTATTTTTTAACCTCCGTGGTGTTGCTTTTGTTCAGTCTATTACAGTTGACATTTTTGCTTTCTTTTGTCAAAGCTGAGTATACAGTACTTCAGAAAAACAGCTCTTAAACCCTGAATTACTTTTGGCTTAAATGGCATTTTGTTTTCCTACACAGGGGGCTCATAAAAAGATATTCAAATTTCTCTGATTTCTGGTCCAACATAAGCATGAATATTTCTTGCAATGTAGCTGGAGTCTAAATGTAAATATTTTGTTGGTGAGTGGGGTAAAATATATTTTGCTAGGCAAGTTGCAGTCCAGTGTAATCAGGAGATCTTAAAAAAGGATATAAAGCTTTGCATAGTTTTATTTTTATCAAAATAAATAAATAAATAAAAAATAGAGCTTTACTTTATTGCGGGAGATGCTTTTAAAAAGTTGTACTGTTTCTTTGATCAGCAAGGGAACAGTTTTTTGATTTTACTTGAAATCTTGCAAGACAAACTACTCCACCATTTACAACTACAGTCTCATGTACAGTCTCATAATGGATAATGGGTAGGAAGTGAGGGACAGGGCTTTTATTTTTCCATAATGAAATTGCATTTCCTACATTATAAAATGTTGGAGTTACTGTTGTGAATAAACTTGCAGTTGTGCTATAATAGCACAATGGGATAATGAGTGTTGTCTATTTTTAGTTGTCAGATTAATTGGGAGGAGAATCATCTATTTTCTCTGCATCCAGTTAGCTTGAATATCTTTGTCTGGAGGACCAGAAACTGAACATTTTTTTCCTTGCAAGCTACAGGTGATTAGTGGTGTCTCATCTTGTATTAGCATTAGAATTAGAGCTATGAACATGCCTAATTTCCAGATAAGAGGAAAACTGTTCTGGGGAAATGCAAGCCATTACCAGTTCCAGTGTTCATTCATCAGCAGGAATCATGAGTGCTTCAGTTTTACAAGAGTTCTCCTCCTGTTTAATTTTGTGTTGCTTTTTAAAAAACACTTCAAGCTTTTTCTACTTTTCATTTCAGTTTCTTGTAGAAGGATCAAATATTGTCCTACCAGTCCCAAGAGAGTGAGTCACAGTATGTAGGGAGCTTCCCTTGTGAGGCCATTACTGTCCCTCCTACATATGGGAAGGGAATGGGTGGGCAGTGGCGTGACTCTGACTCTGCCCCACATTTGCCAACCAGTGCTGCTGTTCTGGCACAGAGGGAAATATAACTACTGCTGGTTTAATCCAGTAGTAGATTGCTCCTCCCCTGGAGTGAGAGGGGAAGTCAGAGAGGGAATTGTGACATTTGGTATCACAATTCTCTCCCATTCCTCCTCCTGTTGCTTGCCACCTCTTGACCCAGGCAGACTGTAAACTGACAGTCCTTAGACATTTTTGATGAACATACATACAAAAGAAGAGTTCACACTCAGAAATAAAGCTTGTGCATCATATTCTCTATATTTACTGCTGGAAATTATTAGTCAATGGAAAATGTTATTTATAGAATCAGAATGGCAATTCTCTAGAGCTTGAGTAGCTTCCTACAGAAGCAGCACACAATAAACAGTGAAGGAAGGAAATCAGGCCCTAGGGAAACTCTCTCATAAGGTGGCTATGCTACTTTTCCAGCAGAATGAAAGATGAGCGCCTCTTCTGTTGCACCTGCACTTGCAAACTTGATGGCCATGATTCACCACTGGTGCAGTTTTGCTTGTGGTAGTATCAGTGGAAGCTGTGGCTGTAGGGTAGCGCAAGATGCGGCTCAGCCATTTTTACTATCTGATACTGTAGAACCTCAGAGTTACAAACACCAGAGTTACAAACTGACCAGTCAACCACACGCCTCGTTTGGAACCAGAAATACACAATCAGGCAGCTGCAGAGAGTGGTTGGGGGTGGGGGGAAGCAAATACAGTACATATAAGTGTCCACTCTTTTTTTAAATACTGCTGAACTTTTGGTCTCAATGTTAACATGAGGCAATCATAATATATATAATATCATGCACCTGTGAAAAAATTACTATTTCCAGTTTTAAATGTATCACTTTTTCAATGTCATTCTATGTTACCTTGTTCTTATTTTATGGCAAATAGTGCTTAGAAGTTCTCAATTTACCTTCTCTGTATCCTTCATTATATTGTATACTTTCATCATGTCCCCTTTTATTCTCTAATCTAAGATAAACATTCTTTTCTATCTATCCTCATATCAAAGTTTATCCTTGCTTCTGAAGCGTTCTCACTGCCCATCTCAAACTCCCTCACTTTATACTTTCTGAGATGGGTTGGATGGAACCTGTGATTTTTCTCAACCACCTATGCTTATACAGTACCTACCACCAAAAAATGGAAAATTCCTGATACATATCAATCAAGCAAAAAAACCCCAAATCGACAAAAACGTGCTTCCCCTCCCCCCATGCTCCCATTAAATCATTGCCGCAAATAAAGCTACTATATTAGAAATTTGATTTCAGCAACGTGCCGTCTGCTAAAAGTTATGGCCTATAACTTGCCAGTTACGGTTTATTCATAAAGTGGTTGCAGACCACTTGGCTCCAACTCATTCTTGATTGACTTATATATATTGAGAAGCATAAATGAATCATCATTCAGAGTTGCTACTGTTAGCTTTGAATCAGAGCAGAAAAGAGTACGTTTCTCTGGTCCTAGATTAATGTTGTTGAGATACAGAACTGGGAGTAACTGGTAATACATTGTACAGTGCAGGTCATCCTCATTTCCTCAGTCTTTTCTGCATAATCCCCAACCTGGTCCCAGCCATCCTGCTGCTGGGACTCTCACTGCCTTCCCTCTTATGAGGAAAAATGGGGCTATAAAAAGATGAGTCTCTGCTCCCTCATGTGCCAGACATAGGAGTCCTGAACCCTCCTTCCTCAGCTCCCTTAAAGGGGAGGGATTGAAAAAAGAAGGAGGGGGAGGGGTCAGCTCCTCACTGTACCAGATGAAGGAGCCCCAAAGCCCCTCTTCCTTGGCTTGCGTAAAGGATGCTTGCGTTCAAATCCTTTTCCAGTCCATTTTTTCCTATCACCAGGTTCCTGTCAAGCTGAGTACCTTCACTGGGCATCATCAATGATGTTTATGTACTAAGTTGCAACATTACAACCCCCCTCCCTGCACCCAACTGGGTCCCAGACCTGCTGTAGGGAAGATGAAAAAAACAAACCCTCTTTGGTCTATCTTTTGTAATTACTTCTTTGGTAATGAAGGAAAAATTATTTCCCAGACAGGTCTGTTGAGAAATTTGGGGCCCAGTATATTCTATTAGCTGGGCCCCCTACCTTTTGGGGTGCCCTCAGGGCCCTAGTACAATTGTCACTCTTTACCCTCACCCCCAGTCAGTGCTCCTGCTTCCTGTTCTTCCCTGCTCTGCCCAGTAAACTTCCCCCTCCACTACCTCTTGTAAAGGGGAGTTCTTAAAGGAGCAACGACTCCTTTCCTTCTGGTCATCTGGACAAGTACCCACCACCCAGCGGCATGAATGGAATATCACAGTGGTAAATCAGGCCCATGAGCCAGATCTTCAATTGGCAAAACTTCGTTGACTTCATTGGAGCTGCACCACTTGAGGATCTGTCCCGTTTTGAAATCCTTGGCTAATACATGTAGTAGAAACACAAAACATTATTATTTATTAGGTCCTTGAATGCACATTTCTTTCAACACCTTTATTGTGATCTCAAGGAACAAGGTTTCCATGGAAATAATGGTTTTAGCCTATAGTGTTTCCACCAAGACTCTCAGAAAAGAAAGGAGTAAATCTATTGGAGGGGTAAGGAGGAAGAGAGCGAGAGAGCAGGTTATTTTCCTGACATCTAAAAAAAAGTTATTAGCTCAATCGCTCAGTGGCATTTTGGGTTAAATATCTAGTTTAAATTTAACCATTCACACAGTTTATATATCATAAGTTTCCAGAAATCCATAGTATATGAGTGGTGCAGATTGCTTTAGGCTGAAATTTTAAAGATCTAAGAGAGCTAAACGTTCAGTATCTATTGGGAGTTGGGTACCTACATCCTTTTAGACCTCTTTGAAAATCCCACCCTAAGTGTTTTCAAAATCAAGTTAAAGCAAAGACGGGGGCCACAATTCACATGCTCAGTTTTAAAGTTAAAATGGAATCTTGAGAAGCTGTTTCCAACTCAGGGCTTGTCTACACTTAAAACACTGCACCAGCACAGCTGCACCGCTATAGTGCTTCAGTGAAGAAACTATTTGTGCTGTTGGGAAGGCTTTTCCCATTGGCATAGATAATCCATCTCTCCAAAAGATGGTAGAAGTGTTGGCGGGAGAATTCTCCCATCAACCTAATGCTGTCTACAGCTGAGGTTAGATTGGTTTAATTGTGTCGTTCAGTCGATTTTTCACACCCCTAATTATACTGACTTAATTTCCGACTGTAGATCAGGCCTAATTTAGATTCTGTGAGCACTGTAGTAATTTATCAATATGGGAGAACATCATCATTAGAGGAATACCCATGTTAGGGGAGGGAGGCAAAGACAGATGTCTGAAGAGCTAGTCAAAAAAATCAAAAGCAAAATTTCCATTTTACAGATTTGGTCCCTATGTTTTAGAAGCCTACATCTCATTGACAGTCTATGGAATTTAGGCTCCTAATGTCCTACATCACTTCTGAAAAAGAAACTTAGGCTCCTAAGTCACTTAGGTGTGTTTGAAAATGTACCTGTTGGTCTAATCCTTTTTTTCTTTCCTCCAGACCTTCCTTCCTTTCCAGTGATAAACTGTCAAGTGATGAAAATCGAATTGATTGATTTAAGTATATGCAACACTAGAAACCTTTTTCATTGAAAAAGAAACATATCTTGCAGATGCAAATGAAGGCCCCCACTGCTTAATTCTCACTTTTATCCACCCACTTTCTGCAAAACCTGTCCATCTTGTAAATTAAGTTTAAATGCTTTGTTTGGCAAGTGAGAAACTTTGGAAGAAAAGCAAATTTTACAAAAATGAACCCAAGAAAATATCAAACTTGCAAGTGAAATCACAATTGATTGTTAGGTAATGTCTATGGGTAGTGGGAATTCGAGGTAGCAACAGCATGAATAATGGATGGGAAATTAGACAGAGTGCCAAGGAAAGCTATGACTATATCTGGATAATAAAGCTAGAGGAAAGTAACTTTCTAGATTTTGGCAATATATCCTTAAAGTAATCTCTGTTGCCAAATGTTCCATTGACAGGAGACAGAACTGAAGAAAGAGGGGCAGATGAGGTTGTGGTCCTATATGAAAGAGGAGGTGGTGTTGGCCACTTCTGCTACTGTCACTATTGTCCATGTTTTTTTAAGTAGCGGAAAGTATGTCAGATATAATGATGAAAGTCAGCTTTTGACAAGGCATAACAGACTTGCCACACAAGTGCTCTGGACAGAAAATGCTGAATCAGGACACTTCAGACTAGTCCGATGTTTTAGATTTTCAGCAGAGGGGGGCTGTCTCTTATTGTATTGCGCGGGGGCCAACGGCAGGACCGCTAAAAGCCACTGCAATAATTAATGTCCAGATATGTGACTTTTTTAAAAAGGTGCCCTAATACAGGATAAATGCTTGTTACAGATACCTTCATTTTATGTTCCTACATGTAAAATAATTGTAAGGCTTTAATAGCAACATACACAAGTAGAGAAAGTCTGAGTGAAAACTAATGTGCTAACCTTTACTCAAACCTGTTATGACTAGGCTTTGCAGGACATGCTGTTAAGTGGTTCGTTACAAATAGACTACTATTTTAGTGCTGTATTTCCACTCTTTCTACAACATGTGTGTTGCTCATATTATGTTGGGCAAAATAAATACAATAGGGCTCATTCTCTGTTGCCCTGCATCTTGTTAGCCATTTACACCAGTCCAAGGTGAGTGTGAAGAGAGTGTAAAACGCTAGTTTTTGATTTAGTGGTATTTTGCATCCACGTTGCACTGGTGCAGGTGATTTTGCATGATGCAAGACAACTGATGATCAGGCCATTTTTTTGTCATATAGGTTTGTATTACTTACTGCCCAGAGTCTGAGGACCATATGTAGCAATGGACCACATGTTCTGAAATATCTTCTGTCAGTCTTAACCTTAGGCTGTTTGTGTAACTTTGCTTCTAGCTCAGTGTGTTCTAAAAAATGTCGAATTCAGATCCTTAGGTGGTGTCAGTTGTTATAGGTGCACTCAACTGAATGAAACAACACTGTTTTACATCAGCTGAGTATCTGGCACTAGAACCTCAACTGACAATATTTTTGCCTTTGTCTTAACATAATTCAGTATCTATAATCTTGTACTGGCACTTTCTTTTACTTTGATGAAATGAAGTCTGTATCATGGGATTTAAAAAAACCTTAAAAAACATGAAAAACAGCTGTTGTACTGACAAGCTAAACCTCTGTATATTATATTATTATATATTATATATTCTGTATATTATCTAGTTTTGAGATATGGAACCAGTGACGACAAGCTACTTGAATTCAGCTGAGCAACGAAATGGTCTACAGAATGCAGTAGCACTAAAGTATTAGATTTCACGAAAGACTATTTTGAAGCATTAAGGAATCTTTGATGAAATTTGTCTGAATTAACGAATGCAGGAATTAGCCCTTAGTGAGCAAGGCCCAACGGGAGACAGTGATAAAATCCAGCATTGTAGATGGCTGCTGGGAATCTCAAGGAAAAAAAAAGCACAATGGACTACAGTTTGTCTGGAAATAAGATAAGGAATAAAAAATGACCAGTTTGTTTTCATGATGCTCTCCTTATAAATGGAAAAAGAGGAGGCAACCAAACAAGAATATGTATTGTTAGTTAAAGATAAAGGCAGCCAATAGACAGAATAGCTAAATATGAAACAAAGTAGTTAAATGAAATAAGTTTTAAAATAAATATCTTTGGGGGGAGGGGGTGTTAAATAGACCTATAAATAAATGAAGAGGTGAATGAAATTAATCATGGAGTAAAAATATCTGAGATTGAACTTTTTAAAAAAAATCTGCTTTGAGGCACAGAAAATAAGGATGAAGAAAGGAATGTGACAAATTAGAGAGAAGGGAAAACTTTATAACTGATAGGCAAGGCTCCCGTGTTCTCCCAGGCTTTCAAGAAAAGGGTACTTTAGGAGAGCCCGTGTGGATTACGAAGGTGGCAGTTAATGTTGCTGAGTGAATAATGGATTTTTTTTAAGTTTAGAGACTGAACAAAAAAAAAATGGGCAGGAAGATACTTTGATATGAACTGAAATTGATTTTTTTTAATATTCCTTTGAACTGAAAATTTTTTAGATGTTCAAATAATTTTAGAAGTTCAAAAAAAAAAGTTTTTTTAATTTGACAGTTTTTTAGTGTATTTCACCCTTTTAATTTTTTTAATTGGCAAAATATGTAAACAACACACAGTTTCTAAATGAAAAAGTAAACTTTCAACTTTTTCTAAAAAATTTTTCAGACGAAACTACTTGTCAAATGTAACCTAAATACGTGAATAGTTATGGTGATGTGAAAAATTCCATTTTAGGGGAAATTACTGTTCATTGTAAACATTTCACCCAGTTCTGGTTGTTAGTCCTGACAGGCTGAAGGGGAGAGGAAAATATGCAACTTGAGCAAAAGAGGCACACTTAAAAAAATTGAAATAATTTAAAAAATAGCTATTGATAGTAATCATCATGTAAAAAATAATGAATAGGATTCATTCATGGCCTTCTGTCACCCCGAGAGTTCCTCTCTGGTAACAGACAAAGGGCACATCATAACATAACTCACATCAGGCCTGACAACTCATTGTCCATATACACAGTTAACATAATCTGCATCTAAAAGGTGTCATGTGAGGTAGCATGTAAACTGGTAACACACTGGTCATTAATATTATTGCATGATGTATGTATGAGGAGTGTATAAAGAATTATAGATGTGTGATGAAAATATATTCTTAAAAAGGTGTTTTGCAAGCTGTGTGTAAACCCAGCCTGTCCTAGACAAAGGAATGTTGTTTATCTAGCTTTCCTGTGTCTCCACTGTAAACTGAGCCAGGTAACATCTCAGGGGATAATGAAAAGTACGTCTTCCTAAAAGGTAAACAAAGCTTTCAAGCTAAATGGGCAGGAAGGGGAAGACCACTTAATGCTCATGATGGGGGATAGAGCCTGCACTACTAGAAAGCCTCCTTGTTTCTTCAGACAGAGACAATAAATTTTGGAAAATATGTGCAAAGGCAGACAGCCATTTTGGCATAAGAACATAAAAATGGCCATACTGGTTCAGACCAGTGGTACATCTAACTCAGTATCTTTTTTCCAACAGTGGCCTGTGCCAGTTGCTTCAGAGGAAATGATCAGAATAGGGCACTTTATCAAATGATAAATCCCTTGTTGTCCAGTTCTGGCTTCTGGCAGTCCGAGGTTTGGGTTTAGGTTTAGAGCATGGAGTTGCATCCCTGACCATTGTGGCTAATAGCCATTGATAGACCTAGCCTCCAGGAAATTACCTAATTCTTGTTTGAACTGAGTTATACTTTTGGCCTTTGCAACATCCCCTGGCAATGAGTTCCACAAGTTGACTATGTATTGTGTGAAGAAATACTTTTTTGTTTGTTTTAAACCTGCTGCCTATTAATTTCATTGTGTGACCCCCTGATTCTTGTGTCGTGTGAAAAGGGAAATAACACTTTTCTATTCACTTTCTCCACACCATTCATGATTTTGTAGACCTCTGTCATATCTGCCCTCAGTCATCTCTTCCTAAACTGAACAGCCATGGTCTTTTTAATCTCTCCTCATATGGAAGCTATTCCATACCTCTAAGCATTTTTTGTTGTTCTTCTCTTAACTTTTTCCAATGCTAATATATCTTTTTTTGAAATGGGGCAAACAGAACTGCATGCAGTATATTCAAAGTGCGGGTGTACTATGGATTTATGTAGTGGCATTATGATATTTTCTGTCTTATTTATCCCTTTCTGAATGTTTTCTGTTAATTTTTTTGACTGCTGCTTTACACTGAGCCAATGTTTTCAGAGAACTATCCACAGTGACTCCAAGATCTTTCTTGAGCGGTAACGGCTAATTTAGACCCTATCCTTTTATATGCATAGTTCCCAATGTGCACTATTTTGCATTTCATCTGCCATTTTGTTGCCCAGTCATCCACTTTTGTGAGATCCCTTTGTAACTCTTCAGTCAGCTTTGAACTTAACTATTTTGAGGAATTTTGTATCCTCTGCAAACTTTGCTACCTCACTGTTTATCCCTTTTTCCAGATCATTTCTGGATATGTTGAACAGCACTGGTCCCAGTACAGATCATTGGGGGACCTGCTATCTACCTCTCTTGACTGTGCAAAATGACAAATCATTCCTGCTCTTTCTTGCCTATCTTTTAACCAGTTGCTGATCCATGTGAGGACTCTCACTCTTATCCCGTGACTGCCTATTTTGCTTAAGAGTCTTTGGTGAAGGGACTTAATCAAACGCTTTCTGAAAGTCCAAGTACACTATATCTGCTGGATCACCCTTGTCCACATGTTTGTTAACCCCCCCCACCTCTCTCCCAGATTCTAATAGATTGGTGAGGCATGATTTTGCTTTAGAAAAGCCTTGTTGACCTTCCTGCAACATACTGTGTTCATCTGTGTCTGATAATTCTGTTCTTGACTATAGTTTCAGCCAGTTTGCGTGGTACTGAAGTTAGGCTTATTTTCCTGTAATTGCCAGGATTGCTTCTGGAGCCTTTTAAAGAACATTGGAGTTACATTAGCTATCCTTCACTCATCTGATACAGAAGCTGATTTAAGCGATAAGTTAAATACCACAGTAGTTCTGCAATTTCATATTTGAGTTTCTGTAGAACCCTGGAGTTAATTCCCTCTGTTCGTGGTGACTTATTACTGTTTAATTTATCAATTTGTTCCAAAAGGACCTCTATTGATACCTCAATCTGGGAGAGTTCCTCGGATTTATCACCTAAAAAGAAAGACTCAGGTGTGGGAATCTCCCTCACATCCTCTGCAGTGACGACCGATGAAAAGAATTCATTTAGCTTCTCTACAACAGCCTTGTCTTGGCATCCATCATCTACGGGACAAATGTGTAGCAGTGCCTATGAGCTCATGAAAATTGGATCTTTTTGGCCTGAAAACCAAGAGTAGCTGGAACTGACTATAGGTGAGAAACTTGCTTAGACATAAACTTAACTTTCAGCGAATTATAATCTTAGTCACTGGAAAGCCAGTTTTTTGTTTTTGTTTGTTTTTTGTGTCTTATTATCACTTAACTATCCATTCTCTAATAAACTTAATCTTGTTATAACAAAGCCATCTCAGTGCTGTGCATTAAACTGAAAGGTGTAGTCCTCAGCTAAACTAACAGGCTGGTATGGGATCTGTCTCTCTGGAGGCAGAGAACTTAACTTCTGTCAGTATCCAGTGAGAGGGATTGGAAGTGGGGAGACGGGTTTGGGGGGACTTGGGACTGGAGGGGCTGTTGGTGTTACCTGGCAAGTAGTAACCAGGCTGGTGGAATTCAGGGTGAGGCCATTTTGCTGTGAGCAGGCTGCTGATGTCTGGGCTCTGAGCCAAAGCTGCACAGTGCAGAAACACTCAGGGTTACAGGCAGGTGGTGACACAACCCCTTACTGGTCTGGATGAATCCCCAAAGCATCACAGCTTTTCAGAAACTTCAGACTCATGACAACAGCATTTTGTTTCCGTCAATAAAAAGCCTGGGTGCATGGGTTGGAGAGAGACCTCTGCTCTCTGGCCACTGTGAATGAAATACTTGTACACTTTTGGCCACAGATCTGCAGCATGATTTCTTGATGGCCAGTTTGGTACGTTTAATTGTTTAAATTCACAGTCAGCAGTATTGCCATGAAAGTGCTGCTTTGGCATATGAAAAGGTGGAATTGGAACTGAGATGAGCTAAGTGGAAGCATATTTACACTTTTGTATGGATGGTAGCACAGCCAGGACTCAGGCTGAAGTATTTAAAATGGCTTTCTTACTGCCTGAGATCTCTGCTACAGTCGGTTTAGTAATGCAGAACAGCAATTCTTCTGTAAAACCTGTGGTCAGGTGTGTGCTTGTAAAGCAATGAAAGGCATTCCCTCCACTCCGTAACATGAATATTTGGTGACAAGCACACACAAGGAACATGGTTAGTGAAATTTTTTATGATGGGATGGTAAATCTTCATAGAACGTCTGGAGTGTGTTGGAAATGGGTTCCTCAGGCGGGTATCCCAGTTGGAACACTGCACTGTGACATTAGTTGCATGTAGCTCCTTATGGTTGTCAGATAGCCTAAAGCCATATTATGAGAGAATGTGGTTTTATGCATTAATGCTCAGCATTTGTATGTTCATGCATGCTTGGTCATGGCATCTGTGGTCTTTGATTTTCTCCATATCCTGCTCTATAGACATGTTAGAGAACCTGCTTTCACAGTAGTAAATAGGGGTCCTGCTTCTTATACAGTGCAGACTTCCATCACATGTTCAAGGCCACAGAACCTTGCCCACCCACTCCTGTAACAGACCCCTGACCTTTGGCTGAGTTACTGAAGTCCTCAAATGATGTTTTAAAGTAGGGATCGGCAACCTGCGGCACATGTGCCAAAAGTGGCCCACGCGCCAACATTGAGCGGCACGCGGCGCCCTGGCCAGAGCCGTGCTGCTCTGTGCTCGCTGCTGACACAGCCTCCGGAATGGGGGCTGCAGACTGCCCCTGCTGCAGACACTGCCACTGGAATGGGGGCTGCAGAGCTGCCCCCGCCGCCAACAGTGCTGCCAAAATGAGGCTGCAGACTGCTCCCGCTGTGGACACAGCTGCCGAAACGGGGCTGTAGACCACCCTCGCTGCCGACACTGGGAGAGGGGTGGGGGAAGGTTGAGCACTGCCCTTTAAGGTTGCTGACCCCTGTTTTAAAGACTTCAAGGTTATTATGCTGAATTCACTGTGATATCTGAAAGTCTCATGGGAAGCATTACTAGACAAAGAGCAAAATAGTCTTCTAGGCACAGTGCTCTGATTATTATATTCATACGACATAAAATGTCAGTCTGTGGTAACTATTAAAGATCAAATTAACTGCTGGCACGCTCCACTGATGTCAGTGGACTTGCTAGCGCTTACACATGCAGTAAATCTGGCCCTAAGCAGCAGATTTGGGTACTAGTACTATTTTGGCCCCGAATTAAACATGGAAAGAAAAGCCTGGATATACATTTTTCTTGAGCAAATCAAACGTTGAGAGGCCAGTGGAAGTGGAATGAAATTCTCTTGCTGCTGCCATGAAAAATGTAAATGAGGAATGAAGAAATAAGAAAACTGCAACGAAAAATGGGGACCATGTAAAGGAGGCTGCTGATGAAGAGGACAGGATTCGGAATAGCAATGACAGCACCAACTGAAATGTGGGGGAGGAGGAAGGGAACTCCTTTCAAGTTGATTTATATCTTTATCTGTGATGACTGGTGGTGAATTGCTTGGTCACTGAGGCTATTAGTAAAACACTGGCAAACACAGGTGAAGTGCATGCTGTCTTAAGGTGCTCCCCTCCATGGCTAGCATAAAATGATACTTCTTGTGTACGTTTTGGTTGTCTTCTGTACTTGCTTATGCTGTATGACTACTGTCAACATCATCCCCTGAAAATACTTATTCACTTTCCAGAGAGCTGAGATAAGGTCATCATGAACGGTTAGAAAATAATCTGTTAGGCATCCAGAACAAAAGCAATATACTCCTTAAAGAGGAGCTGTAATAAAAGATACTCTTAACAATTACATCTTCTTATAGAGAAGTTTAAGTCACTACAAAGGCTTTTTATAATAGTGTTTGGAGCGTAATAAACAAGAATTCACAAAAAACCCAAGAAGTTTCCACCTTGATTCAATCATGAGGCAGATTAGAATTGATAACATTATGATTGCCTTACTTTGGTTTGCAGGTTCCACTGAATGTGTGCTCAACTTGGGGCTTATGTATACACCTCAGATGCACATGTGCACTTAAATTGTGTACTGCAAAATGGTACATGCAACAGGGTGCTGAGTCCGCCCCCTGTCACGCCAGCTCCCATTTAGGGAGGTAAATTGGAGCTGGCAGGAGAAAACCAGCACCTAATTGGACAATTAGAAGCAGCTGCCAGCCCAGCTAGCCTGGGGCTGTATAAAGGGCTGAAGGGAAGGAAGCAGAAAGAGAAAGGAGAGAGCTGGGGAGTGGAAGCTCGTCCCTCCTGGGTTGAACTCCTAAGAAGGCAAGCTGTATCTGAGACGTGGTGGTGGGAGCACAACTTGTAAATAAACTTGCACCAGTGGTAACGGAACCAAAGGTCTCTGACTAGTTTTGTGAAGGAGCAAAGAAGCAGAAGCAGGGCAGGCTCAGTGACATCTTGCTGCAGTACATATGCCATTGCTTGGGCTTGTTTGACAATTTGAGGTTTTTATTCCCAACCTGCCTTGGTTTGCTTCATGGGCTGTGTAGAATAGGACAGGTGTTTATTTTTTAAACATGTTAGCAATCATGTTTTAACTAACGTGTTTTAGCACCCTAATGTAGACAGGGAAAGTTATATTTCAGCGTGTATTAGCTAAGCTGGTTGAGGTAAACCCTAGGATCCTCTCTGGTGGTCACCTTGAGCAGCTAACCTGTTTAAACTCAACTTCCTCTGTTTACGTTGGGGTTTTAAAACCTGGTAGTTTTTATATATGCAGAATCATTAAGATGGTAGCTCCCTGTGCAAAAATCCCGGTTAATGGACATACTGAACAGTAATAAGTATTTTATAGCATCTTTTAACAACTCCATTCTCTAATGTGTTATTTAGCATACCTATATTTAGCTCTGTGAGTTACTACAACAAATCAGTGTGGTTTTCATTTTAAGGTAAAAATTAGTGACATCTCAGATTACAGTCCAATGAATCCTCTGTACATGTCCTCACGTAATATACATGTTCTTGTAGCTATTGAGTTCACTGTGTATATTTTGTTCACAGCTTTGATCTCCAATTTTCCAATTTGTAATCCAATTAAATATGGTTTAGGCCCAGTTGGGGCCATACTGTTAGGAAAACCACATTCTGGTTTAGCTCAACTGTGGTACAGTTTAAGCATGTTTTTAAAGCTGTTGTTAGAGCAGGGTACAGAGAGCCTCTGTGATGCTGTTTCAGCCACTGAGAAAGGAAAGAAAATAGTATCTCTAATGTACTGCTGCTGAAAGATGCTTACAGATATTTTTTCTGGTTTAGTAGGTAGCATTGTTTTAGAAAGTTACAGCTTTCTAGGAGAGGACAAGGATATATTTATAAAAGCTACAGAAACACTGCGCTTTTCTATCCATTATGCAAACCCCCTGCAAGTTTCTCTTTAGTCAAGGAAAGAAATTGCAAATACTGAAGGGGTGAGCATCTGTATCCAGATAACGTTATTAAATATAAAGTAAAAAAGGATAATCCCTGCAGAGCTGTTGACTATTACCATCTCTTGGATTTAGTTATAATCACCTGTGGACATTTCATGAGGGCATTTCCTACCCAAGACCAGCATACTGAGTATTTGAGGAAGGGGAAAGAGTTGTTAATGTATTTGGGAAGGAAGATGAATTCTGTTTCTTTCAGTCATAAACTGTTCTGTAAAAACCATCAATTAAATTATAAAAGGCTTCAAACCACATGTTTTGATGCATCATCTCTGGTGGCATCTATTAAAGGGTTGCTTTTGTCATCCTTCTTAGTTGCTTCTGACAGTTGATACAGTGGGCTGCTGTGTGAAGTCTGGTAGTTCTTAACTCTCTCTGAAGTTTTATTTCTAACATATTTATAAAATCTACAGAGGTAATGGGGAAAAATTCAAGCCTTGTCTTGCTAATCAGTTTTTGGCTTAGTTGGCTGAATTAATAGCTGAGAGTAAGCCATAGAAATCTTGGAAGCACATGGAGGGAGGTTTTTGTGGAGCATTTAGTGATGAAGAGGAAACTATATTACAGTGCGGAACATGCTGAAGAGAAAATAGCTATATAAGTCATATTTTCTTTGTGAGTAGATTAAATATGAATAAAAGAACAAGGTTTACTCTTCCTTGCCAACATGTAGAGGTTACACAACTTCTCAGATAAAACTTTTTTTATTGCTTGTTGATGTCTTTCCTCTTTACAGTCCAAATCCTCTGTTGGTGTAAGTGGGTGCAACTCCATTTATTCAGTAGCTTTTCTCCAATTTTCATCTCCAGTGAGGCAAGTTACTCAGTACACTTTATGTGCATCCCTTTAGCAAGTGGCTGTGAATCTTTGAGAGTGTTTTTTGAGTTGTTAGATACCCAGCCTTCATGGTGGCTTTTCTTCAGAGATAGTATAAAGGGGCTGATCTGCAACTGGGATAATTTTGAATGACTGATGAATTGTATAAAGCTTAACTGCCCTTATTTTCCTGACACGACCTCCTGGGCATTGTCAAATATAGCAATTTCCTACAATATCCTTGAAAAATCTTATTGACTTAAATTTCAGTATATTTGACTCCATTGTATTAAATGCAAAAGTTATGTATTATTTTGGGCCTGGCTGATTAAAGAACTATACTGAACTATGTGGCAGACCAGAATTGTATTTTGGGATGATACGTGTGAAGGGTATTTCCAGGGAAAAATCTCGGAGGAGGTGAATGCAAATTCCTACCCCTCTCCCCCATTTATGGAAGAAACCAACCTTTTGAAGCTCTGTCCTCAGGAGGGGGCCATTGTTGATCACCTGTTCCCAAGATCTGAAGATCAAAGGCCCAATCTACATAAAGAAACAGGCTGATCTGCCTAGTCTGTGTGCTTGTTCTGAGCTAAAGCTGTTATGAACTTATAACCACAGAAAACCCCCTTTGTGGTATTTGAAGGACTGACTCTCTTCTGGAGTTAAGGGGCTGTCTCTGGTAAACTTATTAGTATGTGTGTAGTTTCTTTTATTGTTTTAATGTGTTCTCTCTGTAATGCTGTCACTTTAATAATAAATGTGCTTGTGCAAAAAGGCTGCGGGGTAACTTATAAGATCAGGCCCAGTATTATTCAAATTATTATATAGTTGGGAACCCTGAGTGCACGGTTACAACACTCACACTATAGGAACTCTTCTATAATTACAACTAGTTTGTGACTGTGCTAAATGAATTAATAAACACCCCAACTCAGTAAGGTAGATAGAGATATGATAGAGTGTATAACTGCACATCCATGCACTCACACCGTCCCTTGTAGAACAACCTGAAATGTTAGCCACCATCTTCCTCATCACCTTCCCCTTCATCACCAATGGCCATCATTCTAGTAGCACCCAAGGACTACATCTTTCTCCTACTGCCCCAAGGTGGGAATGTAACTTTCATAATCTGATATGCTGATGCCGTTATGTTTGATGCATATTCAGTGAGGAATTCCCATTTTCCTTAATTTGTATTTTCTCACCTTGCTAATTAATGTTGGAATGTTCTTCTCCTATAGATTAGTATAACAGTGATCTCAACTCATTATTATATGTGTCAATTCATTACCCTGACCCTTTTGTGGTTAGGTATCTGTGGATGTAGCTTGTGTACCTGTTGTGTATGTCAGTTTGTTGCCATGACACTTCTGTGGTTGAATCTCCTTAGAAATTCTCCTTAAACACTCTATTTTAGCTCCCTGATACTTGGGGTTTTCCGTTGAGCCATTTATCTGTTTAAAGTTAATCTTTACATAGTTCAGAGGCCTCAAGCCTTCTGTAACTTGCTGAAGCTAATGTCTTAAAGGATATGGCGAGTAGGTACCTTGCATTACTGCTGAATATAATGGAAAAGCAGTGAATATAATAACGGCAAGCTAGCCCTATGGGACTACCCAAAAGAGGTGACTGCTGAGGAGCCAGGAGCCTAGAATTGGGTGCTTCAAGGGACCACAAAGGGAAAAGACAGTTGCTCTGAACTGACAGGCACCTCCAGCAAAGGGAGCTCATCTAATTCAGGAAGTAATTGATACTATGTTTCCTTGGGGTGCTGACATGCATGGAGATTTATGAAAGTGGCTCTCCAACTCTAGTTCTGTGCCCTATACACTAAACAAAGGTGCCTCTCAAGGTATCCTTTGGGAATCAGTAAGTGCATGTAGCTGCAGCCTGAAACAGCAAAAGATTTCCTGACATACTGGTGGGGAGACAGAATTCTGTTCTCCAGTTTAGGGGGGGAAAAAGGGGGTTGGGTTTTTAGGGATTTTTGTTTTTTGTTTTTAAAATTATGCAGTTGTGAGAGGGTAGGTATTGACAGATACCTTGAGAGATAAAGAACATGCATGTAGGCTGAGGAGAGTCTACAGGTAGAAGAGGAGTTGGAAATCTTGAGCTAATGAGCAAAGCAAAGGGGCTTCTTATGTATTTTGGGAAGTATATTTGTAGACTGAAGGGTTTTACATTAATACTTGTCAGTTTCAGCAACATTTGAATTGTATTGGAAGCAAGATTTCTGCTTTCCAAAATGAATGTTAATCTGTGCTTTGCTTTTCTTGCTTGACTAACATCTGTGTAATATTTTAGAGAACTGCTGTATTCCATGGTCTTAGAGAAATAATCAACTAATATGAAATTAAATGAAAAGTTTTATTATTGATCAGAAATTGCTCTATCAAAATTAAGACATCATTGTCACTAGCCAGAGGTGTGCCACTAGTTTTAAAATTAGTGTGCAAAATTCTTTTGAAACTTAGGTTTCACTTTCTGTGACATCAACCAAAATAAATTACTGTAAATAGGTGCCATGTGAGATCGATATTTGCCGTAAAATTTATGTATGCTTATTAATTGAGACTGAGCTCTAATGATAAATTTGCCCTACTTCTGTAGTGCAACAATTCATCTCTGCTGACAACATGACTATGCAGAATTTATAAACATAGTTACCCTAAATTTGTGGAGGTCATTAGCATTTTAATTAAAAAGATAAAGCCATTGTACTAAATCTTCACCTTTTTGTTTTGTTTTGTTCTTTTCTTTCCTCCCAGTTAAATGTTTCCATCTTGTACTTTGAAAACAGCTGACAGCATCTGGTAATGTGCTGACTGGCACTATGGGCAGACGATTCCCGGGGGCTCATTGTCGTCCAAGCAGCTCATGTATGTATGTGATTGGTCTCATTATCTGTCATTTTTATGACACTTTTGAAAGGTGCTAAGTTGTTTTCCATTATTTTGAAACTGTTAGGTGGAAAGTTTATACATTTTTAAACTAGTTTTTAGAATGGGCACTGAAGCATTCTAATCAATACCATGTTTCTGATATTTATGTACCCAAATTATATTACTCGCATTACCTTTGTTGATTTGTTCAAATTGCAAAGGTAATTTCTGGACCTTTAAAAATTATGTACTGGCTGACTTGTGAAAAATTGGCCTATTGTGCCAGGTCTCCAACTTCCTTTTATTCACACCCTCCAGGGCCTCAACGTAGTTTAACTACTAGAAACCCTCAAATTAATAAACTGCCTGAGCCTAACCTGAAAAAATTCTAGCTCATTTCAAAGCTATGTACTATTGCTAAAGTCTTCCAGTTTAGATTAAGCTTTTTCTATCTTATTAATTCATTTTTTCCCTGTTGGACTTATTTCTTCTGCATCTTCTCTGCTAAAAAGCAGTTCAAGGCTGTCTAGCTTATCTCAGCTGACTTCCATTGACTTATCTCTGACTGAGGGATCTTTTCAGTGAGAAGTTTAAATACTGTTTAAAATTTGTCACCTGCACCTTTCATTTGATTTGAAAGACTGATAAATAGCTATAACAGGTATGGTAATGCTAATCCCTGAGCCTGCAGTCTTGCTATATTACAGGGTATGTGAAATGATCTTCCCAGGAGGTAGAGTGTACTCCTCTGTGACAGTCCCTAACTTCAGATGACTGCTGTCAGTCCCCATGCATATCTGTTGATTCCTCAGGCAACTGAGGTAAAACAATATAACTTTTTCTTTACTACATAGTGCCTTTGCAGAGTATTCAGTTTGTAATAGTTTTTCTTTGAAACACTGAGATAAAATAGTTGACTTGTCATTCTGGTGGTACTTTACCCATTGTAACTCCTGCTATTGCCTGAGATTCAAGCTTTGGAGAGTAACTTAGTTTATTTTGGCCCCAGACTTCCAGAGCCAAATTCAGGCCAGAGATGAATTACACTACTTCTTACGGGAGTGGTAGCTGTCCAGTCCTTGTAAACACATCTGCTAAAATAACATATGAGACAAACTCTTGAGAAAAATACTATCTAGTTTTGAAGGTAAGAAACAGATGACACCTGAACTGGGGGGAGGGGGGTGTTACAGCCCTGGCTGAGCTCTCCCTTGTGGCTAGACACCCAACTGCTGTATTGGACCAAGCCTTTGGATCCCAGGAGCTTTTAAGCCTACTGGGTCTGAGCAGCATCCAGACACAGCCTCTAAATCCTGCTTTTAAGAGACACTTCTGGGGTACAGACCCCCTGTCTAGTACCCTTTCTTGGGATGTAGAACCCATAGTTCAGCTGCCATAGGCCCAAGATCAGTGCTGACCCTTCAAGAATTTCATCCCCAGAGCTCCACACTCACAGGTACTCTAGTTTACTCTTTAATCGTTCAAGGACCTTGTGACAGTTAAAACAAGACTTTGCAAAGGAACTGTTAAAGTATATGTTACTTATGGATAAAGCACGAGAGTTACAGATCTAGACCAAAATAAACACTAGTACATTAAATCCGCCTCTTCCAGTATTCTCATCACTCTGAGAGCCGTTTGGGTTAGTGTCCTTTCAGGATTTCAGGACCCTCTTGCACTCTACTCTTTCTGTTCAGCCATCCTGTTGTTAGCTGATGGCTGGCTGATGGGACAGCCCTGACTCAAGAAGTATTGGCCCTTAAATAAAGTATCGGTCCCCTCTATCAGGTGACTCTGCCAAGCAGCTTTAAAAACCCTGTCAGGTGATTAGGTGTTCAACTCCTACCCACTATCTTTCCTCCCTCAGGTCTAAACTGGGAAAAGCTTTCCCCTGGACTGCAGCCCATTGTTCTGGGTGGACCCATTTGAATGGAGGATCATTGAGGTTGAGGGCTTTTGATGGCTTTCCCATTGTGAGCCCCTCCGCTAAGCATAAAGATTTCTCCTAACACCTCCTAACACCTCAAGATGGAAGCTACAGCACCGTTTTCAGTCAAAAATAACATTCAAGAATCAGAGTGGAGTTTGCAGGTTGATACAGGCATACGGACAGATACTAATCCATCACAGTGGGGCTCTGGGATGGTACGGTGGGGGGCATTGCAGGCTGCGTGATATGAGAAGGGAGTTAGCCTATGCACAGTGGCATGGTGTAAGAGGATTGGGGTTATGAAGGAAGTCTTGTGGAAACTGGGGCTGTGAGGGTGCTGGGGTTGTGAGAAACAGGGGTTAACATGGTTACGTGGGGTTTGAGGGAGTGAGCAGAGATGTGTGTGGGGAATGGAGTTGAACCACTATGTGGTGGATGGGGGTGAACTGGGATGTGGGGATGCCAGGGAGGAATGGAACTGAGCAGATAGGTGGCAGGTGACAAATTTGGGGGATCATGATGTATAGGGAGCAGACTTTCTTATACGGGTCATGGTAACGAGAGAGTCATAAGCCATAGGAGGTTGAAACACAGTTTCTCTGTTGTTGCTTTTCAGCTCTGGCTTCTTTTGACTAGCATTCCCTTCCTTCCATATTCCCCAGCTTCCAGCTGACTCTAAAATCAGGGCTCGAGAGGAACGACTGTGTGACAAACCACCTGTGTAGCTCTTCTCTGAATCCTCATAGGAGTTTGGTCAGAGTAGATCTCCTGTCTGATTCCAATCTCTCACCTCAAGCAGAAATCCTTCTCATCCCCAGCTCCTTAACTCTAGCCTCTAGGCATTGATCTCAGTGCCTGAACTGAGTGGTCCACAAGCAAGGGTAGAATGCTGGCGGCATAGAAAAGTTGCTGTTGAAAACACTGTACTTTCAAAGAAAATTCTCTAATGCTTTGAGATATGAAAAGTGATGTTTCTGTAACACAGAGACATGACAGCACACTTTTATAGGACGGTATTGTTTTTCTTGTTGCTGAATCCTTTGTTTTCCCTTAGGACAATATCTGAGCATTTGTCAAGCTTGTTAAGTGGTTTGGGAGGCAGTCTCTCTCTTTTTAGGAAACTGTGTTTAATGAAAAATGATTACTTTGACATTTTGCAAACCTTATCAGAGCTAAAGTTTCAGAACAGTCTTTTTAGCTGGACTTTACGGCAGCTAAGTCCTTCCTTTTTTCAAATTTTTTTGGTTCCACCCATGGATTTAATGAAAACAATGAAAAGCCCTTCAGGTCCCGATATCCATTTTTCTTTGTTTGTGTGGGTCTCAATTTCCCCTTCCCTTCATCCACATCTTTTGGGAGGAAGGATAGTCCTGTTATGAAAACACAAGACACTCAGTCAGGAGACCTAGCTTCTGTTTCCAGTTATGCCAAAAATTTGTGAGAGACTTTTTGGAGCTTAGCTATCAATGTAATAAGCAGCGCTGAATGAATTTTTTTTTTCCAATTTGAGGTCCAAATAGAAGAAAAAATTTGTTTTGATTCAAAGGAAAATGAATTTTTCTAAAGTGTGGTCATCAAATTAAAAAAAAAAAAACTAAAAAAAAAAGTGCTTTGAATTAACAAACATTTTGAGTCAATTCCATATTATCATTTTTTTTTATTGGTTTTTCCATTCATTTTGGGTCAACCAAAATGCATTCAATCCACTCAAAACAAAAAACAAACAAACAAACAAAAAAGAAAATCGTTGTTTTCATTTTGATTAATCTGTTCTGGATGTTTTTCACCTGAATTGCTGGTTTGTTTTTGTTTGTTTGTTTGTTTTAATTGGCCAAATTTGAAATTGAACTTCCATTTCAAATGAAGTCAAAGTGAAACATTTTGAAATTAAAATTTGAAATGAAATATTTCAATTCTTTTTTAAAAAAATTTCAAATTGAAACTATTCAGAATAATTTTGAGCCCCCAAAATGTATTATTTGACGAAAAAGTATTTAGGAAAAAAATTGTCCAGATTTTTACTTTAAAGATAACTCAGATATTGGTATGGAAGTATATTTGCATTGTCTAGTCTATGGAATGTGCACACAATAAAGAAACAACCATAGTGATTTGCATTAGATTTCTAAAACTTTCAATGTTAATAAATTAAGGTACTGGTAACACAGATAAAACAATGTCTTTTAAAAATATGGCTCAAATTCGGTTCTCTTCATTGGTGTGGGTATAGCTGCACTGATGTTGATAAGGTTACTTCAGATCTACATTGGTGTAACTAAGGGAAGAATTTTTAACTACATGATTTTTAACTTGATGATGTACTTTTAAGGACATAGTGCAGTTTTTAGCTTGATTTTTGTGGCATTTGTTTTGCTTGTAACTAAATATATACCTTCCCATAGAAAGATAAAATCTGCAAGGTGTAATATTAGTGTTATATGGAACTTTTCAGTCTTGTTGTTCTGTATATGCAGGGATAGGTGGAATGATTTCATAATTATAATGTATATTCTGAGGATACTAGTGAAAAGTTTTGTTTAAAAGGAATCTTATAGTCATCTTAAATTACAAACAGATCTCTGGAACCTAATAGTAATAAACGTAGCATTACCCAAATATGCTTAAAATACAGATCCTTGATGTACAAATAGATATGAACATCTGCATCTCTTAAGTGTAAAGTTGAATTGAAATGTGTTTCAATTTATCTGGGCAGGGTTTGGGCTTCAAAAGTGGTTTTAAAGTGTTCATTTAATCCATACTCATTTGGAATTCAAAATAATCCTGGTTAAAATCAGTGCAAGGCATCTTTACTGACCTAAAGGAAATAAAAAGTGAGTGCTCCCTAGATGAGCCTGCTACCTCTGTTTACTACTGCAATTACTGACCCTGCTGAACTGAAAGTCAGCACAGGGCATCTCTTGTGCTGCTTTCATTGCATGAGGAAATTGTCTCCTCCTAAATTGCTACTTTTGCCTAATCAATTTTTTGTGGGTTTGTTTCAAAAATATTTTCCAAGTGTTCTTTATCTAAATATAAAATATGTAGCCTTTTATTTTATTTTGAATAGATTTAGTGATGTTATCTTACATCACTATGGGTTTGGCTCTGGTTGCTACAGTTTCAAGCTCAAAAGAGTGAAAGGCACCTCTGCTGCTGGTTTCAGATTTAGAGAGACTAGGTGTATATAAACACCAAATGATCACATACATTCACAAATACAAAGTTTAGTCAGTATTACAAATTTTATTAGAGCAACAAGCAAGGTTATGATTATCCAGGCATGTATAAATCCTACAAATATCCATGCACAAATTACAAATATAATCATATTCATGTCCTCAAAGATACTTAGGATCTGATAGATTCCTCACCAATTGCACATGGGATAATTCCTGCTAGGGGTTTTCCCATATGTATTCGCATTTTTACTTAACCCAGGGACCTTTTTAATATACATATGACATATATATGACTACACCTGACTCCCTGCCCTTGTGCATGAAGGTGTCAACCCTCTTTTCCTTATCTGTACTTCCACACCCCATAAAAATTGGGGTGCCCGTTTTTCATAGGTTGTTTGAAGTAGTTCCTCTTGTTCTTACTAGCATTTACACACAACATGTACCCTGTGGTCAGGACATACTTTATTGTAATATCTTTCAAAACGCATCTCGTGATCTTGCATTCATTCATTCATGATTTTCTGCAATATCACCTATTGGCACATTTCTACAGTAGTTTTGTGATCTTTACTGGCATAGGGTTATTCTTCAGTCATTTACTTATGTCAAGCATTCTTAAACCTATGGCCTAATACGGCTAAGCAGAAATCTGACAGGCCTCAGCCTGCGGCCCTTGCATTTCAGCCAAGTTTTACTTATATACCTAATGCATATTCATTGTTCCTAAATAATTATTAATCTTACACGTCTATAAGCCTACAATTTAAATCTATTTAGCATACATGACTAACACATAAATTTAACATCACATAGCATGCTAACATGGATGATAAAATGAACTAACTGGCTATAAACACATCTGAGATGTCTTTCTGTGGTCATCTTGACTTCATATTGTCTTTAATCCTGGAGGATCCTAGCATGCTTTTATATGTTGAAGTGATTAAAGCTATGCACCGAGGTCACTTGGTCCATTGCTGACGTACAGCCATTTCTTTAGCAAAAGGCAGCTGTTTAACAGCACACAGCAAGGCTATACAGGAATTTGGCACTTATGCCACACCACCTGCTGTTAGGGAAAACAGCATAAGAGTTCGTCTTCACTGACAGCAGCAAATTCACTGCTGTCAGATGGGTCTCTCCAGTCAGTGAAGACCCGCTCAATTGATCCAGAAGTCGACTTGTTAAAACCACCCCTTCAACTGGTGCTGCGTAGTGAAGACTGTGCGCACAATGGAAGTTAAGAAGTTGATGGGAGTTACACAAGCTATTCTACATAGCTTGCGTAGCTCCTGTCGACTGCCACCAAATTTTAAGGTAAGTATAGACCAGGCCTGAGATTTTTAGTGACCACTGGAGGTTGAGATCTCTCGTTTGCTACTAACTCATAGAAAAGAGCATTGGCTTATTGCATCTCTTAGAGCTGGAACAGGAAACCAATTCCAGGACTCTGCATAAGGTTGCGGGGATCTTTTGTTGATCCATGCTAATATCCGTTGTTGAACTCCATGGATATGCAGAAATATCTTTTAATGAGAAAACTCTGAATTTATATCTGATGTGTCCAGTCATCTCCATCTAGGAGTCTGAAAGGAGCTGGAATTATTCTCAGATTGTTGGTGAACTGAGGTCCTGCAAGGAAAACTATAGGAACAAACAGTTAGGCTGACTTGTTTTGTTTAAGTTAACAATAAACTCATAGGCCCTGAAGGGGGTAAGTTAAACTATATGCAACTCTTCTGTTCGAGCACATTGGGGAAGTGGACCAGCCAGCTATATGGGTTTTCTCTGTAGACTATGGCTTTTCTGACCCTTCTACAACTCTGTGGGAAAACCGCTTCATCTATGAGGAGATCTGCTCTGTTTGGTTGTCCTTGTCAATTCATTGACCTCAGGTGGAAGGAGAGCCAATATACCCTGAGTTGGCTGTTACTTCCATCCACTATGGCCTTCCATTCAACATCCTCTGAAGTGGCTGCTGTTTGCTCTCCCATGCCCATCTCTCCCAACAATTCTTCACCTATGCGCTACTGCTGTTGCCTGTCTCTCTGCCCCCAGGGCTTCTTGAACATATATTGCTATTTGCTCCACCTCCCCCTGTGCTTCTGTGTGTTCCCATGCTCCTTCTCCCTGTTCTCTTCCTTTATGGGTTGCTGGTGTTTGCCCCTCAGCTCCTACCCCACAAGAACTGGCTTCACCTCCAAGCATCAGCTATGGCAAATCAGTGTCTCCAGTGCATTCCCCTTCCCATGCCTTACCGCCTGGTGCCCTTCCCGTGTTCTCTCCAAACCTCCACCTAGCCTCGAGTCTTCTCCGTTCTGTGTCCAATACTACTTAGGCAGTCACAGTCCTTGAAGGCCATGAAGGCAGGAGCTGCTGAGAAGAGAAGTTGACTTTCAAATAACTTTTCCAGAAAATTTTCTCCTTCAGGGAATAAATTAGTAATTCATCTGTCACTTTCCCCCCGTTTTTCCCAGGCTTTTAAAACCTGAGCCCCCTTCCAGGAAGATGGAATCAATTGCTATCCCCTTCCACTGTGCCACGTGGGCTAAAAGGCCCAACCAGTTTTTAAAATTTTAATTAAATGCCATTAAATTGTATTTTAAAACATGTCCTTAAAAGTTTGTTTTAAGGAAATGGGGCATAGTCAATACTAGGTGTGAAGAAATGTTTGAATACAAGTTATTCTGTCATCGTTGGCATAAAATTAGTTTGTTTCAGGCTCTGCAAACTCAAGCAGAGTGTGCTGCATCAGTTACACCTAGGGCTCGTGTACACTTACAGCACTGCAGTGGTGTTGCTGCACTGTTGTAGCACTTAGTGAAGATGTTACCTCCACTGACAGAAGAGCTTCTCCTGTCAGCGTAGGTACTCCACCTCCCCCAAAGGGGGTAGCGAGGTGGATGGGAAAAGCCCTCCCACTGACATAGCAATGTCTATGGTGGGGGTTAGGTCGATATAACTAAGTCGCTCATGGGTGTGGATTTTCCATACCCGAGTGACGCACTTATACTGACATATAGTAGTGTAGGCACCCCACTATCTACACAAGGGAATTAGGTGGATGTAACTATGTCTTTTGTTGTGAAAAATCTATATACTTGAGTGATGCAGTTAAACTGACCTAACCCCCAGTATAGACAGGGCTAGGGTGATGGGAGAAGCCTTCCCGTCGGCGTAAGTAGCGTCTTCAATGACATGCAGCAGTGAGTGATGCAGCCCTTTTTAAAGTGTATACGAGCCCTTAAGTTACATTATGAAAGTTTTCTTCACAGCCATAACAGCTAGCGCCTTTTATTTTAAATGGAAACTGAACCTTGATAGGACAGCCTAGAAGCGTGCCTACCCCTCTCCCTAGCTAGTTAGGGTTTGAACTACAGAGGGAAATGTACTGGCAGAATTTTACTGGTATAATTATACTGCTGTAGTCATACTGGTATAACTCCCTGTATGGAAACTCTTCTTCTGGAATAAGAGTGGCTTTTTTCATTTTAGCTTAAACCCCTGCCAAAGCAACATAATTTAAATAGGGGAAGAGGCATTCTTATTCCACAATAAAAGTGTATGCATGGGAGCTATATTGATATAGCTCTACTGAGATAATTATGCTGGTAAAATTTCATGTGCTGACAAAACCTAAAGGTATTTTCTATCTGTTGTTACAAACAGCATAATGACTCATTTACTTGTCTGATGATCGTGTGGGAAGATATTGATTCTAAGGGCCTGTTTCTCACTTTCACTAAGGCTCCCTTACACCAATCTGACAAAATGTAATTTATATCCACTTTAAAGCCCTCTTACGCTATCAAAGAAGTGTAAAGAAGCATAAATGCAAATCAGGCCTTAAAATTTTTGCATAATTCATACCTATGGGAGACATTTTTCATATTTGTTTCTGGAAAGTTGAAAATACCAGTTTGCTCACATGGAAAAAAGACAATATTGAGGTAGAGAAGTGCCTCTGCTCCAGGCAATCCAAACAGCCTCAGGGGAAAATTTTCTAAAGTGCCTAGGTGACTTAGGCTCCTAAGAGCTGTTCTATACTGGGAACTTTCAACGGTATAGCTACATCACTCGGGTGTGAAAAATCCACATCCTTGAAAGATGCAGAAATACCAACCTAACCCCTTGGTTTAGACTGTGCTACGTCGATGTAAGAATTCTTTCATTGACCTAGCTACCGCCTCTCAGGGAGTTGAATTACCTACACCAATGGGAGAACTCCTCCTGTTGGTATATATAGGGTCTATACCAGTAGTTTTCAACCTGTGGTCCGCAGACCCCTGGGGGTCTGCAGAGTATGTATAAGATTTCCAAAGGGGTCAGCATCTCCATTTGATTTGATTTGATTTGGGGCAAGTGACTTCACCTCTCTGTACTTCAGTTTCCTCATTTGTAAAATCAGGACAATGATGCTGACCTTGTTTGTAGAACGCTTTGAGATCCACTGGTGAAAAGTTCTACATAAGAACTAGGTTTTTTATTTTATTTTGAAAACATTACCCTTGATGCGTGATGATATCTGGAATTATTTCTTAAATCAGGCATGTTATGTATAAATAGTTTCTATGTGTTATTGCTATAGCACAAGTCAGAGCCGCATCTCTTTACACAAAACAGTTTTCCTAATTGAAGGTAAAGAATTGCAGACCTGAGGTTTAAATGAAGCTATCCACAAGAGCTGACAGTAACTAATATAACTAAGTTGTATTTCATGAACAGTACCATTGCCATTGTCCTTTTATGTTGGCCTTAGTCAATTTAGTGTTGAAATACTTTTAATATATTTATTGCTTTATGGAAACTATAGCACTACAAGAGGGAAAAGGTGAAAACAGTCTGACACACTGATAACTTAAAGATTTGTATATATGCTGCAGGAG
This sequence comes from Emydura macquarii macquarii, assembly GCF_026122565.2. NCBI lineage: Eukaryota > Metazoa > Chordata > Testudines > Chelidae > Emydura > Emydura macquarii. Next base: position 6,035,050 of record NW_027133265.1, read on the forward strand.
GTTTTATAGGTGTTCAGGGCAACAATACTACTAAATTTTCTGCTTTTCTCATGTCTTTTATTGCCAAGTTTCATGTTTATTGTAATTTAGCCAAACTTTAGCAAAATCTATATGCTTGTAAGCTCAGTTACTTTCTGTTATATTCTCCTTCCACTTCCCTATGAATTGCTTACTTTATAAGGCCCATAAGGTAAACTTGACATCTTGATTTCATTTATGGGTATGATTTAGTGCCCTGAGTTAAACTAAGAATTAAGGTTTCCCAGCATAACAGCAAAATTAATCAGAAGATCTCAATCTCAGTCTAGCTGTTAAAATAAGCTAAAAGTAAAATTAATGTATTCAGTTACTGACATAAACAATCTACTTTCTTCAGAGTTACTATATGATACGACTTAGTCTGGTACTCATAATATTTTTAGCATTCAGTTTGCTTAAACAGAACAATAACAGTCGATTTATAGATTAGCTATTTATAATTCTCAGAGAACTGTTTGCACCATTAAAATTTTGTAGAGAGGAAAAATGGTGGTTTTATAGGCACTTTAGAACTTTCAGCCTCACTGGGGTGTAGTTCTTTTCTTACAAGGTTTATGAGCCTAATTTTAGTTCAGTTTTTAATGGGACAGCAAATTACAGACTGGCAATGTGGAGACTAACTTGAGTTTCACTATTGAAAATTCATCCTGTGTTCTGAAATACACCCTATTCAATTACTGGAAACAGTGAGTGCATTTGGTAAGACATAGATATGTGAGTGACATTGACATGGATTGCATTTTCTCCCTCTTGCTACTGCTCCACAGAATGTGAGCCCAGCTGGTTTCATCCTGTTGCCAGCATATATCTCACTGCAGTCAGAGAACAGAAAATTAGGAAGGGAGATGGGGATTAACTTTTTTTAACTCAAGGTTCTGGGAGAATAAGAGAATCCCATCAAAATGGAAAATCTGCTCAAATTACTGAGAAATGTCAGATGGTGAATTAAAACTGCTATCCTTACCTCTTCCTATTTAAGGTACTTACAATGGTAATAGGGGCCATATATCTCTCAATCTTTAATGTATTTTAAGGGACTTGCCCAAAGTCACACAGAAAATCTGTAGCAGAGCAGTAAATTGAACCTATCCCCCTATCTCAAACTACCATCTTAACCACTGGACCATCCTTTGGTGTAGAACAGGCGCAGATTAGTAGCTTCTACAATAAACTCTGGGAGGCAGATAACCCCTAGAGATAGTTACTAATAATCTATCAAGTCTTCGTGACTAGATGGCTTTCCTTTTCTTTTGTTGTTTGTTAATCTCTGATTTATAAAGTAACACTCTGATAACTGAACACCATTGAATGTTAAAGACATGGGGAAGGGATATGAATCCTATTTTCAGGCAGGCTCCTATTTTTAACCCAGACCACCTTTATAAGCCAGGGAGGAAAAAGAGAAAATTACATTAGTATTTTGAATAAATTCTAATCCTAATTTAGGACAAATTAACAGATTATTTAAATAAAGATTTGATGATATCTTAGCAAGGTAGCATAAAGAAGGTTCACTTCTGTACCAGATACACTAGAATATTGCCAGTCTGGATTTTGCTAATCTGCAAAACCGATGATTCTCTCTAGACAAATCAGACTGTCTCATGTCTGAAAGGTATATAGATAGCACTATAGTGATGTCTTTTGTTACTAAGACATGTTATGTAAGTAATTAAAACTAAACTACACTGTTCAAATAAATGAGCAAAGGTCATATTTATGAACCTAGGTATCTCAAGTTAGACTGCATCTACACTACAGATTTTACAGCGCTACAGCTGTGCCACTGCAGATGCGCTCCTGCGAGGTCTTCCATGTAGCCGTTCTATGCTGGCAGGAGAGAGCTGTCCCGCCGGCATAATTAAACCCCGCCCAATGAGTGGTAGTAGTTATGTTGGTGGGAGACACTCTTCTGCTAACATAGTGCTGTCCACACGGGTGCTTTTGTCAATTAAATTTCTGTTGGTCGAGATGTGTTGTTTTTTCACACTCCTGACCGACAAAAGTTTTATTGACGAAAGTGCTAGTGAAGACAAAGCTTTAGATGTTAAATCCATATTTAAGTAACCTAAATAAAAGTGACCTTATTGTTCAGAGGTGCTGATCACCTACCTACAGCTACTATTAATCAATGGGATCTGCAGGTGCTCAGCACTTAAAAATCAGGCTACTTCTGTTTAGGTGCCCAATTTAAGGTACTTAGATTTAAACACTTTGATTAAACTATATTCTGTGATTCTATGATTTTTGTTTGTTACTTGCAAGCTAATCTGGAATGGGTTCCCCGTCAGTATGAATTAATGATATTCTGCTGCGTTTTGATTTCTCTCCATTCTTTACATTTTGGCTTTTGTTTATTATTTCAGTATTATTTTCTTGCCTTTGTCTCTTTCTTAATCTATACTAGTTTTAAATAATGTACTAATGGATTATTTCCCGTTCATTTAATTTAATTTGCTTTTCAAATCCTCCCTCACCCCAGAATAAAGTCTGAGAGACCCAAGAGGTTAAGAGAATAGGATTTCTCTTCTTACATCCTACTTGGTGTAAAATATAGGCTAATGACTTTAATCTTGTGAATTTGCCTGTTTATTTAATATTTTTGCTTGAGCCTGGATGTAATGTCAGCCATCAGTAAGTATATTAGAATCTGAGTGTGCTATTCCTAAAATACAAAACACAGAGAATGTGTAAAGGATCATGTAAACTGATTTTAAGTGAACCTGGCTTTTGCAATGTGCAAATGAACTTGACAGAATGCACAGGACTACAACAACACTGTATTCAAAGGATAACACATTCTTCTGTTGAACCATGATTGAATCATGAGATTGCCTGGCCACAAACAGAGTATTGTTTCTGCATTATTGTTTTAAGTATTGTACTTTGCTCTTCCAAACACGTATTACTGTCTCAGTAATATCTGGCTCGAGACGACCAACTGCAATCTGGGTAATTTTGGTGTAAAACCCTTTCTGAATAACCTCAATAGGATAACTGCGGCTAACAATAAACTGGTGGACAGTGATTGATTATTGCCACGCCCTTCACGTTTTGGTTATGTGAGAGGTCAATAAAAGAGAGAGGTCTGTATGTATGTAAATTAGTTGTTAATGTGCCAGTAGTTGGTGCTCAAGAATATGCACCACTGTTCCTGGGTTTTTCAGGAGCAACAGAAGCTTTTGTATTCTGCAAATGAGATTCTCATGGCTGAATGGGTGTGGAGGTAGGCTAAGGGTCGCTGTCCCTTCCCCTTGCTGTTTCTTGTCTTAAATCCAACACTCCCCTTGGGCTCATCTCATTTATAGCACATTAATTAGGGAATCAGCTAACTATGTTTAGTTAATAAACCTGTTGCATGGGCGTAAACCATCCTTTATGTGTTGTTTTATTCACCTGCGTGTCTTGATCAAAAAGCTTTTTAAAGGGCTTGATGTCACTCGCAGCATTTGGAAAGCTGGGCATTGGTAATAGATCCTGCCAGTTCTTCTTCGAGTGCTTGCTCATGTCCATTCTACTATAGATGTGTGCACGCCTCTGTGCACAGTTACCCAAAACTTTCTTCCCCCTAGCAGTTCCCGTAGGGCCGGTTCCGGTGCCCCCTGGAGCCACACGCGCATGCCGTGGTATATGAGGCGCTGCTGGCCCTACTCCCCCTCAGTTCCTTCTTTCCACCTGTGACGGTTGCTGGAACTAGCCTTGCTCACAGCAAATAATATTCTTCTTGTTTAAGAGACTTGTTTGGTATTCTAAATTTAGTTTTATTTAGTTAAGTGTAGTTAGAGATAAGGCAGTCCCTGTGGGGACTTTGTGCAGCCAGGCCATGCCCCGGTCACCGGGCTTCAAGCCGTGTGCCTCCTGCAGGAAGGCCTTCCTGCTCCGTGACCCCCATGACTGCTGCCTTAAGTGCCTGTGGGAAGTCCACAGAAAGGACACGTGCAAGATCTGCAGAGCTTTCAAACCGAGGACTCAAAAGGACAGAGAAATCTGTTTGAAAGCCCTGTTGATGGAGGCAGTGCTCCACCCGGCATCCGAGCCGACCCGCTCCGCCTCAGTGCCAAGTGTAACTTCTGTACAGAGCGCAACGTTGGTGTCGCTCTCCGCTCGGCAGCGTACAGCATCACTGGCACTGAGGAGAAAGAAGCAGAGCGCAGACACTCCCCTGCGCTGTCGCTACGGGCAGGGTCGAGTATGGAGATGCACCGGACCCGGCCCGTAGAGACTTCTCCGGTGCCTGCATCTCCAGTCAGGGAACCTCCCCCAACTCCTGGGAGTGGGAGAGTGCCCCTGCCGATATTGTCTACACCGGAAGCTTTTCAGGCGGCAAGAGACTTGTTGGCCTTGCCTATGCCACCTCCGCCCCCACCCATCTCCACTGAGGGAGAAGGGCTGGTGTCACAAGGGAAACCCGCGTCCCCTGAATGGCGGTGGAGATCCCCAGTATGGGGAGGAAGGTCTCCTGCCAGACGGTCTCTGAGGGTAGAGCACAGCCACTCCCTTAGTAGTTGCTCCAGGTCAGCGTTGTCGAGCTGACCTGCTCCAGCACGGGACGTGGAGTCTCCCTCTCAGTACCGACGTCTTTCCCCAGCACCAGAGGCAGCACACGCCAGGTGGTGCTCAGACAGCTCCTGTTCCAGATCTCCGGCACCGATGAGTTCGCCCGCACCAAGGTAGTGCGGAACCCAATCGTCAGAGGAAAATCTGGCACTGCACAGTTCGCGGCATGGAACCCAGTCGCCGGAGTCTGGCTCGGTACCGAGGAGTTTGGGACAGCCACAACCTCACTCACCAAAGGTGTCTGCAGAGCCGCAGGGCAAGAGGCAGTGGAAATCATTGGCACGAAGACAACGATCCGGTACCTCTAGCTCTTCGGAGCGTGCCCCTGCTCGTCGGCACTGCTCATGGCGACGGAGGCAGTCCTTGTCATTCTACAGGTTGGAGGCGTCAAGAGGGCAGTTCCTGGCACTGAAGGGTGCCCGGGACCGAGGACGGACATGGCACTGCCTGTCCAGGTCTGACTCCGACGATACTTCGGGGTCTTCCAGGGGGGAACAGTCATCGGGCGAGTCGATGCCCCCACAAAGCGTCAGAGCCTGTGACGCAGTTAGCCCCGGGTTGGGCCCAGGGACAATGTCCGCAGCAATAGCCTTATTGCCCCACACGGGGTATCCAGGTGGGGCCAAGGCCCCAATCCATTAAATCGTTGGGGGTGCAGTCTGTGCCACCAGTACAGGACAAGGCCTATCGGCACCACTACTCGGACGAGGAGTCGGACCCCCTGGAGGGAACCTCAGCGGGCACTCCCGCAGGCTGCACCTCTGCAGTCCTCTTCCTCTTCACCTGACAAGGCAGTCTCCTGGGGTCACTCTGCGTCACTGGAGGATTTCAGGGCGCACCAGAAGCTACTCAAGAGGGTGGCCTCTAACCTGGGACTGGAGGTGGAGGAGCTAAGAGGCCGCAGATAGCCTCTTAAATGTGTTGGTGGCAGCTGCCCCAGCGCAAATGGTCCTCCCAATCCACGAAGGGTTCCTTAAGATTGTTTACGCCCTATATCAGACCCCTTCCTCTGTGCCCCTACGTCAAAGGTGATCGAGAAGAAATATTACATCCCGGCCAAGGGGTTTGAGTATTTGTTCACACACCCCGCCCCGGGAACCCTGTAGTAGACGCCGCTAACCAGCGAGACAGGCAAGGTCAGCCAGGGTCGACTCCCAAAAACAAGGACAATAAGAAGCTGGACTTGTTTGGGGGGGAGAGTTTTTTTCCACGGCAAGCCTACAGTTCAGGATTGCCACCATCAAGCCCTCCTGGGCAGATATAATTTCAATCCTTGCAACTCCCTCAGGCAGTTGGCCGAGGCCCTGCCCCAGGATAAGTCCACAGGCTTTAACAATATCGTGGAGGAGGGAACCGCAGTAGCTAGAGCTGCGCTCCAGAGGTCCTGTGACGCCACTGACTCAGCGGACAGGGCCATAGCCTCCACCATCTGTATGGAAACGTGCTCGTGGCTGCAATCCTTGGGCCTGTCCCAGGAGGTGCAACAGTCTATCCAGAACCTCCCATTTGATGGGTCTGCCCTATTCTCGGACCAGACTGATGCGAAGTTGCACGGTCTGAATGACTCCAGGGCCACTCTTGGCTCCCTGGGCCTGTACATGCCTCAGTTTTCCAGGTGTCAGTCACGGCCCCAGGCGCAGCAGCAACCAAGGCCTCAGCCCAGGCCTTTCCAACCCTATAGGCATAGGGATAGAAATAGGGAGTTTAGAAGAAGAAATCAGCCCCCTAGCTCGTCCTCCGCTCCCCAGCAAGGGCCCCCCAAGAGGTCAGGCAATCAAAGGAGACAATTTTGATGGTGCACCTGAGGGTGGCGCCCCAACTGCTCTCCTGAATCCATCCTGCCCCTTCCTAAACAGGTTAAGGCCCTTCTACCCCAAATGGGCAAAAATCACTCTGGACTGTTGGGTCCTTGGGATAGTCTCGGTAGGCTATGCCCTGCAGTTTACATCTCTCCTCCTCCTCCCCCCCCCCTGAACAACCCTCTCCCGCCATCCCTCTTCAGGGACCCCTCTCATGAGCAACTCTTCTTACAGGAGGTGGACACCCTCCTCAGTCTGGGAGCAGTGGAAATGGTCACTCAGGGTAAAAAGGGGAAAGGGTTCTATTCAAGGTACTTCCTCATCCCCAAGGCGAAGGGGAGTCTGAGACCCATATTAGACCTGTGTTGTCTAAACAAGTATGTCAAACGACTCAGGTTTCGCATGGTCTCCATAGCTTCCATAATCCCTTCCCTGGATCCAGGAGATTGGTATGCCGCTCTCAACCTCAAGAACGCATACTTTCATGTGTCTATCCTTCCCAGCCACAGGTGCTTTCTTCACTTCACAGTGGCTGGCTCCCACTACCAGTTTACAGTCCTGCCCTTTGGCCTATGTTCAGCTCCCAGGGTGTTTATGAAGTGCATGGCGGTAGTGGCCGCCCACATGAGATGAAAAGGTGTGCAAATTTTTCCTTACTTGGACGATTGGCTGATCAGAGGCAGGTCCAGGTCCCAAGTGCAGGACAGCATGACCCTCACTTGCTCTCTGTGCCGCAGGTTGGGGTTACTTGTAAATGAACAAAAGTCCACATTGACCCCAGTGCAACGCATAGAATTCATTGGGGCTACCCTGGACACTTCCCAGGCCAGAGCCTTCCTGTCTCAGCCACGTTTCAAGGCGATAGTCTCTATCATCTCCCACTTGCACTGATGCCCCAGGACAACATCCAGGCACTGCCTACAGTTGTTAGGCCACATGGCGGCCTGCACGTACGTAGTGAGACTAGCTTGCCTGAGGCTCAGACTGCTTCAGGCATGGTTGGCCTCAGTATATGTTCCGAGCAGGCACCCATTGGACCCTGTGGTCAGTTTTCACTGCCCGTCTTAGCCTCCCTATACTGGTGGCGGACTCCCAGGTCAGTGATGAAGGGCGTTCCATTCAAGGAACTGGTCCTGTTGGTCACTCCAATTTCTGATGCTTTGGATGTAGGATGGAGAGCCCACATCAGCGCCAACCTAGGCACTCGGGGGCTCTGGTCGGGGAAGGAAAGGCGCCTGCACATCAACGTGAAGGATCAGAGGGCCATTCGCCTAGTGTGCAAGGTGTTCCTCCAATTCCTGACAGGCAGAGTGGTACAGGTGCTGACGGACAACAGTGCAGCCATGTTTTACATAAACGTGCTCCTCGGTCCTCTGCGAAGAAGCTATCCATTTGTGGGACCTTGCCGTGAGGCACGATTTCCACCTGATGGCCTCTCACTTCCTGGGAGTGAGGAACGACGAGGTGTATCGCCTCAGCAAGTTGTTTCTACCCTGCCACAACTGGTCTCTACACCCAGAGGTGGCGGCCATGACCTTCCAGAAGTGAGGTTCCCCAGTTGGACCTGTTTACATCGGCCTGGAACATGAAGTGTCTGAGGTTCTGCTTGCTCCGGGGTCGTGAGACCGGGTCGATTTCCGACGTGTTCCTCATTGACTGGACGGGGACCTTCGTGTACGCAGTCCCGCCCATTCCACTCCTGCTCGAGGTCCTGCTGAAAATAGAGGGACAGAGCGGACGTTATATTCCTCGCTCTGGCCTAGCTGAGACAGCACTGGTTCAGCATGCTGCTGGGAGCTCCAGGGGTGGGGCAATCGAAAGGTCCAAGACGGCATGACCTTCTATCCCAGGACCATGGTCGCCTGTTGCACCCAGACCTGGACTCCCTGCACCTCACGGCCTGGAGGCTTTGTGGCTGACGGAGGGAGAGAGAGCCTGCTCGGTGCAGGTCCAGCAAGTCCTGCTTGGCAGCAGGAAGCCTTCTACACAAGTCGTGTATCGGGCTAACTGGAGGCAGTTTCTGTTGGGCAGAATCCTGGGGTATTCCGCCCAGCCTCTCGCCTATACAGGTGATCCTGGAGTACCTGCTCCAGCTAAAGCTCCAGGGTCTGGCGCTGACCTTGCTGAAGGTTCACCTGGCAGCCATTTCGGCCTTCCATCAACCGCTGGAGGGGAGATGGCTGTTCTCCCATCCCATGTTAGTTAGGTTCCTCAAGGGGTTGGAGAGGCTTTATCCGCAAGTCCGTGACCCGATGCCTCCCTGGGATCTCAACCTGGTCCTTTTGAGACTCACAGGGGCCCCCCTTTGAACCCATGGCTTCATGCCTTCCGCTCATGCTTTCATGGAAGGTAGCCTTCCTGGTGGCCATTATCTCAGCTAGGAAGATATCTGAGATTAAGGCCTTGACCTCGGAGCCCCCTTATACAATATTCTATAAGGATAAGGTAGAGTTGAGGTTGTATCCAGCCTTCCTGAACAAGGTGGTTTCCCAATTGCATTGTAATCAAGATATTTTTCTCCCTGTGTTTTTTCCCAAACCGCACGGTTCGGAGGAGGAGAGAAGATGGCATTCGCTGGACATGAGATGAGCCCTGGCCTTCTACATAGAGCGTACAAAGCCTTTCCGGAAATCAACGCAGCTCTTCATCGCAGTGGCGGACCGGATGAAAGGCTCACTTGTCTCCACCCAATGCATCTCCTTGTGGATTATATCATGTATCAAGTTCCGCTACGAGCAGGCGTGGGTGCCTCTTCCGGGAACCATCATAACACACTCAACCAGAGCTCACACCTCGTCTACAGCCTTCCTGGAGAAAGTGCCCGTGCAGGACATCTGCAAAGCGGCCCCCTGGTCGTTGGTGCACACCTTCACATCCCACTACGCCATTGTCCAGCAGGCACGAGAGGATGTGGGATTTGGCAGAGCGGTGCTGAGGGCAGCTCACTGTTAACTCTGACCCACCTCCAAAGATATTGCTTGTTAGTCACCTATAGTGGAATGGACAGGAGCAAGCACTTGAAGAAAACAAGGTTACTTACCAGTAACTGATGTTCTTTGAGGTGTGTTGCTCATGTCCATTCCACAACTCACCCCCGTCCCCGCTGCCGCAGTTGGCAGAAAAATGGGACTGAGGGGGCGTAGTGCTGGCAGTGCCTCATATACTGTGGCATGTGTGTGAGGCTCCAGGGGGTGCCGGAGCTGGCCCTACAGGATCTGCTAAGGGGAAAAAAATTCCGGATAACCGTGCATGGAGATGTGCATACACCTATAGTGGAATGGACATGAACAACACATCTCAAAGAACATCTGTTACTGGTAAGTAACCTTGTTTTTCTTTCACTCTGTTCGAGATGTAATCATCCTCGGAATAGCTCTCCTGATCTGAGTATTGTCAAATGACCTATGTCAAATTTATGTGGAAGCTGAAAAAATTATGGTCTGAACTAAAACAGTTTGATTCAAATTAAATCATTTTGCCTGGCAAATGTAGCAGAGTCTCCATCATTGTTTCTTTCCATTATCTTGTTAAGAATCTGGATAGCCTGTCTGTTATGAGGCAGTTTATTTCTTTGTTTTCCCTAATAGAAACATGTGGCACAGAGTTAAGAAAACAAAGGCTTTTTTTCCATTCTGGTTTTCCATTATTTTGGTTGGGATTATTTTGTTTTTAGTAATCTGAAATAGGTTTACATGGCACTTTAAGAATGGGTAAGGGTTAAATTTTGGGTGCTATTGGACTTTGGAGAGAGAGAAATTGCAAGCTTTGGAAAAGCAAGTCCAGCAGGCTTGTTTGGTCAATTAATTGTGGAAATTCAGTTTGAAGGTTTCAAAATTGGTTTTTCAGTTGGTATGCAAGACGGAGTATGAAATACACACCATTTGTACCATATAGAAATAGGTGTGCATGTGTCTGAAGGGAGTTATTTGGAGGGGAGGGGTTGGGAAGGCAAGGTGACAAATAAGCTGTGTTACATTTTTGATTGCATAATTTATACATGCATGCAGAGGTGAAGAAAAATAAAAAAAAATCAACTTACACCTTGTATGTGCTTGTGTTTAAACCATAGGATTCAAAAATAAAACTGCTTTGACAGAAGATGTTTACTAGACAAATGTGTCTGGAAATATACAGATCTGGTGGCAGAAGGTCTTATTCTTGCTTGCAAGGAGCCAAGATATGGCATACTCTGTCTTCATATGATGATAATTCAGGTTATTGTCTGCCAGACTATTCCATCCTGCATAGGAAAAAAATCTAATTAAAAAAATGTAAATGGGGGGGAAAAAAAAGACTTGCGAGGTCATATTGTCTATGCCGCTGCTAAGTGCAAGTTAGTTTCTTACACAAACCATAAAATAATATACTGTAAGGGGAAGAGACTTCTATTTATTTTTTATGTCATCATTGAATTTTAAAAAATCCCACAGTATATGATGACAATACAATTTTATTAAACTAAAATGGAAGACCCTGTCCTTAAGGACTATTAATTAGATGAGCAGTCAAGTATGAGTGTATGTGTTTGTATCTTTATCTATATAATTCATATCAATCCTATAAAAAAAAAAACAAAAGGGACCATGAGATAGACATAACATTTGTTTCTATGTTTAAAATGTTTAGAATCTGGTTGTGAGTGTTGTCTGGTCTGTGCATTTTTGCTGGCAAGGAAGTGGGGTGGGAAACCTCAAGAATACTGATAAGAAGATGCACTCTACTTGAATGCTTGAACCCATGGTAGGATTTTAAAAGTTTGTTTTAACTTATCATAATATGAAGGCAGATCAGTATTATGGATTTTCATGAATAAGAACATCACTACAATAGTCAGTATTGCTGCTAGGCAGTTTCAGTCAGTTGGTTATCCACTTAGCTCCAAATATACAAATGTAGTTATATGGCGGAGAAAAATGGCTGGGGTGGCTTCTAAACTGGACAGGAGGCAGAGGAGAAAACTGCTCAGTAAGGAAGCTAGCAAGGGAGTGGAAGCTCGGCAGTGTGAGATGAAATGGGACAATGCTGACCAAGGAAGTTGGTTTAGTGGTTGATATGGGCTATGGAGAGGGGCCCTAGGAGCCAGAGTGCGAAGTAGAAGACAACTGTGATTGTTGCAAAGATGGCATCAGGTAAGGAAGAGGCACTCAAGTAAGCTGCCTACAATCCTGCTCCTTTCTTGTTCCCCGTGTTTCCCAAGCTGTTCTTTGCTCAGAGTTCTCCAATCAGTAGCTTTCCTTCTGGTTCTCTGAGCTACTGCTTCCCTGTCAGCAGTTTTTTATCTACAGCTTCCAAGTTCAGCTACTTCTCCTAATCTCAGTCTAGGATAGCTTTTCTTGTCATTCCTGCCAGTGTTTCTCCTCCCCTCCAGTAAAAGTGCCACTGGCTGTAGCAGCAACACCAGCACCTCTGTCCCACAACAGTTTTCCAAACTTTGCCAGCTTTTTCAGGGCCAGGTTCCCTTCCCAAGGAAAAAAGCTCAACATGGACCAAAATAATGGGCCATGCTTAGATAATCACATAACATGTATGCAGAAGATGGCACAGTGAAGGTTGACCTAGCAGTGAGGAAATCTTCCAGCATGTGGGCCTAATTCCGACTTTAGTTATACCAACGTAAATCTTGATGTCACTGGAATTAGTCTGGATTTGCCCCAGTATAACTGAGGCCAGAAATGCAGATTCTGCATCTAAAGGGTGGGTGTGTTATGGGGGAGACAGAGTTAAGATTGGCGTCAGAACCTTTGCATGAGGAGTGTTGACTTAGCATTGAAATTTGCTATTTAAGTGCTATGATAAATTTATTTTTGTAAAGAAATAAGCTTTTTATTTAATTGTACATTATTAGTAAGTTTAGGTTAGGGAATTTTTTTTAATCAGCATTTAGTTAAGTACCATTGTATTTAAAAAAAAAAAAAAGTATCTTTTATCTTTACTATGGAGCTGTTCAGGCTTTTGGTTATGATTGAAGTTACACAGCATCTGAGATGATCTGCTCAAGACCTGATAAATTTGTCTTATTTTATGTTTACTAGATATCTTTGCAGAAAACAAAATCTGCCTTATGAAAATGTTCCCCCCCCTGCCCAAGTTTAGAACTCGCAACCTCAGATGCTGCATAACTGCAACCCTAATCACAGGTTCCCATAAATACATCCAGTGTAATTATTTTAATCCCCCCCCCCCCCCCAAAAAAAAAAAAAAATTACAACAAAACACTGTATTAAAGAAAAATCTCACCACCAAGAGAATGCTATCCAGAAAATGGATTTTTGGTCTGCTTGATTGTTCTGTTGTGTTGAACCAGTTCACCAAGCCATTCCCTGCTGTCCAGTGTCAAAGGCTGGGCCCTGTTCTGCTAACTCTTACTCAAGTAAATATTCCTCACTCATGCGTGTTATTCCTATCAAAGTCTGTGTGACTGCTTTCCTGGGTAAGCATCAGTTGAGTGAGAGTGTGAAGATTTCAGGACCAAACCTCTATTTTGTAACATGAGATGTTTACCACAATATGTTGCTCTAAAAATGGGAAATCTCGTGGACATTTTGCTTTCTTCCTTACTAAAGTGTGCACTGAGAATAAAACAAATATGCTGTCAGTAGGGTTTTTTAAGTACTTGTTTTAGTTTTACAAAATAAAACATTGTCCCTGTATTGAAATGTTCTGCAGCTGTCGACAGTCATGAAAACTCAGCAGCATTAAGCTGCGAGGTTTTATTCATTATGCTTAACGTCTCTTTAGGAACTTTTATAATGTGGTGTTTTTTTCTTTTGTGTTTTCTTTGTTTTTAATTTCTTAAATGATCCCTCTTTTCAGATTTCAAATTATAATCCTTTTCCTGATCCATTGCTGAAGCCCTGTGATCCATGTCAGAAGTACTTCCAGGTCAGAAGCCCTTTCACGTATTTCCATAAGCAGAATCTTTTAAAATCTTTCTATTCTTACCAGCCCATATTTGTTTTAATTTCACATTCGTGAGTGGAACAAGTAACACTTTCCTGTCTTTTTTTTTTGAACTGATCCATTCGCAAGTAAACACTTGCTTTAGGAAACATTTTTAAAAGCTGAATAAAGTACAGTCACAAACAAATGTATTCTATTAAAAACATTTTGTTCTATTTGGATACTAATGTTCTTGCTTTTGTAGCCAAAAAAACCCCCCTACACTTTACAAGGTTTGACGTGGTTTTTGAAAAAATCAATAAGGCCATTCAGTTATTTGCATTACAGTAGTGCCCCACTCAGGATTGCAGCCTCATTGTTTTGGACACTGTACAAATGTAAAATGGTCATGGCCCAAAGGTCTTAAATCATCTAAACATGGATCAGTATCTAGTTAAAAGATAGGAAACAAAGGATAGGAATAAATAGTCCATTTTCACAATGGGGAGAGGTAAACAGTGGGGTTCCCAAAGATCTATACTGGGATCTGTGCTATTCAGCATATTCTTTACTAATCTGGGAAAGGGAGTGAACAACAAAGAGGCAAAATTTGCAGATGATGCACAATTATTTAAGATAATTAAGTACAAAGCTGACTACAGAAACTTACAGGGGGATGTCAGAAAACTGGGTGACTGGTCACCAACATGGCAGGTGAAATTCAACATTAATAAGTGCGAAGTAATGCCTATTGGAAAAAAGAATCCCAATTACACGTCTGTAATAATGGGAATCTATATTAGTGGTTACCATTCAAGAAAGAGATCTTGAAGTTACCATGGATAGTTCTCTGAAAACTTCTGCACAATGAGCAGCAGTGGTCAAAAAGGCCAATAGAATGTTAGGAACGGTTAGGAAAGGGATAAAAAATAAGACAAATTATAATGCTGCTATATAAATCCATGGTTCACCACACCTTGAATATTGTGTCCAGGTCTGGCTGCCCCACCTCAAAGAGGATATAATGGAACTGGGAAAAGTTCACAGAAGGACAACAAAGATGATCAAGGGTATGGAATGACTTCCATATGAGGACAGACTAAAAAGATTAGGGCTGCTCCTCTTAGAAAAGAGAGGACTAGGAGAGATTATAGAAATCTATAAAATCATGAATGATGTGGAGAAAGTGATTAGAGAAGTGTTATTTACCCTTTCCCACAGTGCAAAAACTAGGGGTCACCCAATGAAATTAATAGGTATCAAGATTAATACAAACAAGAGGAAGTACTCTTTCACATAATGTGCAATTAACCTGTGGAACTCATTGTCATGAGATGTTGTGATGGCCAAAAATATAACTAGGTTCAAAAAAGAATGAGAAGTTCATGGAGGTAGGTCCACCAATGGCTATTAGCCAAGATGGTCAGGGATGCAACCCCATGCTCACGGGGACCCTAGACCTCTGCCAGAATCTGGGAGGGGATGGATTACTCCAACTGCCCTATTCTGTTACTCCCTTTTAAACTGTCAGAGACAGGAGACTGGGCTAGGTGGATCATTGATTTGACCCAGTATGTCAATTTGTGTGCTCTTCTGGTGAGATATGACATTGGATACAGTGGAAGTAGGGGAGCGGAGAACAAGGATTTATTGTTTTTGTTTTTAATTTTGCCAAACTTTAATAATTTTGGTTTGTTTTCCATGTTAGGTATCTATCTCAGGCCGAGATATTTTTCTCTGTCTATTTAATTTCTGCAAAAATGGTTACACCATTTCCCAGAACAAGGTTAGGGAAAAATACTTGGTTTTGTCTATGCTTAAAAAATTCAGACATTTAATTTAGAAGCTGTATTTCCTCCATGCTTTGGAGCAGGGGCTTGAAATTTGGCAGGGGGTTCATTCTGGTGTCAGGTCTTTTGTCATCCTTGTGAAAATCTGCTCAAATTTGGCCAAGTTTTCAGCCTCTGAAAAAATCTAAGTTGGCACATGCTTATTAGAGTTTGGCAGCTAAATTCTCTGAAGATTCTGTCTGCACTGAGTGTGCTTTAGCCCAGAGCTTCAACGGCTGAAAGATGCTGTCTCTGCAACCAGGTGACACTAGGGTGCCACACAGAGGCGCTGAAAAGAGGGAGACTGCTCTCATGTGCTCTTAGTGATTCCTTGCTGGTGCCCTGGTAGCATGGTAGCAACATGAAACCACCGAGTGATGAGAAGTTGTGCCTAAAGGGTTCATGAAAAGGAACATATGGGTCAGGGGGCAAGAGATGGGATGGGGTGGTAGGCTAGGACATGGAGCTAAGGTGGGGAAACTAGGATGAGGATCTAGAGTGGGGAGGCTAGGATGTGAAGCCTGTAGCAGGGTTTGGGGAAGGTGGGGAGGAATGTGGAGCCAGGAAATGGAACAATGACAAAGGCAAGACAACCTCCGGTGTACACTTTCAAAGCAGCTAAGCTAACAATGCTGGGCCATCGGCAAGGAAGAAACTATTTGTATGGCTCCATCCAGACTAAAATGGATTTATTCTTCCCAAGGCTAAGCCTGGGATCAAAGGATATCTAAAACCTCAAAAACCATGGAAAAGGAAGGGGGTAGGGTAAAATAGGGGAGACTACCAAGGTTATATCAGCGAAAGGCTGGCATCAGGGATGACACTGAGGGACACAGTTGCTGTGAGCAGGGGCAGTGTGTTTCTCACTGCCAGAGATGGAGTTAGTTGGGCTGGGGGGAACTCACAAAAGTGTAAGCGCTACCCATTCATGTAGGCAATTTATTGTTTTCATGCTTTGCTTTACATGCTTGGTTTTGAAGATACTGGTGCTGAGTTTGCTGCAAATGTTTGCTGTCACAAGCTCCCTAAAGGAAACTCTTACCAGTGCCAATACCGAGTTGGACCTGTGTGCTGAACATGGTTGGGGAGCAGGAGGTTACAGCCCAAAGAGCCAGTCTAGGAGAGAGTGGAACCGCTTGTCTGTAAATCCCCTGTCTCATTTGTTGCAGAAGCTGCTGGGTGTAGTGAATGAGGCAGAGGACTGCAGGAAAAGAGAATATTCTCCTGGTTAAGGCAGCTATATGCTGCCCTGGAGAAGTGGATTCTCTCCATGCCTCTCCCACAGAGCTCTTGTGTGATGCTGGGTAGGTCACTTAAACCATACTTGTCACAGATGGCTACTAGCTGTGTGTTCCTCATTTTCTGGATGCCCATCTTGAGATCCGGAGGTCTGATTTGCACAAGAGCTGAGCACTCAGTTGCATCTGAAGTCAATGAGAACTGTTCTCTGGACAAAAACGTGATATAAAATGCCAAGTTCTCTGAAAAATCAGGTCAGGGACATCTCAGATTGGGCAAAATTGTTGACATCAATATCTTTGTGCCTCAGTTGTCCATCTATAAAATAGGGCTAATAATGCCATATATTCTCACAGGGATGTCATGAAGATAAATAAGCTAATGTTTGTGAAACACTCAGGTACCTGAACCTGCCGCCATTGAAGTCCATGGCAAAACGCCTACCCATTTCAGTGGTGGAGGATTGGGCAGCATAGGACTGAATTCAGTATCAAAGCACCAGAGTGTTAAATAAATCATGATAGTGTCTGATTAAAAAATATCTGCCTTCCATTCTTGGGGGCTTTCAGAATGCTCTGAAAATTGCAGATGGCTAGATTTCTAGCAGCTTTCACATGGCCCCATTGACGTCAAAGGAAGTATTTCTACTGACTTCAACATGGTGGATCTGATCCAACTCCCACTGAAGTAAACCTATACTATATGACTGATGAAACTGGGACCATATTAAGGCTG
Organism: Emydura macquarii macquarii; assembly: GCF_026122565.2. Lineage (NCBI taxonomy): Eukaryota > Metazoa > Chordata > Testudines > Chelidae > Emydura > Emydura macquarii. The sequence goes on from NW_027133265.1 coordinate 6,052,127, forward strand.
ACGTTGACATGAACCAGTATTGCTTGCAAATAATAGTGCTTCCACCAGAGTATGCCTTCTAATTTATTCTCATTTACCTGTATTACCTTTGTCGTCCTTTTTACCTCTACACCTACTTCATTGCTTTCTTTGCTCTAATGAAGTTTAAAAATGGCTAACAGGATCCTGCAACAAGGGTAAATACTGTCTCTCTATATGGGTATGTCTACATTTAGGGCAGTGTGTAGGGTACAGACGTGCGCCCCACTAGCGTGGGTATAAAGAGTAGTATAGACAGTCGGTGAGACAATGCTTAGCTGAGTGGAGCACAGACGCGCCAGAATCCTAACGTATATATCCTACACAGCTGTCTGTGTGTTCAAGCAGTGCCTCTCCTGTCTACACTGCTTTTTTTAGCAGCGTAGTGGCCCACTGTCAGAGCCTTTCCCTGCTGCAGGGAAGCTCCCTGCTGCCAGAGCTTTCCCCGCTTCCTCCTCCTGCCGGAGCCATTCACTGCTGCATGTAGCTACACGCTGCACTGAGCGTGGATGCAGCCTGTAGCTACACCTAACCTACACCCCATTGCGGGTATAGATAAAGCCAATGGCTGTGGCAAGTGCACTTCCATAGCACAAAGGAGCATAGGAAGTGTGGGTGGAGTAAAGGGGAGTGCATCCTGTGTGGCCCAGCGTCCTGACGTGTGTGGACTCCCTGTGTGACATTGCACAGGTAATGGAGGGAGCATTGGCAGTTTTCCATTGCATGGCTCCTTCAGGGCTCCAGCTTCTTGAAGGGCACTGTAAAAGCCTCAGCAAAGCATCTGTGCAGACTCTTTTTGGCTTTGAAGGGGGAGAGGCTTGCTTTCCCTTCCGCTCACGGGCTCGGTACTGGTAGGAAGATCTGAATCTTTATAGAATAGCAGGTCCAGTAGAACAATTGTTTCCCATGAGCCCCTGTCCACTGGGAGCCCTTTTGTGCTGTGTGTGCTAAACAGCAGTGCTGCTTTGTGATCTTTCTAAAAGTACAGGCTTCATATTAATTCAAGAAAAACTATGGTTAAATATTTTATTTTCTCTAAATCTCAGGATTTCAATTAACAGCTTAATCCAGAATATTAAACACGTTTATTTTTTCTTCATGGTTTTAAGCATTTCATGTTCCCTTTTTATTTTTAATGACTTGCTGTGTGTCCTATTGTAATGTGGCTGCCCTAAGTGCTTTTGAGCAGAGGTTCTCAAACTGAGTGGAGGCATGGCATATATTCTGAGGGGGGGCTTTAGGGGAGAGGTGGCTGCTGGCCGGGGGCCGCCAGCAGCAGCGGAGAAGTAAGGGTGTCAATGTCATACCCCTGCCACCTTTATTTCTGTGCCACTGGTGGCGGCGGCACTGCCTTCAGAGCTGGCTGGCCGGCCAGCAGCCACCACTTTCTGCTCTGCCTTCAGAGCTGGGCAGTAGTATATTTACTTGTGTGGGATGGGGAGGGATGGGTATAAATGACTATAGTCATAAAAGAAGGGTGGCACGATTAAATAAGTTTTGAGAACCACTGCATTAGAGAGTAATTGTGCCATAATGACAAGGCATCTTTGCTTGTTGTAACAAAGATATTGTTGTCTGGAGTGTCTGTATAATTGTTGGTTTCTGCAATGGAATCAGTTTTATGATACTGAAATATTGCTGTAACTCTGATACTAGATTCTTGGGGCAGTTGGAAGCTGTGTATTATTATTATCATTATTATTTGTATTACCGTAGCGCCTAGTAGCCTTAGTCATGTTGTTGATCACGTTCCTGACAGGAAAATTGTACGTTTATTTTACATCTTGATACCTCAGGGTCCCATTCGAAAAAAAACATCCACATCACAGTGCATGGAGGCTGTTCCTTTCCTTTATGCAAATACTGGTATTTTTTTTTTCTGACAATAAAATAGAGTAAGGGAATAAAACCCCTGGGGTAGAAAGAGAGAGAAATGGAGACTGCAAGTGGCTCTAGTCCCAGAAGTGGAACTGTATGTTTATGAGGTTGACAGGCAGAAAGGTGAAATGTGTTCATATAGAAGCAGTGCTGCATGGTGTACTGGAAAATGTGAAGTACAGACTTGGGGCCAGCTCCTTCTCTGCGTTGTCCCTTGTGCTATCACTTACATGTGAGGGAAGGGAGTGGAAACACTCCCAAATCAAAATGGTAATATTCAGGGGGACGTTTGGGTTGGAACCAGTTGGACCTCCTTGGGAATGGGTAGGAACGCTATAACTGTGAAATGTAATCAAGAGCAAACAGTTGCACCTGTCTCTGAATGAAAGTGCTGGATGAGGAAGAGGTGCCAAAAGAAATTTAATTCCCCAGAGTTTTTGAATTGCAAATTGAGATATGTTTCTTCTGGAAAAACTGGCAGTCTGAAAGCATCTTAGTGCCTGAAGTAGGCTGGTATGTTTTCCTTTTTACTGTCTTTGTTTTGTTTCTGTTCTCACTCCTATCTTTCTTTAGGTAATTTAACCCCTTCCTTAGCACTCATGTATTTTCCAGTACTTGCAGTAATTCTCTCTCAGGCAGCGTCTTCCATCCTTGATAGATAGGAAGTGTTCTTCATGTCAGGATGGATTTTCTCCATCTATATTCTCCATCCCTTTGTCTGCTATTGTCTCCTGTTGTTTCTCTTCTTCTCTTCACTTTTTTCTATCCTCTCACTTTGTCATCTATTGATCTGATTCTAACTCCTTCCCTCCCTCATATTTTCCTGTCCTATTTTACCATTTGACTCCTCCTCCTCCTTTCCTCCCTTCATTTCCATTGTGGTTCTCCTCTCCCTGCCACGTATTTATGTCCAATCCTCCCCACGCCCAACTCAACTGCTTGTAACTGATGCTGCTCCTAGCTCTGCTTAATACTTTGGTTTCAGGTAGAACTAAGAGTGGAACAGAAATCATAGGCACTGCAGGGACTGACTGATAGTTGACTTTGTAAATGAGCGTGTTAGATGAGTGTGAGGGCAGAATCAATGGAAGATAACCAGAAATGTACTTCATGAGAGGACATACTGTTTGTATCGCTCTCCCTCATTTACATATGTGAACTACTTAGCCTATGAAGGTTAGGAGTTGTACATCTGAGTTAATGTATACAGCCCATAAACAACAGTGAGGCACAATAACTTCATATTGAGTCATTAAAAACCTTAGCTCATCATTCTAATTCTAGAAATGAGTCAGTATTCATTGTAGATCAATGCTGGACCTTTATTGAGTGGACTAATAATCATACTGTTTTGTGTTTACGTCTCCATATGTTGATTTTGTCATTTGAAATGCAATCCGTTGGAGACTGAGTAAATTATGTGGAAGGATATATTTGAACTTTATCTAGGAAGATGTATTCCAAAGGAAGCAATGGGGGCAAAAAGCCTAACAGGCTTAAAAACTGAGCTTGATAAGTTTATGAAGGGGATGATATGATGAGACTGCCCACAATGGCATGTAGCTGATCTGTGACTGCTAACAGCAAAGATCTCCAACAGCTAGAGATGGGACACTAGATGGGAAAGACTCTGAGTTACTACAGAGAATTCTTTCCCAGGTGTGTGTCTGGTGGGTTTTGCCCACATTCTCAGGGTCTAACTGATCACCATATTTGAGGTCAGGAAGGAATTTTCCCCCAAGTCAAACGGGCAGAGACCCTGGGGTTTTTTGCCTTTCTTTGCAGCATGGGGCCTAGGTTTAAACTAGTGTAAATGGTGGGTTCTCTCTGACTTGAAGTCTTTAAATCATGATGTGAGGACTTCAGTAACTCAGCCAAAGGTTATGGGCCTATTACAGAAGGGGATGGGTAAGGTTTTGTGGTCTGCAGTGTTCAGGAGGTCAGAGTAGGTGAACCTGATGGTCCCTTCTAACCTTAAGATCTATGAGTGTTTAACTTCCAGATTGCCTTTGGGTTCCAATCAAACCACAAGAAATTAAAAAAGCAAATCAATAAATTCAAGTTACTTCATGTTGTAAGACAAAAAAATCCTACATACATGCTTTGATCACAGAGAGGACACTTGTGCATAACTTTTATGTTGAGAATTCAATCAGATCAGTCATAACATTACCTTGCGTCTTGAAGGAACAATCTGACAGCCAAGATGTGAGATGGCAACTCTTAAAAGTATTTAATTACCTTTGAAAAACACACAAATTTCAGAAACTAAAGTTACATGGCTAACAAACCAGAATTTGAGGAAATCACAGAAAGCGGATCATGAAAAATTGTGTGTTTAAACTCTTTTATAAACCACTCCTTAGAACTAGAAGTTACTTTGCATCTGTGACATGGAGGAAAAGAGAGAGTAAACAATATACTTGTCTATTTTCTAGGGTTTAAAATAATAGGAAATATATAATTTTGAAAATGAGTTGAACAGTGAGGTTAACAAGTTTGCCTTTTATATAGTACTCCTTATTTTGGATATATAGAGATAAAAGCCCACGAGTACTTAATTTTTTGTAAACCCACATTTTACAGTAGGCTGTACTTTCACATATGAATAGGTGGAAGGTGCAATACATCTTAACTGGAATGCTCTCCCAGTGGCTGGCTCATATCCAGGGATATATCTACAGCCAAGCCCTCATTTTACTGTGCAACAGGCATATCGCAAATCAGCCTGTCTGAGAACTAGGAACAACAGAGACGGTGCTTCATAGTGTGTCAGAGGACGTGATTATTAATTGACCTCTAATTTGTTTGCCGTCTCTCAAATGAGTGAGCAACAGGAAGCATTCAAGGTGTATTTATTATGATTAATGGGAGCCATACTTTACTATGGGCAGTGACGATAGGCAGCAGGGGAAATGAAGGATACTTTTTTTTTTTTTTTAATAAAAATCCTTTGTGATAGTTTCATCACAGTCTGAAAATCCTCTCCCTACCCAGGCCTAATTCTCTGAAATCTTGAGCAGTGTCTCAGACAAGCTGAGATCCGAGAGCTGCCCACAAGTTACAAACCACCAAAAAGTAGAAGAATGTTGTAGTTCAGCTATGGAATCTATGCAGTCTCCCTTTGGAAGTACAGCTTATCATTAGTCCAAAGACGTTATAAAAATAACAGGCCACATTCATCCCTGGAGTAACTCCTTTGGAATCAGCAGAATTGCCTCAGGGATAAATTCGGCCGAATTGTTTTTTTGGGCAGATGTGAAAAATTGTTGTTAAATATACAAAAATACTATTGCTAACAAAACAGCATAGCATGCATGCATAAAAACACTAAAGAATTGCCAAAAAATTAACCAACAGCTGTATGAAAAAATTAGCAAACAGCTGTGGCACATTTCTTGACGCTTTAGAAGGCAATAGCTGGCTTCTCAATCAGCCTAAAATAAGCAATAACAATGTTTCATTTCTACCAGGGTGGAAAGGGAGTAGTTTGTGTCTTGCCTTGGTCTGTACTGCCACTTACTCTTCAGACACTCATCAACTGACTATTGATGAGTCCTAAAGAAATTCTTGTCCTACTCCTTGGCTGATGAGGTGGTGAAACATTATTTTAGTGTGAGAGAGTTTGATGATCTTCAGGGTCCAAAGCAGATGCAAAGTACTTCTCTCCCTCCCCAAAATTTACCTACTTGGAACATAGTAGCTCAAACATGCAAAAATGTGAAGTAAAATTTGGTGTAAAAAACCTTGTATACTTTTTTTTAAAGTAACTTAACGTTCCCCAAACTCATCTCCACCTTTTTGCCTTTGGTTCTCCATATTTGATAAACTGGCCTTTTGTGTTTTGTGTCTGTTCTCCCTCCCATTGAATTTGTAGAAACTATTCTTTACAAGTTACATCAAGTGTTGCATCCCATTTTCAAAAGCTCTTAATGCAAGAGTATACGATTAATGTTTCTCATTAATATTTCCTTTTCTTTTCTAGTTGACTCCAGTGTGGACGCATTGACAGTGTTTATGGCAAGCAATAGCGCAACAGACGTTGTGAATCGCAATAATCCCGCCACTCCCCCGAATACCCTCAACTTACGCTCCTCCCATAATGAACTATTGAATGCGGAAATAAAGCACACAGAAACCAAGAAGAGTACTCCCCCGAAATGCAGGAAAAAATATGCATTAACTAACATTCAGACAGCCATGGGCCTTTCGGATCCAGCAGCCCAGCCTCTTCTGGGGAACAGCTCTGCTAATATAAAGCTGGTGAAAAATGGAGAAAATCAGCTTAGAAAAGCAGCAGAACAGGGGCAACAGGATCCCAACAAAAACCTCACTACAGCTGGAGTCATGAACATAACTTCTGAGAAGTTAGAAGGTAAAGAGCCAAACACTCAGGATTCTGCAGGCTGTGAAATATTCTCCTCTCAACCTAGGAGGACCAAGAGCTTCCTAAATTACTATGCAGATCTGGAAACATCAGCCCGGGAACTAGAACAGAATTTTGGGAACAGCCATGTAGTGATGGAGGAGAAAGCAGCACAAAGTAACAGCCAGGCTTCTACCATGATTGTCAATGGGGATGTGCTGCCTCAGAAACAAAACAAGCTGTCCAGTCCAGAAGATGGCCAAGTAGCCACAGTATCATCAAGTCCTGAGACAAAGAAGGACCATCCTAAAACTGGAGCCAAAACAGATTGTGCATTACATCGGATTCAAAACCTGGCTCCAAGCGATGAAGATTCCAGCTGGACAACGTTATCGCAAGACAGTGCTTCTCCAAGTTCACCCGATGAAACAGGTACACACATGAAGAAATGTTTTTCTCAACTCTTAGTAACTTTCATTCTTTAAAAATGTGTTTGGTATTCCTTTGAGTGTCATTGTGTAGACAGCTGGGGATAAGTGAGAGAATCTGGGAGAAGAATGGGACAATACAAATTACAGGGTGCCACTTAATAGTTCTTACCAAGCAGTAGCTTATTTTGGGAGAGTTCTGAGTTGTGAGGTCAGACTAGATGATCACCATGGTCCCTTCTGGCCCTGGAATATATGAATAAAGTAAATCACAGCTAAGCTTAAAGGTGAGACTAATTCATAGATCCTCATAAAGCTAAGAAAGCTGACAACCTTCTATAAAAGGGGCATTGTCAAGTACCACAGCTGAGGTCCCCGTGACAACAGACCCTAAATTTGACCTTAATTTATTTTAAAATACAAAGGACTTAATCATTTTCAGATGATGATCATTCATTTCTTTTAAACACCTAACCCTTTGTTGTTGAGAAATGATTAATTTAAAAGAAATAGAAGGTGCATCTAATGCATTAATGGGAAATACAACCTAGATGGAGCTACTATAAGGTGGGTGCATAACTGGTTGGAAAACTGTTCCCAGAGAGTAGTCATCAGTGGTTCACAGTCAAGCTGGAAGGGCTTATCGAGTGGCATAATGCAGGGACTTAGTTCTGGGTTTGGTTCTGTTCAATATCTTCATCCATAATTTAGATAATGGCATAGAGAGTACACTTATAAAGTTTGCAGACAATACCAAGCTGGGAGGGATTGCAAGTGCTTTGGAGGATAGGATTAATATTCAAAATGATCTGGATAAACTGGAGAAATGATTTAAAGTAAATAGGATAAAGTTCAATAAGGACAAATACAAAGTACTGCACTTAGGAAGGAACAATGAGTTGCGCATGTACAAACAGGGAAATGACTCCTTAGGAAGGAGTACTGCAGAAAGGGATCTGGGAGTCATAGTGGATCACAAGCTAAATATGAGTCTACAGTGTAATGCTGTTGCAAAAAAATCAAACATCATTTTGGGATTGTTGCCTGATTTTAGGTGTTTAATAGTTTTAATAAGGTTTATAGAATGAGGTTATAGGTTCACCAGTTGATCTGATTAGAAGATAATAAGGTTTTTGTCCCAGAATTAGGCTGCACAGAGTTTTGTGTATGATAAAGACACTTACACCTAAGAACCAAATTATTGCCTTAAAGAGTTTTATTGAGATAAAATAGACTAATAATTAAATGGATAATAATTAATCAGAATTACAAAGGTAATAATATTTTAGAGATACATGTGGTATTATATACTATAAAGCTTTTGTATTAGTATATTTACACCCCTTATTGATAACCTGGTGGTAAGAGATAAAGGACTGGCCCTGCTGACCTTCATCTATGCTGATGTTAAGGTTCCTCAATTCTCGAGTGGGAGGTGGAGAGCTTAGGAACTGCTCAAGAGCGAAGAGCTATAGAAGGACTATAACTCTAGAACTAAGATAATGCTAAAGACACAAGACATAAGACACTTTAGACATGGTGGGTTGTCCTTCTTATATCCTCTCTTATATACCCTCCTGCCATGTCCAAATTTAACTTCCTCACCCACAGAACATTAGGGTACACTTATTCTATAGGCTGGCATGTTTGTACGTATTAATGACATATCCATATCCTTTCCAAACAGTTTGCTCATTGTTATCTCTGTTGTTTCTGGCCTAACCATGTTCTTGTGATGTACCTGTTAAGTTTATTGAGGGTGTGAGCTGAGGTAGCCCCCCATCTTACTGCCTCCTGACTTACGTAGCATAAAGATTATAACCATATATATACTTCAGCTCCTCATTACTTATTTAGGCTAAAGGTCCCAAACATATATATGCTAATTTGCCTTACCTACAGGCTGAATCCTATATGATGAGCTATCTTGCAGTACAGCCAAAATACTTTTAATATAAATTAATTATAATAAAACAAGTAATTAACTTCATAAGAAACAATAGCTTCATAAGAAAAGATATATATGCAAGCAAGCAGGCTAGTTCCATGGGCTACAGGATGTATTAGCAGGAGTGTTGTAAGCAAGACACGAGAAGTAATTCTTCCGCTCTACTCTCTGCTGATTAGCCTTCAGCTGGAGTACTGTGACCAGTTCTGGGTGCCACATTTCAGGAAGGATGTGGACAAACTGAAGAAAGTCCAGAGAAGAGCAGTAAATGACTAAAGGTCTAGAAAACGTTACCTATGAGTAGGGTGACCATATGTCCTGTTTTGGCTGGGACAGTGCCCTTTTAAAGTGCTGTCCTGGACGTCCTGATTTTTTTTTTTTTTTTAAACAAAAACAAGCATTTGTCCTGTTTGTTCTGGCCAACTGAGTGACAAGTGGCCAGAGCAAACAAATGCCCAGTTAACCAAAAAAGTCAGGTGCATCCCCGTAGGTGAGTGCAGAGGAACGTTGTGGGGGTGGGCGGGCAATACAAAGTGCTGGGCAGTGGGGGGTCAATCCCAACTGCAGGGGGAGGTGGCAGCTTTGAGCCCTGCATGGGGGGCGCCTTGGGTCAACCTTGGGCCGTCCTGTTTTTACTTTAGTAAATATAGTCACCCTACCTATGAGGGAAGATGGAAAAGATTGGGTTTGTTTAGTCTGGAGAAGAAAAGACAGAAAGGAGACATGACGACAGTTTTCAAGTGCATAAAACGTTGTTACAAGGAGGAGAGAAAAAAATTGTTCTCCTTAAACTCTGAGGATAGGACAAGAACCAATGGGTTTAAATTGTAGCAAGAGCAGTTTAGGTTGGACATTAGGAAAAATTTACTAACTGTCAGGGTGGTTAAGCACTGGAATACATTGCTGAGAGAGATTGTGGAATCTCCATCATTGGATATTTTTAAGAGCAGGTTAGCCAAACATCTGTCAGGTATGGTCTAGAATAGATAATACTTAGTCCTGCCATATGTGCAGGGGATTCGACTAGATGATCTCTTGCCCTTCCAGTTCTATGATTCTATGTTAACTGGTAATTCTGGTACCCTGTAGATTTTGTACTGATCCGTTGTGTAAGAGATGTTGTTTTCAAGCTTTTAAGGTTTTACATGGAGGAAAGATCGTTGTTGTTTTTTTTTAATTCAAATCTATTAGGAAAAAAAAATCAATTTTATAGGGTTTTGTTTGTTTAAAAGGATACCAATATTTAAATGATCCATTTTGTGCTGTATGTTACTGTTCTGTATGCTAATTCAGAAGCTGAAACCATTGGGTTCCACATTTTGAAAGCTTGGATCCACTGATCATTGGAACAGTAATAGTGACTAGTGGGGTAGCACTGTTGCAATTTATATCTCTTCTGTATTTTTAAAGTTTCAAATAATTAATTTACTGTAGTTAATGAACTTTATCTTTGGATTTGCGTAAAAGGATATTTGCTTGTGGGGAAGCAAATCCTGTTCTCTCTGAAGGTGATCTGGGGTCAAAGAAATTGTCATAGCTAGGTATGTATTACAAGTGTGTTTCAGTACCAGAATACAATGGTTTTATATCAAAATTGTTCAACAGTACATTATTGGCCAAATTCACAGCTAGAATAAGTGCATGCAACTCCTATGATTCCATTAGAGTAATGCCTAGTTAACCCAATGGTATATTTGGTTCTGTAACTGTAATAATTTAAAAAAATGAAACAAACAAAAAGCGCCAAACCCCTAATACCAGGTGTATACTAATTTTAGTTGGATTTGATCTTTTTCCATTATTATAATTTTATTGCTGTAGCATCTAGCCTTAAAGAGACTCTTTGCTTGACTGGACACGGTCCAGATCTCAGTTCCTGATTCGATATTCTTTCTTGGTGTGCATCATGTACAGTCTGTGATTTTGTTGTCTGAAGCAAAAAAACAGCTGAAGAAAATATTGTGGCATCTATAGTATATGTTTGATTACATTTTTTAATATTGTGTCCACTAGCTTGCTGCATAATTGACTGTCTCCACACCTGAGGCCCTGGAGAATTTTGGGTACAACCTTTAGGGTCTTTGAGCAATTTCTGGATTTTTTTCTTTGTTGTAGAATGTAAGCTTTCATTTAAAAATAGTTTTTATATTGTGAAGACCCTCTCTACCCCCTCCCCAGGTTGTCCCTCTCTCACAAACAAAAGCGGTAGTAAATGATCTCCCATCTCAATGAAATATAAGTGGGCATCATTTAAAAGCTAATATTGTTAAAAGGGGACAGTCTAAGCTGAAGTAAGGCCATTTCCTTAAAATGTTTGCTTTAGGCTCTTCAATCCATTTCTTCCCCCAGAATGAGCTCTTTCATTGGGCTGTGAAGTGGGATTTCTACATAGGCAGAGTTTGAGAGGCGCATGGGGGGGCAATGCCTCCCCCAAACTTATGAGGTGGCATTGCCCGCCCCCAAACTTTGCGCTGGGACTGTCTGGGTTACTGGCTGGGCTAGGGGAACGACCGGGAGGCGGGTGGCTGTAGCCCACTTCCCACTGTACACCGAGACCAGGCGGGAGGGGGCTGCTGCTGCCAGGGTCTCGGCTTTGCCCCCCCAAATTACTAAGTCAGCTCCGCATATGGATTTCTACTACGGACTACCCAGACTGCTGTGAGTTCTGGGGTGAAATCAGTGAAGGGGGTGCCATGAATTCACCTCTGAACTTTTTTATTCCTTTATACTTGAGCTACAGGAAAATAATATTTAAAAAGTTGAGAGAAACTAATTCAGTCCTGCAGGAAACAACAGTCACTTCATGTAATATTATGGTTTCTTTCTCCTTCTTCCAAAGCTTCTAACACTGGTCAGTGTCGGAGACCGAGCACTGAACTAAATGGAACACTGGTTTCTTCCAATATGGCAATGTCTGTTCTTAAAATGTGTTTTTCCTAAGAGGCTGCAGTTTTTGTAAATTTAAGGATTTTAACCATTAGTACCCTTTTTAAAACTCCCTCAGCACCAAAGCACCTGAGTGTTGTGCTAATTTACCATCTTTAATTCACCTCTCTTGTCAAAAAGCTTATTGTTGAGATGCCTTCCATATTCTAGAGTGGATAGTTTGTTGAGTTGCAAAAAGAGGTGAAGAAGCCATAAGTGGTTTCTTCCTTCACAATAGCTCATGCACGTCATGACTGGTGTTTTGTAAGACATTTGGAGCCTGATTTTTCAAAGGTGTTGAGTATTGGCAGCTCCTATGTGGGGGGGGAGAGGGAACCCATGACTGGTAAAAACATCAAAAATCAGGATTCATGGAAATATCTTCAGGCATATTTAATATCAAGCAAATTTTCTTAAAGAAGTTCTCAGCAGTTACTCCATTCACAGACGTCTTCTGTGAGTTCAATGATTTTGTACCACTCGTTGTCCACAGGAGTCTGTTGCCAATGATCACGTCCATTTATCTAGTTTGTTAGAGATGCTGCCAGGATTGTAAAAACGGCATGAGCCATCTGAACTGGCTGTTAAATCTAATAAATGATTTGAATTTGCTTTTGATAAAGGAGTCAAGAACGGTTTTGGGTGGTTTTCATCTTAACCAACTGTGCCTTTATCTGATCAATTCCGAGTAGATGGTCAAGGTATTGGGGTCTTTAATCCACAAACACTTACTGTACATCATGATGATTTCCATTTATATCTGGCCTACCAATTGGCAGCTACTGCAGATATGGCAGAGATAGGTGCATCAGAAACACTGAGATCAAGTAATATTTAAAAAATATTTTAATTGTTTCTGTAATGGGTGAAATTTTATTTTAAGGGGCTAATCCAGAGCCCCATTGAGTCTTTCCATTGATTTTTAGTTAGGTTTGGAGTTAAACTGAATCTAATTCAGGAATAAGCAATTTATGATCAGGGATTAATAGTAAATTTTTGGGAGATTTGGGGAGTAAGTAATTTCTAAATGCTGTAAAATTATTTCAGGTGTAATCTAGTGAACCAACTCAGGTTGTATGATTATATGTGGTACCTCTGCACCTTAGGTAATCGGAGCCTTTTATTAAATTAAAATTTGGTCATACCAGTATTCCTTTTTTTCAGACTGCTGAAGTGCAACATTGTGAAATAAATTCTTTATTCTCGACCACTTTAGAGAGATGTGAAATTTTCAAAACAACGCACTCTTCAGACTTTAAAATGTGTCAGACTTCCTGATGACGTGTTTTTGTGCATTTAGCTGTATCTTATTTTTCTCTGAAGTGTTTTAGGCTGAAAACACAACTTCTGGATGTAGTTTTACATGCTGTGAGAAGGAAAACTCTTCCTGTTGTTAAAATTGTATAGATTCCTTTAGAAAAAGGGGGAAAATTCTAGTTTCAAAGAGTATTCATTGAACTCCTATTTTTAGGTACTATTAATATATAATTCAGATACATTTTGCCATGGTGTTAAAGAAGCATTTTGTTGTTTTCCTCTGAGTGATTCTATTTCTATTGTTTTTCTCCCCTCTGAATTTCAGGGGAAATATTTCTTTAATGAAACAGTTAACAAAATTTAATATTAGTTTGTTTGAACAAAATGGGCATGTCATTGGTTGCAGAACTGGAAACTTGAGCAACTAGATTTGAAAGCTACAATATTCTTGTGTATGCTGAACTTATCTCATGGAAGGGTGTTACATTCAGGCCAATCTGATGTTCTTGAGTTTTGGGGAGCAGAATAACTCTGGTGATTTAGTTAGTGAAACATCTCAAAGCTTTTTTTATTTTTTCAAAATAGATAGTGTGCAAGACTTTTAATTCACATGCAATTGCATTTTCATTTGTTGATACAAACTTTTACATATTATATGCAAAATTAATGAACGCATATTCTTGTTCTAAATGAACTTAATCTTTCAGACTTGATATGCAATAGGCTAAATACTCTTATTTATTTAATACCCTCCCCCCCTTCATTAAAATGTGGTTTTACTTGTAAATAACAAAGAGTTTGCATTTACAAACTCCTGGCCACAGGAGATTCCTGTGATTTACTGTGGGTGCCCAGCACTACCAGTTTGTGGTCCTTCCGTTTGGCCTTTCCACTGCGCTGCTTGTATTCACCAAATGCATGGTGGTAGTAGCAGCCCACCTCAGGCGCAGGGGAGTGCAGGTTTTTCCTTACCTGGACGACTGGTTGATCCAGGGTCGGTCAAGTGCGCGTGTCCAACGCAGCATTGAGATTGTGAGGGACACCTGCTGGTCTCCGGGCCTGCTAATAAACAAGCAAAAATCGATTCTTACACCAGTTCAAAAGATCAAGTTCATAGGGGCAGTCCTGGACTGTACGCAAGCCCGAGAGCTCTTGCCAAAGACAGATTTTTTAGCAATGTCAAGGCTCATTGCCTAACTAATGGTCCACTCCCTCACTATGGTAAGAGTGTCTCTGTCTCCTGGGGCACATGGCAATGTATATGTACATCATCCAACAAGCCAGGATGCGACTTCGGCCACTCCAGTTGTGGCTTGCTACGGTTTACTTCCTGACCAGGCACTCTTTGGACAGAATACTCATGATCCACCCACCCCCACGTACTTACCTCCCTATCATGATGGCTGGAACCTCAGCATGAAATGGCAGGGGTACCTTTCGTGGCCCCCAGACAGACCCTGTCATTAGTATCAGATACTTCGAATGTGGACTGGGGTGCACACCTCGGTGCCCTAAGTACTCAGGGTCTTTGGTCCAGAGAAGAGTCATCTCTCCACATCAATGTCAGGGAGCATAGGGCGACTTGCCTGGCCTGCAAGGTATTCCTACTGCACCTCTCCAACAAAGTGGTAAGAGTCCTGATGGACAACACAGCTACCATGTACTATATCAACAGGCAAGGGGGAGCCAGATTTTCAGCACTCTTTTGGGAGGCCTTGCATCTCTGGGAGTTCTGCGTAAGCCGCAACATCCATCTGGAAGTGGTGCACCTACCTGGTCTAAAAAATACTCTGGCAGATTGTCTGAGCAGGACCTTTTGCTCTCACCAAGAGTGGTCCCTCCACCAGGAGGTAGCAAACAACGTTTTCCAGAGGTGGGGAGCTCCCCAACTAGACCTATTTGCTACCAGGGAGAACAAGTAGTGCGCTCAATACTGATCCCTTCTGGGATCAGAGGATGCCTTCCTGTCAGATGCTTTTCTCCTGTCATGGACAAGGGGTCTATTGTATGTTGTTACCCCGATACCTCTCATACACAGTCCTTGTGAAGATCAAGCAGGACAGAGCACGGGTCATCCTGATAGCCCCAGCGTGGCCTAAGCAGCATTGGTTTGGAATGCTGCCGGAACTCTCGATGGCCAGGCCATGGTCATTCCCGCTGAGACCAGACTTTCTTTCTCAAGACCAAGGTCGGCTGCTGTACCCAGATCTCACCACTCACTTCCCCCAGATCCTCCAGCCAGTCCTTTAATGATCCATTCATTCCACCTGAGACCATTATGTAACACAACACTTCATGTCTCCTGCTCTGCCCCAAGAGTGGATTTTTAACCTTTTATGCTACCACTGGGAAGCAATGCAAAGTGCAGAGGGAAATTGCACATGGGAATCATAAGAATATTGCAGAAAATTCCCACTGCCTCATAAAAGGTAACAAAGAAAAGAGAGAAAAAAGCAGACAGTAGTTGCCTGATAGCGCTTAGGAAGGAGAGAAGAATAAGATTTCCAATACACTTAATCCTATTAAAGAATTTGGCCTAACAGATGCGTGGAGAAATACTAACATCGAAGACATAGATTACACTTAGCATTTCACCACACACAAAAATATACTGTAAAAGGGACGTTTTCTTCTTCCTAGAACATACCTACTGGAAATCAGAGTGCATTAGCCTCCTCTCCTTTCTTCCGGACCATTTTCTATTTTCTTGTCCCTACAATTAATTTAAACTCTTTGCCAAAATCCTGGCAACTGAACAGTTTGCTGGGAGGAGGTGTGCAAATCAGACTTCAAATAATTTCTGTGTCTTCAAACTCTGTTCCCTCCCCCCAAAAAATTAATAATAATGAAGAGCCCCCAGAGTGTATGGGAATTTTTTAAAGCTATCCTTGTGGCGGCATAACTGTATTTATTGCATTATTGACATAGCAACTGTCTCTGGGGGAGGTGGAGTACCTATGCCAATGGGAGAAGCCTTCCTGTCGGCATAGGTAGTGTCTGTACTGAAGTGTAGACCTGCCATTAGAAAGAACAAGAACCCTCTGACCTTCCCACTATAATTCAGTGCTTAATGAAAGCAAATGACCAGACGGACTGGGAAGCAGAGATCCTTATGCATAGTTTCTCAACCTGTGGTATGCATACCCTTGGGGGTATGCGAGACACAGGCAGGGGGTACGTGGTGAAAAACCCAATGAAGGGAGGCGAGCGGCAACCACCAACTTCTGGGGAATCCAGGTGGCAGCCGCCTGCTTCCCGCCCTGTCCCAGCTCCCAGATGGGAGGCAGGCGGCCCACACAGTGTGATTTGCCCGAGGCCCGCATCCCCCTGGGATAGCAGCGGGAGCGCTGCTATCCACTCTGGTGGGCCGCTAGTGTCTGCTCATACCTCACAAGTTCCCGCCTGTGTGAGGAGATCACCATGTGACCCTGCCATCAGGCCATAGTGATTGGCTGGCGTTGACCTTTGCGCCTATATGGAGGAAGGAGAGGAGGAAGGAGGAGAGAAACGGCAGGGGGTTTTGTGATCTACCACAGCCACACAGCACTGAAGAACTCAGAACTCTCCTGCTTTACAAGAAATACAATCGTCCAGCGGTAAAGGGGGAAAAGATTGTATTTCTCAGAGTGGAAAATTGAGTGTTGGGGTACTTATTAAAATCTTCAGAAGTTAGGGGGTACTTGCTACTTAAAAGGTTGAGAAACACTGACTTACAGAATAATTAGAAACAGCAAAGCTATAGGTGTAATTTATGCCCTTATCATATGCCAAACCCTGGTGTATCTGGGGCAGTTGTTTAAAAAAACATTCCTAGAACAAGATAAGGAATCCCTTACAAGTGTTCATTCACCCAAAAAAACTAGAGAACAGCGTCCATGGCTTGGTGAACAGCAGCCATCACTATTCCTGACAGACAAGGCAGATGTACCAAAGGAAGGACGATATATCTCATGAAAAAATTCCTTTAATCGAAATTCCAACTGAAAAATAGTTTGAGTGGAAAACTTCGAGCTGTCCAAGTAGATAGCCCTTTGTGCCTTTACTAGATACAGAGAAAATGTTTAACAGAATAAGGCCCTGATTCTGCAAAGACTTAAACCATGTTTATTTGTATAACTTTATGCATGCAATAATCCCGTTGACTTCAGCGTGATAACTTGTGTGTGTGTTTACATCTTTGCAGGATCAGAACCTAAAATGGTCACACTTGTTCGCAGCGTTAAATCTAATAGGATTTAAAATATGAAGACATCTGATGTGTCAAAGCCCGATGCTCTGCCTACTCACAACAATCAAAATTAATGGCCTAAATTCAGAACCCTTGAGGCTGAACAGGGGCCCTAGCCAAGAGTGGTCATTATTTCCTCTCCTCTTTATCTTGGCAGTTGAACCTCTGGCCAGCACAATACAGTTTTGCTCTCTGATACGGTATACATATAAAGGTCCCAAAAACAAAATTTCTGTATTTTAAAGATCGTGTTCTCCTTTACAGTACATCACTAAACCACATCCTTACTGCCAATGATCTGAGGTAATATAAGGTTTCAATATAATCACTGAAAATCCCATACAGAAATTATCATTATGAAACTCATCCTTGAGAATCAGGAGCTTGACTCT
Organism: Emydura macquarii macquarii; assembly: GCF_026122565.2. Taxonomy (NCBI): domain Eukaryota; kingdom Metazoa; phylum Chordata; order Testudines; family Chelidae; genus Emydura; species Emydura macquarii. The sequence continues at coordinate 6,069,567 of NW_027133265.1, forward strand.
TGTAAATGGAGCATGGTGTATTAGACTAATAATAAATCCAGACACAATATTTTTATATGGTAAAAAGAACAATAGCAGATATTAAACCATACAAAAATATTTAGAAAGATGGTCAATTCTGCCACTATATATAATAGGTAGCTTTGATACTGTTAAAATGAATGTCTTTACAAAATTCAAGTTTTTTTCAGTATCTGTATCAGACACATCTAACAAACATGTTCTGTTTTCTCATAATACATTTCTGGGTTTATTAGGTGTGAAAAAAAGACCAGTCAAATAGAAACTTTTACAGGATTGCAAAGATGTCAGAGGACCAGTTCTTCCAGACTTCAGTAAATAATATCAGGCAACTCACATATACAATCACCTGCCAAATACTGTCACAGTGTACTTTGATTTTAAAAAAACCCAACCTACTTCCAGTATAGTCTTAGAAAACAAACTCAAAGACTTCAAAACTGAAGAATGTCACCAGTTCAGAATATTAATTATAGTTGCTAGGAAATGCATCACCAGAACCTGGTTCACAATAGAATTGGGTTCAGCTAAGTTGTGATAGAGAACATTCAAAAAATATGAGATAGGGAAACAATATTATAGCCTTGACAGTTGACTGGTTTTAGAAAAGATGGGCGTTAGCAGATCCAGTGTTCACTGATCTCCACAGGTAAGATACTCTAGGTAGTTACTGATGCCACGCATTATACTGATACATGTTTTTGTCTGCATGCTACTGGTAATTGCTAACCACTTGACGTATATTTTATAGGACCAAAAACTGATGACTAATTGCTGCCTTTGTACCAAATAACCATTAATAATCCTGTTACTACTTGTTTACAGCATTTACCTGTATAACTTCCTGTGCGCTCTGAGTAAATAACTGCATATTCATGTGTCTTTAATTATCCCTTTTAAGATGCATGTAAATGGTTAGATTTATGTCTTCACAATTTTTTAACTTGTTCTAAAGAGCCAATCGGTTATTAATACAGTTTTCCAGTAATGATAAATACTTTGGACCTACTGGCAGGAGAATATAAGATAAAATGAACTGGACAGCTATCTTTGAATGCATGCTGAATGCTGTCTTTGCATACACAATGCATACACATACAGACCCAATTTTCCAGTGGCGAAAAGGGACATCAAAAGTCTTTGGAAAATCCAGTGTTTGGTAATACTGGGAAATCCTGCTTGCTATTTCTGAGAAGTGTGCACTTTCAGGACAAAATTTTCACACCTGAGTTCTACATTTAGCCACCAAAATCCTTATTTATGTGCTTAAACACATGGCCTGCCTTGAAGTCGATGAGAAATTAGGGTGGTCAGCTCAGCACCTTTGAAAATAAGGTTACTTAGTAAAAATTTGTGCCTAAATATGAATTTATGCTCTTAATTTTAGGCATCGATCTCTGAAAGTTTTGACCCAGATAGCCATCCTGTGAAGGAGTCTGGCACCATTTCAGGTTTAGAGGACCCAAAACATAAACCTTTAGAAGAATCTTTGTCGGACATAACTCCAAGTCACATCTTTAGCAGTGTAGCCAACTTTTAGCAAATAAATCTCTTATTTCAAGGAAATGACTTTTCTGTCTCCCTTAAGGTACAGCCCACACTCTAAATGTACAGACAAAACTCATTCCCTTCCTGCGGTTTGGTTTTATTTAACAAACAAATGAATAATAAGACAAAATAAAGGCCAGGCCTTCTTCCCAGGGTTGGTTGCTCCTAGATTTGCAAGGTCATGGCTGCTCACTTCTAAATCTTCTCTTCTTCATATCTAGACTGCTCTGTCAGAGACCTTCAGAGCTTGGTTCATCCCCCTTTTTTTAATTCCCTTCAGCTAGAGGTCCCTCCCTCAAGACTTGATATTGCTGGCAAGTAATGCAGGGTAAAACTGGCTTCAGCTTCTTGCTCCTCTTCCTGTGATGGTACCATGTGGGGTTTGTCCACCACATCACACTCCCATACTTAGCCCTATGCTTTGGACATACTGTGCCAGAGCATCAGGTGGTGTAAACTGATCTACAGTAGAACCTCAGAGTTACGAACACCTCAGGAATGGAGGTTGTTCGTAACAATGAAATATTTGTAATTCTGAACAAAATGTTATGGCTGTTCTTTCAAAAATTTACAACTGAACATTGACTTAATACAGCTTTGAAACTTTACTGTGCGGAAGAAGAATGCTGCTTTCCCTTTCTTTTTTTAGTAGTTTACATTTAATACACTACTATATTTGCTTTTTTTTTTTTTTTTTTTTTTTGTCTCTGTTGATGCCTGATTGCGTACTTCTGGTTCCAAATGGGGGGTGTGGTTGACTGGTCAGTTCATAACTCTGGTGCTCGTAACTCTGAGGTTCTACTGTAGCTCCATTGACTTCAGTTTGGCTTTATACCAGCTCAGGATCTCACCAGCTGCACCTGAATTTAGTCAACTGGCTTATGTCATGGTCGGTTGGTCTCCTGCTTGCAGGGCCCTGGGTTTTGTCTTTTGGGGGGGGGCCATTTTTATTGACTCACATGGCAAAGATTATAGCTCCTTAATTGGAGGAAAATATTGACCTTTTATTTGTGCAAAAGGAGCCCAAATACTATAGTGTTGAGGGCTTTACAAATGCATGTAATGCAGTTCTGTGCACCATAGATAACTGTTGGTTAAATTAAAGTTTGCTGTTGATTATCTGGAATATATAGAATATTTGAGGAGGGGGAAAGAAAAAAGCAAATGTGCAAGCTGTGCAGATAACAAACTTTTTTTTGACAAAAGTATGTAGAAACATGACTGATGGAATTCACTAATCACAGGATTGAAGCTACAGCAGTTTGCAATGTCTTCAAAATCCTGTTCTACCTAGTCTAGTAATGCAGTTTACTGGCCTGGCACTTGTATATTTAACAGATATTATTTTTCCCTTTTATATTGGGTTATTATATATTATGTTAATGTGAAATTTTTTATAATACCTTTAGGACAGGCAAGACATAAAGTTTAAGAAGCATTGGTTATCTTGAGTTTCCTTTTCCTCGACCACACAAGCTGTTTTTGGAGGTTTTTCAAACTTTGTTTTTCTTGGGCATGAATGAGAGTAATTCCAGACCCTAGGCTTCTCCTGTAAGATTAAGTATATCTTGTTCCAGAAACTCTCCTGTGCTTAGGGTAGCGTATCTCACAACTCTATCCTGGAGCAAGGAGGAAAGGTTGGTCTGAGAAAGAGAAGCCAGATAGTTAAGATAATGTATAAAAAATGTGTCCAAATGTCTGCCTAGAGGACATTAAAGAGGACAGTGAAACAGGCAAAGATCCAATGCTAACTAACACCAGACGTTAAAAATATTGTTTCCACTACATAAAGCTATGAAAAAGAGAATGAAATATGAGTGAAATTGACCTGATAAATCTATGCTTTAGCATTTTTCTAAGCTGCATAGAATTCCTGCCAAAATTCAGTCCACTTGGTGGATGCTGAAATCTGTGGGAAGGTGAAAAGGGACTGCTGTTCCTCTTGATGGACTATGACACACTAACTAGTAGATCTCAGGTCAGGTTCAGAATTTAATAGGTGGTTTGAAGCAGCAGGTAGCCGAATATAGTCAGTAGAGTATGCTAGTCTAGTTTCCAGAGCTGTTTTCAGATGGAGATTGAGAAAGCGAGGGAGTGAGGGCACTGCCCTACAGGTGAACCAACCAGAGATACCTGGCACAGGGAAGGACTTAAGCAGCTAATTCCTTATAAGAGCTGAAGCAGCTCTGGAGGAGGGAAGGGACTGACTCTGAGAAGCCACAAGGGAGTCAACTTGGGCGGGGCAGCTGCAAGCTGATGAGAGAGTCTCTGGGAAGGAACCTGTTAACTTGCCAAGGCTCTGAGGTAAGAGTCATATCCTGGGACAGATTATTGGGACTCTGTGAATGGTTGGAGAAATTCCTTTAAGATTGTTTTGGGCCATTCTCATCCCCCCAGAAAGGAGCCTGGATGTGCGCCGTGTTGATGAGACAAACCAAGGTTTCTTGAACTTACTAAAAAAAAAACTGTCTCCCCAGATTCTTCCAGTAGGTGGGGTCAGGCAGGAAGTAGACAGGTCGCCCCTACCTCGCGTTCATACAGGTGCCCTGGCTATGAATAAATCCATGCTTTCATGCCTTGGTGCTTAAATGCCACAGCTGTGATAGGCATCTTAAAAATAAAGAGTTGGTAGTAAAGTGAGAGCAAACATCTGAAGTAGCTATGATGACACCTGAATTTCTGGCTGATTATACATTTGATTGTCCCTCTGCAGGTCTGAGGACCATCTCCACCAGTGTGGTAGCTCATCAAATAATATGGTAGTTTGTGGATGGATGATATAGGTTTGAATATTTCATTTAAGTGGCATGCTTTCTAGAAGAAATCTGCTTTTTGAACAAGATCTGAATATGTTGGTGGTTTCCTTGTCAGATAACAAAATGTTCTTGTCACAGGATAAATCCTTTTTTGTCTTGCCAACTCTGGGAACATCTTTAGTATACAAAATTTAGATATCGAGGGAAGCAAATCAGGTGAGAAACCTTTCTTTGGGTTCAAGTTTATTTACTCCTTGCAAAAATCCTAAGATATTTAGCTGTGCAACCCTAATTCAGTCCCCTTATTCATATATCTTGATCCAGCCTTTTTAATTACACAATCACCAACTATTTATTCCATAGGACCCCACCTTATTCAGTGTCTGGGATGGGCGGTGCTCCTTGATGAGCAGCTGTTCAGTGTTTTGATTTCTCCTCATTGTTCAGTGTTTGACCCTGTGCCTTATTTAGTAACTACAATTCAAAACCTGATCTGGAGACAGAATTATTAATTTCTTTATGGGCTTCTTTATGGTGCTCATCATTATAGTAGATTATCTGAGTGCTTTTATTAGATATTAATGAATTTATTTTCACATTACCTGTTAGCAGAGAGGGTGGTGTTATTCCCATTTTACAGATGGAGAACTAAGGCACAGATATTGAGGTCAAAAGTATCCACTAATTTTGGGTGTCTAATTTGAGACACCCAGGACCTATTTTTTCAGGGTGTACTTAGCATTATATAGTACATTATAAGTTCAAAGCACAATTCCCACTACTTCATTTGCAGCTGTGAATGCTCAGCACTTCTGCAACTCCAGACCCCAGGGTTTCAATGAGGGATACACAATTTTTTTACCACTTCTGAATAGTTTGGTTTGACTTGCCTAAAATCACATAGGAACTCTGTGGCAGAGGCAGGGATAGAATCCAGTTCTCCAGGCCGTTCTGCTGCCATAACCATGAGACCATCCCTCCTCTTCCTGCAATCTCCTGCCCCATTCACTACACACCTTCCAACTTCTGCAACAAATGAAGCAGAGGTCCTACCGACAAAAGTCTCCTGCATCACCCAACCCTGATTTAGCCCCAGAGCAGTTCCATCCTCTGCACTGAATGAAGTCAGGTCTCCGGTGGAAAAAATAGTATGTGATTGTGCCAGTCTATACCTCAAAGCAATATCCTGGAACCCCCATATTCACCACTGTCATATAGTTATAAGCTTTGTACAAAGTATGCCTTATGAGATATAATTTCGAAAGTTTTGATCTGTTGAATGTTAATATCCTGTTGGATTGTGTGTGCTATCATTATATGTGAGGTTATGAAGTTTTGTTGTGTGTGCTACTGCACTATTTAGTGAGGTTGGGAACACGCACAACCAGCTTTCAGGTACAACAGTGGAGTAGCTAGATGTGCTGATGTCCCATTAAAGGAATCCACTCTCCCAATGGCTATCCCAAAAGACTTCTCAGAGAGAGTAGGTAGACAATAGAGACTGCTTGACCAATGGGGGCACACCCGATGTCATAGTAAAAAATCTTTCCAGCAAGGAGGAAGAAACTGTAAAAGAGGGGAAGTGACATCAGCTGGCCTCTTCCCTCTATCCCCCCAACACTGGAAGAAATATCTGGAGGACAAAGACTGAATTGGGGCTGGGTGGTCCCAGGCTGAAAGGCAGTTCCAGCCTGTGTATTGAGGAACAGAAACCTGTATATACCATCTGTCAGGGTGAGATTCAAATCCCGTTTAGTTGTAGAATTTTGACTGTGAATTTATATTTGTTTCTTAAGCAACCAACTCTGATCTCTAGGCCTGAAACTTACAATCACTTATAAGATATCTTTCTGTAGATAATCAATCTGTTTATATTTTACCTAAAACAGCGTGTTTTGGTTGACATGCTTGGGAAATCTCAGCTTAGTTCTCGAAGGCTAGTGTGTGTCCTCTCCACATCGAGGGAGGGATGGTCTGGATAATGAACTACTGGCCAGGCTTCTGACCAATCCAAGAGAGTACAGTTCTGTGCTGTAAGGAGGAGGAGCTGGGGGAAATTGACTGATGCATTTCTCTGTGTGATCATGAGTGGCTCTGGGAGCATTTCTGCAATCTAGCTGGGTGTGGGGCTCTACATGATGATGTTAGGTGATAACGGTGCTGGAGGGGTTTGCTTCCTGTCACTAGCAAAGGATTGAGAGGGACAGCCCAGGCTGGAGAGTTAAGGGGGCAAAACAGTACCTCAGTTCCAGGGTGTACCTGGACCCCCTTACAGTGATCATGTAATTAAACAACGTAGCATACTGCTGACATGCAAGAAGGTTGAATTACAATTGCACAGGCAATTTTAATTCTGGCATTTCCTAACTTTCTAAAGCTTAATTTCATAACCTAAATAATATTCTTTATATGTAGTTACTGGGTATGATGTTATGGAGAATACAGTCCATTTAGACAGTGCAACATTCTGAAATAACTGCTTTGGTTTGAGTTTCTTGCATCACTCAGGAATAGAACTGGTTGAAAAATTCACATGTAACTTTATTTCCCACCCAACCCTCACCCCTGAAAAAATGCAGATTTGGGTCAACCAAAGCATTTCAGTAATCTGTGTCAAACTTGCCAAATTCTTTTAGCCAAAAAAAAATTACTAGGGAGTGTTTTGCAAGCAGGGAGGTGGTGCACTGAAAATGAACTTAGTCTGAACTCCCTCTTCTCTTTAGAATGACTACTTGGTCGCTGTCTTGAAAGGATTAAGTATTTTAAGCAATCCTGTAAAAGCAAGTGTATTCTTCACAGTTAAGAATTCATTGCTTGATTTTTCAGAGGTGTTGTGCACCCGTGTGCTTAGCATCTATGAAAATCAGGCCATAAATCTCCAACACCAAGACGCAGCAGGACACAATATAATGATATTAAATAGGCTTCCCATAGTGCCTAAGCTCTGGACTTCTAGAGCCTAACAATGCATTTTCTTTCATTTGCACAGTAGGTTTGTCTATGACACTCAAATGATGCTCAGGAGAGATGTCTTATAAGTTTTTAAATATGTGCTATCAATTTTTGCTCACTGTTTATAATGGTTTCTTGGGAACTTAAAACAAACCTATTTTCTTATCAAAATTTGATATTGTACATTTTGTGTATAAAATAATTTGATATTGTGGACTAATTTCTTACCAAATATGATTTTCAAATAAAAGCTTTGAGCGATAAAAACACAAAAATGTCTTCATTAAGCTATTTTTTCCTAAATCTGACATAAATTAATATTAACCAAACCCATTTTCCCTATTATTTTTTAATTACTTTTGGATTGAGAGATGACAAGGCTAGATTTCATAACGAAGCCTTTTTTTTCAGCTGTGTTATTAGCTCCTGGAAATAGTTGCAAAACACTAACAGATATTGATATAACAGCACTGCCATAATAGACAGAAATTCAAATGAAAGTTATAGCTCTGTAGAGTGGATTTCTTACTTGAGTATAACAGACTCTCATAGGGAGGAAGGAATACATTAAATCTAGAGATTCTTTCCCTTTTTAGAATTAAAGTTTTGATTCTTTCTTGAACTTGTGAAGCTTTTGGAGAACAAAAATCTAAGCCATGACATGCAACTAGAGTTTCCAGAGCTAATTTTTTAATTTTAGTAATTTCCTGTTCAGACTTTAATTTAATTTTACTTCTACTCTACAGGGGGAAAAATCAGTTTCCATGGTCATTTTGGCTGACATGATTCTTGGCTTTGCTTAAATTATTGATTACAGCAAGGGGAGGGACTTTCTGATGAGAACAGCACTCTCACTAATAGAAGCTTTTCAGTAAATCAATTTCTACCATTGCTGCAATGCACCTTCAGGGAGTTGAAGGTTAGAAGCCTCAAGAAGAATTTTGTCTTCAAGGAGTGGATCTTTACAATAAATTTTGCTGAGCCCTTCATTTTTTTCATGTTTGTATAAATGGTTAGGAACAAGACACAAATGTATTTTTTGGGTTGGGTTAGAGGGTAAGGTAGGGATTGCCAGTTTGGTCCACAGTTGAGCTGATTAAATCTTGATGTGAAGGATATCTATAGGCTTGTGGGCTGGATGCACTGTTTCAAAAGCTTGTCTCCTGAACAGAATCAGTCAGAAAATACATCAATGTCTTGCAAGCTGGAATCAATTCAGTGGAGAATGCATTGTATGCACACACTGCTGTAATTTCTTTATAGCTGTCTTGTTTCTAGCTTATTGGAAAAGGCAGTCATTTGTATGGTCAACATGTGGTGTTTCAGCTATGAAAGGTACAGGCAGTTGGATGGGGGTGGTTTTTCTTTTCTCCCACCCAAAACTCCATTACTTGTTAGACTAATTAAGTAAATGTCTGTTATACATAGCAGTCTATTTGCCCTGTTTGATTGGGAGACACTACACAGAAGGAGAGCAGGAAGCTATTGGGACATGTATATAGCAAATTTAAAGGATGCTGGTAGCAGATCAGCTCAGGCTGAACTGTACAGGAGCAGCTAGTAATTGTAAGTAATACTTGTATATTTAATTTAAATAGCTTGTAAAATAAGTTCTATTTTTATTCTAGGTTTTTCTGATCTTCTTTTACTGTCAGTGTAGGTCTGTATGTTGAATGTAATTATTTCTTTGTTTTTGTTAAAACTAATCTTGGTCAGTTGAGAATCAGCTGACAAAGTTTAACAATTTGTGTTATGGGTAAATATTGTAAAGACAGTCTTGCTGTAAACTCTTCATTGTTATATAGTAAAGTGATAAGTGATGAAGTTTTAAACTTGTGATCTGTGGAGCTTGAAAGTTTTTATCTAGGTCCGAAATCCATTACAGGACTTCTGTTTTTTTCCTTTACATGTCACTAATTTCTCCCCTGGGACTACTTATTTTAAATCGTTCAAGGAGAAAAGTATCCATGATGAGATAATGACATGGCCCACCCCACTCAGATCCTAAAGTTTAAGATACTGCAACTTTTAAAATAATGATATAGGAATGGGCTTAAAAACGCTAAACATTTTATCAGCAGTGCCTGATTGGTTTCTTCCAAAGACTTTGACTAATATCTGGGAATTATTCTCAATTCATTTTTAAAAGTTGACATTTGTTTCACCCATCAGATCAATCAACTGTGGTAAAAACTGTAAGTCAGAGTACATAATCTTTTCTGAAAGCCAGTCAATACAAAAATTGATTATAAGCAATAGATTTTCTTAGATGTGGAATTACAAAATAATAAAAGTACTGCAATTGCGTTTCATCCTGCCAAAAAATCTTTTTTCAAAGTGATTGAATTGAATGTTTTCATCTTTTGCAGATAAGTTAGCATATTGGTCATAAAATGTAATGTTAACTAATGCAGACTCTCCAAAATAACAGAATCAATATTAATAAAAAAATAACTAATTTTCAGTGCTGGTCAATCCAATATAATTGCATTATATTTTACTACTGGAGCCTGATTTTTCTTACTGTAGCAGTTTGTGCAGTCTTCTAAAAAAACTTCTGTAGAAAACTCCCTGGCTGAAATTAGTCTTGGTTAATTCAGCTGATATAAAACCACATTTTTCTGAGAATGAAACAAGGAAAATAGATTTCAGGTTAAAATTGTGATGCGATATTGTTGTCCTTTTAGCAGAACTGAGCACAGTGTTTGCTAAAATGTATGTGTAGTCGCAGAATAATAATGCTTTTCAAAAATGAAATTAGGGGAATGTGGGGAAAACAAGGTGTTAAAATCATTGCATGAACTATCAAAGAGAATATATATTAGTTAATAGAAAACCTAATTTTTGTCTTCCCTGATTTTCATATTGCAATTATTTTTCACTTATTTTTTTAGCTATACTCAAAACTGCAGGAGTTTAAATTTCTTGAGTGCAGCTTTTTTGAGTATTCTGCTTTTCTGATTAGTTGTTAAGGGGAAGGGGAGAAGTCTGTGTTCATTTATTCCTCATAGTGACTCTTGTCCACATCCACCATTCTGTTTTATTGTAAGGACATGATCCTGAGAGGCATTGAGCAAGGTCCAGTGTGCTTATAACACCTCTTGGACGTGACCAGCACCTTGCAGGTCCAGACCTTAAATGCCTCTGATAGCATCAGTTTAATCTCATTTGAATAAATTTCAACCATAACAACGTGAAATAAGATTATAAACTATAATTTGGAATGTAAGATGGTGTTGAATTGCATCACAACCCTCTCTCCCCACAGAAGAAAATTGAGATGATAGGTTCAACATGTGTATGAAGTTCCCAAACTTGGGATCAGCTATTTCTAACTTTGATTTATATGACAAGAATATTTTTGTCCTCTTTAGAGAGAGAGTGCATGGCTCTATTTATTTATACTCCACATGCCCCCTCCGTAACCAGTAGTTGCTGAATACAAATATACTTTTTAATTCCTTTTAATTTTGTTTAAATACAGAACAGAAATTTCACTTGGAGAAAAATTCACATCTGGCATTTGCACAGTAGGTCAATTATATTTTGTTTTATACATTAGAACACCGTACCCAGGGGAATGGCAAATGTGGAGAAAGAACCAGAGCAAGTAAACAGAAAATCTCTTAGGGACAAAGGCTCTGAAACCATGGCCTTAATTTTTTTTATTAACATTGTAGGTATTATTTTAAACAGACTCCTTAACTAATGAATACAGCTGTAGCAATACATTTAGGAAAATCATCCATATATGAATGCTGTTCATTGGTTCTTAGTAAATAAGAATAAAAATACCACATCTACCTCAAATCGCACCAAGGAACCCATCAAACAAATCTGAACTGGTATCACTTCTTGGGGCCAAATCACAGTATTACCAGTGGTTCCAAGTGCAGAGCCAGTGACTGCCACCTGTGGTTTGAATGTCTTTAAAACTTGGCAGCAAGCATGTGCTACTTGAATTTTTTCTATTTAATTTAAACTATTTCAATAGATTATAGTTAAATTTTAAATAGTTTTTATTTAAATACAGGTTTATTAAAAAAAAAAAAATCTAAAGTCCCATTTAAAAAAAATCATCCATTTTTATATACCCCCCTTTCTGCAAAAGAGGGGGAGGAGTGTGGAAAATGTTAAAAAGTGACCAGGATTACAACACTGACTATAAGAAGGTAGGGAGAGATTTAGGAAAGGTGACAAAATTACCACCTACAATTTTTTGTGTGTTAAAACTATTTTAGTATTTAAGAATAATAAAAAACTTAATTCCACATTAAATAAAATGGTTTTATATCTATAGTCATAGTTTCAGGTAACTGCACCTCTTTCCCCCTCATGCTCCACTCCAGGAGTTTCCAGTCAGCTCTGCATCTGGGTAGAGACCCTTGTCCCACTCCATCTGACAAGGTATTATAAAGCTGCACAACTCTCTTTTATACTATGATCGTAAGACAGATTGCCTAGAAAGGCCAGTGCCTGTGCTTTATCTTCATGGGTTGTGTTATAAATTGCCACACAGCTCCTTTAAAGCAAACACATTTATTTTAAGGGTAAAAGCATTAGAGAGGAAACATATTAGAACGGTAAAAGAACCTACACACATGCTAAAGTTTTACCACAGGTCACACCCAATTCCAGCCTAGGGCTCTGATAGGTTTTAATGCTTCAAAACCCACAACTGGATTTTTCCCTTGGTTACAAGTTCATCCATCTTAGATGCAGAACAAAGGCTGGGCAGTTTGACCATTTCTTTATACAGCTTATGCCTTTGATCCTGGCCTTCTGCAGTAGGTAATCAGGAGACAATGACCTTCTTTTCTGGTTGTAGCTTCAAAACGCTGGATTTTTGCATAACTGGAGATGTGGAATTTGCATTAGTCAGTCCTCAGCATTTCCCTAGTGTAACAGGGTTGGGGTCCACCTCTTGCAAGTGCCCCTCTGGCCCATCGTTTCTTCAGCGAGTTTTCAGTGACAGCCCTCCAGCTGATTCACATTGCCTGTAGGTGGAACAAACAAAAACCCCTTCCAGGGTATATAGTATTTACTGCCAGCCAAGGCTTCCTCCCAGGAGACACTGTCTTCTATAACACCCCAACAGGGTCCACTATAGTACCCTTTGTTGGTGTGTTCTTTCGTTAGCCCTCCCTGGGCCCAGTCTCTAACCAGACCAGCAGTGCTCATCATGGAACCCTCTCTTGGTCTGGCTAGCTCCTGCCCGTCCTGCAGACAACCAGGCGCTCCTTCTTCACTCCTCTGGTCTTCAGCTGCATTTCCTGGGCTCAGTCCTGCCTGCACTGAGCTGTCACTGGGCCTGCTGCTTTTCCAGCCAGTCAGGAACCCAGACTTCTCTCTTCTAGCTCCAGGCAGCAACTGACTGCTCTTCCTCTGATGCTCCCTTTTTATATGGCCCTCCTGACTCCTGATTGGCCACTCCAGCAGCCCCTCTGATTGGCTGTTTCTCTTACAGCTGCTGTAGGCCACCTGGAGAACTTCTCTTCTGCCCTTTTCTGGGGCATGTTGTGGCAGGACCACAAGGCCTCCAGCAGGGGCCTCCAGACCTATTCCCCCTCATCACACCCAGGAAATCCACTTAACACTTATCTGAAAAAGTCCACACTTATCTGGCACAATTTAATATATAGTCTTTTAAAATCCTTTATGCTTCCTGGGTCTCGCATCTGTCACATCTCCTCACTTGGGAAGTTACGTACAGTCGTGGCCCACCTTAATACATACCCTTAATACAATAAGGTCTTCCAAGGATATTGCAGGAAATTGCTGAGTCATAGAGTGGAAGGGACCTCAGGAGGTCATCTAGTCCAACCCCTGCTCAAAGCAGGATTAACCTCAGCTAAATAATTCCAGTGAGGGTTTTGAAGTTAAGGTCTGGTTCAAATAGGAAGAGAAAATGTGTAAAGTTAATAACAAACAAAAACGTTAGAAACCCAGGGAATGGAGAGTTGAGATTTTGTTTAGAAAGGCCACCGCATGACCATAACTACCTGTCCCTGTAGTACATTCTTTCTTCTTTTCATGTAGACTATTGGAAATGTGCTGTATGGAGCATTGACTTTACCATTTGTTTCATGCATTCATGTCTCAATACCGAGTGTGATGATTTGTCACCAGCATAATTGTACTTTTCACTTAATAGTGTAATAATATGATCTGAGGTGCCTTGGGTGTGGCTGCCACCTGGAATCCTAAGGTCCTTCAGTATGCTATGAGTCTCATAATGCACATGTTGAGTATGAATCTAAAGAAAGTGAGGGAGTAGGCCATCCAGTCTATGATTAAAAATGAGACATTCTAGTTCTTTGTTGTTACTGATAAAATGAAACCAATTTTGAAATAGGAATGGCTGAGGTAGTATGTTCTTCTGAGACACGATCAGAAAGGTCAACCATGAAGACCCCTTGTGGTGAAACAGAAGATGGCTGTACATGCTGCACTCTCCATACGATGGTTCCAGAGGGGTAGCCGCGTTAGTCTGTATACAGCAAAAACAACGAGAGTTCTGTGGCACTTTAAAAACTAACAAATTTAATATTTGCAGACATAAGCTTTTGAGAGACTTCAGCTCTCTTCTTCAGATGCCGTAATACAGAGCTGAAGTCTCTCGAAAGCTTATGTCTGCAAATATTAAATTTGTTAGTTTTTAAAGTGCCACAGAACTTAAGTTGTTTCTCCATATGATGGTTGATCTTGTCCATTGAACTGGGACTGAGGACATCTGGGAACAGATTTCCTTTGATCTTGGGCAAGCCATTTAATCTTTCTATGCCTCAGTCCGTCATGTGTTAAATGAGAATTGTACTACTTTACCTTCTGAGATTGTGATGCAGATAAATTCATTAATATGTGTGAGGTGCACATTGGTATGGGAGCCGTGTGTGTGTGTGTGTGTGTGTGTGTGTGTGTGTATATATATCTAGGCATATCAAATATTTTGTAGGGTAGTAATGCTAAAGCTCTCTTTACTCCTCAAAATGTGTGTTAATTGCACCAAAAGCATTAAAGAGAGTATGTAAATTGTCAATATTTTAAAAGAACTATAGTTTAGAGGCTTTTAAACTAATAGTAGCGTGAGGAATTATTTAGGCTTGTGTGACCTTCTATTAGCCCTCACCCTGGTAAAACACAGGATTTTCTTAACTCATAAAGGGAATAAACTTGAACAATCAAGATAATTGCTGCAGCTGTCTATATATGCATAAACCTAGAGAAACACATAGCGACAGTGCCTGATGGATACAAAGCAGCTATTGCTGCCAAGGTTTGCCATATAAAATGCTGATTTTAAGAAAAAGTAAAACAGATTTAATTTGAGAGACCTAAGTTAGTTATAATTCAATTTTATGTTGTATTTTGAATGAATCATAAAAAATGTGAAAAGGAGGCTTGTTCTAATGCATTTGCACATTACTGTAAATGGACCTGTCAGAGTAAAGCAGTTTTAGTTCATCCATCATTCAAATTGTCTTTGCACCGCTCTCAACTGTCCAGCTTCACTGGCCTTTAATTAGCTGAATTCAGTAGGTACAGAAAATGCTAACAAGAATCCCCTTGAAACCTCAGAATGTATTCCTGCATTTTATGCAGTAGCTCCTCCTGAGAAGCACAATCTAGCATTTGCTTCTCCATACTGTGCTCCTTTGGGGTCAGAGGGTTTTACAGTATTTTATGCCAGCAAAACGCTCTTTTAATATTTGTCCAATATCTCACTTTTTATGTAGATTTTCCCAATTTCAAATTTTCATCCTAACTTCTCCCCCAAAATTGCTTATTTCTCCAATTATTCATTAATATTCTGAATGGAATTTCAAAAACTTATAATTTTCCTATTAGATTTTTTTCCCTCTTCCCCCTAATTAAGTGGGAATTAAATATGACTTCACTGACTTCAATAAATACTAAACCTTGACTATCTTTTTGTATTTTCTAACAGAGGTTGGTTTACTGATGACACTGGGGAGTCCAGAGCCTGTTGTTCTTTAGTGCAAGGGTTTTATGACTGGTTTGTCCTTGTGAAATTAGGCATATGTTCTATCTTTAGTGTTTCATTTCAAAATTAAATAATAACGTAAAGAGATTAAACAGAATTAAATAAATTAGCTGAAGGGCTGAAGGTAACTCTAACTACATCTGTTTACAGTCACTCCCAGGCAAAGCAGACCTTGTACTGCAGAGGCTAGTTGAAGGAGACCCTGAATTCTGTAGTGCTTTATTACATCAAAGTATTCCATAGCTTGATAATTAAGCCTCACCATACCACATCTGGCAATTGGGAAACTGAAGTTAAATGGCTTTATAAAGGTCACATAGATATTGTACACTGACTACAGTCAAAAGTTTAAAATCCCCAAACCAGTATATTCTAGGGTGCAGAATATGATCCTAGCTGTATAACAGAGGATATCACAATGCACAGGTGTCTCTTTAGCTTTGCAGGCATTCTGTATTTTGGAGTCAGGGACATTTCTGTGTTAATCACCTTTGATTTCTGTATTTACAAATTGATGCATACTATTTTGCTTGCTTGTTCTAGATAACACCAGAATCTGAATTCTGAAATGCTTTCAAAAGAAACTCTTATTGGTCTCCTCCTACTTTCACTTACAGCAGTTTTACACCAGTGTAATACCATTGATTTTTCCTTCAGTTACTCCTGGTTTGCACTGATGTGAGAGTAGAATTAGGTCCTGTATTTTTATTTGTCACCTATCCAAATAAGCATAATGTTAAAATACATTATGATGTCTTGTAGAGTCCTGCTCCTGGAGGAGAAAAGAGGGGCAGAGGCTTGCCTAGTAATTTGTCACACCAGACTGTAAGAGAGCAGATGCAAACTGCTGCTATTTGTTCCTTTAAGAGGGCTGTACTTCAGTGGGCTAGGTACCACAGCGTACAATTAGACAGCAATCTACTTTTCCTGGTCTGCAGAAGAACTGTATTGTTGAGGAACAGCAGTTTTGGTCAACAGGAATGATTTGTGCTTTGGAATAGTGTGGTGAGAGAATACCTTAAAAATGCAACACCGTTAGTCACAATTAACTTGAAAAAAATGTTAGAGCTAGACCCTACTGTGTGTTGAACTGATTTTTTTAAAGGAAAATCTTGTGCCATCTAGTGGCCAAAATAAAGAATCTGCTTCTTAAATAACGGTTTGAAAGAGACAATGTTGATGTTTTCTACTATAGCAATTATATTTATCAGCTGGGGTAACTATTTCACTTCCTGTTGCTGGCAGCAAAACAATTAGTACTTTTCTATGGAGAGAGACAATTTAGAATAGGCTACAATAAAATCTGAATCAACAAAATGCATTTGAGGCTTACAAAACTGAACATTACCAAAAACAAAAGGGTCTGGGAGCTGCCTTTCTTTTTACTTAACCATTGCTATTGACCTGGTTCTGAGGTTCAAGCAGGAAAATGAAGTCTCTCTGTTGATGCTTTTGGTGTTAAAAGGAAGAAAATTTTCTTTCAAAGTAGCAATAATTTGTCCTTTTTATACATGCGTTTTTTGAGGCCCTGCTTCAACCAGGTATTTAAACATATGCCTAAATTAGGCGCTTCCTTAGTATTCTGGTGAATAATATAGCCTGTGTTCAGATATTTCCCCTCCTCCTAGGATGAGAATGACAGAGGTCATTCCTTTTTAGTTCAATATTTGAACAGCTATTGGTTCGAATTAATAAGGGTATTGTACCTTGAGATTTTTTGTACGGTGATTGCCACGTTAAAACTCAATGCTACATAAGATTAAAGTTTGCTGGGTGAATTTTACAGGTGCAGTGATTCTTTATTACTGGTACTCAGACCAAGCAAATATCTGTGTGTTTGTTTTTCTTGTTCCTTTTTCTTTTGACTATTTAGACACAATAGATTGTGAAAAAATAAAATATTCTGACATCAATTGAAGAGGGAGACTGGATGTCTAAAGATATTTTTAATAGGATGCAAAACCATTCATCTTGATGTGTTGTGTATATGGGGAAATTTATCTGCATAACTATTTGGCTGTAATTATGCAAATAAAATTCCCCATGTGGACGCTCTTATTCCAGAATAAGATTGCCTTTTTCTATTTAACCCTATGTCACAAAGAGAATCTTTATAAAATTATAAAGGAAATAGCACAGGGCACCTTATCAGGAACAGGAGAAATGCCATGGTATTAATCTGTCAATATGCCCTAGTCTCTCTCTTTAATGTATCATAATGGTATATTATTTACCAAATATTTATACATATTAGAAAAATTTAAAATTAAAATCCTAATTAAGGAGAGAAACTTAATTTGCAAACATCAGAATAATTGTTAAAAGGCCCATAGTGACTCACATCAAAGGAAAAAGGTTTTTTAAAAGAATAAACGTTTAGACAGTGGCTGTGCATTATAACCATTTGTTAAAATAAACAATTAATTTGTTAACCTAATAACTGGGTTATTGAAGAAAACATTTTGTTTAATATTAGATTAGATTCTTAGTGCCATGAGGTTTGTGACAGATTTGGAGTTACTCTGTAATAATTTATGAATATAGTATGTTTGGGTTTTTTTTCTGTAAGAGGGTTACTTACTGTATGAATACAAGGGGTTAATTCATTCAGGAGCTGGCTGCAGGTAAGCAGGAAATAGGACAACAGCTTTAGATATCCACCCATTTACCTGCCCTTGAGGGACTGTGCTATTTGCATTGATGTCCTACATCTTTATACCTCATTGAGCTCGCAGACCTGTTTCTGTGTCACACACTGGAGTGAGTGGAGCAATAAACCCCCCACTCCATTTCCCCCCTCCCCTTTGGGTTCTCACTGTTGATGAGATGGTGAGGTGACAAACAGCTCACAGGGGCTTCATTTACATCTTAAGGAGCAACTGGCTGCTGTGGCCAAGCTGTTCACTGGCCCCTACTGCAGATTTGGACCCTGGTCCAAACTTACAACATTTTCAGTAAAAAATCAAGTGGATTATCCTCTAATATTCTTACCACCAGCTTCCCAAAGCCCTGCTGGGTTTATACAAGGATTTGGTATAGGCAGGGCAAATGTTTTTATCCTTGGAACTTTCACCCTTCTCTCTCTGCCTGCTAGCACCTAGTGAGGGGTTTTACTGGACTATGGGCGGTGCCAATGTCCCTCCTCTAATTGGATTCTTCGCACACACAAACCCCAGATCTTCCCCTTGGGAATCTGTTCAAATTTAAGAAGCAAGGCGATTTTAAATGGTTCATAGTCCACACAGTATGTTCCTTTCATTTGGCTCTAGGCTCTGCCTTTTGTGTTGAGTAAGGGAGTAAGGAAATAGCTGATATGCAAGGTCTGTCCAGTTTGAGTCTCAGGCCTTCTGAAAGGGGTCAGATGGGGAATGGTAACCTCACCCTCCTTAAAATAGAGCAATAGTTCAGCATCTATGCTGCTTGTGGAGTAGGCATTCAGTGTACTGTCCTCCCCTTACTGGATTATTGGGTGCCTGGCTCCTCAGTTATGGTCCAGATCATGTCAACACTATCTCCTTCTTGTGCTGGCACTGCTGCTTCCAGTTGGCTAGTCATTTCTCCTCCAGACTCAGCTTTTCTTTCTCAGATTGAAGCTTTCTCTCTCAAACTGCAGGATCTGTGGATTTGGGAAACCTGGTCAGAATGGGGATAGGTTGCTATATATACTCTGGTCATACTCCATACTTACTGCTGGGAATTTGTTCTCAGACTCTCCCTATCGCACTGGTTTATTCTGGGCTTTTTTCCTTGACCTTTTGCAGGTGAATTGTGTTCTTTCTCGGAGTTGTCATCCAGTCCTGGACTGTTGTTCCTTCTCTAGTCATCTGAGTGTAGCTGGCTACCCTCCTGTCTTTTTCATCTTTTTTGGTTCTTGCTTCCATTCTCTGCAGAACTCTGCTTTTTCATGAGCAGTTCATGTCTCATTTTTCCTGTGTCTTCTCATACTCTTTCCACAAAGAACACCTGACAGTTATCTTGCTTTTTCCTTTTACAATGGTTGTTTTTGCTGCTGCTGTTACTTATTGTACATTCACCAGTCATATTCATCCCACAATGCCCCACCAATAAGTCATGGTTACAGCCCTAGCTGCACCTTTGACCCCTCTCTGGTCTCTGTGGGTATGACTACACAGCAATCAGACACCTGTAGCTGGTCCAAGTCAGCTGGGGCAGGCATGGGAGTTTAATTGCTGTGTAGGTATACCCTGAGTGCACCCCATCCAAGACTTAGTCCTTGAGTCCCTCTCTAGGGGATATCCCACGATTCTCCCATTCTTATACTGAGCCCGAGCTACAGCACCTTGTGTACCAATGGCAGTTAATCAGCAGCCTGGCTAGGTTTTGTACCTGCAAGTCTTCCCTTCAGGAGTTTGTTGTCAGTGGTTAATACAGCTTTCTTATACTAAGCTATTGTGTAATCTCAGTAGTAGGAACACAGCAAAGCATAAAAGAACACAAAGGATTTTAAAACAACAGAAGGCCTATACACGTCTGTCTTACCTAGAGGTTTGCCATCCCTTTGCAGAAACCCCAGGCAGGTCCTCTGCCAGACACCTGGCCTCTTGGGTCTGTGTCTGTGCAAACCACTTCTCATCAACAACTCCCAACAATCACTCCCCTTGTCCCTTAAATGTCACTTTTATCCCTCTAGAGCTCCTTTGTCATTGGTTTCCAGACTTTTGGTTCTCCTGTGTTTACAAAGTGGGATCCCAGCCCCTTGAAAAACCGGTCAGTTGAGCTGGATAGAGGGGATAGGAGGTGAGAAATCGGAGCAAATGGATCTAGTATTGTTCCTCAAGTGTAGGTAAATTAGTGGCTGTCTAAAGCTATTGTCCTTTTTCCTGGATAGGTGCAGCTAGCCACAACTTAAATTAACCTTTCTGTATTCATGCAGTAACCCCCTTACAACTGTCAGATAAATAGAACACATAACTAGCCCATAGAGCTAGCCTTTTATTTTACTTAGCAGTAATGTAAGGAACCTACAGGCTTATATCCTGTAAGACATTGGCTTAAGCAGGTTAGCATTGGTAAAGCAGACCTATGATCCTTAGCATATATAAAATGGCCCGACCATTATCTTAGATTTTGGGGAACTGAGCATAGCTTGCTCAAGAGGGGAGTTGATACATAGCGATTCCAGGCAACCATAGGAATATCTAATTGGTACTAGGCTTGGATATTTTAGGATAGAATGGTTGGCAGATGTTTAATCACAAACTTGCTTGAGCAATAGTTGATGTATATGATAATGAGCTAAAAGGCATTAATATGTTAACCTACAGGATAAAAGTACCCCACTATTATGAGGGTGAGGAAGTTTGATATGGACACGGGAGGCTGGGCATCTGAATTAATATTCATGATAGTACCCAGACCCTATATTAGGCTAGGCCACCATGTAGCTGGGTGGCAAGCTTTTTATCATTGACTCTTCCACTCTTCATTGTTATTATCTACTATCAACCTTTGGGCATTGGGGGTTTGGACCAATGGATTCATTTGGCATGCCAGGGACAGGGCTGGTCCTTACTCTTATCAGTAGGTCCCCAAGGAAAGGTGTAAGTATATGACCATATGCAGAGAATGTCACCAATGTTATCCCCAATTTTGTATTACTCCTATTTGTTTATGTGGTTTGAAGCTTTCTTGTCCTTACTGTTTGTGTTAATAAAAGTGGCTATGGCTTTGCTTTGCCCTCAGTGTGAGTGTCTATGCCATACTTGCTGGGGTTCCCAACCAGATATTGAATGTGTTCATTTTAATTCTGTTGTGTCTGATTCTGGGACTAGCATCCTATTGCACTCCACTCATTCAATTAGTATCAATTAGCAACCAATACAGTTATTAACCATTAAAGAATAGGACTCCAAACCCATTATGAGCTTTTCTTAGAATTTTTAAGAAATGACTCTTCTCTGATTATATGCTGTGTAGTTGTGCTATGTTAATCCCAGGATATTAAGAGAGACGAAGTGGGTGAAGTAATATCTTTTGTTGGACCAACTTCTGTTGTTGAGAGAGACAAGCTTGTTGGTCCAATAAAAAAATATTACCTTACTCACCTCTGCACCCATTGAAGTCGATGTCAAAGTTTTTATTGACTTTAGTGGCACAGGATCAGACTCTGCAATGCTCATCCCTGCAAATTCCATTTCTGACCACTCTACCCTGGGGCTTCAATGAATCTTTCTCTTCTGTGCCTTTCAACACACATGTGACTTGTTCACAGAAATTCTACAAGGGAGATGAGCGGGTTGTTATGACAACCAGTTGCATGCTGTGAGGAAGGACTACTACAGATGACCAGCTTCTGGCTGTTCATGGCTCCTTATTGAGTAATGTTACCAAAATTAGACAGGCTTGCCTGCTTTGTAACCACTTGTCCTAGTAGTTTGCATTTTTGCTGCATTTATTTCTGAGATCGCATTCATGCTTCTTGCTGTGATGCTTGGGAGAGACTACATGCTGACCATCATTATTGTGAATTACGAGGGTAGGTGGGACTGTTGATTATGCTGTAGTGCATGCAAAGTGATAAGAAAATGGTTTAAAATCATGCAGTTTTAAAATTTGTATGTTTTATTCACCACAACAGCAAACATAACACTTCAATACATAGCGTATGAATCAAAGTCTCTGAGGGTGCTGTTTAAAAAAAAAAAATGGTTTTTTAATTTCTTTCTGTTGTTTCACCTCATTTATTCAACATCTCTTTTCCCTCTGAAGTCTTCATTGAACTGCAGCATGTGTAATGGGCAAAAATGTGTCCTTTGAGGGCCAAATGCTGGCCCCACTGAAATCAGTGGGAATTTTGCCATTGATTTCAGTATATAGGATTGGGACCTTGATGCAAATCTGCTTTTTGTGAGTGCATTTTATAGAAGATCCAGGTAGGGGGAAGGAAAGTCTGTAATCCAGGATTAAAAACTTTATAAATAATTTTTTCACAGTTATTTTTAGTCTTTTTCAAACCTGTTTTTTTCCTTGTATCTCCTAACTTCTCTTCCTCCCTTCCTTCTGTTTTCTTCTACTTCCCCTTCTGTGTCCAGAAGGGGGAATAAACAACGCTTGAAATTCTTTGTATGTGACATCATTATTTTTGTTTCACCCCAGCAATGGCCAGTTTTTAAATTGCTGTTTTCCTAGGCTGTCAAAACTTCAGGATAGATTCTGCCCTTAGATTCCATTGCAATCCCTCTCTTTGCTTTCTCTGGCAAGAGAAGCTTTGCAGAATCTGGTTTTATTTTCCTAACAAAAATTTTTTCCAATTTGAACTCCTTCATTTGTAGCGTGTGTCCGCCCACTGCTGGATTGTGAATAGGTGTGTTACGGGATAACAGCTCTGGGTCTCCAACAATAACATCTGAATTCTCCTCAGGCTCATTGGACTTACCGTGGGGAGAAATGGGTGGGGGAAAGAGACTGGAAAGGTATGACTTTTAGAGAATAACTATAGACCAGACTGCTTTACTGATTTGTACTGAAAACTATTAACACATCACAATGGGACTAAAGGTGCTACCAAGCTTTAGGACCAACTCAAAACTATTTGACACAGTTGGAAGTTCTTGATTTTGATATATTTGACACTTATCAAAGTCAGGATCCAACCCCTGAATTTTGAATCTATCCCCTTTATTCAAATCATCCACCCAGTTAGGAGGAGGACTGTGACCGGGTGCCTGGGATGTGCTACACTGAGAATGCCAGACTCAGGGCAGACAAAATTCCCCAAAAGTGGTGGTTTATTCTATAATTAGATTAATCAAACCAGTTACAAAGAACTTCTGTAGTACCACATTAGTTAACAAGAAGTCAAACACACTCCTCTTTAGGCAATCCAGCCCTTGGCTCCCATCCAGACAAATTGGTCCAATATAGTGAGAGGTTATTGAAAACCCATTTCACCATTCCAAGGGATCAGAGGCTTACCCCCAGGTCAATATGTATCTCAGATCTTACCCACATATCATGCTGTCAGCCAATCCTTAGTAAACTAACTCAAGATTTTATTAATAAAAAGAGTTTCTGAATGGTTTAAAGATCATATACAGACAAATGTTTGCAAAGTCCTTAGCTCAAGTTTGTAGCAGTAATGGAATAATCTACTGGTTTGCAAAAGTCTCTCTGGTAACTTCCAGAACATTGGAAGGTCTTCAGTCTATTGTTCAACATGGTTTTAATTATAAATCCACAATCCAGAGAAGTTGGAGCAGGAAAGAGGCAAAATGGAGATGTCTCAGGTGCCTTTTATGTCCTCTGCCATGTGCATGGAAATTTACTGTCCCAAACAAAGCCCACAACCTCTGTGTATGGAAAGTCACTGATGAAGATGGAGTCTGAGGTCACATATACACATCCCATGCCCTTACATGTTTTGCTGAATCACAGGGGTGGCCATTGGCTCTTGCTGTCTGAGGCATCTTCAGGAAGAGTAATCTGGAGAGTTAATTCTTCGTAGTGGCCTATCAAGCTTGAATAGTCCATTCACAATGGGCTGGTGAGGCAGGATGTAAACTACTTTGTGGGTGTCGTCCCCAAAACAAACAGGTTTGGGATACAAATACATAGCAAATATTCATAACATCAGATACACAGAGGATACATGGATTTAACCAGGATAATTATACTTGACAGATTGTAACTTTTCCAGTGACACTTTACATTGACACATACTTTGTACAAGATTTGTTGCAATTATATAATAATGGTATCAATAATATTAGAAGTGATCACCTATCTTTTATACAGCATCACAACTACTGTTATGGTTTGAGGCTAAAAGCTAAAGCGTAGATTGAAGCATATATTTAAAGATCTGAGGTCTATCAAGGTCTATCAAGATCTGAGGTCTATCAAGTCCATATCTTTGTACAGCAAGTATATTTTCCTATTCAGCAAGCTTATTTAGTTACTATATCTGTATCTCTATCTATATATCTTTTGCTTTCAAGTGTTAGTTTGTTCCTACAGCCATTTGGTCTCACTGCATCATATTTGCAAACTATTCCTCATTCCAATAATACAGTGGTGTACTGTGGCTCTCCGGCACCCAGGGGCAAATACATTCATTTGTGGTCCCCCACCCCGTTGGTAGCAGCAGTGGCAGCGGGTCTGTGGGCCTGTTTCCCACTGTACTCCTGTCTCCCCCCCATGCTCTGGGGGCGGCAGGTGCAGCAGCAGTGGTGTACTGAGGGAGCCGTAAACCTGGGCACTGGCCTGGGGGCCCTTGGAGGAGGAGCTGTTGGCTGCGCCGACCCAACCCACGGCTCCCTTGTTGCACCCAGCACAGGGCTGAGAGGACGGGAGGCGGAGGGGCCAGTCACAAACGTGGCTGGTCAGAGTTTTTGGTGCTACATCTGCTAAGGTCGATGGAGCTACTCTGGACAACATTAATGTAAATGAAATCAGAAATTGGTCCATATTCTTAGCATTAATTGCCTCTGCTAATACTTCTCCATCCTCTTTTGTTATAGGATTTGTATCATTCTTAATTGGACGTATTCCACACTTTTTTCCTATTATAAACAATGCTAATAAAATATTGTTCTTTCAATCATTGTATATGAGCATTTTTCTCTCTTGACTTTTCTCATCTATCATAACCCATTTTGTGCTATATCCTTGCACTTCTTTTTTTCAGTAAGCATTCTGTATGCTCTTTTTTCAGTTATTTCTAATCCTTTCATTTCCTTTTCCTTGTGCATTCATTTCTAAAAGGCATGTATTTATGCCTTAGCTGATAGACTTACAGCTAGTCTGGAAAGCCTGCACTGGAAAGTATGAACCAGTTAAAAGCTTCTGTCATTTGTCATTCTATCAATAATATAATAAAACTGAAAATATGATATTGCTTCTTTATAAATCCAGGATATACCCACATCTTGAATACTGCATGCAGATCTGGTTTCTCCATCTCCCAAAAAAAAAAAAAATTGGAATTGAAAAAGGTACAGAAAAAGGCAACTAAAATGATTAGAGGTATGGATAAGCTTCCATATAAGGAGAGAGTAATAAGACTGGAACTTTTCAGCTTGGAAAAGAGATGACTAAGGGGGGATATGACCGGTCTATAAAATCATGATTGGTAGGGAGAAAGTAAATAAGGAAGTGTTATTTACTCCTTCTCATAACACAAAAACTAGGGGTCACCAAATGAAATTAATAGGCAGCAGGTTTAAAACGAACAAAATGAAGTATTTCTTCACATAATGCACAGTCAATGTGTCGAACTCCTTGCCAGAGGATGTTGTGAAGGCCAAGACTATAATGGGGTTCAAAAAAGAAATAAATTCATGGAGGATAAGTCTGTCAATGGCTATTAGCCAGGATAGGCAGGGATTGCTGTTTGCCAGAGGCTGGGAATGGCCGACGGGATGGATCACTTGATGGTTACCTGTCTATTCATTCCCTCTGAAGCATTGGCATTGGCCACTGTCAGAAGACAGGATATCGGGGTAGATGAACCATTGGTCTGACTCAGTATGGCTATTCTTATGTCATAGTTAGGTTTTTAATTATGCATTTCTACAAAGCATACCAAGCTCTGCCTGAGAATGGTGCAAAATTCAGTCATGGTTCGGTACTGGCAAACCACGGTGTGGTGAGGTACAAAAACTGTGGTCTTTGTATGCCACTGGTATGACTCCCACTTTGTGATCAGTGACCTTGTATGACAGCCAGGGGACAAGTGCCATGAAATGAAAGGCATGTTCATGACACTACAAAACAATGAAGAAAATTGGCTCCACTTGCTGCTCTTTCTAGTTTGCCTAGCGTGCGAGATCCTGTTATAATTTTTATCTCTGTCTCGTTGAACGGAGGCTAAAAAATGATTGATTAATATTATGGCAGCAATTTCATTGCTGTCCTTTCCCTCTTAAACAGCAATAAAAATATTGGTTTTACAAAGGAAGTGGTCACCAAACGCATATGCTGTTTAAATTACCATCCAGTGGCACTTTGTTTCCATTTTGTCCTAAGACATCGGTATTGCAGTATTCACTCAGTACTGGGTACTAAAATAAACTTGAAATAAAAATTTAATTCCCAAATTTGCTAATCATCTTGCCAAACTCAGTATCTAAATTATAGCCTTCAGTATTGAATGGAGTTTATTGCTGTTATACATCAGGATTTGTGGTACAGTCTGGCAACTGGAGGAGAGAGTTATAAAACAGCAATATATTCTTTTTATACAGGTTTGACTATATACTTTGCACTTTGAATATACAGATTGCCTTGTTTGAGGGTCCCTTCCAGCCTAAGGTCCTATGTAAATACACCTATATTTTCAGAATGTTTGTTCTCTTGCAATAGTTTATTTGCTATAGTAACTTCAGAACAGTGAAGCTACAGCTTTTCTGTTTGCAACAGAATCTTTTGAAGCTTTAACTGCGCTTGGTTCTCATTTATACTGATAATTGAATGAAGGCAGTGTTAGTTTTTCCATTATAAACTCCCTTTTGCAGTCATTCATATGTCTGCATTTTTATAAGTATTTATTTCTGGGTGAAACTTGATAGAGGGAGGGTTTCGGAAGGGGAGGTCTTAGGCCATGTCTACATGGGGAATTTGACTGGCATAGCTATTGTGGAATAAACTAGTCTGGAATAGCTCCTCATGTAGACACTTTGTTCTAGAATAAAAGTTATTTTACTCCAGAGTAATTATAGTTATTCTGGAATAACTATGCCGGTCAAATTCCTTAGGCAAGGCCTTAATTGGCAGTCTTTTACCAGGGCAAAATGCCCATTGAAAAGTATCAGGTCTCTATTTTTGTGACATGTCCTTTCAAATGAATCCATCCGTATCACACCAGCTGAGTCTTTAACAATATTGATACTGCAATTGTCAGCACTGGATTTCAGGATTTATAATCCACTGAGATAAAACGTGACATTTCACGTTGTTTCTTAGGCCGAAATCCTGGTAAAGAGTTCTCAGGCCAAGTAACCAGGCTGTGTGCTCACAGCACGGTAAAAAACCTAAATAACAGAATTGGCAGTCCAGTGAGTGATGGCTGATGGGCATCTGTTGTTCAGTGGATAACATAGAGTATGGAGAAGTAATAGATGCCCATTGGCTGCCCCTGCTCTTGCCTTCCCACATGCCTTTTCCAGCTGCTGTGGAGCTCCTCTCTGAAGTGTTTTTGGGCTGAGTAGTCTCCTTGTACAGACTTCCACAACACATGAAAATGAGGCATTTCTCATTGCATTCCAGTCTTTGTGCACCTGCAGGATTTTGGGGCCAAGATTTCAACCTTCCAGCTCTAATTTCAGTTTGTTTCTCCGCAGCCAGCACTAGAATGGTTCTTATTCAGAAGGATCTCTTTATAATGAGAAGGGCTAAAATCTTTCTTACCAAAGGAATACTGGAGTTGTACAGAAAACATGCAAACACCAAACCCCTTAGAGAGACCCTAGCATGGAATTTTTATAGCGTTTATTTATAGTGGCTGTGCTTATTGCTTAATTTATTCCAGAACTTGTCTTTTTTTCCTGCCCTGTGGTTATTATCCTTATTCATTTCATATGGAAGACCTTAGGGAAGAAGTCTCTTGAAGAATATATTGTTCCAGTAGATCATGACTCACTCTGACATACTACATGGTAACTAAAGTTACCTAAATGCATAGAAATATGTGTTTACTTTATGGAATGGTTCCATAAATCTCCATTCTCTATAGTAATGCAGGTTTCTGCTATTGTAAAAACAACTAAAATTGTGCTTGGGTTGGGTGCTTTGGGTGATTAAAATAAATGAAATAACCTCTTAATACAGTTATAATTCTTGTGGAATTATACAAATAGTTACCTTTATTTAATTTAAAATGTGAATCCATGTTACATTGTCAATACATTGCCCTTGTGTATCATTTCAAGAGAAACGGGGGCCCCTAAAAATGGCAGCCCTGCAATTAAAAATATTTCCCTTATATGAAAGATCATTAGCTCTTTGAAACTAGTGCTGCACTAGCTATAAAATCAGTTAATTAAGGGTACATACCCTAAATTCATTCCAATGCATATTTTAGTCCATCTCTGTCTTTTCCTAATGGTATATTTTTAAGGTAATTGAACATTTATTACTCAGTTAGGTGATGTTTCTTTGGCCCTAATCCAGAGCATTTGCAACCATATTACATGATCTGCTTCCAGATGCTTGCAAATAAAACAGAATTACATTCACCCTATTGAATTTTTGTAGAAGTCTTTTGTTTTGTCTTAAGGTTTACAACATTCCTTCTGCTGTCAGAAAAGTTATTTTTATTTTTACACTTCAGTGTCATTCCTATTTAGATCTTACTTTGTAACCTGTTACTGTAACCATGTATATTCATATGTAATTTCCCTTGCAACTTTTGGTTGGTTGGTTTGGAAGAAATCAGGCAATATAAGCATATGGTAATATTTTGTATTTGCACAGTATGATAATTTGAACTCAAAACTACAACAGAAATAATCTCAAATGATGCACTTCATCAGTGTAATACATTCAAGAAATTATTTTACGCATATTTGTTTTGTTTCATTTAATTATTGTATTTTGTATAAAACAATCAGGAGCCATTAGGAGATGATCTATTTCCACAGGCAACTCTTTATAAAATGACCTGTATGAACAATAGTTAACACTGCTCATACTTTTGAAGATCAGTGAACTTGTAGGCAGGCTTTATGGAGTCCAAAAACCTTAAATAAAATATTTCATATTATAAAACTGACTGGAGTTAGTTATTAATTATGTACAAATTCAGTCCAAATGCCCCTCTACTCCAACCACAGCCTCAAAGTAAACAATGAAAGAAACCATTGTCCTTTTCCTATAAGTTGCAGAATGACCTCATCTTCTCACAGTTGTTCAGCACCTCGCAAGCACTTTGATGATTTAGCATGTTGTCCTCCATTTTTATCAGGTGAGAGATTAACGTCTCCATTGCTCTGCTTTGATAGCCATTCCTCTAACTCAGGGTATGGGTTAGAGCGACCATACGCTGTAGCACTTAGAAGAAAGAAGAGAAAGAATGAGAGTGCCTGCCTCCATAAAATGGGCATAATAATGTCTACCTGCCATGGGAGTTTTGAGGATTAATTGGTTAATGTTTGTAAAATGCTTTGAAAAATGTATGCATCTGATCCAACACCCACTGATGTCAAGTCAAAGACTTCCATTGACTTCAAATGGGAATGAGCCTTAAATAAGTGCTAAGTATTCCCAACCATCTGGTCTTTACAACTATGCCAAATTATTCATTAAATTTAAGCTTTTAATTCTTTCTCTTTATGCCAAAGCAATGACAATTCAAGCTAGTATGCTCTGAAAGGTCGAATATTTTCTTTATAGACTCTAATACTACTTAGATACTTCAGGGATTTATAAATTAGCTATTTCAATTTACTCTTGTATATCTGGGTCTGAAGAATAGCAGCACTACCACCAATTCCTCAGAGTTCTGGTTAGGATTTTTCAAACTGTGGTACACATCTTTTTTGGTGAGCATGATATGGTCAACTTTTGAAAATATTTATGCAGTTTTTCTTGTTTTTATTTATTATTGAGAAGGGGGCAGTCAGATAAATTGCTTGGGTTAAGCAAAGAGGGAGTGGGGGAAGTAAAAAAGACCAGAACAGAAAGATAGTAAGGAGCTAAATCGTGGAAGTCTTCGGAGGACGAAATGAGGTGTTTGAATATGATACAGGTTAGAACATATAAATTAGTAAATAAATATTTGGAATACGTAAGGTATTCCTGACCTTACTACACAAATGTTAAGGGCTCTCAGAGGTTGGGCCTAAACTATGTTCTACTTGTAACAGAGATGTGACTCAGAAATAAATATTAACTGAAGTCTTGCAGTTGAAGGTCTGTGAGCTCTTCAGCACCGAAGTTGCTCATCTTCGTGCAGGAATAATGAACTAATGACTTGGGAACAGTATGTGGCTCCACTGGAAAAACATTGTGGCTCTTAGTCTTGTCAGTCACCTGAAGCACTGTGTTCAGTTCAAGTCACTCTGTCTTTAAAAAAAAAAAAATATAGCAGGAGTGGAAGGGATCCAGAGACAGGTAACAAAAGTGTTCAGAGCCATAGAAAGACTGCGTGAGGAGGCAAGTTTAGTTCAAAGAAGTGATGAATAAGGAGTATACAAAATAATGAATGGTATAGAGAAGGTGAATAGGGTATGCCAATGTACCCTTTTTCATAATGCAAGAACAGGAAGCATTCAGTTAAATTAATAGGCAATACATTTAAAATATCTTTTAGGCAATGGAACTTGGCCTCCATCATATCTTATTGCAACAAGAGTTTATTAAGATTAAGCATATATATATATATATATATATATATATATATATATATATATATATATATATATAAATACTGAAATGATCCAGTTAAATAGCTAGCATAAGAATTTTTTAGTTATTATAAATATTGGTTTTTTTGGTACCTTCCCTTGAAGCCTCTGGTACTGACTAATGACACAGAGAAGTTACTGGACCACTAGTCAAGTCTGATACGATGGTTTCTTTGTTCCTAAATTCCCCACTATCTATAGCTCCAAACACTAAGAGGAAACCATTTATTGTCCCAGTTTAGTCCCTCTGGGACAGAACACAGCAGTTGTTTAAAAGCGCACGCTAGCACTGTGCAGCAGTTTAATACAGAAAGTTAAAAATACCATATCCATCTAGAACTGCAAAGAAACATGTAAGCAGATAAAAAGTAATTGGCCTTGCTGGAGCATGGCCATGTTACTAGGGTTAATGTTCCTACTCTTATGAAAAGCGCTATGGAATATTTGCTGACCACAGCTGGTGTTCATCATCCTATCAATATAAAATCTGAAGATATCTTTGGTCTTAAAGATAAAATTCTGACATCCCTGACAATGGAAGTTTTACCATTGACTTCAGTGAGGCCAAGATTTCACCAAGGGATTTTTATTTTACCACTGTGTAAGATCAACCGTTCAAAATTATTTGTACTTTTGAAACAACCTGGTTTAATTGTGAAATGATGCATGGTTTTCCCACTGCTCACCATTTTAAATAGGTAATTTTCTTTAGTTTCATATTGGTGAAAGACAGTATGAGTGTAATTATTTTTTGTAAGATGATTTTCACAGTCAAAAGGAATGCTCTCTTTGTGTGTATTGAGGGTTGTGAGGATGTTCTGAAGAAGGGGACAGACAAGAAACAACATCATATTGCCAAGTTATTTACATATTCTGTGTTAATATATCTCCAATTATATCCTCGGTATGGCTGGATTTTGAAGGTGGTAGTTTGAATGATATTAAGTAATTGCTGTATTAATGCATCTCATGTAAGCTCTCCATCTTGTTGTTCTCTTCGTAGGTTAATTCATGTCATGTTGACCTTGTCATATTATCTCAATGCTTAATACTGTGTAATTTACTTCTGTGACTTGATTTATTTCTCTAAATAGCAAGACAGTGTTAATCCCACATCATATGAGTCAAGACCAGAACTGAAATCTAAAGAGTGTTTCACATGTTAATAATACTGGTTTATTTTTCCTTTCCCAGCAGATATATGGAGTGATCAGTCATTTCAGACAGACCCAGACTTGCCACCTGGCTGGAAAAAAATCAATGACATTGCTGGGATCTATTACTGGCATATACCAACAGGAACAACCCAGTGGGAACGTCCTGTCTCCATACCAGCAGATCTTCAGAGCTCAAGGAAAGGATCACTTAATTCTATTACCCCGTCTCCTACCCCAGAAACTGAGGTAAAATGTAGTGTCCTCTTATATTGAGTATTGAAAAGAAATTAAGATCTCTTTCAATCAGTTACTTGCACATAAAAGTTAGTAACATAAGCTTTAGAATCCTCTACACATTAGCATCTCTAAATGTAGCTGTTTGTTGACAGTACACCATACATATTTGTTGTTTTTAATGGCTTTGTCTCACAAAACATCTTAAAGATTTGGATGTGTAGTATGAAAGGAGACATCATATCTAGTACAAAATTAGATGTCCTATATGTGTGATTAATCTGAAATGATTGAGGTTCCCTAGTGGGTACTGAAGCAATACTTCATTATAAAGGTGCAGGCTACATAAAATATTTACAGATTAACAGTCTCTCGGCGAGACTCTTTGTAATTACATTTCTTTCTTAGTGGTTCAGTTGGTAGGAGTGTCACAGAAAGACATTTGAAGTTACATTCCAGACAGTAATTCCTGAATAGTGTAGCTTATATTAAATATACAAAGCATTCTAAAGTGTAGGCATTTTAGCATCATGCCAGAAATGTATCTGAGCACAAACGTATCATTTTTTTGCACTGAATTTTTAAATTAGAAACGGGGATCTCTGTCTTCAAGCATTGTGAAAAAGAGGAAAACTTACTAAATATTTTGAAATGATAGTAACCCACTAAAATACCCATTTCTGGGGCAGTCCTGTGGGATAATTTATTGATGCATATTCATGAAAATATAAAATATACCAAAACTGAACAGTAATACTAGAAAAATTGCAGTTCACTTATAATTTTTTAAATATATGTATGCTTGACTTTCACCATGCAAACATTTAAATTTGTGTAACTTCACTTGCATAATTTCAGTGGGACTACTCACATGAGTGAAGTTACTTAGTATATGAAGGATTGAGGGCCAAGGATTGAGGGCCACAACATTTCATTTATGGTTCACATCAGTCAGACTTCTATGGAATTCATAGAATCATAGACTTTAGAAAAGCTTTTGATACTGTCTTTTACAATATTCTTACCAACATGTTAAAGTAGTATGGGTTGAATGAATGGACTATAGGATGGATAGAGAGCTGGCTAGATCATCGGGCTCAACGGGTAGTGATCAATCGCTCGATGTCTAGTTGGCAGCCGGTGACAAGTGGAATGCCTCAGTGGTCAGTGCTGTGGCTGGTTTTGTTCACATCTTCATTAATGATTTGGAGGATCGGGTGGATTGCACCTCAGCAAGTTTGCAGATGACACTGAAATGGGAGTTATAGATACCATGGAGGGCAGGGATAGGATACAGAGTGACCTAGACAAATTGGAGTATTGGACCAAAAGAAATCTGATGAGGTTCGACGAGGGCAGAGTCCTGAACTTAGGATGGAAGAATCCCACGCACTGCAACAGACAGGGGACCGACGGACTAGGCAGCAGTTCTGCAGAAAAGGACCTGGGGGTTACAGTGGACAAGAAGCTGGATATGAGTCTACAGTGTGCGCTCATTGCCAAGAAAGCTAATAGTATTATTGGGCTATATTAGTAGAAACATTGCCAGCAGATCAAGGGAAGTGATTATTCCCCTCTATTCGGCAGCGGTGTGGCTACATTTGGAGTATTGTGTCTAGTTTTGAGCCCCCCACTACAGAAAGGATGTGGACAAATTGGATAGAGTCCAGTGGAGGGCAACAAAAATGATTAGGGGGCTGGAGCATATGATTTATGAGGAGAGGCCGAGGGAACTAGGCTTGTTTAGTCTGCTGAAGAGAAAAATGGGGGGATTTGATAGCAGCCTTTAAGTACCTGAAAGGGGTTCCAGGGAGGATGGAGCTAGGCTGTTCGCAGTGGTAATAGATGACAGAATTAGGAGAAGTGGTCTCAAGTTGCAGTGGGGGAGGTCTAGGTTGGATATTAGGAAAAAGTTTTTTACTAGGAGGGTGGTGAAGCACTGGAATGGGTTACGTAGGGAGGTGGTGGAATCTCCATACTTAGAAGTTTTTAAGGTGCGACTTGAGATGATTTAGTTGGGGTTGGTCCTGCTTTGAGCAGGGGATTGGACTAGATGACCTCCTGAAGTCCCTTCCAACCCTAATCTTCTATGATTCTTTAATTGAGGGCACAACATTTCAGTTATGATTCACATCAGTCAGACTTCTCTGGAATTCACTATATGTCAGGTGTGTTGACTATTAACTGGACAAAGTTAAGCAATATGAAGGATGAAGAGTGATCTGTTTCCTCTCAGATAATTCTGAAATTCAGAGAAATTACAAGGGTGTTGCATTTAAAGTACTACCAATGTTTCCAGTGTAAATTTCTGTATTTAAAAGTTATAACTCAGTCACATGTTATTTGCGTCCTTCTAAAACTTTGTGAACAAGGTTTTGACACATAACTTCCATCTTTGAAATAACTAAATTTTGTAAAAATAAAAATCAATAAGGATGCTAAATTACAGGGAGAAAATATATATTTTTTTATTCAACGGTTTTTCCTTCACTGGTGGTAAAATGACTTTTAATTGTAGGACTGACATTTTTTGTTTTAATATGGCAGATAAATATCTTAAGGCTTGTCTACACAGTGGTATGATGCGCCTTATGGGTATGTGATTTCTAAACCGCACTCAAGTGTTGCATGTTAATTTCTTTGCACAGTCCCTGCTGGTGCAATTTAATGTAATGCTGTTTGAAACAGTAAAATGTGTTAAAGTGCACTAGGGAATCTTTAGTGTGCACCAGGAAGTTCTACATGGACCAATTAATCCGCAACACATTAGTGCACTTTAGAAATCACACTCTGTAGACTGTATTATCCCCCTGTGTAGACAAGCTGTTAAAACATCTGGGAATTACTTTTAATTTTAATCTTTTAAATTACAGACAATGGTTTGCCATGGTAAATCACATTAACATCTTCTGAGTTTCACCTTAAAGTATCATGTTATAGTCTAATCTAAGAATTAAGATATGTCTTAATCTAAGAAGTAAGAAAAACAATTTTGATCCAATATATCAAAAATCTTGGAAAAGCAGTTATGAATGGTCATGTGAAGACCAAATATCCAGTACTTAGGAGAGGGCCATGTAGATTTTGAACTAATCCAGTAAAGGATCTGCCCAGACAGAGCATTATACCTGTGCAGATCCCTTTGCAAGATCAGGAACATACACTGTAGTGTAAAAGTCTCTGCACAGGAATTTATATATAATAATTCCAACTAGCAAGATCTCAGACAATTAATCTGTATTTTAACAAGTCTCTAAATATATGTTTCTATAATAAAATTTTACACAATTATGGTTGGTTGTTTCAAATTGCAATAGGAAATTTGTCTCTTGAAGAGTTTCTCAATTTTGTTTTGTAAATTTCTAAAATACAATGTTGTTTAAGTAATGTTGGTTTTTTGTTTTGTTTTTTTTTGGACTGGACCAGTGCTAAAATGGCAGTGCAATAAGATACCAAACACGTTATCGGAGTTCAAAATAGGAGGGCCTTGTCACTGGATTGGCAAGGTCTGGGAACACTGCAGAGGGGCAGGTAGCGGAGGCCTTGACAGGAAAGGAATGGGAGGGAAGGGCATTTTGTGATGCTGTCTAGCAACCTCTTTGGCTAACTCAAGTGAAAGATCATTGCAATGTCAGGAATTTTGAGGTTAAATAAAAGAGGAAATTGAGGGAGGAATCCATTAAGTTTCAGTTGGATATGAGGAGTCTCTGGCAAGAGGGATAAGGAAAGGAAAGCAATGTTACGATGAGCCAATAGAAACCAAAGAATTCAAAGTCTAGTTTGAGTCGCCATCCCTTTTATGTTTTTCTTTGGATTTTCACAAGTCTCAAATTGACATTTGATGTTATTTTCTGTAAGTACCTAAGCACCTCTGGGCATCTCCAAAGTAGTGTTGGTCTCAGTTTTGCCCTTGTTTTTGTTGGACTGTAGCCCACCCTGAAGATGTTCCATAGATGTGTGTCTATAGTGTGTTTTATTTAATCAGAGAGTTTGTGATATCATCAGTTAAACATTTCACTGACTACATGGATTTTGGTATAGTATAATTTGGTCTGGAAGGCTTATTAATTCATTCCTCTGCAGTGTGGCAGGATTCATATAACTTCTGTAGAAAAAGTTGGTGGATTTACAGGTTTCAGATAAATGAAAAAGTGCGAGCTGGAATAAAATACCATTATGCAGGGGACATTCCAGTTCAGCCCCAGTGTTATCTCTTTTTCCATCAGTTCACAGGAATTTCCTTTATCTTTACCATACTTCCCTCCTTGGAAGCCCCTAGCCTTCTCACACTCTACTTGAGATGTGCTGTTCGCCTTTCAGGTTTCTCAAATAAACACTTACATACATTTTCTTCCTCAACAACTAATTTTCTTCCCCTTTTAAAGATCCTTTTTCTCATTTGTTTATTTTTCTTTTTGTTCCTGTGTCTTAACTAAAGTGATAGTCTGCAGCATTGCTTCTGTCAGTAGAACCTAGCCTTGAATTGAGAATGATCCTAGTTTGACAGATTTCCTTAAGAAGGTCTTGCTAAGAACCAGACACAAAAGTCAGGCATTGTTTCATAGCATGTCTTGATATGAATATTTAGTATAAGGAAAACAATTTAATCCAACAGAGTATCAGAGAAACCTTGGGTGGGGGTGGGGTGGGGGAATGTCACTATTAATTCAGATAACTAAAAAACATTGGTCCAAATTGAAAAATGGAAAAAAAATTGGTGTGCTCTCAAATTTATTACGTTTTTTCCTGGTTGCAAGGCATTTTTTTCTGCTTTTCATAGCAGCAGATGCCCCTGTGCCATTTTCATCAGCATAGAAAATGGTTCCAGTGTAACTGTAGATTAAGAATAATTTGAAAAATCCTGCAGTCTGTTCAGAGAAAATGGTAAATAATGCTAAATATGTGGTTTTTGTACGCCTTTTTTCAAAATTTCTTGAAAATCTGTTTTGACCATGAAGTGCTCTCCATTAAGTCATTGAATAAATTCATCCGAGAACCTTTATGTTCAGTATATAAAATATCCTCTTCCAAGTTTTAGAAATTTTTATTTTATTGCCTTTTTCCTTAATTGTATCTTGCAGCCATAAGCAAATTAAGTATGAGCCGAGCATGGGGAGATACCTTTTGTATCTAATCCTAGCATTTTTGAAGGTTTAAGGTGTGAATTCCCTAAATTAATCCTTTTGTACCTGGAAGCATAGATTTGCAGAAGGGATGTAGCTGATGGTTTTTTTGGTAGTATGAATTTAATTAGTTTCTTTATATTGTATTAAATGTTTAGTGCTATTTTCTCCCTTATATGGGAGTAGCCTGTGGAAGACACAGCAAACCATAAGGTTTAATGTTCACTAAGGGGCGGGACGTATCTTGCCACCACAGCAGAAGGAGCTGGTGGTTTTGTCCCTTTAAACTATGGGAATCCTCAGGAAGCAAAGTTTGTCTACTGGCTCGTCCTTAACCTAGGACATGCGGCTCCTGTAGGCTAATAGTTGGAAAGTTAACAGTTTCCAAGGGAAAGTTGTACTGATCCTATTTACTACCACAAAATTCCAGGTACAGTTTAACAGGATGACAGCTACTGCAGGAGCTGTTCTATCCAGGAGCTCCTGTGGTGTGGCTGTTTTAGGAATATCTCCTGAAGTCAGAGATCCACAGCACAAGTTAATTCAGAATTGGGTTGTATTAATTTCTACTGCTTTGCCGGGATTTTGGGTTAGTAAATCTGGAGGTCAAATTTAATGGGAAGAAAGAGATGGCCTTAATGTCATTAAATATCATTTTCTCTCTCCACAGCATTTGAGTAACTCTTGTTCAGGTCCATGAGAGTTACTCATATTTGGAGGAAAGGAGGAGAATAGGGACCCCATGATTGGCACTTAAGCTTTGTCTACACTGCATGCTAAGGGTGTGATTCCCCTCCTCAGGTATGCATGCTCATACTAGCTCTATTGAGCTATCACAAGTATAAATAGCAGTGAGGTCATGGCAGCACAAGTAGTGGCAATGGAAGTAAGTATGTACCTGCCTGAAACCTGTGGGTATGTACTTGGCCCAGCTAAGCCATGCCTTTGCTGCTGCTATTAGTGCTATTGTGGCTACAATACTATTTATACTCACGCTAGCACAATGAGAACTGGTACAAGTGTGTGTACATGAGCAGGGAAATCACACTTCTAGCCTGTAAAGCAGACATAATGTTAAATGACTGCCCTCTGGCACTCTGCAGAGAACTGCTGCATCCCTCAGCTTGCTGATACTGATTGTAACAGTATTAAAATGTGCATTTGATGGATTATATGGCAGTTTCCTTAGAGACTTTTGAATGAGGTTAGGGCATTAGTTGTTTCTTTTTAAGGGGAAAAAAACCACACAAGGAAGTTGTTAGATTGTTCAGAGTTGTTTTTGTTGCAAGAAGTCTGCCTGTGCTCCCTACTAATCACCTTTTCCTGTCCATTGTCCTTTTTTATCCTGTGATCTGGAAATTATTTAACCCTTATGCTGTATGTTTCCTTGTATTTCAGTGTTTCCAGTTAACAGTATATTTAAAATTAGAATACTCAACAAATGAACCCCACAGAAATGGAAATTCCATATTTTCCTGAATTGTTTGTTTTACAGTAGGCCATAGCAGTTATGACCAACATTCACATTCAGACTCATTTTGCTTGCTTTCAAGACCATAATTAAAGAGTAATCCCATTGTCTGTTTTTAATTCATATTAGCTTTTCCTTTTTCCAATCATTTGTTTTGGTAAGTAACTGTAGAGGCATCTCCTCCTGACACCCCCGCCCTTTCCAAATGCCATTGTAGTGGATTAACTAGTTTAAGTTTTAGGTGATCTGTTCCCTAACCCATCCTGTAAATATCAATGCTAACAACAGTGTCTTGTTTTTTTTTCTTTTGTTTTTTTTTATCAATGTGCTTCTTCCTGTGTGAATAATTATATGTCTAGAAACAGCCATGGAGTGATTTTGCTGTACTGAATGGGGGAAAGATTAATAGTGACATTTGGAAGGCAAGTATATTGTCAGATTTTAGAATATTTAATACTATTACCCTTGTTTTTGCATGGCAGTGGCTGTATATTTTTATTTATTTTTTTGCTCCACGACTGTCATTCATAATATAGGCCAAAGTAAATGGGATATGGCTAGGGATGTCTAGCACACAAACATGCTGCCATTTTCTGATCTTTCCACTTAGAATGGATTTGGTCTAAATCAACAGGGTAAATATCATCTTGTAAAAATAAGATGCCTGCACTGAATGAAAATAGTCTGAATATATATGCATGCCTTTTTTGACTATCCAGAAACACTGTATGCTTCTTGGCAGGGAGGATTTTATTTCCCTTTGAAATTAGAAGTAATTTGCTGGAGCATATGACTAATGTATTAATAATAGTATGTTTATCTCTAGGACCTTCATGCAGCCACAGTGAATCCAGACCCCAGTCTAAAAGAATTTGAGGGGGCAACATTACGCTATGCATCTTTGAAACTCAGGTATATTGTTTTTTAAAATCTCCATAGAGTGACCATCTTGCATATGTTGTGCTGTGCTATAAACTATATTGACTATAAATCCTATTTTATCAATATTTCTTCAATGTTGTCTCGTTGCCTTGTATTCCCCCATCTGTCTGTATCCATCTGTTGTCTCTTGTCTTGTACTTAGTCCCTGCTCCAAAAAGCTTATAATCTATCTTTTTGTTCTTTTTATCCACAATGAGGTTCTGATCCATTATTAGGGCTCCTAGACACTATGATAATACAAATAATTAATAATAATATTTTTTCATAACAGAAATGCTCCACAGTCTAATGAAGATGATTCCTGTAGCATCAACAGTGATCCAGAAGCCAAGGTCTGTAAGAAAATATTCAAATGGAATAGCAATTAAGCTTGTAATTGTAGACAATGCATGCAGCGAGTAAGTTGTCTACTAGGTTTAAATTAAATACCCCCTTCAAGATGTTAGTTGAAAAGGTAATATTTTGGCACAATACACACAGCTAATGTGATGCCAATTTTTAAAAAAGGCTCCAGAAGCGATCCCAGCAATTACAGGCTGGTAAGCCTAACTTCAATACCGGGCAAATTGGTTGAAACTTCAGTAAAGAACAGAATTATCAGCCACATAGATTAATATGAATTGTTGGGGAAGAGTCAACACTGTTTTTGTAAAGGGAAATCATGCCTCACCAATCTGCTAGAATTCTTTGAGGGGGTCA
Source organism: Emydura macquarii macquarii (assembly GCF_026122565.2). Classification (NCBI taxonomy): domain Eukaryota; kingdom Metazoa; phylum Chordata; order Testudines; family Chelidae; genus Emydura; species Emydura macquarii. The sequence goes on from NW_027133265.1 coordinate 6,109,837, forward strand.
ACAAGCATGTGGACCTGGTGATCCAGTGGTTATAGTGTACTTAGATTTTCAGAGAGCCTTTGACAAAGTTTCTCACCAAAAGCTCTTAAGTAAAGTAAATGGTCATGGGATAAGAAGGAAGGTCCTCTCCTGGATCAGTAAAAGATAGGAATAAATGAGTCAGTTTTTAGAATGGAGAGGGGTGAATAGTGGTGTCCCCTGGGGTTCTGTACTGGGACCAGTACTGTTCAACATATTCTTAAGTGATCTGGAAAAAGGAGTAAACTGTGAGGTTGCAAAATTTGCAGATGATCCAAAACTACTCAAGATAGTTAAGTCCAAAGCAGACTACGAAGAGTTACGAAGAGATCTCACAAAACTGGGTGACTGGGCAACAAAATGGCAGATGAAATTCACTGTTGATGAATGCAAAGTAATGCACATTAGAAAACAGAATCCCAACTATACATATAAAATGATGGGGTCTAAATTAGCTGTTACCACTCAAGAAAGAGATTTTGGAGTCATTGTGGATAGTTCTTTGAAAACATCTGTTCAGTGTGCAGCAGCAGTCAAAAAAGCTAACAAAATGTTGGGAATCATTAGGAAAGGGATAGATAATAAGACAGAAAATATTGTATTGCCTCTTTATAAATCCATGGTACACCCACATCTTGAATACTTCATGCAGTTCTGGTTGTCCCCTTAAAAAAGATATATTGGAATTGGAGAAGGGCAGCTAAGGGGTATGGAAAAGCTTCCATATGAGAAGAGATTAATAAGACTGGGACTTTTCAGTTTGGAAAAGAGATGACTAAGGGGGGATATGATAGAGGTCTATAAAATCATGACTGGTGTGGAGAAAGTAAATAAGGAAGTGTTATTTACTCCTTCTCATAAGACAAAAACTAGGGGTCACCAAATGAAATTAATAGGCAGCAGGATTAAAACAAACAAAAGGAAATATTTCTTCACACAACACACAGTCAACCTGTGGAATTCCTTGCGAGAGGATGTTGTGAAGGCCAAGGCTAAAAAGGGGCTCAAAAAAGAATTAGCTAAGTTCATGGAGGATAGGTCCATCAATGGCTATTAGCCAGGATAGGCATGGATTGCTGTTTGCCAGAGGCTGGGAATGTCAGACGGGATGGATCAATTGATGATTATCTGTTCTATTCATTCCCTCTGAAGCACCTGGCATTGGCCACTGTTGGAAGACAGGATGCTGGGCTAGATGGACCATTGGTCTGACCTAATATAGCTGTTCTTATGATTTGGCGTACCCACTGGACAGCTGCTCAAATCACAGAAACAGCATACCTCTTGGTTAATTTAGGGCCCAACCCTGCAACTTGTTTGATGCTACTTGGAAGGTACTAAGGACTCCAAACTCTCATGCTGGAATGGAAATTGAAGGTGCTCAGTACCTCCCAGGATCAGATGCACACACTGTAAATTCCTATAGGCATAAGACTTTCTACATGATTTTTAAATACTTTGTTCACTTATAGCAATATATAAAAAGAAAATTTTGCCATGATTGGCAATCTGCTCAGAAGAAAGGTATAGGAGCAACTCAGTAAGGCGGGGAGAAAGAGTGGTGGTTTATACTTTATCTGTGTCTCATTGGGTAAGAATCTTCCTCTCTCAACCTAATATTTAAAATGTTCATCTAAAATATAGACAAAAAAAGTCTGTGGAGTTGATGCTAAGTTTGCTTTTTATTCCATGTTTATTTAACCTTTTCTCATCAAAGAACTATTAAGAAAGATATCAGCTAGATGTATTGGCTGTCTAGCAGATCTGCTTTACATTCCATTTTCTTGTCTTAGTCACACCTTGCAATTGTGTGGCTGTTGCGGTGATTGCTCCACACACAAGCCTTCCTCCCTAACTGGTTCTACTTGCCTCCCTATGTCTCTGTTGTAGTTGTGAAAGGACGGAAGATGGTATCAGAATTGGGCCCTTGATTCTGCTGAGTTGTACCTCTTACACAGTTAGTTCCCTTGAAATCAAGGAGGATCTGCATGAGGATCTGGATCTGTGTTTTTGTTTCATGCAGCACTGAGCACATTGTCAGTGCTTCACAGAAATATAGCATCTTAATTTTCATAAGATGTGATGATTAGTTTAGCTTTGTGAAAACATTTTAGCATTATGCAAAATCATATTTTGCAAAAGAGAAAGTAAAGCTGTAAGCACCTGGCATTGTGCAGTCATATAGTAATGTAACCAAACATCATGGAAGAAGACGCAACAGAAAATTTCTTGCCTCTTTGGGTATTCAATCAACTATCACATAATCAGTTGATTTACATTATTTGGTGGATTAGCAATCCAAATTCCACTCCAAAGAACTGGACAGAGGACTTTTGGTTGAAGAGAAAGGGTACTTTTTTCACCAAGCTCTTAGCTATCAGAAGAGAACCATTAGGAAATTTAAGCTTCCCTGGAAACCACTCTTTTTGTTCCCTAAGGGTGCATCTACGAAGTCTGCAGCAACTTGTGGCATTGAGTCTCCCAGCCCAGATCAACAGACTCAAGCTCACAGTCCTTTCACTACCATGCTAAAAATAGCTGTGTAAACAGTGCTTTTAAACTGTGGTTTAGGCTTGAGCTGAGGCTCTGAATCTCACCCCATCTTCCATTTGGAACTGGCATCCACCACTGCTAGAAACATCATTCCCGAAAATGGTCCTGCAAAATCAATATTGCAGACATTTTCAGGGAGCTGATGGCCATTCCCAGATGTATAATAGTGCTGGTTGGGCATATGTTGTACTTGTTGGCATCCTGAACATTCCTCAGCAAGCTGCTCTATTTGTTGGTCAATGCTTGGCCACTATAGAAAACTTCTGGTGAGTTTGTTCACTTTTACTACCTCTAGGTGACCTATGTGGAACTCTTCTAAGACTCTTGTGTGCAGTTTACTAGGTCTGACATAAATTCCCCGCATGACACATGCTTGATGTATGGTATGCTCACCATTGCATTTGTAGATCAGTGCTAGGTTAGGGCTGTCATTATTTTTTCGGCCGTTCAGAGTAGCTTCATAAACCTGAGCTAGTGTGGGATCCCTCTTGGTTTCTGCTTAATCAAACTACAAGTCACTGCTGCACATCTAATGCAAATTAAGTTGACAGATCTGATAGATTCTGCCTCTGTTACAAGTTGCCTTTCAACTAACACAAACAGGCAGGAAAGTTCATCTGCATTTGTGTGCACTTCTGTTCTTTTGAATTCGATGTCAAGACATAACCAGCTAAGGAAAACTTCCTAACTGTAAGAATGGTAGGACAATGGAATAAACTGCCTAGGGAAGTCCTGAAACCTCCTTCTGGAGGTTTTCAAAAAGAGGCTGGATAGCCATCTGTCTTGCATGGCTTAGAAACAACAAATCCTGCATCTTGGCAAGGGGTTAGACTAGATGACACTTGTGGTCCCTTCTAACCCTATGGTTCTATGTTTCTGTGATTCTGAGAGAACCTAGCATTGCATACATGCTGCTACTGTCATAGAAAATCCCTTCTTCGGATGAAGGATTAATACTAGGGTTGGTGGTCCATGAGAAGGATGAATTTCCTCCCATATAGATAAGGATTGAATTTCTTCATATCCCATATCAGATTGAAAGCCTCCTTGTTTTTTGTGCATAGTTACGTTTTGCACTGTGATAGATCTGGAGGCAAATTCTATGGGTCTTTCACTGCCGTGGCATGGTATACCTTATAACCTCCCCCATTCCATGTGAGGAAGCATCAAATGCTATCTTTGATAGGCGAGGATAGGTTAAAGTGTGTAAGCATGTTGTCTGAGGTCCTCAAGGAATCCATTTTAAGGCACTTGAAAGAGAGGAGGGTGATCAGGAACAGTTAACATGGATTCATCAAGGGCAAGTCATGCCTGAACAACCTGATTGCCTTCTATGAAGAGGGTGACTGGCTCTGTGGATGTCGGGAAAGCGGTGGACGTGATATACCTTGACTTTAGCAAAGCTTTTGATACTGTCTCCCACAGTATTCTTATCAGCAAGTTAAAGTAGTATGGGTTGGATAAATGGACTATAAAATGGATAGAGAGCTGGCTAGATCATCAGGCTCAACATATAGTGATCAATTGATCGATGTCTAGTTGGCAGCTAGTAACAAGCAGAGTGCCTCCGTGGTCGGTGTTGTAGCTGGTTTTGTTCAACATCTTCATTAATGATCTGGAGGATGGGGTAGATTGCACCCTCAGCAAACTTGCAGATGACACTAAGCTACGGGGAGTGGTAGATACCTTGGAAGATAGGGATAGGATACAGAGTGACTTAGACAAATTGGAGGATTGGCCAAAAGAAATCTGATGAGGTTCAACAAGGATAAGTGAACTTAGGACGGAAGAAACCCATGCACAGCTACAGACTGGGGACTGACGAGCTAGGCAGCAGTTCTGCAGAAAAGGACCTGGGAGTTACAGTGGATAAGAAGCTGGATATGAGTCAACAGTGTTCCCTGGTTACCAACTAGAAGGCTAATAGCATATTGGGCTGCATTAGTAGGAGCATTGCCAGCAGATCGAGGAAAGTGATTATTCCCCTGTATTCGGCATTGGTGAGGCCGCATTTAGAGTATTGTGTCCAGTTTTGGGCCCCCCATTACAAAAAGAATGTGGACAAGTTGGAGAGAGTTCAGTGGAGGACATCAAAAATGATTAGGGGGCTGTAACGCAAGACTTATGAGGAGAGGCTGAGGGAGCTAGGCTTGTTTAGTCTGCAAAAGAGAAGAATGAGGGGGGATTTGATAGCAGCCTTTAAGTACCTGAAAGGGGGTCCAGGGAGGATGGAGCTAGGCTGTTCTCAATGGTAGTAGATGACAGAACAAGGATCAATGATCTCAAGTTACAGTTGGGGAGGTCTAAGTTGGATATTAGGAAAACATTTTTCACTAGGAGGGTGGTGAAGCACTGGAATGGGTTACCTGGGGAGGTGGTGGAATCTCCACTTTACATCTTTAGAGGTTTTTAAGCTGTGGTTTGACAAAGCCCTGGCTGGGATGATTTAGCTGAGGTTAGTCCTGCTTTGAGCAGGGGGTTGGACTAGATGACCTCCTGAGGTCCTTTCCAACTCTAATATTCTATGATGTGACCAATTGTTTTGCTTCCAGGGAAGTTTTTTGACACTCGTGATCAGACCCACTTTTGACCAGTTTGCAGAAAACAAAGATGCATATGTAATGCAGTAGCTAGGTTCGGTATAAGTTAGCTAATGTAGTTGATAAATCCTAGAAATCATCTAAGTTACGATGCACAAAATCATAGAAGATTAGGGTTGGAAGGGACTGCAGAAGGTCATCTAGTCCAACTCCCTGCTCAAAGCATCCTTTGGTGGTGGAGCTTCCAGGACTGTTTTAATCTTCTCCTGAGATTTAAGTAGGCCTTGTGCATCACGAACATGTCCACTGTAAGCTACTGAGTCCTTGAAAAATTTGCGTTTTATGCAATTGGCTCATAACTCATATTCATTTTTAGACATTTTAATACCCTTTTTAGGATTTCCAGATGTTCTTCATCACTTCCATCGGTCATAATAATGTCACCCAAATAACATTGTTCTCAGAATACCTTACAAATCTTGGTCTGTTGCCCATTGCCATACAGAAGAAGCTGAAGCAATGCCAAACACTAGCTTGTTGTCCTGGTACAGACGCTTTTGTCTGTTGATTGTGAAGTATACCTTAGACTCTTCCTCAGCTTCCATCTGTAGGTAGGCCTCTGACAAATCAATTTTGCTGCCAGTGTAGCAAACATGTCTTGAATTTGAGGCAGAGGGAATTTTTCAACTTTCAGTACAGGGTTTATGGTGACCTTAAAATCTCCATACACCCTTACTGCACCACAATTTTTTACACTTGGAACAATAGGAGTTACCCACTTGCTCCAGGCCACCTTTGAAAGTATGTATTCTTTTTCCTAACGTTCCATTTCAACGTCTGCCTTTGAGCAGGTACTGTAAGGAATAGGTCAAGTTTTGTGAAACTTAGCAGTGCATTCTCAGCTAGGATTATTTTAGCCTTCATGTGTTTTAGAATTCCTATGCCCTCCATGAATACTCCCCATGTCTGACTTCTTATCCCTTCTAGCTATTGTTCAATTGTTTTAATGGGATCTGCTGAGAGTGACTGCAGCATCTTTTATAGATTTTTTCAATCCAGATGACCCTTATGTAACCATTTCTGGCCCCAGAGAGCTGGTCACCCCTTTCTCAATGACACATAAGTCTAATAATGCTTATTGTTAAACTCCACGTCACTTGCATCAGTCGAGTTAGCGCTATATTTTCTCCCATATAGGTTTTTAGAAACATCGGTGTCTCCCTCCGTTTGGTATTTTTAAAAGTTTTTTTGTATTCTGACGTTGAAATATGTCACTGTGGAGCCTGTGTCTAATTCCATTCTGAGTATTTTTCCCACCGCCATGGATTTCAAACAGATTGCTGACTTGTCATTTTTGCTCACACTGTATTTATCCAGGCTGGCTCCTTCACTTTAGTCTGTGTCACTGTGCCTCTGTTTACAGGGTGTACATTGATATTCCTTTTCCTATAACCTGATTTGGTCTCTTCCTTTTTTTTTCTTAATATGAAAAACAGCTTGGATATGACCTTTTTTATTACAGCTTCTGCAATCTGCATCTTTAAATCATCAATCAGAAGGAGTGTGGAACCTCTTTTCACACCAATAATGTGTGTCTGTTTGAGTGGACTAGTTCTTGTGTTGGGTTATAAGTAGTTTATGCATTCCTACTTCTGTTTTAGCTCTGTTATGGAGTTCTATTGCATCCCTTGCCATTAATGCTTTAATTAAGCAGTCCACTCACAAAGCTGTCTCTGGGGGCCTCATTAAGCCAATCCTTAAAAGCACAATGTTCTGATAATCTTTTTATCTGTTGCAGAGGAAATACATTCACCTTCAAGTTGATCCCACTTATGAAACATTAACTTTTCTGCTATCATCAGGGGCTCAGGTGCCAAGCGTAGCTGGCAGGTATAATAGGCTTGGGGAGGCTAAGCCTCCCCAAACAGCCACTGCTGGAAGCTCCTGCTCTGCCCCAAGCCCCGCTCGGCCCTGTCACCTGAGGCTCTCCCACCCGCCGCTCGTGCCTCTTGGAAGCACGGGTGCAGGGAGCTCCCAACTCTACCCCCAGCACAGACACTGAGGCCAGGGAGGACACTGCTTTACCTGTCCCGGCCTTGTCAAACGTACTGCCAGGTACGGGCAGGGCCTCCGGGCACCTACCCTGAGGCAAGGCGCCCCGGGGCTCGTGGCAAGTCCTGCAAGCAACCTGCACACTCCTGGAGCCTCGTGGCCTCGTGGATGGGCCTGGTGCCGCTGCTACCGCCCTCCAGTATTATGAGAAGCGCAGTGTGGGGCCTGGTGTGGACTGCACCTCCAGAGAGAAAAGGGCACCCGCCCACCCTCCCTCCCTTGTGGCGTGGAGCCCAGCTGGTGCAGGGGGTCCAAGTGGGCCCCACTCCCACTCAGCCCCTTCCCCTGATGCTCCACCGCTCACACCTCTTTGACCTCTCCCTTGAGAGACGGAAGCAGCGGGTCGGAAGGGGTGAAGAGGTGTGAGCGAACCTCAGGGGAGGGGGCCAAGCAGAAGCAGAGCCTCGGGAGAGGGGGCAGGGCCATGGTAAAAGCGCCAATTGGCGCGCTCCCTCCCTCCCACACAGTTTCCCCAAAGGCACGAGTCAGGTGCTGCCCATGGTGCCAAGTGTTCTTGAGTAATTTGCACTATCTCTTTAAAGGTTTTGCTTGCTGGCTTCTCTGGAGCAATCAGACTGATTACTAAATTGTATGTTTTACCTTTAATCACACTCGGTAATACTACCACCTGTTTTTCTGGGAATCTCATTTACTTCAAAATACTGCTCCAACCTCTCTCTATATGAGGACCAGTCCTCTCTGGTACTGTGGAAGGCCTCCATGTTTCCAATATCGCTTTGCATTTCACTTACCTGCTGTTACTTTACTAGTTTGGAGTACTCACAGTTGTAGTAGACTCCTTCCCTGCTCTGAGGCTGAAAGCAACGTTGTAGATTGTTTTGCTGCGCTGATGCATTGAAGGTTCTTGAAATCCTTGTTGCAGGTAGTTGTGTCTGGCGGATATAGCACAAATCTCTGATTAGAAACAGACACATGTACACAGTTAAAGTCACGAAGGCTGACTGGTTCTTGTATTGCAGAGAGAGAGAGAGAGAAGAAAAACATAGTAACCACTATATAATCACTGATCAACATAAAAAAATGCTTATGAAACTATAACTGCAAATTCATATAGACAGATTCAAGGCTCTGCTCCATATATACAAATGTATCACATTAGCCTTTCCGATTTTGTCCCTATGTGCTTGTGCTGTTTTTCTGTACTCCTGCTTAGCAATTTATCCATGTTTCCACTTTTTGTAGAATTCCCCTTTGGTTTTCAGGTCATTAAAGAGCTCCTGAGGGAGCCATAATTGCATCTTACTATTTTCTCTGTCTTTCTGTCATGTTGGGCTAGTTTGCAGTTGTGCTTTTAATATTGTCTCCTTGAGAAACTGTCAGCTCTCCTTAACTCCTTTTTCCCCTTAGTTTTCCTTCCTATAGGACCTTACCTATCAGTTCTCTGAGTCTGTTAAAGTCTGCCTTTTTAAAATCCATTGTCCTTATTCTGCTGCTCTTACTCCTTCTTTTTCTTAGAATCATGAAATCTATCATTTCATATTCACTCTCTCTGATTGCCTTGCACCTTCAGATTCTCTACCAATTCCTCCTGTTAAAGGTAAAAACACTTTAATTAACTCTAATACTCGTAGACTCATAAACGTTAAGGTCAGAAGGGACTATTATGATCATCTAGTGTGACCTCTTGCACAGTGCAGACTACAGAACCTCACCCACCCACTCATGTAATAGACCCCCTAACCTATAACTGAGTTATTGAAGTCCTCAGATAATGGGTTAAAGACTTCAAGCTACAGAGAATCCACCAGCAAGTGACCCGTACCCCAGACTGCAGAGGACGGCAAAAACTCAGAATCCACCCCTTTTAACAATATCATAGGTCATTAGGTATATTTACCACTGGTAGTAGTACACCAATATTAATTACTTGGAATGGGTGATTGAATAATACCTTTGCTGAAGAGCATGAAAAGTGGCCATATTTTGAGAGTTGAATGTTTTTGAATATCCTTTGGAAATTATCCAGTTGTTGGCTATTTGAGAGTGCACACACTTACTTAGCAGGAGATTTCCAGGTTTTATGAGACCATTAGCCCCTGAATTTAGTCATTGCTGATTGTCATGTGACGTTATTGTATATTATTCAACAATTTAACGATCATTCCTCATTCATTTGGGATATTTGGAATATTTTGAAGGAAAAAAGTTCCATAATTCCTGTTATCAGATTTCCACACCAGAGAAAACATTGGACTAGATTAATCTCAGGGTAATGCAATTTGACTTCCATGATTACATTAGAAATCAATGTGCCTGTTTTGGGAAGGAGGGGAGCAGGGTTGGAATGATCTGAGTTGTATGAACTGCTCCTTCCATGCCAAACTTCAATCAGTAAAAAACTGAAGCTGAATCACAGACCTCTGAAAATCTGCAGTTTTAATGGAAATGCTGACATAGCCTTAACAGGAGTAATGTGAAAATGCAATCCTATAAGGCTAGGAAAGCAGACCAGCGTTAATTTAAGTAAGCCCTATCCAACATGACATAAAAAAGGAAATCTTACATGTTTTGAATGTTAAGAACTGGAATGAGTGTTCATTAATCTAAATGCTTATGTTTTCTTAGACCTTTAGACAGTTCATTTATAATTTTTCTTTCTTTCTTTCTTTCTTTCTTTCTTTCTTTTAAAATGGTTTAAAAAGAAAGATAATATATCTCTAATTTCAACTGGGTGCTTCCTGAGATAGTAGTTGTGACAATCCTGGGTGCAATCCAGACCAGTGAGGGGCTGTCACCTCTGCATCGCAATCGTGGGTACCTTGCAATGCCTTGCTGCAGTAGTTCCCGCTTGGGCTTCTCACAAACAGCCTTTCAGTATGCAAGATGCATGCTGAGTATTTGTGCATAACTGAAGCCTGCCAGCCACACTTGGGTTACACTGTGGCTTTTACCTGCCTTGGTTACTCTGCAAGGTGATCCCAACACACCCCTAGTCCTGGATTTTCTCCCAAAAAATGTATGTTCTGTACTGTCCAGCCCTTTTCTGGACTGTCTAGAGATACTAGATTCATTGTCCCTTTAAGGCAACAATACACAACAACTTGCCTCCATAAAGGCAGATAATTTAACTTAAACACACTGGATTAGTTTCAGGCAAAGAATATAATAAGTTTATTTAGCTACAAAGAGATTTTAAGTGAGTACAAGTAGTGAGGCATAAAAGTCAGAAATTGTCATAAGAAAAATAAAGATAAAATGCTTCCTAGTGCCTAACTTTACAACCTATACATGATTTAGGGTAAAGTCCTTACCACATCCTTCCAACAACATTATTGACCAAACTTTTCAGGTCAGGACCCCTCCCACAAAGTCCAGCCGCTGTTTCTTTTGTCTTTTTAGGTTCAAAGAGGGAGATGGACTGGGAAAGAGAGACCTTGGAGTGTTTGCTCCTCACTTTTATAGTTCAGCTTGTAAAGTTCTATTCAGCTGAGCAGTAGGAGACATGGAGTCTTGGGGGCGGGGGAGGTTTGCTAAGGGCTTGTCTACACTCACGCTTATGCCGGCAAAACTTTTGTTGCTCGGGGGTGTGAAAATAACACCCGAGGAGCGACATAACTTTTGCTGGCATAAGTGTGAGTGTAGACAGCACTATGTCAGCGGGAGAGCCGATATAGCTACTGCCCCTAATTTAGGTGGTTTTATTATACCAGCGCTTCTGCTGGCAAAACTTATTTTCTTGAGCAACAGAAGTTTTGCCGGCATAACCGCAAGAGTAGACAAACCCTAAGTTATTTGCTAAGATGCAGATTTGTTTGTTCCTGCCCCCTTTCCTTGCCAAAGAATGGCCATTTGATAGATGATGGCCCATCAGCTTTGACACCTATCCAGAGGTCAACTTGTTTCTCAAAAAACAAAGGACAGCTTTACTCGTTCCCCAGACCGATCTGGTAAACATACTTCAGTCATGATTTCAGCTTACGTTCATAACTTTACATATAATGTTGTTACATACACTTTACTATATTATTGACCAGTGAGTTATTAGTTTTTAAATAATACCTTACAAGACATATTTTGTACAATGATTATTAGTGTGTGGGGTTTGAATACAAGGGTGTATTCCATCACAGTCATATTGTAATTTTTTTAAACCCAAAAGAGGTTTCCCCCACACATACTACTTCCAGTCGTGAGCTGAAAAGTACAGATATTTTGTTAGAAAGCAGCAGCTCTTGATTACTCCTTGGTTACATTGGGAATATTGATTGAAACTGAAGTCAGTCTTAGTGATCATTGTAATATAGTTGAAGGGGGATGTTGCCAACTTTCAATCTCTGTGGCTTTCAGGGAGTGACATGGACTGCAGTATCTAAATTGGTTGTTTGCTTCAAAATTTGGCTGCCTGCCATTAACAGCATTAAGACACATTCCCTGCCTAAGATACTGCAGGTGTAAATAATGCAGCTGCTCTAAAATGTTCTGTTTTCCAAAGCACTTTTTAGAAATAGTGAATTCAAGTGCTAAATATATATATTGTTATAACAACTAAGAAGTGTAGGGTACACACCTTTTCTTGTTGCACAATAGACCCTATGGAGGTTATGCATTTGCTTACTCCTTTCCTTCCCAATTCCAGTACACTAAATTGCCTGGTAGACCACTATTTTATAGTGTCATCAAATGATATTGTATATGATGATTATTATGTTGTGATGTGATATGTTGTAATATTGATTCCCATCTACCAAAGAATACCTTCAACAATTATATTTATTTCCAGAAATTAATTATGAAGTATGATGTTTTACCCCAAGGGAATTACGACTTTTTAAGAAAAACATTACTTAAAATGTAAGATTTTAAAGGCTCAGGTATAACGTTTATATTATGATGGTGCCAAAAAGCCTTCAGTGAGAGCAGAGCCAGATGCTGTACAAAGATAGACCCAAACTTGCACTGAGTTTTATGCATGGGAACCCCTGTTCTAATATGGAGCCCCAATAAAGTCAAGTGTGGAGCTTAGTTCAGGATAATGGCCATAGAGGCAAACATAAGCTTACAGTTTAAGAGGGATACCTTGTTTCCCCTCATATTTGGGAAGCTGCAGCTCAATTTCTTGAGCCCTTGCTATATGTGAGTTTTCAAACTATGATCATTTTAGGGCTAGATCCTGTGAAGTGCTGTGTGCCCTCAACTCTCAGAAATACCATGTGCCACTGAGATTTTAGATTGTCCATCACCATGCAGTATCAGGCCGTAAATGAATGAGATTGGGGGATGAGGGGGTGGAATTGAGATTTTTTAAGTTCTGACTGAAACACACTGTAAAATCATTCATCACAAGAAAGAATAAAAGCTGCTTTAAAATTGATATACAATGAGAGTGGCTTTCCAGGACTGCAGTGCTTGAATTTACGATCTGAGTTATCATCAGCCACTAGCAACATTTTCCTAATCAAGATATACTGTTTGAAGGGCTTGCATTGCTCTGCTGGATTTCCAAGGAGTTAGAAATAGTTGAGATGAAATATGAGAATCTTATCTCTTGTAAGTCAAAATACATGGTTGGCATACAACTAAAGGTGGTTATATGTACTGCAGAGTTTCCATTTCTTTTTTGCCAGTGACTGTTGCTGGGATAACTAAAATGTAAAATACTGATCATGTTAGCTTTGTGGGAGTATGAATAGGGATCTTGTGGGTCGAATGCCACAATTTGCCCTGAGATGATGCTGATTTGGGAACGTTGCTGATGAAGATGTGAACTAGTTAAGCTGTGGGTTGGATATATGTATGTTAGAAGTAACAAGTAAGAAGGTGTCACATTAAAGTACATAAGGCTTTTCACCAATGAGGAACCCTTTTTAACATGAAAGAACTCTGTTTATAAATGTAGCTATGGGAGCAGTTAATGACAACTGTATTTGTGTAGCCATGTACATAAAAAATATCTGATTTTACAAGAAGGATGTTGATCCCTGTAACCTACGTATGTTTGGGTGTATTTAGCTGGCTTTTCATCTTACATTTGAAAACATTTAAGAAGAGTTTACCACGTACCTTAGTTGAAAGAATAATTACAGTGGAACGTTTGGTATCACTTCTCACTGAGATGTGCACTATACTTTTTTCTTGTTTGTAGCATTTCTTGCACAAAATGCCAGACATATCTGACTTCCGACTAAGAAATATCCCATCAGGCTCTGTTTCATGACTTTTGATGTGCTCTGATTCAACACAATAAACTTACTTCTGGATTAGCACTGTTAATCTCTGGATTTGGTAACCAGATAAAAATCAAAATTAGGAAACCAAAATGTGGCCATTTTCAGATCCTAAGGCAACAACATGTGTGCAAAGCTGCTCTGACCATTCTGAAGATCACTGAGGAGGTGAGGGGATCTCCAGTATATTTCTTGACCCTGTTCTTGGCTGCTGACAAAGCTCACTATTAAACTGGAAGTACAACCTCAGAGCCTCTTCTCAGATTTCTGTTAATGCTTTCCATTAATCATCTGGCATGTGCGATAATATATTAGTGAAGCTATTACAATTTGCAGACCCCCTACACCCTCCCATATTTCCCTGCTGGAAATCATTCATGTCAGTTTTGCAGCATGTCTAGTCTTTGTCAGCTTTGGCATTGGCCTGACTAGGTTGAGCGTGAATTGTCTCTTGTATGCCCATTCATCATGTCGCAGCTATGGAGTAAGCTTGCCAGATTATATTTTTATATGTGGCTTTAATTATTTACAGTAGCTTGGACTGTCTAAAATATACTAAAGTGACAACCTGGTAGAAAGAGCAGGTTTTTTTATAGAGCAGCTGGTGTCTAGAAAACTTGGAAAAACATTCTGTTGAGAAAGTGTTCTACTGATACCCCGTACTATATACTTTTTCTTTTTCTATCCATAGTCTGCCAAAAGTGCCATGGATTTGTAAGAAGGTAGAGCTCTCATCCTGCTCTGAACAGATAATATTCCTACTGGATATAGACCAAACTTTTCCCTTTCCTGGGGGTTCCCCTTTATTTTTAGCTTAAACAATAACAACAAAACATAAAAATTCATCTAAGCATTCTCCTCAAGTTTAACTATTCCTAAGGTTTTCCCTGCAGGACCTTATCTGTTATAGAGCATTTCATGGAACTGATTTTAAAAAATAAATCAGTCCCATGAAATTTAAAAATATAAATCAGTCACAACTTCTGTGTTGAATAACTTGCACAGCCATTAGGTGATTTTATTCAGCACATATGTATGTGGTTCATTTCAGTTTTAATTTTAGATCTGCAGTTCACTTTTAAGGAAGTTTCATCTGTTTCCTCATCAGCCTAGCAAAGAGTAAGGGATAAGTATATACTAATAATAATCACTTGTATAGAGATTTAAAAGCACTGTACAAACAATATCTGATTAATTCTCACAACTCCCTGCTACTCCTAGATGGGTAAGTATAATTACCTGTGTTTTACTGATGGGGATGAGATGGAGATAATAAGTGATGTCAGAGCTAGGAGTACAACTCAAGATTTCCAGGCTCCAGTCCCATGCTCTGTTCATTAGGCACCTGATCCAAACCCATGGAAGTCAGTGGACAGTGACTGACTTCATTAGCTTTGGATCCTGTCCTAGACCATTTTACTACAGAATATGTGGTGATGCTGTAAACAATGTTTCTAAAGAGATGGGGTGAAATCCTTCACTCGGGGCCCCACTGAAGTCAATTGGAATTTTGCCATTAACTTCACCCAGGTTTTTTCTATGTTCTCTATTATGCCTGCTAACTTAAAATGAAATGCATCGATACTGAATAAACGCTGTGGGTTGCTTTAATATTATATTTATATCAGTCAGATTTCACTATAACATACGTAAGAAAAAAAAAGAATTAAATAGAGCCCAAAATAACATAAGGAAACCTTGTAACAGTAGTTACAAAACACGTTCTTTCATACATTGTAGACTCCAGCTCTGAGGGGTTATTTTCTCTGACAAAAATAAGTGGTTTGTTTGGTTTGGTTTGGTTTTGGTTTTTTTTTGCAGGATAATGAATGCACGTTAGCGAGCCTGCTGTTAAAACATATTAGAGACAAGGCATGGTAGTTTTTCTGAGAGGTAAACTGCACAAGGTCAACCACAAGTGGGGGTCTAGTGCTGACCTCTCCTAGCTTACCTCATGGTGAACACTACAGCTGTCTTAGCTCTGATTATGGTTTTACAGCGACATAACTACCCTGCTTTTATTACCCGGCTGTAAAAAAAAATCATCTTTTTAAGTAGTGAAGATGAAACCTCAAAGTTTGACCTTTTCATAGAGTTCTCCTTTCATTAATGAGGAGACCAGAGATAAGGATGGGTAGGTGATTTTACCATTTCTTCCACACCACGGGGTTCTTAAAACAACAGTTTCAGTAATTATGTTGGCCCTGTTTTGTAGAAACAAAACGTTCCAGTGTAGTGGTACCATCACATTCCTCTTCCTTGACAGAGCTGGCTTGATTTCTGTGGCTTGAGCCCACCTCCAATGCATGGGTGAACTGCTGAGACAGAAAAGTACCAAGTTTGAAACAAAAAAGCCACTTCTGCCACCCAGCACATGGAGAGTCTATACACAGAGAGAAATGAGAGATTCTGCAGTTCCTTTAGTGGGAGCAAGGGATTAACAACACAGATAGAAAGTTAAATATTTACCTGCAAGGAGACGGCACACTCAGTTAATGGTAGTGGTTATATGCAAAGCCTACATGTTCATACTCACAAGAGACTTAGTTCAAACTTTCAATTTTTTAAAAAAAAGTATGTGACACAATTCCTGAATTGTAAAACGATGTGTTCTCGTGGTTTGAGCATGTGTGTGTCTATTTGTATATGATGAAGGCATTTCTGTAGTAACACTCATCTTAGAATATGAACTGTGGTGGAAACTTACAAATGGAAAGAAGAATGTGCTTTTTGAGTCTGGCATTTCAATTTTAGGTGATTAAGAATTTGAATATCATAAATCTGTCAGGGTATTTTTTTCTCAGGGAAGGACTTGCATTGCAATCTATTTTCCTGTCAATTAAAAGAAAGTGTTCACCTGTTCTTTAATTGCATATAATCATTATATTCTTTTGCTACACAATTTAGCTCTGATCATCACTAATATTTTCATCATAAGTCAAAGCAAACTTTCTTCCTTATGTTTTAGTCTAGTTCATTGGTCAATGTTTCTCAACGACCAGCCTATGGACTGGCACTGGTTCCTGAAATCTCCCTGACACTCTTTAGGAAGGCAGCAAGTCAGTCCCTGGTATCAAAAATGCTGAGAAACACTGGTATGATTTCATACAACAGGATAGTTCTATCTTAGGCATATTACTTGCTGCTTGTAAGCTTAAATCAATATAATTTTTTAAAAATTTTTAAATAAAAGACTAAACGGAATCTTCTGGATTGTGCTGGCTGCATAAGAAATGGTTAATTTTGTGACCTAAATACTGTGCCCAAGTCTGTTCAGTGTTCTGTGGTAAAATGACTTGTTAAATAATGTAATGATATATGTAGAAAGTCTCCAGGTAGGAGAAGTAACCTTTTAAAAAAGTCTGAGTATACCAGGCTTGATGTCTTGAGTGATGTAAGGAATAAAGAAGCTGTGAACAGCCCAGGTTTCATTAGTGAAATGAAGGATCAAAGAAAATGTGTTCTGATTATGTAGATGTTCATATGGGATTTTGCATGTCTATCAGTTGAAATCAAATTAATCTGTATTTCTAGAGCACCACCACCATGGTAGTTTCGCACACACATTCCAGCCCTTTCATTTACAAGGGGCTCTCTTCTGCCTCTGCTCCTTGTAGTCTAGTCTGTGTTCTTATATCTCCCTCATTCAGTAGTGCATTAAGTGACATGACTAACATCTGTCATGTGTGGTTTGTTCATTCTCATTCTCTCCCCAGGGAGAGAATTGTGTGTATTGTGAAGTGCTTTGGTTTGGTTTGTGTTTTTTAATTATTTCTTTAATGCACATATTGCTATATGTATACATATGATATATGTTTCTTAGAGAAGGCAAAGTCACAGAATGGCACCTTGAACTTGGAGCTGAAGGTGGTGAGATTTGTGTTATTTTTTTGATCCTGAGAGAGGGTTCATTCCATAGTCCCAGACTGGCCCTTGAGAGTCCTCCATCTTCTATATGGCTAAACTTTACCCATGGTAGAAAGTTCACTTCTCAGGCACAATGGATATTGTTAACTATGATCCTCATCCTGGAGCCTTTTAGATCTGTTCTCTGTCATTTTAGATGAGGGGATTGAAACATTTTATGGTGGGGGGAGTTTGATTTCTCACTTTCCTTTGGTTACCAGTACTTAACTCCTACTATTAATTGGATTAGTAACCAGTGGAAATTAATATATACACTCTAATGCTAAAACTGAGAAATTAATGCCGTTTTTTCCATATCTGTCTACCTACTTTTCCTACCATGATTTTTTTTAAGGGAGGAGAAAATTGTGGGGTGCTCCTTACCCTGTTCTGGGAGTTTCTCATTGTGGTCCCTCTAACTCTGCATGCCTCTCTCCTTTTGTGTGTCCTCTGCTCTCTTCCAACCCTTTTGCTTTGCTGTTCCCTCCAAGATGATACTTTGACTGCTGTTCCAGAGCAATTTGGCCTTGCACTTCTTTGGAAGTACTCTCTGCATAGACAATTGAATTGGTTTGATTTTCTTTGCAGAGTCCTTTGTGGCCTGGCAGAAGTTGGAAATGAAAGCTCCAGTCAATACTGTTTTGAAGATCTGGCCATGATTTTTCAACGATAGAACATTAAAACTGTAGAGGGAGAGGACATGGAGAAAATATAAGATACCCATTGTCTATGCCAAATTAAACCTTGGGTACTGTAAATTTGGATGAAGGGCGAGTTGTTTCATTCAGTCTAATCTGCTTTCATGAACATTACTTGTGTATTTATAGAGCCTTTCATCCCTCAATATTCCAAACAGGATCCAAGTACAGTATGTAGTTTGTATGTCTGACACCCTTTCCTTCACCCTGCTGTATTTATCTTCTCCTTTCCTGTTTGTTTGGTCTGCTTCAGACCTAAGATTCCTTGATAGAAGGCTCTTGGATCTGAACTAAAGAGAACCTAGCTGAGCTTCCCGAGCTAGAAACTCTAGGAGAAGCCAAGGTTAGGGGGGAAACTTATACAAGCGTTCATATGATTTTATTATCATTTTGTTTATTAATAAAGTCAAACCTCAGGAAGAGCGTGTGGACTGTGTTTTAAATCAGGTGGGAAAGTCACCTGCTCACACCAAGTTTATGCAAATATGGCTTTCTTATTGCATGAATCCTTTGATATGATTTTTTTGTTTTGTAAGAAAGAGCACAAAGGCTTGTTCCTGTAGATAAAACAATTTCTTTTTATAAGAAAATTCTAGAAATTTACCAGATGGCCCAGTATAGATTTTTTTGAGGCGAGAAGAAAAGTGAGGTTGGCACCTATACCCCAAAATGGCTGACTGGATTGCTTTGAAATTGTAACATGTTAAAATAACAGCTCATGGGGTATGAGCTTTTTATGTTTCAGCTTAGAGCAAAATGTTATGGGTGTCAGAGATGTAAAGCTTTGAAAATAGTTCGGAATGGAGACACTTAACTAATCAGCATTAATAGGTTTGTCTGTTTTGATGCTATTGCAAAGCCACAGTCCTAGCAGTGCTGCACTTTGTGGTTGTCAGCACAGCACTAATACTTACATATTAGTTTAAAAAAAATAAATAAATGCAGCAACAAAGTCCATTTAGGCCAGAACAGTAACACCCGCTCTCTTGTTTAGCAGGTACCATTGATGGAGTTGGCTAACAGTGCTGCTGTATTAGTGTGCTGAATAATTAAGCAATTATGCTTTCAGCTAACTCAACGAAGCCTGATTTGAGAATTAGGTCATGCCTGATTCAAAACTCTCTGCTGCAGCTCATTGTTCTTTTTAAAGAGCATTTATACATGAAATACTGAAACTGTGTTAAAGCACCATAAGCCCTTTTGGAAATTCCAGTTGGAAATTTCCTCTGATTCTCTTTAGTTTTAAATAGCCAACCTCCGGTTTTGAAACAGTTAATCTACTGCACTTGTTCCTGGGATCATTTGTCCTTCAACTAAAAACAATAGACAACAGTAAAAATCAATAGAGACTAGTTGAAGTATGTTGATGGTGTCTATTAGTTATTTCAACTGAGTAGGACCAGGCAGTAACCTTATGTACTGTGTGTTATTAGGATCTGATTGTACAACCCTTACTTATTATGGTGAGCATTTACTCATACAAGTAGTCCCATTGAAACCAATGGGTTTACTCTCATAAGTAAATACTCACCAAAGGTTGCATAATCAAATACAAATTCTCCCCCTCCCACTGTAGCACATGTGTGGGTCTCTTGCCATAGGATCCCAGTATTCTTGACTATATATAGTATGTATATAAATAAATATTTTTTGCTGTTGTAGTATCTACTGTATCAATGACAAACCATTTAAGGTATCTGTTACTGGGTGGCAGACTATAGGACCCTGAACATGGGATTCATGTCTCCCCTGAGTCATCTCCCCCTGCTTGAGCCCTACATGAAGAGGCAGTGTAACTATTTCTGAATCATACTATAATACATGTATTCAGTTAGATCCAGCTAGGATATAAGAGATGGAACTTTTCTCAGGGGGACAGGGAAGTGTGGTCTGGTGCAGAGCTCATGAAGGGCAAACTCTAGAAATAGCCAAAGCTGGGGAGAAAGTTGAGGCTAAACTTTGTTATTATTCAAGTTACCAATAAATCTAAAACCTAGGAAGGGGATAAATTTGGACTTTATGCAATGTGTGAATCCTCTGTTAATAACGCAGTCTGTTCATAGTATGTTTTCATGTATTAGGGCCAAGGTCCCTTGTGCTATGAAGTTTTAAATTGAGTAAAGGCTTTCTAATAGATGTGGCACAGCTACTGAATAGAACTCAGCAGGGGGAACAAATTCTAGATGGGGATGCTTGTTTAGGTATATCTACACTACAGCTGGGAGCATGCCTTGCAGCTTGGGAAGATACACTAGTATGGCTCATAATAGTATGCTATTGTGAACATTGCAGCACTGCGGGTGGCTTATGGTTGGCCACCTGAGCTTGGACCCACAGAACCCCTTGGGTCTGATCTGCAATGTAGACATAACTTTTGAAGGGTAAGTGCTTGCCAAGAAAGGCCAAAGTATAGCAATGGATGTTCTCCTCTCGAAGGTGATCAACTTGGAAGAGCACATTCAAGTGTGTGGTTTCATTCAAAACTGTATTTTGAACTAAAGGACTTATCATGCTACAAGGCATGAGCTTAAGGAATAAGCTCTTACTAGGTCTGTGTGTCAGTATGCTTATTTTCAACTTTTGGTTTGGAAACTGATTCATGTAGAAGGGAGTTCCAATCATCTCTCCAGCCTGGTAGACAAAGGTATAACATAATCTAATGGCTGAAAGTTGAAGTCAGAAAAATTCCAGCTGGAAATAAGACATTTTTAAATGTAAGGATAATTAATCATTTAATAGCTTACTGAGGGATGTGGTAAATTTTCAATCACTTAGTGCTTTCCTAAACACAGAAGTTTTACTACATTTACTATACTAGTATAGTTAAAGCAGTACAGTCCCCTCCCTTAGTGTGTAGACTGATATAAAGATGCTATACTAGTATATTTTATTCTTGAAGGGGAACGGTAATAAGATTTACCAATGTAAAATATCTTGCTGTAACTGTATCCACACTAAGGGATATTCAGGAAAAAAAATCACACCCCTAACCTAAATAATTATACCAGTACAAAAACTGTCTATAGAGCAGGCCTTACAGCACTTAAATCAAGATTGGATGTATTTTAAATGGTATGTTCTAGTTCAACACTTCCATTACTTAGTTATCTTAATAGCCTTTTTTGAGGGACTTAGTCAAAAGACCTTCTAAAAGTACAAATAGATTGTCAGCTGATTATCCTTCATTCAGTGTTTTTTGACATCCTCAAAAGATTCTAATGTTTTGGAGAGGCTTGATATTCCTTTCCAGAACCTTGCTGGTTTTTCCCTATTATATCATATTGTTTCAACCAAATTATTTGGTACTGAAACAAGGCTACTGGTCTGTAATTTTTCATATCACCCTAGAACCTCTTCCTAAAGATAGGTGCAATTACTTCCTAGTCTCCCAAAATAGTGGCTGATTTAAAGGAGGGAGTAGATGTTTTTGTTAGCAGCTCAGTTGCTTTATTTTTCAGTTCTTTTGCAACACTAGGATTATTGCTTATTTAGTTCTCCATTGGAACCTCTGAGTGATGTCACTTCCTTTGCATGGTCTCATTCTTCATTGCTGACTCATTTGTGGTGCAAGTTTGAGTAAGAGCTTTGACAGTGAAATAATAACACTGCACTTTCAAAAATGACAGTTGTTGTTAGAACCTTCCTAGAATTTATATTCAAGGTTAATTCCCCATTCTATAGGACATAATGCTACCCTATATTTAACTCATACCCAAAGCAAAGACTGAGCTGTTGAAGTCATTTATATGCTTATTTCATTTAATTTATGTGAACTGCTCATTTATTCAGAAGGAAGAGGCTGAATGTTGAAGGGGAAGGTATTTGTAGATTTTAGGGCCAGAATAGACCTTCTAAACCATTATCTAATCTGACCTCCTCCATAACACGAGCCAAAGAAACTCATCCAACAGTTTCTGCATCATGTATTGATACTGGGAGTTGTTGTTAGCGAAGGAGGAGGCGTATTTGTGTATTTTTATTAATATCATATGTACCTCAGTTTACCTGCTTGCAGTTAGTCTGTCTGCCTACAGAGAGTCATATCAAAGTAGATAATTAAGGGGAAAAACAAGCAGAAAATGTAACAATTACAAAAATAGTATAACTTCAGAGAGATTACCAAGGATCATTAAGAGAACAATGGAAAACTATTAACTGGGAATGCCTGTCTACCTACCTAGGTTAACAGATTTATTTTTTCCCAGGCTGGAGCGTAAGTTAAAAAGGACATTACACTGTTATAAACCCCTCTCTGTAGAGGAAGTGGGGGCACAGGCAATAGCTGCTGGAGGTGAGGCTCTAACAGACAGACAGGGAGAGAATGAAGCTGTGCGATCTTTCTTCCAGCCCAGAAGTAAGGGGGCCTGAGCTGAGTGAGTTTAACAAAACTTTAAGGAAAGGTTTAGGTAAGACCCAGGCATATAGGCATTTGTTGTTTTTGTCCCCTTTCACTGCTTGTGTTACACCTTTGGTGAATAAAAAATATGTTTTGATGAAACTGTTTTGAGTCAATTTAATCAGCCGCTGGTCACATGCTCCTGGAGAGGAGTTTTCTTGCAGCTACCAAATAAAGTTGGGCCTGTCATATTAATGGGTAGAAAATGGGGGCTACAACCTGGAAGTCAAGTTGCGGAGTGGTTGAACTGTGGGGTTCCACCACTGAGAGAGGGGGTGGAAGGCCAAGCATGTTACCTGAGAGGTGCACTGAAGAGGGACAGCAAAGGGGTCTATAACACAGCTTACTCGGTAACTGTAACACTAAGATTGAATGGGGGAAGCAAATGGAGAATTTAATGTCTTTAATGAAAGAAAAGCAAAACTTCAGATGATTGTATTTGTAACTGAGATATGCTCTTGTCATTATCCTAATTCTGTTGCCTGTATTTTGTATCCCTTGCTCCTATCATCCATTTGATTTTTTTTCTTTTTTTAACTACTCTGCTCAATGCTGGAATTGGGTCTTTTTTTCTGTGTTTGGAAAGTAACTAGAACGTTGCGGATGCTGCCACAATAAAATCTGTATCTCCAGACACAATAATAAATGTATTTAAAAGGCTTACAAAGATGAAGGCCTAACATCCCTAATTGGCATTCTGGCACATTCAACAAGAGCTGTGAGTACCTCATGGGCCAAAAGATCCTGTAATATGACAGAAGAGATTTGTAAACCTTTATTAAATATTATAAACTGGACATTTTGGTTTCTTCAGAGGTGGCTTTGGGATGAAAATACTCCAAGCTGTAGTTCCCTCCTGATTTCACCATTTCTCCTCCAGCTTTTGTGCCCACCTGGTTCAAAGTTCTGAAGTCTCAGCACGAGTCAGCTCCCGGCAGTGTCAATTCAGTAAACATGCTTTGCAAGAGGGAAAAAAATCATGACTGTTAATTTCCTTATTTCAAGATACTACTTCTGTCTGATATAAAATTTTGATGTTGAGTTTTCAGTTGTGTTTTACCCATACACAAAGAGATTAACACAATTTGCATGTTTTTTGTTTAATAAATTATATGTTATACATTAATGAGTTTTCAAAGTAGTTTAACTGGAGTATAAAAGGTAGGCCCTTCACCTGAGAGAAGCCTGAGATTGACAAATCAGGATTGCTTCTGTTAGGGTGACCAGTTGTCCCACTTTTATAGGGACAGTCCCGATATTCGGGGCTTTGTCTTATATAGGCATCTGTTACCCCCCCCCCCCCCCCCCGTCCCAATTTTTTACGCATGCTATCTGGTCACCCTAGCTTCTGTGCACAGTAAAAGATTCTACCAATCAGTGATGGGTAAGTGCACATGCTAGCTCTGAGAAAAGAAATTTGCAAGTAAGAAAAATGTTCCCATTTACCTAGAAAAGCCATTTTGTTTTTTTTTTAGCAAATGTGAATGTGGTACTTTAAAATCTTTGTGTGGTATGTATACAAGCAATATATATTTAAACACTCAAAGATTTATTAGAAACAAAATATTTCTAATGTTGTGAAAAATAATTTGGTATTTACCCAAAAGCGATACTGTTTCTTTCTAGGAAGGTATTTTTATTCCTGTTTTATGAATATACAAGCTACACTTTTCAAAGTGCTGTCCAGTGGTAAGATCTAATTTACAGTTACAAAGTGGTGTTTGTTTTGTAATCTGGTGGTGATTTTTACCATTTTATGAGAAATATCTTCTATATATTAAATACTAAAATTTTAAAAGTTAACATTGCTAAGAGTTTTTTGTAAACTGTCATAGTTTATATAAGATCTACCTTTGTTTATGCCCTGCTGCTGCAGGACCAGTAGAAAGGGAGACTTTCATTAATAAAACACTAGAAAATACCCCATAGCTATCTATTCTTGGGCACAAGGGCTATATGGCCTAACAGTTTTTTGTCACCCCCAGTTTCTATGATTCTGTGATATATATTGTTCCCTAATATACTCTAAAACTGTTCTGGTACATGATCAAGGAAGTAAACAAAAAAAATAGCCATATAGATTAGGTAGGGCAGTCGCGCACATAAATAAATTGGGGTGAAATCCTGGCCTGGGGTCAATCAGAATTTTGCCATTGATTTTAATGGAGCCAGGATTTCACCCTTTTTTTTTTTTTTTTTTTCCCACCAGGCCTGCAAAGCCATGCGCACCAGACTATTCAAAGAGTAGTGCCTGCTGTAATTTGACTGCAAGTGTGTGTATTCACATTTACTCTCATTGTGACATTCAGATTCCTTTTTTGGGAATGGGCCATGGTGGGTTACTGAAATAGACAAGAACTCTTCACTCCAAAACCACTTTGCCCCCTCATGCTTCCTGCCCCAGTAAAGATTAAAATTTTAACAAGTTTAATTCACTAGCTGCTGCTGTTTGTTCTTACCCTCCATTAGCTTTCTGAAATAGACATATTGTATGTACCTATCTCTGTGTTTTTGTTTGAGGTTTTAAAAACCCATTTGTTTAGTGTATTTCAAAAACAGATGTTAACAGAATAACTATAGACCTGATCCTGCAACCTACTGCACCTGGGCTGCATCCTACACTTGCACAGAACTGAAGTCAATGGGGAATGCAGCAGTGGTCTGCAGAGCAATTTACAGGATTAAAGCCTGTATTCCTAAATATTTGTTAAATGTTAGAGGCTGATAATGAAACCTGTTTGTCACAGGGGGGCAGCACTGAACAATACATTTTGGCCTTTTAGTGATTGTATGTTTAAAACATTTGTGAATGCTAATACATAATGCATCATTTGATTTCCTGAACAAAAGAAAGTTGGTTCGTCAGAACAGCACAAAATTTCAAAATAAAACAAAAAATGCGGACATTGCCAAAGACAAAAGTTGAAAAGAAGCCAATAGGTAACGTACAAGGGACTCCACATAATGCCTACTCTAAATTAACCTTTAGTCCAATTTTGAGTTAGTGCATGGTGAAAGAGAAGGGGTATTATATACTAAAACTTCCCCCTTTACTTTTGGAACTTGTAACTGCTGGAGCTTATGCCTCTGTAGACAAAGTTGTGATTGACATGTAGGGAATTTGTAGGTAGGAGATGATGGGATTTTAATGTTTCATTAAGTTCTCAAAGACCCCATACCACAGATTTTATTAATCCATATAGACAATGTAATTTATGCTGAATGTTTCAAAAATAGTGTGCGTTATATAATATGGGGATTGTGGAAGGTACTCTTAATAAAATTGTAAAGTGGCTCATGGAAGTTCAGCATGTCTGTTAGAAGGAAGCAACAAGGCTATTATAGATTTGCTATTGGCAATTATGGCTCACCTTGAGAACAGGGTGGTCTTGACGCTCTCTGGGTGAAATCTTGGCCCCTTTCAAGTCAATGGCAAAACTGCCATTGACTTCAGTAGGGTCAGGGTTTTACTCTCTATAGTGCCTCAGAGCAAAATGATTGTTTTTTCCATATTAAAAAGTGTTCTTTTATAAATCTACCATAGTGTCAATAACAGAGATGTTTCCAGGCAATTAATCCCTTTTTGTTTTGTTTGCAAAATGCACCATTCATGCTGAGTGATGTAGCCTTGTAAAGTTCTGCCAACTGAGAGCTCTGGTTGGCTAAACATCCTTCTGCTCTATAATAATACAATTTTTTTAAATGGTCACTGTTAAAAACCTGTTTCTTTATGTAATATTTTATTTCTTAGTTAATGCTTTGGATTTACCATTGTCTGCTACCTTATTTAAATTTACTAGAAAACTGATTGTGGTAATCCTTAATAAATTAAGCTTTCTGGTTTAAAACTTGGTAGTGAGATATAATATATGTGGATTTCACAACAGGCCTAAACCAAAAGCTTTTTTGGAATTAAGGTTGAAGATACTAGCTAGGACCTCCATCCTACTTTATCCAAAGCTGTGGTTGCTGTTTTTCTGGTGCAAGGGTATCTTACTGACTGCCTAGCGCATTCATTACGTATTCCTCATTTCTTCCTTTGGTGATTTTATTCTCAAAAGCGTTTTGTCATATTCTGCCACCATGGAGGTATAAGAAGTACCATTTTTCCTGATTCATTCATCTTAACTTGTTCCTTCCAATAAATATTTTCATCTTACATTCTCAAATTATGCATTTTAATGTACCTGGCTGCTATGAGTGTCATCTTATGACAATACAGGGGCCTGCTTCTGTTCTGTTCAATGTGAAGGGGAGTTTTGACATTGACTTCACTGAGAATCTGTCCATTAGATTTCTTCAGTCTTTTGTAAGTAATTGATACAGCTTTGTTGGTGTATAGGGTTATGATTAACATGCAACTCTGTTTTTTTTAGTGCTTTGCTGTGCGCTCTTTGGGCTGGGTAGAAATGGCAGAAGAAGATCTTGCTCCTGGAAAAAGCAGTGTTGCTGTGAACAATTGCATCAGACAACTGTCTTACTGTAAAAATGATATCAGAGACACAGTCGGCATTTGGGGAGAGGTAAGAGTATGGTGTGAAATTTTCTTACATTAGCCTTTTCCCCCTTTGATTACACCCCACCCGCGTCATGAGATACCTTTAAAGATACACACAAACACACGAGCATGTTTGTTTTCCACCCATATAAATGCCAGTTTTAAATGTCACTGACCGAAAATAAATACCCTAATTTTCTATGCATTCTTTAATGGAAAAAAAATTAAAAAACAGAGTGCGACTGTGACTGTTGTATCAGCAGCCTGGTGCTGACAAAAAGGAGAAGAAAATTTGAGAGTGGCCTTGATTTATGTTTCCTAGGAGGTTAGGAGAGCCAGTGTCACAAAGGCCAAGCTCAAATTGTTGTGGTCTCCACTTTATACAATAATTAAATGGCTGAAAGTATACTGTGCAATTTGGTAATAAAACATTTGCTGTAAACTGAAGATAAGGGTCAAATCCAGGGTTGATGTGTAAGGTGGTGGAAGTTACTCTAATATTCCTTTATAGTCTCACTGTCATAGGCTCAGATCCAAAGTCATTGAAATCAGTGGGAATCGTTGTATTGATGATGGCAGGCTTTGTATCAGTGCCTGTTACATTCTCTCACGCTTTACCGGTGGGAAAGGAAATGTAAGGAAGTTCAAGCGAGAGCATCTTTTGCTCCTAGAGGCTGCGAGAAGCTTTAAGTAAATGTCTGGGTGATCTACTTTAACATATGTTTTCTTAAACCCTCTGCCAAATTGTTTTTCTTTTTAAATTCCTCTCTCCTGGCCCCTTAGGATATGCGTTATACCAGCTTAGATTTTCCTACACTCCGTGGTCCAAACATAGAAGTGATATGTAAAGGGAATGAAAATTACATATTGGTAATTGGGTATAAGTCTAAGGGAAGCAGTGTGGCCTTGTGGACAGAGCACTGGCCTGGGACTTAAGAAAGCTGGTTCTGCCACTGGCTTTCTGTGGGCAAGTCACTTCATCTCTCTGTGCCTCAATTTCCCATCTGTAAAATGTGGATAATGATACTGACCTTCTTTGTAAACTGCTTTGAGATCTACAGGTTAAAAGCATTCTATATTAGCGGTAAGACAATCTCGAGGGAGCCTAGCTGGGTAACTATACACTCTACACTGACCTTCTTAGATGCACCTCTGATTCTGGCCTACTGGGAGTGAGTTTTTCAAAAGAAAATTACCCACCAAAAAAAAAATTTGTTTAATTGAGAGTGCAAACAGAAATCTATGATGTTAGACACTTTTTTAATGTTTCTTTGCCTACCAGTGTTGTCTTATTAAGAAACAAGACAAGCAGACCTTCACTTCCAGGTTGATTAGAGGTTGAGAGCAGCATGAAAGTTGAGCTGTCCAGAAGCATGTGTGTATGTGTGTTTGACTGTACCATATTGGGTTGGGGAGGGAGAATGATGTCTGATTTCTGAAGGGAACTCTCCTTTTGTCTTCCATACACTGATTCTGAGAAGTCACGTGTCCTGTAATTGCATCAGTATGGCACCTGATATGAAAGTGTTTGCTAGAGGAGTAGAGCAACTCTCTAGCAGGCCAGAATGCCCCACGGTGGCAATTGGGGAAAGAGTGATTCAAATGGAAGGAGGGGGAAGCTGTCTTTTTGAAAGTTTGAGGTAAACCCTTTTATTCATCCTAAGCCACTGTCTTGGGTTTAAGACTTGTGTTCTCTCCTCGGGTATGACCAGAATGAAGCACAGAGACTTCAGCGTGGAATTTAGGAGTAAGGAGGTATTTAGAACACAAAAATTAAAATTTAACGTGGCTTAATCTATATTTTGGAAAGATTTGTTGATATATTTGTTTTAAGTTATTTTGAATGTTAAATACCTTTTTAAATTGAGAATTTTAATGTATTTAAAATATGTGTATATGGAACCTGCAGCTAAACATATCTTCACAGCTCCAAAAATCTTAGCCAGTTGGGTCCATAATTCTCCAGCCAAGTGTCAAGTCGACATTGACATGGTATAGTCAGTAATGAATAACTTTAGTGTGTGTCAGGATGACAAGTTATTAAGTGTCTCATGATAGGCTGTGCTTTGTAAAAGACTATCTTATTACCATAAAAAAGTCCATCTTTCGGGGAGGAGGCTATTAAAGGAAATTGGGTCACCAATTACTGAGTTAGTACTATATCCTTCTGACCTTATTCACATGAGTAGTTTCACAGAGTCAATCTAAACAGACAAGCAGTACAATTCAGACACAGAGGAGTAAATAGATTCCCACTGATTTTAGAAGAAATTCTTACACCAACACTTCTTGGTTTGGCAGAGCACTGATAGGTTGTATGGAAGAAGCATGTTTAAAGGAGGAACCTGAATGAAGAGAGAAAGATGTCAACAAATTGGAGGGAAATCAGAAGGAATACAAAGTACTTAACAGCAAAAAATTAAGGAGTTGAAAGAGTTAACTAAAGATTAGGTTTTCATGGCTGAGTAAAGATTAAAAGGGCTAGTTTGGTTGAAATATTATTAAGATGGGGTTGATAATTGGGACCATCTGTAAGTATTTCATCAAGGGTGAAATCCTGACCTCATAGAAGTCCATGGAAGTTGTCATTTATTTCACCGTGGCTAGGATTTCACCTCAAAGAGGAGATAAATTGTTCTAGGTAGACAAGATGACATCATAAGTCTTTCTCATTTCTGATTTCCACAATTCTGTGAAATCAAAGGCATGGAAGAAGACCATATAATTTATCTATTTTGCTACTTTACCACATACATTGTCATTTTTGCCATGTACTGTAAAGTTATTTATCTTAAAAACTATATTGCTGCAGTAATGTGTCTCACTGAAAATAACTTCCACTGAGAGTCTTCAAGGGTCAAACTCTTCTTTAATTTTACAGTAAAAACCCAATGAACTAATGGGGGTTGAGGAGTTCATAAAATCAAAAAGTTCATAAAATTGAACATCTCAATATTACAGAAGGTACAGTGCATGCGTAAGTTGCAGTATGGTGCACTATATTGCTGCTTTCTTGTCTTTCAAACCGCTGCAAAGAGCTTTCCAGTGCATTGAAGATATCCAAATGTAAACGGATGTCAACTTGTTCTTCATCAAGATCACTTTCTTTATGTGACACCTCCACTCCTCACATGCCCCATTGGGATATATAACTGGTCATTCTCGAGACTGGTGTTCTTAAAATTTGAGGTTCTACTGTATTTAATTTCCCAGGGTTGTTTTTTTTTGTCAGAAGCTTCCCCCTAGCTCCCCCATAGCAGGCTTTTGCAGTCTCTTCAGAATTCTTTGACATTCGGTGAGGTTACATGTAATATGGTCAGGGTTATCTAGTCTCTTTGTATTTAGATTTTCAGTGTGCCTAAATAATTTCTGGTTTCCTGCTGCTACACCATGTCTATCACTATAATAGAATTTGTATAGTAAGATGACAAAAATTGTGCAAAATATATTGCAGTTGGGCTCAGCCAAGACATCCCTTGTGTATGCTAGAATAATTTCTTCTGATTTATGTTCAGTATGTCCCATATCTGCCCATTCACCAACCCTATTCATATCTTTAAAATGTAGTTTTATTGCCCTAATCCCAGCATTATTATCAGCAGATTTTACTTTCTTGCAACAATTTTCTTCCAGGTCACTGCCATACAAATAAATGTGTAAATAGAAAATTGGTCTAAATACAGCAGTGTTCTCTTTCATGAGCTGTTTTCAATGTCTTGGTTAAGACACCAAATTCTTTCTCCTTTTTCTTTTTCATAGTTCTATTTTTATTCAGTAATCCTAGAAATCTGAATCTCTTCTTGCTGTTTTTGCACCTTATTCCTTACTTTCTTTTTTACTCTTTTTATTTCCTTTGTGCAATAAGCTACTTCATTAATATTAATTCACCATTAACCATTTGTTTGTTGCAACTGCATTCTCTTTTCCTCTCCCTGAGATGCCTTTTTGTGTGTGTTTCCTTCCTTACATTTCCTTCAGACCTCTGTTGCCTTTCTCAGGCAAGACATTGCCTCCTCTTTGTTTTTCTCCAGATGTTGTTCATCCCTCCATGTGTAAATCCATTCTTTTACAGAAAGAGCTCCATTGTAGAAGCAAATAAAGTAAACAGTCCCTTCCACGCTAAAACAAATGCATTACAGTCAGAGACACAGATTTAGATGCATCATTAAAACTTGAGCAGTGGCAACCTGGAGAACAGCTGCCATGTCGTTGAGATGTACAAAAATAAGAGAGTAATTTCTAAATCCTCTGTCAATATGTGATCAGATTCTTTCCAACATGAAAGGTTTATGGAGAAATACACTAATGGATGGTGCCACAAGAGTGGGGGAACTAGTTAATTCCTTCGTACAAAGTAGGGAGCCATCCTTTTTTGGTCAATATTTTGTCTTAAATCCCAGCACTAATTCTGGTATCATTTAAGATTGTTGTTTATTTCATTGAGCCAATAAAACCAATTGCATTTTACAAATTGAAAACAATTCTTTTCTCCAGTTTGGTTTATTAAAAAAATATAAGTAAAGTAAAATGTTACCTTGTTTTTAAATGCACTCAGAATAAATTGAAGCTTTGAGTCAATCAAATGACTCAATGATATTTAACAATGCAAATAAAGAAAACAGAAAACATCTTGAGTTTCAAGCTCATTGTTTGCATGAAGAACACATTTTGTAATTTGTTTTGTTTTGAATTACAGGGAAAAGACATGTACCTTATACTGGAGAATGACATGCTAAATTTGGTTGACCCCATGGCTCACACCATTCTTCATTCTCAGCCCATTGTGAGCATCAGAGTCTGGGGAGTGGGCCGTGACAATGGACGGTGAGTTTACAATCTCCTTAGTATTTGTGGATTTGTCCTGTTGAAATCTGATAACGTAGGATTTATATATGCTGACCAAGTGAAGCATCACTAATAGCCATTTTATTGTGTGATTATGTCCCTGTAATTATGGGAGGATTTATATTCATTATATCAGTTAGGTCAGTTACTTAAAAAAAAACAAAAAAAACACACACCTCTCTTTTTCATACCTCTTTATAGCACATTTTGCAAAATTATATTAGGATAAGATATTCAAAGGGCCTCAACTAGGCCTGTAAAGTTGTGTATGCAGTTTTTATGTTCACAAAGTATAAACCTATTTATACTTGCAAATCAAGTAGTTAGGTACCAAATTACCTGAATTAGATGTGCAAATACTGGTTTGCATGTCCAAAATCAAGGGATAGTTTTTCAAATGGAGTCCTTAGTGTATTTATCCTGCAAGTACCAATATATAGTAAAGTAAGTATTTAGTTTTCCCTAATTTATACATTGTTCTGTTTCCACTTCCTGGTACATTACAATTGATCCAAGTAGGAAATGAACTTGTGCATTCCTTTGATTCAGGAATGCACTTAAGCATGTGCTTAGGTCCCACTGAAGTCAAATTAAAGGTGGGCTCAAGTGTTTTCCTGAACTGAGATAGATATAAACATGTACTTAGTGCTTTACTGAATCGGGGACTTAGCTATCTTTTACTTCATCTGTTGTGCTCATCCCCAGGCCAGTCTGCTTTCAGCAATTTCAGCCTTGACATTGGCACAAATGTTTCCCTTTGATGTGGTGTTGTTGCAAGGTTATAACTAGCAAAATGGCTTGTATTCTCTCTCCCAAAAGGAATGGCAGTAAACTGTGTTTGTAATGAGTTATAGTAGGTGATTGTGCCTGCTAACTCAGTGAACTTTTGAGCTTTTTTTCCTTTTCTTTT
Organism: Emydura macquarii macquarii; assembly: GCF_026122565.2. NCBI lineage: Eukaryota > Metazoa > Chordata > Testudines > Chelidae > Emydura > Emydura macquarii. The sequence continues at coordinate 6,142,498 of NW_027133265.1, forward strand.
CTGGCTATTGTATTGTTGCATTCAGTCAGATGTAAAACAAGCTGTTTGGCCTGTACGTTTCTAATAAATGTTACCTCAGCATGTTGACTTTCAGGGTTGGCGAAATGTCTATTAGCCTTTCTTGGCAAAAGAAAGGTACTGAGTTAGAAAGGTTTTCACATGAATTAATACTTTTAAAAGGTGCTAGATTGATGACACTGAAAACTGAAGCCTTCTGATTAATCAGGGGGCAGCCGTGAAAGCCAAGCCATCTGTCCCATCAGTGTGCTTCAGACTTGGCCTGAAGAGATCACTTAAAGGGAGTGACTAAGTAGGTCAGTCTCCACAGTCTGCTCAGTCCATGGCCTCTCTTTTGGAACCCAGATGGAGGGCACAGGCAGCACTCAGGCTTTTGTGAGGCAGAGACTCAGTCCCTGAAACCCTTTGCTGCTAAATAGCCAGTTGGATGGTTTTGACTTTTGGTCACCACAGACCTGATCCTTATTTGAACCAGTGACCTTGAAGTGAATGTTTCTGTGACCCAGAATCTGAATGACTGGTATTTTTTGTCGCATTTTTAGTTTCTTTGGTTCTGATTTTTGAGTGGTTTACAAGGATAAATCCAATTTGAAATGCTGGAAAGCAAAGAGGTTTTAACTTCTCATGAATAAAACATTAAAGTGCTTCGTTTGCTTGAGAAGATGGACCCATTTCACATTTCCCTTCTAGTCAGATTTTGTAGTAGCTTTCTTTGGTTAGAAAATGGAACATCTTTGGGGACATCTTGAAATGGTACAGTTCAACAGTAGAAGTACATTATACCAAGTGACTGAAGGACAGAGAAAGGCTTTTACTGCATACCCAAATAATTTATTTACTGAATTTGAGAAGACAGTTTGTTTTTCTGTTACCTTTTTGTTATAAAATATTTCAGGTTCTGGGGATGATAATTTTATCTTCAGTGATATTTGTCCACAAAATGTTAAACTCTGATACACCATACCACATACCCACTAGTCATAGATTGCACAGGTTACAGGAATAGCCAACATTTGTGATGTATATAATGACATTTACACCCAACAGTTGTAATTAGTTATTCAGAATCCTTTTGCTCACTGCAGTGTTAAGAAGGTTCACATGCTGCTGGATGAAATTTCCCTAGGTGTGGAGAACCATGCATGTGCCCCACTGTACCATGTAAGCCATCTCGTGGGTGGGGGAGGTGAGAAAGAGAACATGCAAGCACAAAGTAGGTGGTGTCTCTATCTGATCCAAATAGGTCAGTGCAGATTGGTTAATTGGGGATGAGCTGGAGGAGAGGCCACAGATCTGCTGATACAAAACCCTCCACGTAGGAGGCACATAGGGACAGTAACTGCAATCCCAGCCCAGTGCAAGCACCATGTCCTGCCCAGGAGTTGAGGATGAATTCCAGCCCTGTCCATTTTCCTAACACAAAGCCTCATTACACTCATCCACCCATCATGATAACTGTTTATTTGCCATAGATAATGCAGGCTGTGAAATATATGTCTTAGTTAATTTTTAAGTGAAGTAATGTCTGTGCTGCCTCTTGTGGATGGCTACTATCTTGCTGAAAAGTGACTTTATTTGTGACATCAGCAATACAGAAAACCCATATCAGAGATGATGAAACTAATTTTCTCACCTTAACATCAGAAGAGAAACTTGTTTTTTTTGTATTATAACTGAGTGTTTCTTGTTTGCACAGTAAATTACTTTTTCTGATTGGTCACTGTAGATAACAGCAAGGAGAAAACAAAATTACTGAAGCTTTAATGTATAAACATGGAACTTAAAATAAAAAAGCCGTAATATCTCATTTGCTGTCTCATACATAAATGTCTCTTTTAGATCTACTGTGTTATGATCAACTCTTTGTCATCAAAAGCAGTTTCACTTTTAGAGCCTTCATTTTTTTTCTTTTCCTTATATGAATCTTGGTAGAGGCTACATATATTTTATATACCGTACAAAGTCGTCTTCCTTCGGGTGATTAGACCTTGAGATTACCTGAATTTTTCTCAAGTTAAATTTGTTTAAATTTGTGTGCACCTACTGGATTAGATGGGGTTCTAGAACAAACAATACAGCCATTGCCTATAAATAAATGCATACCGTATATAACTGTTAATTAGCAAGTAATTTTTTTTAAAAAGCAACAGGAGCAAAATGACAGCTGTGAATAACTGAAATTACATGGCGGTTCCATGCAGTGAATGTTCTTTGAAGGACAGCATAAATAATGCAATGTTTGCTGAGCAGGTCCCATTAGTCAGAGAAGGGGCATTTGTGACAAGAGGGAACTTGAGCTATGGCTGGATTCCTAGGTCAGAAAGGTCAAGTATGTGTGTGGCTCAGAGTTAGATGCAGACCATTTGGATCTAACTGGAACATACTGCAACCTGTAGTCCTGTGATATACACCTCTGTATTAAAATTGGATGTCATTCCATTGCTCTTTTGTATATAAAAGTAAGTGCAGCCCGGGGGTTCATCCTGGCAAGTAGTCTGGTCCTCAGCAGGGCAAAGTCAGAGCATTCCCTGCTTACAGCTAGAGGGAGAAGCTGCCATCATCAGAAAAAACAAAGAGAGAGAGAGAGAGAGAGAGAGAGATGCACACATGCATAATCTCATTTGTGTATCCTGTGTGGATTAATTTTAAGGAAGTCTATAAAATCATTGCTTCTAGTATGAAATGCTCTGTTATAATCTTGTTGCACATGGATGTTAATATATTAATACACAGCAGTTACTTGCTTTTCAAATCCTGTAGTGTCATCCATAGTTCACATATTCTCTCCTGTTTGTTATGAAAAGAACTGATAATTTAGAATGTATAGAAACTCTCACTTTCTGCATATTGAGCTGTTTAAAAGTCATCACTCTCTCCAGGTCCTCATTTTTAACAGTATTTTTCTTGTAGTAATTTATTTGGTTGGATTTCACTTTGGAAAGATGAAAGGTTTTCTAATGATACTTAACCAGATGATTTTCTAAGATGAGTGGTAATGAAAGATTGATGAAATACAGAGATCTCCTGATGAAAGCTTAATCTGAGGATATGTCTGCTAGCTCACCTCAGGCAGAAGAGTCTTCTGGGACACTCCAATAATTCTCTCCATAAGCTACACTATTAACTTGACCTCTAGAGTTAATTTCTTTTTAATACAGTTCTGTGATAAGCAAAGGCTTCTGGATTTACTTGATCATTTTGCTGATTTAAACTGTGTAATTATTTTATATGTTGAAAAGTGATTTTTCTGGTCTTCAGTTCATCATGCCGTGACACTAATACTTTTTGGTGAAGTAATCTAACTTTAAGAAAGACTTTTGTACATTTTATAAAGTGGTTAACCAAAAACGTTCCTAAAGAAGGAGAGAGTGTGTGTGAGTACATATGTACTATGCTTTGACTCTGAGCTACTGTATTTGATTACATACACACATCGAAGTACTATAATTTTATGATAATTATGAAAGCAAAAAAGAAAGTTGTGTGTTTCATCTTGCCATATTTTCTGTTTCATCTGTGTGAAAGATGCACATGATTTTAATGTTGAAACCCATTTTTCTTATTCGTCTGTTAAATCTCCCTTTGTCCTGGCAGTATGATTGAGAAAAACAGTAGGAAATATTAAAAAATAAGAAAAACCTTAAATGCCACTTAAACATTTTGTTTTGTTTCAAGGTGGTTTTAGAAGAGCTCATTGTTGGGTGGTGAGATTGTGATACAGGAGGGAAGTCTGAATCATAGTAGTTCATTTAATTTCACTGCATGTACTGTATATACTGCAGTCAGTGGTTAAAAAGCAGTGAACCTTGACTTGTATTTTTCCTCACTTCAAAAAGTGTCCTGTTTCAGAGCTTTGATATCACGAATGTGAAAGTATAAGCCTCCTAGAGCTGTGAAATATGACTTCTCTCATTCGTGAGCAGCATGATTTTGTATTACACAGTACATATTCAGGATTGTCACTTTGTCACTCTTTACACTGCTGTCAATTTCCAGTTTAGTAGAATGGCAAAGGAGCAGCACATGGAGATTAGCAGGAGAAATAATTGGGCAAGTAGGAGAGTTTCCTACCTGGACCAAAATTCCCATTATCACACAGCTGCAGTCCTTCATTATCTGTGCTTTATGAACATAAATTTCCATCTGGTACAAAAGGCAGCAGCTCAGCTATTTAGTAACAGAGGTTGCCATTAACACATTTCCCCCAGTTCTCTTCTTTCTTTGCTGCTCCCCAGTGAAGATGGAGCCAAGTTCAGAGGCCTCTCTCCTGGTATTTAAAGCCCTCTATAGGATTGACCCTATCAACCTGAGAGGTCCCTCAGTGACCAAGACTTCATACGACAGCTATGTCTCATCTGAAGAATGCTACTGTCAGCCAATAGGGAGAAGTTGATGCATGATGGAGGCAGCACTTCCACAAGAGCTGTCCGTAGAACTGACTCCCACAAAAGATTAGACTAATCATAGGGCTCCCGGCACTCAGAACCAGTGGTGGATTAACACATGGGTTCATGGGGATGGGCCCAGGTCAATTTGGGCCCCTCACACACACAAAAAACACCCTTACAAATACTGTGGGAGCAGAATAAGGTAACTTTATTTGTAGCAATGGGAAGCAGGGCCTAATGGAGGGAGAGGGGTGGGATGAGAGTGGGGAAGGAGAAAAAGAATGAGTTTTTGGAAAGAAGGATGGAACAGAGAACTTCAAAAAAGGATGGATAGGTAGAGAATAGAGAATCTAGATGGGTTACAAGGTATTGGAGTGGTTGAAGAAATCGAGAAGTGGTTGTAGGGTTGTCACGATAAACTGCATACTTGGTTTTTTTAAATTTCAGTAACAAAATGGTTGTTCTGTACCAGTGACACAGTGGCTGTCCTGAAAAACTTAACAATCACCTTCAATCAAGTTATTTTCAGTATTTCTACAGTAAGTCGTAAGAAGTACTGCAAATACAGAGGTAACCATATCTCTTTTCTGCTTCTCCTGTGAGGCCTACAGTAAGTGATGGCAGTTGGGTTTTGTACAACTTCCATTAATTGCGGCTTACCTCTCTCTCCAGATAAACAAGAGCTAAGACTGAACAGCAAATCTACAAGAGCTGTGATGTACCCACACTTCTCTAGTTGATAGAGAAGGCAGCATTCTGCCTCCTTAGGCTTTAAATATGGTACTACAATTTTATGTAAGAAAACCTTAATGTATTCCGGCTGTTAAACTTCAAACACGCTTCATCATTGAAGTAGTATAGCCCATAGAATTAAGCAGCTATCCCACAGGTCCCTTGATGATAGCGTGAGCTCCTTGTCAAAATGGCTGCAATTCAGGTAAATAACATCTCACCTGTTTTTTGTTGAAATACAACCCTTTTACTTTCAGTTTTTGTATCTTATTATATAATAATCCAACATTTTTTACCTCCATATTGGATTCCTGTAACTAACTGCTTCTGGAGCTGAATGTGAAAATAATGCAAATGCTCCAGGTGGTACAAAATGTGGCTGCCTTCTTCCTCTATAGCTTTGGCTGCCAGGAGCACAGTCAAGCCCACACTGCATTCTCTCTACTGGGTCCCAGGCCATTTCCACTACCAGGAAGCCCTTAGTCTTAGTCTTAATCTTTGAAGAAATTAATGGATCAGGTCCTAGCTACAGTAGAGACTGCATCTCCATCTACAAACAGTTGTCCTCTCCAGTGAAGATCAGAGCTGAAAAAGAAGTGCATGCGAACCAGGGACAAAGCATTTTCAGTGGAGGGGGATATACTTATGGAATGAATTTTCGGTGTGCTTTAGACAAATCCAGTCTGACAACCTTTATAGAATACTGCAAAATTTTCCTATTTCATTAAGCTTTTGCACAATTATGACATTTACAGTATCTACCGCTCCCTTTTTTCCATCCTCTGTTCCTCTCTCCTGCCTCACCCCAAACAGAGATGATACATTGTTTACTAAAACCCCAAAAGAGTCACCTTGTATGAAGTCTACCAGGGACATCGGTACCACCAATCTGTTGTACGTGGAAGACATTCAGGCAGTTCTGAGATAGGCAGTGGTTAAAAAAAAAACCCTGACATGGAGAGTGAGATTATATAAATGTATAATTTATGGGGTAGGCCACTTAAAAGAGAGAGTAATATTTTAAGAAGCACCAAGCTAAGAAATTTGTAGGCACCCTAGTGTCTGAAGAGTCACATTATTAAAGACACATGATAACAGTGTTTGTACATGTGATAGCCAAAACAGATGGCTGTGTTACAGACTTTAACAAGTCAAACTTTTATAATAGATACCACATATATATCATAGTTATTGCTTGTTGTGAGCAAAGGCCTGCAGTGTATCAGGTATTGTTACATCCTTAACACTGGGAAATGCTACTTCCTAAGGCTGCCCATTCTGCTTCCATTCAAGTAATTTCTGAACAAGTAATCATTCTGAGTGGCCAACACAGCTGAGCCCTGCGTGGGACTATTCTTTAATCCCACTCCCACCTGCTCCAGTTGTTACGGCAGCGGGTCCTGTGGGACCCATGGGATCCGAGTCCCGCTGTAAGGCTCTATATTGGTCCTGCGCAGGACTCTACAACACAGCACCATGAAATAAAATCTTTTGCAATCTTCCCTGGAAAAGCAGCCAGTAAATATTCTGCCTCCTGAATTCTCTTTGCGGTTTCGTTTCCAGTCCTAAACTGTTGAATAGTGTTGCTGTTCAGCATGCAGCAGCTCTGGTGCATTTCAGTGTTCTATATATATATGCCATATATAGGGGAAGTGTTCTGTATATATGCCATGGTGGATAAAAATTGATGACGTTTTTTAAACGTTGGATTTATTTAAATTATAAGTTTTTTTTTTAAAAAAAAATAAACCTGTTTAAAATTAAATTTGAATTTAATACAAAAGATGTTAAGGCCTACATTTATTATAATCTCTCAAAGCATTTAAATACAAAATAAATATGCTGAATCCATGAGCCCCTATCAAAATCTTTGAGTTAAAGGTCGCTTTTCTACATAAAGAAAGAATCAGGAAAAACATCTAACTTTTGAGATCAAGCATTTTGAATATGGCACAATAGGTCATATATTGTATTAAGGGTTTGTTTTGTTTAATAAAAATAAATTGTATATGCTGTTTTGTATGTTTAATTAAATTCTAGTTACCCTCCGAATGCAGCTTGACACAAATCATGAGCAAAAAGTTTATTATCTTGTAAATAAGCATGATATCATTCACCATTTTCTAACGTACTAAAAATGTACAATTAAGAAGAATCTGAAAATCTTGTGCTATATAATGGCTTAAATAAATGTATATAGGTAAAGTGTACCCACCCTGATAGCAACATGATGTACCAAATCTAGCGTAAAGGCTCTATTTAGTTGTAAATCAACATGTTTTAATGATTATATCAACCAATGAGACTACCTTTCTTTAGAAAATAACTGAAGTACAAATAGAGAGGTTGAATGAAATCAATTATTTACATTGAGGCTTTCCACTTGGTGATTTAAAGCAATCCCCCATGATATACAAGAAGTGGAAGCTTGGTCAGATGACTAGGGAGGATTATAAAAAGACTGCTCGAACATGCAGGAATGAAATCAGGAAGGCCAAAGCACAATTGGAGTTGCAGCTGGCAAAGGACGTGAAAGGGAACAAGAAGGGTTTCTACAGGCATGTTGCCAACAAGAGGAAGATTAGGGAAAGTGTGGGCCCTAGAGAATGAAGGAGGCAACCTAGTGACAGAGGATGTGGAGAAAGCTGAGGTACTCAATGTCTTTTTTGCCTCTGTCTTCACAGACAAGATCAGCTCCCAGACTACTGTACTGGGTGGCACAGAATGGGAAGGAGGCGAACATCCCGCAGTGCTGAAGGAACAGGTCCAAGACTATTTAGAAGGATTGGACATACACAAGTCCATGGGGCCGGATGCAATGCACCCGAGGGTGCTGAGGGAATTGGCTGAGGTGATTTCAGAGCCATTGGCTATTATCTTTGAAAGCTCATGGCAACGGGGGGAGGTCCCTGAGGACTGGAAAAAAAGCAAATATAGTGTCCATCTTCAAAAAAGGGAGGAAAGAGGATCCAGGGAACTACAGACCAGTCAGCCTCACTTCAATCCCTGGAAAAATCATAGAGCAGGTCCTTAAGAAATCCATTTTAAGGCACTTGGAAGATAGGAAGGTGATCAGGAACAGTCAACACGGGAACAGTCAACCAAGGGAAAGTCATGCCTGACCAACCTGATTGCTTTCTATGAAGAGATGACTGGCTCTGTGGATGTAGGGAAGGCGGTGGATGTGATATACCTTGACTTTAGCAAAGCTTTTGATACTGTCTCTCACAGTATACTTATTAGCAAGTTAAAGAAGTATGGGTTGGATGAATGGACTATAAAATGGATAGAGAACTGGCTAGAGCATAGGGCTCAACGAGTAGTGATCAATGGCTCCATGTCTAGCTGGCAACTGGTCACAAGTGGAGTGCCCCAGGGGTCAGTCCTGGGGCCGGTTTTGTTCAATTATTCATTAATGATCTGGAGGATGGGGTAGATTGCACCCTCAGCAAGTTTGCGGATGACACTAAGCTGGGGGGAGTGGTAGATACCCTGGAAGGTAGGAATAGGATACAGAAGGACCTAAACAAACTGGAGGATTGGGCCAAAAGAAATCTAATGAGGTTCAACAAAGAAAAGTGCAGAGTCCTCCACTTAGGAAGGAAGAATCCCATGCACAGCTATAGACGGGGGACCAATGAGCTCGGCAGCAGTTCTGCAGAAAAGGACCTGGGGGTAACAGTGGATAAAAAGCTGGATATGAGTCAGCAGTGTGCCCTGGTTGTCAAGAAGGCTCATAGCATATTGGGCTGCATTAGGAGGAGCATTGCCAGCAGGATGCGGGAAGTGATTATTCCCCTCTATTTGGCATTGGTGAGGCCGCATTTAGAGTATTGTGTCCAGTTTTGGGCCCCCACTACAAAAAGGATGTAGACAAGTTGGAGAGAGTCCAGTGGAGGGCAACAAAAATGATTAGGGGGCTGGAGCACAGGACTTATGAGGAGAGGCTAAGGGAACTGGGCTTGATTAGTCTGCAAAAGAGAAGAATGAGGGGGGATTTGATAGCAGCCTTTAAGTACCTGAAAGGGGGTTCCAGGGAGGATGGAGCTAGGCTGTTCTCAATGGTAGTAGATGACAGAACAAGGAGCAATAGTCTCAAGTTGCAGTGCAGGAGGTCTAGGTTGGATATTAGGAAAAAGTTTTTCACTAGGAGAGTGGTGAAGCACTGGAATGGGTTACCTAGGGAGGTGGTGGAATCTCCATCTTTAGAGGTTTTTAAGCTGAGGCTTGACAAAGCCCTGGCTGGGATGATATAGCTGAGGTTAGTCCTGCTTTGAGCAGGGGGTTGGACTAGATGACCTCCTGAGGTCCCTTCCAACTCTAATATTCTATGATTCTATATATGCCCCAATTGTGCACATGCTTAAATTTATACCTGTGAGTAGCCCCATCAAAATCAATGGAATCAATCTCAGACCTAAGAGTTTGTAAAACACCTTAGATCCTTTAGGACAAAAAGTGCTATACAGTCTGAGTGAGATTCTCCCCGCACTTGCCTCCTGGACTGGGTCATAGCTACATTGGGCTGCAGTAGTGTAAAAGAGCAGAATGTGACCCTAAATGTATGAGGATGCTCCTATTATCAACTAAATCAGTTCAATTATTTAAATATCATATATGCCTCAGGATTCCTTTTCACAGCTGTTACCAGCTGATTATGATTCAAATATTTATGCATTTGTATGTAAATGATGGATAGTGCATGCTGTACTCTCTACTTCTGTATTTTTAAAAAATACTTACATTTTCTAACTTCAGACTACAATCCTGAGGATAATGTGTTGGCATGTTTCCCAGTGTCAGCTCTGCCAGGAAAAATGACCTTTGTTCCTTGGTGGTATTAATTTGCCCTCTGTCAGGGAGGTAAATCCACCACTGAAGTCTCTTTGAGTGCAGATACATGTACATATACTTAAACACTAATTTGAGCATACTAGTTTTAATTTCTCAGCATTAAAATTCAAATGTATTAAGAATTTAGTTAGTACAAAACCAAAAAACAGTAAAAAAAGAAAAAATTGATCGCAGTAAACTCAAGCAATTAATTTGTTCTGAGTTCACTCAATTAAAAAAAATTAATCGTGATTTAATTGCAGTTTTAAGTGCACTGTTAAACAATAGAATACCAATTTAAATGTATTATAAATATTGTGGATATTTCTATATTTTCAAATATATTGATTTCAATTACAAGACAGAATACAAAGTGCAGTGCTCACTGTATATTATTTTTATTACAAATATTTACACTGTAAAAAAGAAACAAAAGGAATAGTATTTTTCAATTCACTTCATACAAGTATTGTAGTGCAATCTTTTTATTGTGAAAGTGCCATTTACAAATGTAGATTGTTTTTTTGGTGTTACATAACAGCACTCAAATACAAAACAATGTAAATCTTTAGAGCCTATAAGTCCACTCAGTCCTACTTTTTGTTCACCTAATCGCTAAGACAAACAAGTTTGTTTACATTAACGGGAGATAATGCTGGCCGCTTCTTGTTTACAGTGTCACCTCTAAGTGAGAACAGGCATTCGCATGCTGTTGTAGCTGGCGTTGCAAGGTATTTACGGGCCAGATATGCTAAACATTCGTATGCCCCTTCATGCTTCAACCACCATTCCAAAGGACATGCTTCCATGCTGATGACAGGTTCTACTCCATAACCATCCAAAGCAGTACGGACTGACGCACATTCATTTTCATCTGAAAATGAATTTGCGTTCATTTGGTTTTGGTTTTATTTTTTGTTGGTTTGGGTTCTGTAGTTTCTGGAGTGTTGCTCTTTTAAGACTTCTGATAGCATGTTCCACACCTCGTACCTCTCAGGTATTGTTGGGTCAATATGGGAAAGTTGGGGGTCCATATTTTGGGTGGGGCCCTGAATTATTATAAAGATTGTTTTCTGCAATATATTTTAGGGACTGTTATTGGTTTGGGGTGAAAGTGGCCTAGGAAGGGTCTTGCAAGTCCAATAAAACCTATTTGTGAGAGGCAGGGTGGTTTTTTTGGGATGGGGGGGGAAATGGTTGGTTGCTTTTTTTAGCAAGAGGTATGTCACAGGATGGTTGGTCCCAGTAAATGAAGTAGGTCCAGCTCTTTTGTGCCAGAGCAGGTGCTCCCATTTAGCCAATTAAGAGGGTAGACCAGCACATGAGGCTGTAAAGATTAAGGGAGAGACCAAGAGAAAGGGAGACCCACTGAGTCAGAGCAGACTGGTTCAGTCAGGAAGGGCAGAGACCAGGGGATGGGTGGGGTCCCGGAAGGAAATGGTTCCTGGGAGAAGGCTGAGGGCAGGAGAATAAGAGGGTTTGCTGACTGACATTCATGAGCCAGAGAGGGCTGAAGACAGGGGAGCAGCAGAGGAGTTCACCTGCTGACATTTCTGGGTTCAGAGAGCTGGACCCTGGGAAAATGTGATGGGGGCCAGGGGTAGTGTGGAATGCCCCTGGCAAGGATGTTCCCAACACAGAAGCTGTGGGAATTCCTGCTGGGGAGGGCTGGGGTGGCTGTCCTGGTACAAGGACAGGAGAGGACTGATAGTCTGTGTATGATCAAAGGCACCAGTATGTGAGGCATCAAGGGACAAGATGTCTTGAATTTTAATAACTGCTTGCCCTGGGATGAATGTACCATACGTTTGGGATTTTTATTATGGATTATTGGACTATTGTTGTTGTCCTAAACCAGCCCTGAGGATGGGTAGTATTGAGACAAGAAAGCCTGAAGTTAAAATTATTGGGTCCCCTTAAAAGGGAAGTCCAGGTCAACGTGCTTGTCGTGTGGCAGCTTGCAGCTGGAGGGTGGGCCAAGCAGGGCTGCCCTATGATAGATACATCTTGTTAAAGTGGCCACTTCTGCCGTAGAACATTTGTTATTGATTCATAGGTAGTGTCTGGTACATTGATTAATGTTTTTCTAGAGGCATCTTGCTGTGGATAACTCTAGGAGCAGCATTCAGTATTTTTCTAAGGTCTTTTCTACATGAGTTGAAACCAGGCTAGTTCAATTTGCTAAGTGGTATAAAGTTTTGCCACACTACCCATCTTTCTCTTTTGATTGAGAAGTTTTTGTGTGTGCTTTTCTGCCTTGTCTAAAGAAGTTAATCAAATTCCTTCAAGCATGTCTATTAAAAACTCATCTGAGAAGCAAATAGGCAGTACCTGAAACTGTGAAGGAAATCATTTTTGTAGGGAAAATAATCGTTTTTGTCTTTTTTACTAGAAGAGTAAATAATTCCATCTCATTATCTCCTTTTACTCAACTTGCAATGGAAGAATAATTAGGCAAAGCAAAACAAAATTAGACAAAGCAAAATTCAAAATTGTTTATGCCCTCTCGTAGATCTTTATAAAATGTACAGATAGCTTCAAGGATTTTGTTTAAAAAAAACTGCTTTGCTTTTTGATGAGAGATCTCATGTGTTGATTTCTCTCTCTTTGCTGGAAGAGTTTGACAAGTCTTTGGAGGACATGAACAGTGACATGACAGCTCAATACTGAAACTTGAACGGCAAAAATCCCATGCTATTGCATTGAGCTAGCGCAAAGTATGTGTATGTGAGCAGGGGAATCACACCCTAGCTTTTCATGTAGACGTAGCCTTAGACTTCAAAAGTCTCTGTCGCTCCTCCCTGACAGTGAGACTGCTGCTCAGGTTTCAGTCTTATGCTCTGATACCACTCTCTCTGTTCATGTGTTCCAAAGATTTGCCAGGTCCTCCAACAAAAGGAGAAAGCCAGGAACTGATATTCTAATTGGAAAAATTCAAGCGGGGGCGGGGAAAATCAGTAGACAAAATTATTTTGCTCTCTAGAGCAGTGTTTCTCAACCTTTTAAGTGGCAAGTACCCCTAACTTCTGAAGATTTTAGTAAGTACCCCAACACTCAATATTCCACGGGATTTTATATTTACAGACTAATGTGAGCCATATGTTGGAAGAAGGGCTGAGTATATAAGGCCATGATATGACAGATGTCAGATCTAGTGTGGGTAGGATTGCCACCTTTATACCAGGGATGCGCAACTCAAGTATGTACCTGGGCTAGAGGTGATGTTGACTAAAACTTGGAGGCTTTGAGTGGCATGCCAATGCTGGGGAATATAAAGCGCCTCACCAAATTTTTTGCCATAGATTTGAGAGGAGGAAGGGGTGAGAGAGAGACAGGGAAGGAGAGAGAGAGAGAGAGAGAGGGTAACTGGTGAAATCTGGGGCTGTCATAGTTGTCAACTGCACTGCTCAGCTACAGCAGTGTAATTGACAAGTTTTCTGGGCACTGGGCTTTGAGCCGGAGAGGGGAGCTGCCACCTGGGCAAGTTGCAGGCAGCTGCCGCCTGGCTGCCAGTCCGGGAGGTGGGTGACTGCCACCCAATCTGAGCTGGGGCAGAGGAGGCTTCCGCACCAGCTGGGACCCAGGGATGTGGGCAGGTGGCTGCTGCCCATCTTCAAGTTCGGGCTCTGGTGGCTGTCCCTCGGCTCGGAGCCGGGTCACGGGTGGCTGCCACCCAGCTGCGAGCCCAGCTTGCAAGACTCAGGAGGTTGCCACCGGGCTCCCACATGGGAGCTGGGACCCTGCAGATAGCAGGGGGCTGCTGCCTGCTCCCCCAGAAGCCAGCGGCTGCCGCCTGCCTCCCAGCTAGGAGCTGTGTCCAGGCCGGAAGCGGGGTGCTGCTACCCACTTCCCCCAGAAGCGAGGTGCTGCTGCCTGCCTCCCAGTTCGGAGCTGGGACCTGGCAGGAAGTGGGTGGCTGCAGCCTGGCTTCCCAGGACTGTGGTGGCTGCCGCCTGCCTCCCAGCTGGGACCAAGTGGGAAGTGGGCTGCTGTCTTCCAGCTTCCCAAGAAGTTGGCAGCTGCCACCCACCTCCCCTTCACTCAGTTTTTGCCCACGTACCCCCTGCCTGTGTCTCACGTACCCCCAGAGGTAAGCGTACCACAGGTTGAGAAACTATGCTCTAGACTACCTTTGTGTTTAAAAGATAGCCATTGTTTCTTGATATCAGAACATCTTGATAATTTTAAAGTATTGTAGATTTCTTTAGAGTGGAAATGATGCTTTAATTCCATTAATGAGGTGCTGAGATACATATTGTGAAAGTGTTTTCTCTTAGATATAGAAAAAACCTGTAAGTCTGGGCCCACAGCTCAAATGTAGTATGATATTGTGTTGCAATATAATTTTTATAGAATAACTCCGTGTCCATCTACTAAAAAACTGAGTCCTTTGCAACATAAAGATGTAAAACACCACTTAACTAACATTCAAACAGATAAAACTACAGCATTCTTCCAGGTCCCCTGCCCACATAGTCTAGCTTCAATTTTTGTCAAAATATGTATGCTATTTAAAGATTTTACTGAACTCTGCACAAGTGCAGGAGGTTTGCCTTTATGGCCATATCTGTTGATGGTGCTACACTTTATTTTTATTTATTTATTTATTTATTGTTTTTTGTGTGAGCCAAAGAAAAGACTCCATTGCCAGGAGCAAAGTTGTGGGTGACATGATATTTTGAACTTCCTTTATGGAGTAAATCCTTTTGATTTGCAGCCGTTTATGAAATTTTTTAACCGTTGGATAGGAATATCCTACTGACCCATTTTTGGAAATGTGGTGCTATTCTGAGTTTTCTGATGTTCTGCTAAGTTGATTTACTGTATCTAGTCAAAAGGGGCCTCCTTATCCAGTAGTAACATAACTAGCAGGTCAGCTAGAACAGCCATTATTGTCTGGTGTGCAGACTCTTGCCCAGATTTTGTTGTGCCACGTATTTACTTTCTGATTGTCTGTCTGCCTAAGCCCCTAGCATAGAACACAGCAACCTGGAGGGACCATTGCCACACGCTAGCTGGGGATAGCTAGAGCAAAATGTTTTCACTTCACACCTCTGATATACCCTAATACACATTGCTTACCACAATTGAGAATACTGACTCTGTGCCAGCTGAGAGCTCCCCCAGTTCTTAAGCTTTCTCAGCTGGCCAGATTTGGCTGGTTTGGGCATCCTTGTGCTCCACAAAGAGGTTGGAATGCAGCAGAGAATATCACCCTCTACCTGCTGTGGACTTGTTTGTTACGGCTCACCTTAGCTATGACAGTCTACAAGGCTTGGGATCTGTATTTCAGCCAGGCTGTTAATGTCACAGTTTAATAAGGAGATAGAGTGGTCTGACTTGGTATGTTTCATCTTTGCTAGTTTAGTTCATGACAGTTAAGGATAGCAAGCACCATAGGAAGGAGTATGTAACAAAGTCATGGGCTGCAGACACTGAATGTTACCAACTTCAATGATTTTATTGTGAGTCTTAAGATATTGAGTATCTTAAAGTACCAGCTCCAAAAGGCAGGTGGCTGTGTGAAAATATTAGCTTTCATTTAAAAAAAAAAAAAGGCTAATTCTTCCTCAAGTGCTGGTCCTTATCTCTATTGCACTGTGGATACACGTGCTTTTCATATGTCCGAGACCGAAGAATTCTTGCAAGTAGTGTCCGTTGGTCTGTGCCTGCACTCTTGACCTTGCTCTCCTCATGCTCTGTATTGAGGATGCAAAGGGTGGTGTGGACCGACTGCTTCTCCAGGTCCTTCTTACCACGCATGGCCTGAATCATCATCTTCCAGAATCCAGAGCTTTTCCTTTTTGTCTTCAAGTCTGTAAATATTTCAGAGTTTTAAACAAGCTGTTTTAAACAAACTGAAGAAAAGCTCTATGTAAGTTCGAAAGCTTCTCTCTCACCAACAGAAGTTAGTCCAATAAAAGACATTATCTCCCGCACCTTCTCTCTAATATCCTGAAACCAACATGGCTACAACAACACTGCATGCAAAGTTTTAAACAGTTGTTTTACCTTAGTATAGTTAGTGTAAGTAGTTTTTATACTATATTTAGTAATATATGGAACCCCCTAGCCTCTCTGGTATGGGACTTAGATTATGCTCAGGACACCAGGCTTTAAAAACTGTCTTCTGTCCCTGCTCTTTCTCAGTCAGTGATGACCATCAGCACTGCCTCGAAGAAGCTCATGTCTCTGCTAAGTGCAGTATGTGTTGCTCCTATCCCATCTGGACTTGGCAGGCGCAAGAACTCTGGCTTAAGAAACACCTCCTGGAGAAAGTAATGAGGCCTGGACTCAGGCTGGGAGATCTCCCTGTATGTTGGCCAGGGTAATTGAGGAGCATGCCTCCTAGCATGAGGTCTGATGAAGTTGGAAGCAGCGAAGTCAAGGACTCTTTTTGTCAGGTCCCATCATGACTGCAGAAGACGCTCTCATAAACACAAAAGCTGATCCCCTTCTGAATCCACTCCAAAGAGAACGGATCCCTCCTTGACCCCATCTAAATTGGGTAAAACTTTGGCTCCAAAGTCTTCGACTGTTCTAAGCCTCAAGAGTGTGATAAAATGGATTACAGGAACAAGGTGATGTCACCATCTGTGGTACCATCCAGGTGGAACTTGATCCTTTTACCAATACCAGTGAAGAGCACCCTATGGGAACCTCATTTATGGGCATTACCACCACAACCCCATAAGGATCCACCAATCCAAGGCCTCCCCTCATCTATTCTGATGAATTGCGCAGAAAAGACCCCATGATGGAGAGAACAGAGATTTACATCACTCTGGAGGACATTTTTGTTCTGGATCTGCAATCTCCCTTGCTGTCGGGACCAATCCTCATTAGGGAAATTTTAACCCCATCAAGAGACATGAGCTCTTGGAGAAGAAGTCCATCCCCCATCTTATCTGCTAGACACAGCTTTCCACCAGCGGTACTGATGCACTGCCAGTTGACCTTCTCATCATCGGAGGAATCATGTATACCAGAGGAATGTCCAGGTGACGTCCACCGAGGGAGATTAGTCCAGACAGAAGATCACGATCTTCCTGCTCTCACCATCATCTCACCCACTCCATGAAATCCTCCTCAAAAGAAGTGGTATCCCATGCCTTCGGGACCCCCATGACCCACTTTTGACCTCTCATACTGGCCCTACTGGGGCCCATGGGATCTATACACACAACATCAAGTACAATCTCATAGGGAGTCATGCCACTCCTCCCTCCAAGAAAACAACCAGAACTTCCTCCTTAGCTCTTAGAAAAGGAAGAATACAAGCCAGATTCAGTAGTTCCACCAGTGCCAAAGGAATATTTTCCTCATTTCTCAAAGAAGCCATTGCCCCCAACTTCTCCATTTCCTCCCTTTGACTACAAGCAAATCAAAGAGCTGCTATGGAGGATAGTGTGGGAGAGGCAGTCCAGGACACACAATATGAGCTCCTGGACATTCTGTGACCCACAGATCAGATAGCATTTTCAGTGAACAAGTCCATATTGGATCTGGCAAGGGTCATATGGCAAATGCCATCAACATGCGCCCCTGTCCCCAGGAGGGCAGAAAAGTGTCACTTTGTCATGGCAAAGGGAGCTGAGTTTTAATTTACCCACCTAACTCCCTAGTTTTTCAGGCTGATGCAGAACAATCTAGGTAGCAACACCCAAGAACCACTGCAACCAAGCAGGAGGCCAAACAGCTAGACCTTCTGGGAAGGAAGGTGTTTGTCTACTAGCCTCCAACTTAGAATATCAAATGCTGTTAGCTAAATCTGATTTTTCTGAATTATTCACTTCAAGGGCAAACTACCACAGCAGGACAGGGTCTCAGTTTCAGGGTGTTATCAACTAAGATAAACTAATGGCCAGAATTTTGTTACAATCTGCAGTTGACATAGCAGATACTATGTTGAGATCAATGGTGATTGCCATCATGATGAGCTAGGAATAATGACTAGCCTCTTTGCGTTCCCTGGGGAAGTACAGAACACTGTAGAGAACTTGCCCTTTGATGAGACCAGTCTTTTCAATGAGTCTTTGGACACACTATAAGACTTTAGGCAACCCTTTGCTCCCTAAATATATATACACATCAGCTCTGAAAAGAAATACTAAAAGCAACCATACAAACCAAAGTCTGTACCACAACCATTTTACCACCAACGCCTTTATGAACCGCCCAGTACGTGACAGAAAACAAAACCCATGATATATTGCATCTCCCACATTAATCCATCCCCTCCTGGCCAAGAGGTACTTCTGACAAGATTTTTGGGGGTTGCAAACCAATTTGATGCCATCCTCATCTGATCCCTAAGTCTGGTTTGGTGGCCACTTTGAACTTTTCCCCCCCAACTGGAGGGCAATAACAATAGACAAGTGGGTGCTGAATATCATCCATTCTAGCTATACCATCAAGTTTCTGTCCCCACTTCCTCCAAAAACCCCTTTTCCATTCCTCTTCAGGACCACAAGATCATCCTTCAGGATTCCATTGCTTTGATGTGGAGCTGTAGTGTGGGTACTTCTTCAACATAAAGGAAAAGAAAGGGATTCTATTCAAAACATTTTCTCATCTCCAAAAAGAAAGGAGTCTGGAGATCTATTTTCCACTGCCAGTGACTGTGTTTTTATTCACAAATTGAAATTCCTCATGGTCACATATTATCCTCATAATGTTGGACAATACAACAACTGTATTCTACATAACTAAGCAGGGATAAGCAAGATCTGCCTCCCCCTTCTGGAACTGATGTATCAGGAACTATATCACCCTGTTGGCAGTGCACTTTCAAGGAACCCAGCATCCACATTCTGCGGGCACTTGACCATTAACCACAAGTGAACATTAAACAATTCAGTGGTGAACAACATCTTCACTCAGTGGGGGAACTGTACTTGGGATCTGTTCACCTTCCAGACAAACAGGAAATGCAACATTTACTGTGCCAAGAGAACTCAAGGCCTATCCTTAGAGGTGATTCTCTCCAATTCCTTTGGAAAGATGACCTGAACTATGCCTTTCCTACTATCCTGCTGTAACTCTGGGTTCTTTGGAAAATTCAGTAGGATGGATCACAAGTCATCCTCATCGTGTCCAAATGGCCTAGACAGTTTTGGTTCCCAAATCTCCCACAAATGTCATCAACATTCAGCCCGTTCTGGATCTCTCGATGCATGATGATGGCAAGGTCAGACATCCCAACTCAGATGCTTTTGATCTCCCAGCTTGGTATTTGGATGGGCATCAAACATAGAACATTCTTTCTCTAAAGCTGTGCAAGCTGTTCTTAATAATAGCAGAAAAGACTCCACCAGAAAATGTTATCTAGTCAAATGGAAACGTTTCTCTGTCTCAGCTCAGCATAACCATACATCCCCAGAGTTACCAGATACTCTTATTATCTTGGATTACCTCCTTATCCACAATGGACTTTCCATTAACTCCCTATGGGTTCACCTGGTGGCAATCAGTGTGTGTCACCCACCAACAGAAGGCTATTCAGTCTTTACTCACCAACTAATGTTTAGGTCCCTAAAAGGTTTAATCAGAATCTTTCCACCAGTAACAAAGTCTACCCCTTGCTCGTTTAGTACTTTCCACACTCACTAATTCGCCCTTCAAACCAATTAGCTACATGTTCAATGTCTTATCTGTCAGTGAAGGTAACTTTCCTCATTGCCATCACCTCAGCCTGAAGGGTTAGTGAATTGGGGATCCTAATGGCAGACACACTCCCACACATACATAATATTCCATAAAGACCAAGTTTTGCTACAACTGCACAGGAATTCATCCTCAGAGTAGTTTCAGAATTTCACATGAATCAATCTATTCACTTACCAGTGTTATTTCTGACGCCCCATGCTTGCAACGAAGAGAAAAGTCTTCATTCCCTTGCCATCAGAGAATGAAACCAATCAGAACTAGATTGTTTGTTGCCCTAGTGGAATGAGTCTGAGGAGAAGCTATTTTCTCCCAGAGAACCTCGAAGTGGATTTCTGATGTATCCTACTTTATCAGTTGGCACATCTGCCTCCCCCTCATGTAATAAGGGCTCATTCTACAAGAGCATGGGCAACCTTTGTGGCATCACTTCATATTTGCAAGCAGTAACTTGGAGTTACAGCCATGCATTCACGAGAAATTAATTATACCTTAGTCTAAGGCTCTTCTCCTAATTCATGCTTTGGGATAACGGTTCTCCAAACAGTCATACCACTTGCATCCTCAAACTCTACTCCCCTTAGAGTACTGCTTGTCAGTCACACACAGTGGAATACACCTAGAGACCAGCACTAGAAGAAGAAAGGGAAGTTGCTTACCCTTTGTAACTAATCAATGCTACTTTCAAGAATTCTACATTTGCGGGCACATGGAACATGTGTGCCCACTGTGGAATATAGATAGGGACCACACATCTCAAAGAACTCTAGTTAAAAAGGATAAATAACTTCCCTTTTCTAGCCCTTTTCTAGTGGAAAGCCTTAAAGAGTGAACCAAGTGCATCGTAAAGTCTCAGAAGCCAGAGGCAAATTAAAAAGAACCCAAAATGTATTACTTTTTTTAAAACGTGTTTTTTAAGCCAGTTTTATGATTTTGGGGGCCAAATTCATGATTTTTGAATGTTGAGGATTGGCAATACTGCAGACAACAGGCATAATTTTAATTACTAAGCAAATCACATGCACAGACTTGGTTAGCTGGGACCAAAACTCTGGCTTTTCAGTTTTAAAAGCTTCCTCTGTCACTGAAGCTGCAGGAGATTTCCCTTAGCTGACAGAGAGGTATGACCCTTATCCTTTCTGTGGGCCAGCAACTAGAATGCACAAACAGAGACTACAGCAGGGGGGAATCAAGAAAGCAGGCCTGACTTTAGATCATTATTTCTTTGACCCTTGGCTAGCCACATGCTAATATTCATCCATAACTGGATCTTTGCTGGAGAGTAAGGAATTAAAAGCTTGCGAAATTATCTGTACTACATACCAATCTACATGGGATTAGAAATTAATCTCAAATCATTTTAGGTATTGGCACTCTTTTTCCCCCATCAAATCCCATAGTTTGTATCTTTGGCACTACAAAGCCTGAATGAGTCAACAGTATGGAAATCCTTTTGATAAGATTGTGTCAGTTCCCTGAGTAATGCTTACGGTAGGGTAGTCTAATCAAACAAAATGAAACTGGTTTGTAGCTGTTGAGCATACAAAAAGTAATTTTAAGGAAGAGTTATTATCCATCTTAAATGTGAGCTAGAATGAAATAAAATTAATTTTCTAAGCTATTTAAGAGCATGACAAATGTGATGACTTAATTTTCATTTAGGTTATCTTGGGGGATTTATTTTTAATTTGAGACTAAGTTTGAGCTAGCCCTCTGAACTTGATCTTAGAAGGAATCAATTTATTTGTTTTGAATAGGTGGAGTAGTTTCTCTCTTCCTGCACGTGTTTAAAATATGTAAAGTTTTAAGACTGGATTTTAAATTCTGCACTTTGAATAAAAGTGAGGTGTTTGTTTAAAAAAAAACAAAACACAATTATGGATACTCTTTGATTTGCAACAAAATTGTGGGAAGTATTCGTGAGCAGTCAGATTTCACATGATGAGATAATCATTTAGAGCAGAGGTTCTTAGCTAAGCCTGGTCTACATTTACCTGAAAATTCGGTGACAGTCGACGGGAGTTACTGACCGCTGTGCTTCTCTTCTGCGTGCCATCTTCACTGTACTGCGCCACTTGAGGAGGTGGATTACCAGCGTCGACTTCATGATTGATTGAGTGAGTCTACACTGACTGCTCAATCGATCCAGAAAGACTTTGCCGTCAGTAAGACATACCCTGAGGGTCATCATGGCCTCGGTGTTGTAAACAGGTGGGGAGGGGACACAAAACCATCCTGATGTCATTTATTAAATGGGAGGGAAATACAAGCTGCATGAGAAGGGGGTTGGTTGCTGAAAAGGAAACAATATTATACCAACAGTAGAAGAGCAGCAGAGAGGGAAACCCTCAGTAGTATCAAATTATTTTTGCCTTCACATGCAGCTTCAGCAAGTTACTTTGAAGGCCAATTGGAATTCGGTAACAAGTGCAGTATGTGATCTTATAGAATTAACAAATCCATTCAATTGCAGTTCTGCTTTGAAAATGTCTAAAAATGACATCTCATTTCTCAGTAGATTGGCTTTCTGTGTGCATCAATACTTTCAACAGTCATATCTGCTTACTTTGCTGGCAAATTTATTTTAGTGACTTACTCCTGGTAACTCTACAGATCCAATACACCTAAGAAAAAGGAAGCTAGATCTGTTTCATCTTGTGCATCAGTAACAGAATTATTTATTAAGTTCCAACCTGTTACTCCTTTGAAAATCTGTTGAATGTAAAGGGAATGCACAGGTGTCATTGAGACTTAACTTGGTCTGCCAAATTTGATAGTGATGTTTATGAAGAAAAGACTCTATCTAGACTCTCAGAGCCTGACTGAGATTGCATGGCTGACAGTTACATAAAATATCTTTTTACTTTATCCGAGCAAATTTGATAGGGAGCTCACTGAAAGACAATAAACCTGGTGCCCCAGAGTGCCATTTTTACAGTCACTTTAGAGCAAAGACACACTTTACATTAGATGTACAGTACTGTGCATTCATTCATATTTTGGAGAATCAAATTATTTGGAGTATATATTTTTGCATCTCAGGGATTCATTTCACTGCTAGCATAAGCAGGTGTAATATCATTGAAGTAAATGCAGTTGTGCCTAATTCTGCATACTATGATTTGGCTTTTTCACTGCCTTTTAAAAAGAGAGATCATGGCAAAAGATTTAATTTTCTATGTTGCAACCTGTTTAAATTGTTTTGGTTAATGCACAACAACAAACAAGAAAGAAAAACCTTTACATGTTTTAAACTTTCCAAAAATATTTCTTCTATTCCAGTAGGTTAGAGTTAATTGTGCTTACAGGACAGAAAAATAATCTACAATAATACATTTGTAAAAAGGTGAAGTGGAAAGATTTTTTTTCACAGCCCAAAACGTACTGAACACAAAAATGGTTAAAATCAGTGATAACAGTGAGAAAAAGACACACCCCTGGCTGAGCCATGCAGTTCAGGAGACAGCACCCACTCATTCTCCAATCAGCATAGCTGTGCACGGTGAGTGAAGAGAGAATGAGGGCGTCCTGATGAGGAGACTGGGAGCTGACATGATTTGGTTCAACTTGATACAAAATGAATGAGCTACCATTCTCAGGAGTATTCAGCACAAGTCGTTGAAGTGCAAGTACATGGCTGGATCCAAGAGCAGTTTGCATCATCTGTACATCTAAAGGGGAACAGGACCAGGCAGGGTATTGAGTTGGGTGGTTGTATCTGACGTGCTTGGCATTAAAATCCTGTTCGCTGCAATAAAAAAGGTAAGAAACTTAAAACAAAAACCAAAAAAAAAAATACTCCTCCTCCTTCCAACACACTCACCCCAATTGAAATGTAGTAGCCTTTGTCTCTAACTATGTTTTCAGAGCTGTGGTCCATTAGTTTAAAGATCCTGTGCAGCTGCCTGCAAGGCAAATGACAGCTTTTAGTGTGACAAAGGCAAGTCAGATTTCTCTTCTCAAGAGCTAACACTTAACAACCTTCAGAAAGGCATTGTGGAAGAGAGATGGGAATGTATGGTATGCTGTAAGTATTTGTTGCTTCTCTCCTCTCTGTCCCCTTCCTCTTCAGATATTGCTCATTTGAGCGGTAAACTGATTAACATAGTTTGAGATGCTTGATAGATTCGTTGGGTCAGTGTTCAGTTCAGATTTTCTGTTCCGAAGTTGGCTGCAATTGCTGGCTTCGTAGTGAGCTGCCTAAATGTGTGTGTGTGTAATTCTAGGCATAATTTGTTTTTATTGCCAGTGCTGTGTTAATAGACAAAAAAGATGCAATAACAGTAAATTGCAGAAAGCTCATTTGTGAAAGATGACATAAATCTGTGTGTGTTACTGCATATATATAATGCCTGTATAATTTTCTTGATAACTCATAGCTAACCATTATCTTGTTTTTCAGTAGATTTTTGACAATGGAGATTATTCATTTGTAATTCATGAGTCTTTGATTTTGAAATTTTATAGAGCTTCATAAAGAGTGAACACTACATAAAGATGGAAGAACCATAACCCCATCAAAACCTTAGTAGAAATTAATATACAGTATATGTGATACAGTTTATGGATCTTTTGACAGAAGTAGAAACTTAATGATTTAAATATTACATATTAGCTTGGGTGCTCAGGGAGGAATCCGTTTTCTCAAGCCTATCTGTATTCCTGAAGAATTTGTAACAGGGTGAATTTCATTGATTTGTTAATTGCTTATATAGCTCTGAATTCTCATTATAACATTGGGTTGGGGGAGGGGAAAGGCAAACACATTAATCCACCTTCCCCACACACACACACCCCTCACTCTTTAATTGGGTTTGTAACATGAGTTGCAGAACCTCTGCTTTCCTGTTATCTGTGCTAATTTTTGTTTTCTTAAGTGTAAGGGGTATTAAGCATTTCTGAACCTTGATTTAGTGTAGTGAAACATGCAAAGAGGCTTCACTCTTAATTATGACTTTAATTACATTTTTTGTAACTCTTACTTCGTGGTTAACATAATTTTAATAACTTTGGGTGAGAGGAATACTGTTTATCCCAAAAGCATTTCTTAAGAGAAGAACTAGTTTTATATTGTTTATTTGCTAAAATGGTAGCTTTATTTCTGTAACTTTGATCTTTCTAATAATAATATTGGTTTGGTATATTTGAAAAATACAAATTAGTTTTAAAGCCTATATGGCAGCTATGAATAAAAAATGATATTAAAAAATAAACAAAAATAACCACATCTATAAATTTTTTAAATATTTCTCAGTTGTATTATTAATTAGAAGGACCAAACTGCAGTTGAAACTGTGTGAATTAATATTTAGGCAATTAAGTATGTATTGATAGATTATAAACATCTTTGGAACTGTTACAGTATGTTGTGTAAACCTATTCAGCATAGTTTTTCAGTCCATCATATGGAGCTGTTATGTTTTAAGATAATGAAATAAAAACCACACGTGGTAGTGGACAACATTCTGATCTCATTGACACCAGTGTAATTCCAGAGTAATTGCATTATTTTAAGGGATTTACACGGCTTTAATCCAAATTTAGTACACCAGTGTCACAGGGTGCAGAATTCACTCCATTGTGTTTTGAGAGTCCTCTTGAAAAACCTTATTATTTGGCTGAAAGTGGTCCATGTCAAATTTAAACAAATCAATTTAAATCAGGAAATAAAAATCCATGAGGTATATTGTTTCATTTCTCCATTATGGGACGTAATTAACAAAGAGGTCTTTGAAATTATTTTTTATACCTGAGGAAGAAACCAATACTAGTAAATTTCGGTTGTGTTCTGTGGCACGGAGGTTTTGTCTGATTAATGCCTATAAAAATTTCTAAAATAGCTGTGCTGGAAGTAAATGTGCTTATAGTTGAATCTCATAATCTTTCAAAAAACAATTTAGTCATCTAAAATGGCGTTCTGCTGAGTTGGAGAAAGGTTGTCTGCTATATCTTGTTCATTCTTTGCTGCCGAGACCCATTTATTCCCCCTAACAAGCCAGACTTTTTATGGTCTGTTCATGTTTAATTAAAGTTTTTTAGGAGACAGGAAACGATGCTATTCTACTAGATGATGAATTCTGGTTGTACTAGGTGACCTCTAGTTTAGGTTAGTCCGATGAGGGCACCTTAGATGTCAGATGGTATGTTGCTGGGGGCTAGTAGTACACTGACTGCTTCTTTTGAGGTCCTGCATTCAAGTTCTATAATTTAGATCTGTAGTTGAGGGAACCTCCAAAGAGATGCTGGAGTAATCTTATACTGTTGTTCTGTAATTATTAACCTAGGGGACTTTTGGTTTATGGAGGCCCAGCAGAGGAGCAGTTATCAAGTATCAATATGATATTTAGCACCCAAACTACCATGGTGACTTTGCTGCCTTGGTGTCTGTAGTGTTAAGTATAGGATTCATTCATTGTTCCAGTTTGGTTTTTTAAGAGGCTTCATACAACGTGTGTCAAACAGTTTGAGATATTTATTTTACTTTAAAAACAGAATTTGATTAGTTTACAGGGTTTCTGTGTAGGATATGATTAATAATATAGGGCCAGATCAAGACATTAATTTTTAAGCAGAAATTCCCATTGCTTCTGATGAGAATTTTTGCTTAAAAATTAATGGCACAATCTGGCCCATAGTCAACAGGGGATTTATACAGCAAAAGCTACAGTCATATATTTACTTGATTTTAAAATTGTTGGTGGGGAGGGCTTTGAGATACAAGGCCAGATGCTCAGCTGTTGTAAATCAGTTTTGTTCCATGGACCACAGTGGGAAGAATAAGGTCAAAGTCTGTGGAAAATAAGGTTTAGAAAACTGCCTCACTTTACCCTTACCCACACATAACAGAACAAATCATCAAAACACTAAAAACCCTATTTTCTTTTATATACAATATATATATATATATATATATATATATATATATATATATATATATATATATATAGAGAGAGAGAGAGAGAGAGAGAGAGAGAGATATATATAGGGGAGGGGGAGGGGAGGGTCTTTAACCAGATAGCTTTGGGCATTGACTTCCTCAGTGTATGTGGCCGAAATATACATTGGCCTTTTTCACTACCATATCACACTGCAAATGCAAACTCATGCCTAATATCCCCTCTATTTTAGAATTGACAACTTTCCATTTTCGCCCTGCCACTATGTATCTGTGTTTCAGATTATTCCTGCTCAGACCCTTTAGGGCCCAGTCCCATCTCCATGTCCTGCAGTTGTTCCTGGTCCTGCTGCTCTACTAGTCTTTGGGCTGAGTTGCTCCTCACCCCTGAGTTTAAAGGCTAAGGAAGCAGAGCAAGATCCTGCTACGGTTTTGAAGGAGAGCTCACAGGCCTCTCTATACATTCCAGGAATTGCGGGGCAGCAAGGTTACTTCTCAATCTCCTTGAAGACAGAAGGTTGAGGAGGGGAGGGGAATGGAGGCAGTCAGCCACAGTCTAGATGGGGTACATATCACTGGGCCCCGCTCCCCAGAAGACTCCCCAGAAGTTAAAAGGGGGGAAAGATTGAGAAAGAAGAGGGTATAGTGAGCTGTAAATGTTGTCTGAACTCACTCATTGCTAGAAATTACCAAGTGCTATGGCTTTTTAATTTATTACATGTGATAAAAGATAGTTTTCTTTTTTGAATGTCATTGTGTGAGAACATCAAAGAGGTTATAATGAGCCTTTGTAAAGCATTATGGCTTGGATAAAGGCTAGGGCAAGAAGACTGAAGTTTGATTCCTAAATTTTTATTTGATCAAAGATGTTTCTGTACACAGTAGTGTCAGGTTTTTGCAGTATAGTTAATACTATGGAGCATCACAGTCTCACATTTTTCCATGGATTGTCTACTATATGTAAAGAATAGATGGTTGAGGGGATAGTGAAAATGTAAGAATAAATATAGAACCCAAGACATTTAAAGGGTTAGCTAACATAATTAGGGCCATGATCTGCCATTGATCTACAGGTGTTCTGCACAAAAGACAATGAGAAGGTATGGTCTTATTTTTTTTATTCAATCTTGTATGATTTACCAAAGAAGTCTGAATAATTAAATAGCATGAGACAGAAAAAACACTTTTCCCTCTCAGACACTATGCAGGAAGCTATTGGCTTCTCCTGATATTGCTGTAAAAGTCGTGGGTAAAGATGTTTATATTCCATATATGTATTATTTTAAAAGCAAATGTGTATCTAAATGGACATGCAAGCTGCAATAAAAGGTGTTGTCAACAGCTGACAATTACCCCTTTGTTGTAAAGCAGGAGAACAAAAAACACTTAGGTGAGCTGGGGGTTGGTTAGCTTTTTAAGTATGCTATTACTATATTCACCTTTTCTAACTGTGCTTAGTCATCTAATTGTACATCCAAAAGTACTGACGCATTACGTGTGGGGTCATGATTTATTTAAAAAAACGAATTATTGAGAAACATCCAGTGGGGGGCGGGGGGGGGGGGGGAATTGTGGTGAGGAGGAAGGGAGAGGGACAATCATTTTGAAAAATCTCTGTATATGAAAAATTCATAGTATTTTAAGTAGTTCTAGTAGTTTTTCCCTTATCTCTTTTCAGTTTATTAGAGGTGCAATCATTTGAGACACTGTGTAGATTTGATAAATATCCTTAATATCTGGAGGAGCCAAAAGGGAATTTAGAGCAAAAATAAATTACTTAATATTTTAACCACTTTCTTTCATACTAGCTTAGTGGTATTGATAGCACACTCTCTATAGCCTGATCCTGCAATCTCTTTGCAGAAAAAACTCCCATTACTTTGTGTATAATGTCTATAGGCTCAGGCACTTAAAACTCAACAATAAGTAATATGGAATACAGTATTCATGTCACTTGTTTTTAAATTGTCCTTCCCCTCTCACTAATGATTTTCCTCACAGTCCTGTCTCCTCCCCCATTTATTTCTCCATCTTGCTCTCAAGTCCTCTCATTGATGCCTTTGCCTCCCCAAACAATATTAGAATCTGTCTTTTGCCATGAAGTAAGTTCCTTTACCCTCCAATTACTGATCTCCATAGCTAAATACGCTTAGGCTTGATCTGTAAGTTGGATATTTTAGTTATGATCAGGAGTAGTTTTATGTCAGTCCCTTTTATAAGAAGTGAGGTAAAAAATCAAGGAAAAAAACCCCTCAGTGCCGCTCAGTCACTATTCTGCTCCTGCTCATGTTCCCTGGAGTACTTCTCCTGGAAGAAGGTTCTATATCAACACTATCATCAGTCTTCCTTCACCCCTCCTCTCTCATCTTTTCTCCCTTCCTCTGACCCAATCTGAGTTCCTCTCCTGGAGCTCCACAAGGTCAGGAGTCCATAGATTTTACAACTGAGGTGGAGTCAGTCTCAGTGATACTATCCTTTGCAGATTTTGATTTGATGAAATCCAATCGGGAGGTAATGCTGTTTGAAAACTGCTGCTCTGGGGGTTACGACCAATGACATCCCTGCTTCTCCAGAGGGAAAGCAGCAACTCAGAGACTTTTTCTCTGAACAGGGTCCTTTCCCTAGAGATCCACAGGTTTGGAAGTCTGCAGCTTCTTCCTCCTCATTGGGTCCCTTAATCCCTTCCCACAAGGGAATGATGTCAGAAATTTTGCATCCTGGTCCTTGCAGTGTTTCTTGGATCTCTTCTCACCCTCCCAGGGGTATGTTTGTGGGAAGATATGGTTTGCTCCTTTTAAAAATCAGTCCTCTCTGCATGGAATGCAGTATACTCCCATTTATCCGAAACCCTCCTACCCGAGCCTCAACATTATCCTAGCCCTTTCTTTGTCCCCCACTTATCTTACGCTGGCAGACAAGGAAGGGATTCGGAGATTTGGATAATAGAGCAGAGATCCCTGCTGTGGCAATTGGCATGGCGGCTCAGGGAACCCTCTGCAGCCCAGCTGTTGGAGGAATGAGTGAGCAAAGCAAAGACCCCTGGCCAGGCCTGCAAAAAGGAGGATGAGATCCTGGCTGAGGGGGAGCCCATCCCGCTGCTGAATGATTCCTGCCCTCTTGATTAGCCAGACTCCTGATTACCTGAATAAAATCCGTGTCCCCCGTGCTATTCAGATAACTCGGAATATATGGTTCATAGAACACTACATTCAAGGTTCTTTGCAGCTGCTCTTACAGCATCATAACTAAAGCTCAGCTGGTCAGTTCATTTTAAACATCTGCTTTCAGGCACTTACAACCTTCTGTAGACTTTGCCATTTGAACTGAAACTTACCACATTTGCGTTTAGCTTTGAGGAGAATTTCTCTGAAAAGTTTAAAGAGAATTCATTTAGCCATATTTGAGCTATCCAAGTGTGAAAGAAATACATAGGTAGATACAGCCTTTTGTGTGTGAATTAATTCATAGGTTTCAAGACATGCTCAATCTCTGCACAGACTCATAGGATTAATTTGAAAACTATAATAAGAAATTCTAGTGATTAAAAATGAGACTTAGACCCCCTTGATTTGTTTGTACTTTAGCATTTTAGAGAGTTCCATGGTGGGAATTCCACTCATTTATTGTTGGCTGAAAGAAATTAAACAACCTATTAAAGTATTTTTATCATCTTTTGCTGATTTTCCTTGTACCTTTTTTCTTTCCCATCTTTGCTTTCTGCTTTGGTGGTATTTGGTGAAATTGCATGTTGCATAATGGTAGAAGAATTAACAGAATAAGTTTCAAGGATTTACATACCAGGAGGTCAGAAATTTTGCTGTTACCAACATGCAACTTTCCTCTGTTTTTTTCCTGTGTGTTGTTTAAAATGGAAAATGTTAATCTAAATTTTGGGTCTGAGAGAGAACCTAAGTGTACCTTTCAAATTAAATTAAAGTTAGGGGTAATTCACAGAAAATTCAGAATCATAGGCATTTTTACCTTTCATATTTTTAATTAGAAACATATTGGGTTATATTTTAGATAAAATATGCATTCTTCTTCTTCTCTAATAGATAAAACCTGAGAGAAATTAGATTTTTTTTCTTTCAAATTTTGAAATTTTGCATCACTGAACTATTACCATGATCATTGCAGATAGTTGGAAGTCTTTTGATACTAGAAACATTGGGAGCTAATTTAAATCTGAGTTGTTAAAAGGATTGTGATGAGCATAGAGAGGTTCCTGTTATGTCTGTAAAGCCAGTGGGAAACACTCAATAAATTACAGCATCGTGTAGATAGGGAAGAGAAACGGGCAGAATCATTGGTGATTGGAGAGAGAGATAAGGCTAGTGGGTGGAATACACTGCTGCTGGATATTAGAGAGGTCACTCCTGGATCACACCAAGATGCTCCTGGAACTGCAGGGAAAGCAAAGGAGAACCATGCCCTTTATCTCTTCCCCATAATGATGGGGCTGATTCACACACTTCAGTTTTAAAATTACAGGGTGCAGCTCAGGGAACATATTTTCCATTTATAATGAAATACAGATTTTCTTCTCAACTTAATTGCCCTCAATGGCTATAATTTAGTACCCCAAGGGCCAAGTAACTCCCAGTGCCACAGGTTGGATGCTGCAGTCTATTGATATAGAAGGAAATAACACTGAATCTGATGATTCGGGAAATGAAACATTTTTCAATGACATCAGAATACAGCCACAAGGATAATTTAAATCTCTGTATCAAGCTTTGTAGCAGCACTTCAACATCTGCTTCATTCAAGAGCAGTCTGTTAATCATCAACATTTTTTAAAAAGGGCAAATATTAATCTATGAATATGCTTTAAAAGCAACTGAAAGACAAAGACTGGAATTTAATAAGTTGAAACCTTCTTTTTATAGTGACAGTTTTGCCCTCCATGTAGCACACAAAGAACAATTTAAAGAATGAAGCCTGGATATGTTCCTCCAGACTGATTTAAATTTCTAGGTGCACAAGTGCTGCCAGTGAAGAAACAGAAAAAAAATATTAGAAGATATGAAAAATGACTTGGTAATGGCTACAAGTTTCTACATGGGGAAAAAATGCATTTGTGCTTAATGCTAATAATTTTACATGTGAAAAGAAAATTGCAAACAATTGTGTTCCACTTGCTGAATAGCCCATCCAGCAAGTCAGGAAGGTTTGACAAGAAGGTCTTTTTGCCACTTTCTCAGATAGTAAAAATGAAATGAAGATGCAAACTTCCAGGGTGCATTCATCCTAAGTTTCTGTTGTATGGCATACTACTCAAACCTCATTGAGAAAGTAGTAAGACGTAACACAATACTAAAGCACATTGTGGAAATTCACATGTCCTTCCACAGCTACCTTTATCATCATAGTTGGTTAATTAAAAAGGATGATTGATTTCCCCCTGCTTCACATTGACACTTGGTGAAACTATCAGGAAGATTGTTTCTACATTTTGCATTCATCTTCCCCGGTGCCACATACAAAGATAATATAACTTCCCTACTCATACCTGATATTATTCTGTTTACATATCTAAGGATTGTATTAGCATTTTGGGCCACAGCGTTGCACTAGAAACTTATGTTCATCTGATTATCTACCATGACCTCCTAGTCTTTTTCAGAGTCTCTGCTTCTCGGGATAGCGTCCCCCATTCTGTGAGCATGGCCTACATTTGGCCATATATCTAATGAGTACACTACAGTATTGCCTCAGATAACGCTGAAGAAAAAGAGAGACACCAGTTTAGTGGGAAAGTGACAAATTGGCATCTATATAGTAAACATCTATAAATATGCATGTATGCAAATATCTGAATTGTACACTTGCATTGAGTATCTGTGTGAGTTAAGCATATGCAAACGTATCCTAAAACCTGGCCTAAAATGTATATGTAGGCCCCTCTAAAAATCCTAAATTCATTTTCGTTTCTCTTCTTTCTTACCCAGCCCTTGCTATTTGAAACAGGTTTTCCTCTTTATCTGTAGAAGTGCCCCTTATTTTCCAGTAGGATAGAACCTGAAATTATGCTGAGCCCTACGTTCATTCCATTCTAGCAGTTGTGCATTGTGCATGAACCTCACTCAAATGCTCCATGGAGATCAGCCTCCCTTCCTTGAATGGGGGTGAGGATGAGAGGGAATCTACTCTTTCGGCAGGAGAGTGGGATCAGGATTGTCTAACACTGGGAACCTGCTTGCAGTGAACTGTTGGACAACAGGGTGAGCAAATGTAATCAATAGTTGATTGTCCTTTAGGCCCCACATCTTTGACAACTTTGTAGTCAAAGAACACAGATGAGAGCTTCTAATCCTACTGACATCGTTCATTACACCCATAGAAACAATGCACATTGTATAAAGCGTCATCCTATTTAAACAAGAAAAAATTCCCCGGGCTGTATC
Organism: Emydura macquarii macquarii; assembly: GCF_026122565.2. Lineage (NCBI taxonomy): Eukaryota > Metazoa > Chordata > Testudines > Chelidae > Emydura > Emydura macquarii. The sequence continues at coordinate 6,175,437 of NW_027133265.1, forward strand.
TAACCTAATTTCTAAATGAAGTCAACCTACTGCTAACTGTCTTGGGCAATGACTGATGTTTTTCTCACACAGCAGTCATTTGGCTCAGAGGAATGGTGCTCCCCTGTATAGAAGTGTGTACTTATCCACAAATTCCCAGTCCATCTCTTTTCTCTTCCGGTCATGGAAAGACCCTAGAAGCAAACAATCCTGGCATAGTGGAGGAGGACCATGCCCATGTTTCCTCAGGGCATCCCCAGTGACCAAGAGTTAGGGTAGTGAACAAAGTCTGAGTAGAAAAGTTATGAAGACAAGACTCCAGGGACGTTTGCCCATGTATGTGAGTTTCATTAGCCACAGATGGGAGACAGCCTGGGCTGCAGGACTCTGTAATGGTAGGGAAATAATTTTAGGGGGTAATTGAAGAGAAGGTTTTTAACATGTTGGCAGACCAAGGTAAACGATAGGCTCCCCCATAGTCTTTACATCAACCTGCAAACACGTGAAAACTACAAACTGCCTTGTCTTCACTAGGCTTGTACCCCATGTTAGTTACTACATTAGCTAACATGAGTTAAGAGCACACCTTTTTCCTAGTGAAGACCTACTATCCGAGATAGTTCCGGTAGCCAGCATTCACCAGCTCCCTGCCACTCCAGGGCAGGTCTGGAAGAGGCACTGGAGCACAACAGCAATGACTGCTGTTCTGAATAGCCTGGGACTTGATAGCAGCACTTCCAAGTGCCCGCAGTACTATCAGCAGTGGCAGCTCTTTAGGTGGCTCCTGGAAAATCTAGTGCGTGGTGAAGGATGAGAGGCAACTATCAGTGAGGGAGTGAGCTAGCCACATTTTGTCTGCTGCTCCCTGCCCTCTTTCTCTCCCCTTCTCCCTAATCCCTCACCTTTTGAGAGCTATTGGGCTGCAGTTGAGGAATAAAAAGTAGCTTGGGGTTAAATCACATGTTTGTTTAGTATTTGATAAAACAGCTTTGAAGCTTAAATCTATGCTGATTTTCACCAATTGACTTCTACAAGGTTGCACAAGGGCAAGTCAGGGCAGAACTCAGCCCTGGATGTCTTCGAGGGCATAATTTTCAACAGAGCCCGAGTGACTTAGGAACACTAATTGACTTTCAATGCTACTTGGGCTCTGTTGTAAATCCCACAGACATAGATGACTTAATTTGATTTCATTTTAAAAGGACACTCTCTGTCCAGATGGTAAAAATGAAAGCAGACTTACAAGCTTTTGGTTTGGGCAATCAAGGGTTTAATAGTAACACTGTGTAAGGGATGTTTCTGAAACGTATCCTTGTTTGTTGTTGTCTGTTTAAATAGCTGCTCCTTTTGGAAACACATACTGCTTCCCATATATGTGTGTGATTATTTTAAGCCTGATTACCTCCTGATGTTGATATGCTGTGCTGCCTCTCCAAATTCTCTTGGCTTCATTGTATGCTTCCAAAAATACAAACTTCAGCACCACAGGATTTACCCAAAATAACTGCTTAAAGGAAATAGGGGCAGTACACCTAGGTACGCTAAGCAGGAAAGGAATATTGAATGTTAAATGTACTATACTGCTGTCAACAATCCTGTCTCGTTGTATGCTGGACTTTTGTCTGCGTTAATGCTTTCTAACTTGCTCTTTCTGCTCTGTTTCTTCATGCTTTCCTGGATTCAGAGAGAGGTAAATGATTTTCATTTTTCCATCATTCTCCATGTTTATCTGCCTACCACTCACCAAACAATGACAGTGTCAGCCATCTTTGTCTTACAAATGCTAAACTGTATTGAAATAAACTAATCCTGCACCTGATCACATTTTTAATCCAGTAATGACGGTATTGCCAACTCCATGCATTCAAAAATCATGAGCCAGCCCCCTTCCCCTAATCATGTGACTAGCTACAAATCATGAGATGAGGGGTGGGGGGAATTTGTGTGCCTTCTGATATTTGAGCATTTAGGGTTCACATTTTCCAGCTCTTCTCTGTGTCTATGAGGACTAGAAACTTTTAATTTTAAATAAAAGCTCAGATGCACACATAATTACATGACTTCGGGAGCTGGGAGTTTAAGAAAAACAAAAATATTGTGAGAGTTGGCGACACTGATACTCCCTTCATCCAATGTTTGGGATGGCGGGTTGTTGTCTTTCAAGTTATACAAATTGTCATGTATGCATTTTTAGCTGCGTGTCATACAAAGTTAATTAGGGTTCTCTAAACACTTCCTGTTGCATTGGAACACATACAGTACTATTTACTATACTGTTATTTGCTTTGCAGCTCAGGGGCCACAGCTATGAAACAATCTCTCTTACTGGTAGAATTGTACCCTGCAAGTCAGAATTAGGTTTCGATCCCCTCAGTCCAGTTTCGTTTGTTGTTCTAGATAGCAAGGCCCTGGCACTGGAACAGGATAGAAGGAAGATAGTTTAGAGATGTGGACAGTTCTTTGGGTTTGCTTCAAGGAACATAATGAGACTAATTTACAAGCTTGACTGGTTTTTAATCAGTTCTTTAGAAAGCACTGGCCTAGGGAAATGTTTGAACTTTCTTGGTGATTATGGCTTTGCAAGCTAATGTAGGCTTCATGCATGTAAGAAGTGATGATCATTCTAAATACTGACAAAAGTGTGCTGTGATCTCCTTCTCTGGCTGTGAACATACTTTGTGATTACTTTGTTTTCTGTGTGAATAATAAAGAACAAAGGGAGACTAATAACACACAGCTGCTTAATAAGGCAAATCTCAATTAAGATATTCATTCTTCTAGTATTTACTACTGTCTTCAATTAAATGTGCAGTAGAACTTTGTGCATCTCAATTCAATTTCTTTATCAATTACTTAAATATTCCTTACAAAGGCTTGCATTCTTGACTTTTATCCACGAAGATAGGATTATTGTCTAAAGTATCTAAATATTAATTTACTAAATTAAATGTGTTTATTCAAGTTACATGAATAGCATCAAAGAGGCTGCTCAAAGATTGAGGCACACTAATATATTTGAGGTGAATTTAGTATTTATGAAAAATGACTAACCTGGAAAATAAAGCCCTCTCTTTGTGATGCTGTACAGTATGAGTAGCAGTGATACAGTCTTTCCAATGCTGCCTCATCCATGTACTTTAACCTTGGAGAGAGCAACTCTAGAGGTAAGAAAGTAGTTGAGTTCCCATATACATTTAATAAATTTTGTGAAAGCATTAAGATGGGATTTCTTCTCTAAAAGGACTTCACTGTGAAGATTCATGCTGATAAAATGTCATGGGTCAGAACCTCAGCTGATGTAAATTGGTGTAACTCTACTGAATTGAATGGGGCTGTGCCAATTTCCATTAGCTGAGGATCTGACCTTACACCTCTACCTCTATCCATAAAAAAACCCCAGAACCAATAAAAATCAAAATTTGAAACAGAAGCCCTGTGCTGACACTCTCTTCCTGACTTTCCACACCGTTCTTGCCCCATAACTAGAGCTGGTCGGGAATTTTTTATTAAAAGGTTTTAGTCAGAAAATGCTAGTTTGTCTAAACTGAAACTTTTGTGGGACAGGGCTGACTTTGACAAAACTTTGTCGGGAAGGTTTCTAAGATCCAGGATGGTATTTCTGGTGAGAGATAGGGACCCACCGCAAAATGTGGGGAAAGGGGCAAATGATTCATTACGATTAATAGCCATCCCGCTGCCTAATCAGGATGTAGTGCTGGGTCTGAAGAGAATCCTATCTAGTCCTCTGGTGGAAAGGTGTTGTCTTTGACATGGAGACATAGGGTTGTGTGAAAAATATGTGGGGACACTTAAGGCTTTGTGAAGACTACAGCGCCTACAGGAAATTGGGACTCAAAACCATAGAAGCATAGAAATATTTTCATGGCTTGGAACCTAAGGCTCTGAAAATCTGACTGTCACAGAGGTGTAGGTGGGCAGGGCAGGGAGGGGTTAAGAATTAAATAGTTTGGAAGCACATAAAATGATGGGAATGATCTCTGAGATGTCAACAAATAACAGGAAGGCTGTGCCTGGGATTTCTTTCACTGTAAGAATCCTGCATTTTAAGGTTGCCAGGTTGCAATTGTTATGATCCATGTTCCCACTCAAAGTAGCCAAATAAGCAAAGTACAAGGGGTTAGTAAGGGACATAGGAATGCAATTGGACAGAAATTCAGAAGCTTCCAGTACAGGATAATTAGCAATACAAGCTATATGTTTGAATGTCATAGAAAGGCAAGTGATTGCCCTTAATGCTAGATCACTCAAGGCAGCTTCCACAACTGTATAAAAGTAACTGACATTCTACTAAAAAGGAACAAGTTTTTAAGTTTATTCATTTGAAAGAAAGACAATTGAGTGAGAATTGAAATAAGAATTCTGGGACTGCTACTGGGAGAAGGACCTATCCCGGGGGCGGGGAGGGGGGAACGGGGACGGACGACTGCCAGAAATCCTGCATCCTATCATCATTCATGATGATTTTAAGGTGGACAAGAATTCTGTCATGCAGCTGTTATGAATAGGTGGACCCCAGGCCAAATCCAGACTGCCAGACGCTTTTGAACAGGCCCTGAAATCTTATTTACTTACTATTACCGTTGTTGTTGTGGGTTCTTTTATTATTTTCTCTGTAGTCTGGACCTTGATGATGCCTTTGACCAAGAAATTTGGACCTTGACAAAACATAATTGACTACCCCTGCTGCTGGATTACAATTAGAAAACTGCAGGAAGGTGCAGGTTCTCTACAGAATGGGGTTGCTGGGCAGAAGGATCTAAGATATACAGATCAAAATTAATTTGAAACTTGAAAAATTAAAGATTTAAAGATAAATACAAGGATTACATGTACTCCAGTGCACAAAGTGTGTGGGGGTGAGGGGAAGCTGTGTGTTTTGGCACAGAAAAAATTTAGAATCACTGACTGATTTATTTTTTGTCAGTCTTGCACATTTTAGAATCCAGCTCGGATGGAAAGGATTATGGGATGTGTTTGAGTTGGGTGGTTTGGTGATGATGTGTTTAGGGTGGGTTGGGTTTATTTTTAGCTAATGGGTAACGTGAAGATGAAAAATGCCTTAGCAAACCATTCAAGGACTCTGCTTTTGATGCTGATGTGGGTCTTATTTCACTGCTCGGGGAGGGGAGTGTTCATTTTGGTTTCCTTGCTTTAAAATTATTTTTATACTCCACATCCTTGCAAGCTCCTCAGCATGGGCCTCATACAGAGCCCATTGAAATGAATAAAAACTCCCTCTGACTTCCATAGGTCTTCGATCAAGTCCTGTGTCTGGACATGTGGTTATCATTTTCAGTTCTGTAAAGACAGTAAGCAGTGTCTTTATCTGTTAATAGCATCTTAATCCTTATTTGAAATCCCTACCTCTGTAAAGGGAACATGCTGGCAAAATGCTGTTTAAAATGTTAATCCAGAACTTCAGACCTTTTTCATACTCTGAACCATATTTTACCAAAGGGATATTTTTGTGGATCACCACCCCTCCCATTTGAACATCTGTGTGGCAACTACAGCAATTGCTGACATAGAAAATTTATATTAGAGGCATTCTTTTGTCAATGTTTTGTATGTCTCCTTTTCTCTTATTCTATTGCCCTTCCCATATGTTCTGTTCCTCTCTCTCCTTTTGCTCACCTACATATGCTTCCCAGCCACTTGGTCCTGTGTTCCCCCAGACTTTCATCCTCTAATGACAGATGGCAATACTAATTCCATTAATAGTTTCAGTCCCTATGGCTGATGTTGACTTCTTGCATTTGCTCTTTCTCTAACATAGCTAAAACAACAAGAGTCCTGTAGCACTTTAAAGACTAACACATTTAATTTCTGCAGGCATAAGCTTTCATGGGCTGTAACCCACTTCGTCAGATGACGTAGCTGTGACCACTGCTGCAGTCCTCACATTCTCTATAGGAGGTGCTGTTGGCTCTCCTTTTTTCCAGCGGTTTTTACTTGTCTCCAGGCAGGTCTAATGAAGAACCTGGGGTTTGTAGAAGCTTGGTAAGAAGAAGGAGAGCAAGCCCCATGTTACCAGCCAACTCCCTGCTGTCCCCCAGCATGGACCTCCACTGGTACAAGTACCACCACACTTGAGGAAAGTTAGAAATTGACCATTTTTCTTGATTAATTCAGATCAATTTCTTATTCACCCGCGACCACGTACTTTCCTCCTTCAGGAAATACTCTCTCAATTTGCAAAGTGGAAATCTATAAATACAGTGTAAATGAAAATCACAGTGATGCAAGAAAATATTTCTATTTGTTTTTAATCAGTATGGTTTGCTTTTGATAAGATTCAACTTTTGCTTATTTCAAACTTCATTGTTAGTTTATTTTTACCAAAGAAATTAGCTAATATACCTCTACACTGTTCGAAAGGTAGTACAATATGTGCCACGCTTTGGGTGAGATTAACTGGGATGTCTCCCAGGACTTTAGACTAATAATTTCGAGTGGCAATGACTGCTATTCAAACAGGATAGCAGAATTAGCATAAATTCCATTTAGCGTAATCACATTCACCTAATGTTTAGTGGTTAAGTGATGCTTAACCAGGTGTTAAATAGGCAAGCTCCAGTCAATTAATACAGAACTTTACTGACATAAAGATGAAATATTCCTTTTTATTCTCCCATTTTTATTCAGTACCATTTTTTTTAAAGAAAAAAGGTCTCTTCCCGTAATAATAAGCACCAGGGCATCCTAATTAAGAGGATTCTACTGTATTTTCAACTGTACAGCAGATCCAAGCTACAGTCATATGCAAAATAAAATTCTCATCCATTTTTCTGGTCAGTCTGTTTTATGGCTTCTATTAAGAATAACGATTCAATCCCAGTTCAAATATACTGTAAAATCCTATTAGATGGAGCATAGGATATATGCACAAATTGTGGAAATTCTCATGGCAGGCTTAGGGAAGTGTTCGTTTTTACAACAAATGCCAGAATACGGTGCATCGTCTTGGGAACCATTCTGTGCGGATACAACTTTTTTTTTAATCTTATGCTCTGCTGCTGAAATGCTTTTCCACTGTAGGCCCGAATCAGGAAAAGGAAAGAGCTTATGGCAGTTGTTGTAACCTAGGGACCTCAAAGATTTTTCTACACCAAAATAAGGAGCTGTTCCTGTCCCATTGAAGTTGATGGCAAAATTCCTCTTTGACTTCAGTAGGAGCAGGAACTCTGACCTCAGTCCTGCAAACACTTCTGCATATGCTTAACTTTATACATGTGAGTATCCTAGTGAAGTCAATGGGATGGACTTTGATGGGGCTAGGTATGATCGGTGTCAAACTGTCCTGGAGTGGCTCAAGACTATGAGTACCAACCTCAGGGCAGATTGTTAAGAAACAAATTGGCCATGAGTTCTGTATGTTGATTTCACCAACCATGTATCAAGTGTAAACTCCTCAGGCACTGTAACAGCCTAACCATGGAGTCACAGGCAGACTTTTGGGTACTCCAATCTATCTTGTCACATAGGCAAGCTTACTTTTGTGATAGATGGTCCCTTACACCAAAAATTGCAATAATATTCAGGTTACTCCTGTCCCAAAGGACCAGTCACTTACCCCAGATCAGTTGTACCTTAGATATCATAAGAAAGACAATGCTCGTGGGAACTATCTAAAGATTTATTAATTACGGGTATGTCTACGCTGCCAGCTACATGGCGATGGATTCAGCAGGTAGTGGAGACCCTCTCAATCGATCCCAGATGGACTCTCTGGCTGATGCCGGTAATCCACCTTCCCGAAAGGAGTAAGGCTGCATTGACGGGAGGGTGCCTCCCACCGATGCAGTGCCGTGAAGATGCTGCGCTACATGAACATAAATACATCAACAGGAGATATGCAAGCTACATTCCTTAGCTTGCATATCTCCCGTCGACCACCGGCGGCAGTGTAGACCAGGCCTAGGGAAAGGTTAATAAGAGAATTATTTACAAGGTTAAATCAGGTAAACACACACACACAAATGAGTTACATTCTTACATTTCAAAAGGTAATAGAAGCTTCCATAATAAGCAAGCTCTATATGTTCTTTAGGGCTAATGCAGGCCAAGCACTGGGAATCTTCTGCTTATGCTTAGTCCCCTTGGAGTCCAAGCAGCATAAAAGGTGTACAGTTCCTCCTTGTTAGGTCTTTCTATTCCTTTCCCCCTTGTGCTTTTATTTGCGAATTCCGCTGTTGTAAGGAACTGAGTTGCAAGTCCGTCTTCATGGGGAGTGTGAGGAAGGGAACAATGCACAAAATTGTCTTCTGATGTTCTATAATGGCTCATCTGATGTTGATGGGCCTTTTTTTGTTGGGCAAGAGATAAACACCTCCTGTTGGAAACTAGTATTTCATACTTGTTAATGCTTTTCTCCTGTCTGGTGATTTACAGTTACAGAGCAAACTTAAACTTAAATATTACCTTATGGCTAGTGCCCTACCAAATTCATGGCCATGAAAAACACATCATGGACCTTGAAATCAGATCTCTCCCATGAAATCTGGCTAAGGGAGGGGCAGGGTTAGGGGTACCCCAGCTGGGTCTCCTACCATGGGCCAGGTTCCAGCTGCTAGGCCCAGCCCGGGCTGAGGAAGGACAAGACTTCCTCTTCCCCTGCAGGGGCTGCTTCTGGAGCCGGTTCAGACCCACCTCCTAGAACCTCCCCCTGCTGTAGGAAGCTGTGCAGCCCCCAACCAGAGCAGGAGGCTGCGGCTCCAGCTCTCACTCCCCCACTGCACAGAGAGGCTGCGGCATGAGCTGTCAGCCCCTAACTGGGCCAGGAGGCTGCCAAGAAAACCCAGCCATACAGTAACCCACCCTGCCATACCCTGTGACCTTCACTTCTGCGCTGCTGCTGGCAGGCCTCCTAGCTTGAGAGTTTTGTACCTAGCCAGCAGCCACTGCTCTCCGGCCGCTCAGCTGTGAAGGCAGCGCTGCTGCCAGCAGCAGTGCAGAAGTAAGATTGGCAATCCCTTTCGCACTCCCCACCCTCCCTCCCAGCAATAGCTTTGTGATTCTTCTCCCCGCAAACCTCTTGGTTACAACACCTTGAAATTTCAGATGTAAAGGACTGAAACTGTGAAATGGACTGTTTTAAATCCTATGACCATGAAATTGACTAAAATGGACCATGAATTTTGTTGGGCCCTACTTATAATGTGGGATGAAAGTAATTATAAGTGACTTTAATGCATTCAGCAGCTTGCAAGTATTTCATAAAGTCAAAACACATTTTATAACTGATATCTATTTTAACAGTACTAACACAAATGTGCCATATTGGTTCCAGCTATGCATTTGTCAGTGTTCAGTTGAGACCTCGGGGCATTGGCATGATCTGGCACTTGGTCTGCCAGCGTCATAGTTGGGACCTAGTTGCATTGAACCCACAGTAGGTCCTTATTCAATCCACAGTTTTCTTGCTCCAGGGACTTTCACCTTCCTTTCATAATTTCCCAGCAACACAACGGAATAGGAATGGTAAGAGAGGGAAATATTTGCCCTCTGACACAAACCAGCAGTGTGAAACGTGTGGCTTCTGCACTTCCTCATTCTGGAAGGTGATTGTTCCACATAAATCTCACTTTAATATTTATCAACTTCAAGTGAGCTTCAGTTGAATTAAGGTTAACAGAGTAAGTGACCCAGAAGGGATTCCAAATGAAGGAAGGGGAGGAGGAAGCAGAGGTGACAAGTCCAGTGACCTGTCCAATAGTCAATGCATCCTGCTTAGAAGGCAATAGTCTCTTGTCTGCCCCAATCATTTGCAGGGAAGATTTCAGTTACCTACCTTATACCTTTTCCAAAGGTTAATTTACCTTGGTAATTCTGGAAGGATCTGAACTGAAGCTCTCATATCCTTGATGATTTTTGTACAAAAGAGAGAGAAAGGGTTTTGTTTATTTCCTTGAAATACAGAATGGTTTGAACCCTGGCAACAGGGGGATCCATTTGAAGTTTTGGCAGCTTGCTTCGCACATGTCTGTAAAAGAATATTCAGGACAGTACTGCAGAATTGTGTTCTGTGCATTAGGACTGTGCCCACGGATGTTGCTTAAGACATTTGGTTGACTTGATGAATTATTGAGGCTGGCCTGTAGTCTGTACCACGTCAGATAGGCGGATGATAGTTTGATTGATGATTTGGAAGCAGATGGTGTTTTCAGATTTCTGCATGATACAGTACCTCTGGTTTTCAAGAAACAGAGGGAGAAGGTTTTATTGATGGGATCTCCTTCTTACCCTGACAGATATGTAGACATAGCCCTGATCCTGCAAAAACTTATGCATGTACCTAATTTTAAATATGTGAGTAGTCCTATTGTCTGCAGTAGGACTATTCAGGTGCTTTAAGTTAAGCGCATGTGGAAACATTTGCTGGGTTTGGGCCCAATTCCCTGAAACATCATTGTGAAGGTTTTTTGGCTCCTCACAAGTTGAAATTGATCAAATATTTTACCAAACTTCTGCTGCTGATTGTCATTAACTTGTGTGTTTAGTACTGCCTTGTTATGAACAGGTGGTATTACACACACACATTTATGTTAATTTACCATTATTTAGGTTGCAAAGTCGAGCACTCAGAAATTAGGACATGCCAGATTTACAGTTGTCTGTGCCACCCTCATTCATCTTTCTTTTGCACCCAGCCTGTCCACTGAGTGAGTCCGGGATCCCATGGAAAAAGTAGTATATAATTCAGTAATCAAAATCACAATACATATACACAAGGAGGCTGAATTAAGGTTGCATAGTCAACATAATTCTGGCATTTCCTAACTATTGAGAATTTTGCAAGCAAAATAAGGTTCTGTTAATGTTTTTTTTTTTTTTTTTGGTACGTAATTGCCTAGGAATTTTTAAAGGACAAAGGTGAAAACAAATTATGTTATGTGGAATTGTAATCATCTCCTTTTCATACATCATCCACCAGGCTTGAACTCAGATCCTTCAGCCCTACAGCCAGATTGGTTCCAGCTGAGATAGAGAACTAACCACATTAGCTAGCAACAGGACAGTAGTGTTATCCTAGAGCAGTGGTTCTCAACCAGGGATATGCGTACCCCTTGAGGTATGCAGAGGTCTTCTAGGGGGGTACATCAACTCATCTAGATATTTGCCTAGTTTTACAACAGGCTACATAAAAAGTACTAGTGAAGTCCGTACAAACTAAAATTTCATACAGGAAAAAATGAAAGTATGCAATTTTTTCAGTAATAGTGAGCTGTGACACTTTTTTGTATTTTTATGCTTGATTTTGTAAGCAAGTAATTTTTAAGTGAGGTGAAACTTGGGGTATGCAAGACAAATCAGACTGCTGAAAGAGATACAGTAGTCTGGAAAGGTTGAGTACCACTGTCCTAAAGTATGGGGATGGGATACTAGTGCTATGATCCGAGTCTGGTCTGCCCTCTCTTTCTCATCCCAGAGAGAAAGAGAGGCTGAGATGCTGGGATCATATATCAGGTTGGGAGGTGGGGAAGAGAGATTGTTGGGGGAAGCCTAGCTTGGCTCTCTCTCACATTGCCCCGCCACCTCTTGCCATAGCTGTTCTGGCAGCTCCCAGACATTCCCGGCAGAGTGTCTGCTGTTGCCTTGGCAGAAGCATGGGCCAGTCTCTAAAATTTTGAATGATTTTTGGCAGTCTAACACAATTTTCCTGGGGGAAAAACTGGTGATTTTTAACACTTTACAACTCTATTAAATCTAAATGAAATGTCATGGGACAAAGAAAAGGCACTTCTATAGCCTGTGGGGTTTTCCCGGCAGGATGTCACAGGTCTTCTGTAAACACTGGAGGTATTAATATATCTGAAACAAAAGTCACAAGAATCCTTTTTAGTGGAAAGTGTTAGACAACCTAAATATAGGAGTCCCTGTCAGCTCCACCTGTAATAGTGAAAAGCATTAAAACTTATTCTCTTAAAGGGAAATTTTGCCCCCTTGCAGGTGTGGAAGGACTCAAACACAATAGAATTGTTTCCATTCCACTGCATAAGGAAGGCAGGGTTTGAGGATCCTGCATCATGGAGCTGAGTAGGCGAGTGAATCCACTTGCCATTCTTAGAGTAGTCTGCTGGGACCATGGAGTTCAGTCTATCTATAAAGCTTCCTCTTGCTCCCACAAGATACCCATCGCTCAGGCTGGTTGTTGGGCTGGGTGCTGGCAAGAAAACTTGGGACTTATTTTGCACATAATTAGATTTTCCAGAATGGTAGCATGGTCCCTATTTCCCTTACAGAAGTGTGTGATTGCTAATTAATGTCAGGGGTGGTCTTCCACAGTACACCCATTTAATCAGGACAGAGAAGTTGCTCTGCTGAGAAGTCTGGCTCAGCGCTTGCCTTCCCACTTTTAAATGGCTACTGAAAACACTTTTCTGAGGTGTTCCCCACTTAAACCATAACCATCCTCCTTTCTTTGATCTTTATAGAATTGGTTTTGTCTATGTTGATTTAATTATTTAGTCTGTTTTGAAGTGTGCAGTGCCTTAAGCACCCCTATACAATGGGGTGCTTTCTAAATGCATTTTATTATTTGGTATTTTATTGATCTCTCTCAGATCTTTGCAATCCAGCACCAAAACCCAAGTAATTTCTCCACAGGCCTGGTATGTGGCTGCAGGGTCTTTTGCGTAGTGTGGTCCAAAAACTTGACTTGTTAGTTGAGGTGCGTTGTCTGATGTGGTTCAGTAAAGTAAAGCACAGTAGCTTAGAAAGGTGGTGGCATACTAGGATATTGCCACAGCTACTGATCAAGCAGAGTGCAAGAATTTCTAAAGTTCTTCTATAATCATGGATTTCACTGACAACACAGCATGCTTTCGAAACCCTGAATGGATTTGCTTTAATGGCTTTGTCTCATCTTAAGGAGTGCCTTTTTATTTATAAGAAAATAACTGATAACTGACTGATAACTTCACTCATAGCAGAAGGCACTCCCCAGAGCTCCTGTATTTGAAAATACAAGTGCCAGTCCTTGATGTTAGTCCTTTTACTTGGCCCTGATACTGCAAAGGGCAACACCTGGGTGGATCCTGAGCCTGTGCAGACCTCTGCTGACTTCGGTGGGGCTCTGCTTAGGTGCTGTGATCTGCTGGTGCAAAGTAGTTCGCAGAATTAGGGCCTTTTTTACGTAAACAACTTGGTGAAATAACAGAGGGTACTCTTCCAAGGATAAGCTTGTAAAGAGAGCTCATACATCACTTCTTTACAAGTCCTCAAAGGAATAGTATTGTTTGAGGTAAATACTCAGTAAATAGTAATAAATAGCTATGTAATGGTAACGTAGATGGCTTTCAACAGTATTTTAAATTCATGAACACAGATTTTAACCTTTACATCATTAGAGTAGGCCCTAATCCTGCAATGAGATGCATACAGGTGTCCACTGTCTTTGTGGTGTTGGGACCATGGTCATTACCAATGATCTTTTTCACACAAGGTGCAGGAAGGAGGGAAGAGAGAGGGAGATTGAGAAAGTATTCCTAATCAGAAACTCTAAGATAGAGGTCTGGTTGTAAATCCATATCCATTCATTTAAAAGAGCACTACTAGAACATTGCAGTTATAACAAGATACAAAATATCTGGAGGTAAGGATATTCAGAATTGTAGGTTTAAAAAAAACCGAAAATGTTTGGAAGGTGGGAAATTAAATTAAAAAAAACCCACCAATCTTCAGAATGTCTAGAAATACGTACTTCCTATTCCAGTACCCACCAGAGCTCATAGAGGTGTTTGGATGACTGTGGGATCCTAAATGCTTACAAAACGGGTGCCTTCAAACCCTTCAGGGCTGCACCAGTAGCCTTTATTAATGTGCCTGGCCCCATCACAAAAGAGGGAAAATTCATGGTGGTTTAATGTAGCAGTCAGTTCATTTTTTCTGTAAATGATGATTTTTTTTAAAGGTAGCATAGTTAAATATACCCCTCTCTCTCAGTTCACCTTGAGGCCTACTGAATGCAACCAATTTAGAGTTCTACTTTTGAGATATTGGGTTGGGAGGGAGCTTCACTAATTTATATCCACTGAAGTTTTGGCCCACTGTATGCACTAGCGAAAAAGGGTTAGATTTTCCCATCTGGAGGCTCCTTCTCCATTTTCTTAATGGTGGAGCTGCTGGGCTGGCCTACTTGTCATCAGTCCCCCTCTGAGGGGAAAGGCATTAAAGAGTTTCTTCGTACTGATGGAGTGATTGGGGGTCTTGTTGAATTCTAGTCAGCCGGCCCATTCTGCTGTGGGTGAGGGACAAGGAAGAAATTTGCAGTTGGCAGGGAGTGTTGACTAATAGCCTGATCTACACTAGAGAGTTTTGTCAACAAAAGTCGGCTTTTCTCGACAAAGCAGTGCTGGTGTACATGCTGCAATCACTCCCCCTTCCCCCTCCAACAAAACTGCCCTGTTTTTTTGACAAAATAAAACCACCTCGATGAGAGGTGTAAGGGCTTTTGTCGGCAGTGCTAGGGCAACAGTGTCAGTGGAGATACTGCGTCCCCTTAAAGCATTGGAAGGGCTGTCATTCTTGTCAGTTTGACTGCTCCACTGGAGTGGTGAAATTGACAAGAAAGCTGGGGCTGCTGGTTCCCACTTCCAGCTGGGAGTGGGGCAAGAAGCCCCTGCTACTGCAAGCTGGGGCGGCTGGTTCCCAGCTCCCGGCTGCGAGTCGGGACATGGGTGGCTGCAGCCTGGCTCCTGGCTGAGAAGCTGGGACTGCTGATTTCTGGTTCCTCTGGGAGCCAGGGCCAGAAGTCGAGGGGTTTTTCCACCTGCTCCCCACCCAGGCAGCCATGTCAATTACATGGCTGAGCCGTGAAATTGACAGAGCGGGGAAGGGCTTCTCCCTGCTCAGACCAGGGAGGGGAGAAGTCCCCATGCGGCTGCCCCGGGCTCCTGACTGGGACCAGGAAGTAGTGGGGCAGCCCACTGAGATCCCAACAGCCTGTGGGCTCCCGGCAGGGAGCTAAGAGATGGGGCTCTCAGTTCCCCATGCTGCCCCTTAGGCCTGTGGAAGTGCTCCTGTAGAGGACACCCTCCACCAACCAAAGGAGAGCAGTGTGGACATCAGCCACCGCGGTCATTATATATTTTTTTAGTGTAGACAAGGGAGTGGCAAAGGCTAGTGTCTGTGTGCTGAGGGGGCAGCACATAATGAGGAAGGGGAAAAATGTAGGAGAGTGAAGGCTGCAGAGAAAGGTAGTTGAAGCAGAAAAAAAGGGTTTGCTTTGCCTGAATTGTCTGCTGCCCCTTCAGTCCTGCAGCTATATGAGCTGCCTACACTGCAGGGCGAGTTGTGCCTCCGGGTTCCCACCTGTAAGGTAGGTAAACAGAAATTCCTCCATCCCAGAATGGTTGTGAGGCTGAATTAGAACTTCAGCACTCTGACCGCCGTGCTTAGTGTTATTATTTTGTTACATGGCATTTACTTTAAAGTTATTTAACATTTGAAAAAGTAGTAAGGTCAGAAATGTAGGTCAATTAATGTGAGTGAAGCTCAGCAGACACACATCTCCCTTATGCAATCATATTTCTAATTACTGTCTGCATATTTAAAGCATTCTCTAATTTTTTGAAATACGGCTTTTATTCAGCTGGTTCGCTGTGTGCTTGTCTTATTTTCTAGCATTTAGAAGTTGAATACGAATCTTTCCAGAAAAGCACACTGTTTTCCCTCTTCTTTAGCTGTCTTTATTCTTTATGTATTTAATGCAATATTTTTTTATATTTCCCTGTGCATTTACGATTTGTTGGATTTATGGGTTATAAACGCAATGAGTTTTCAGTGTTAGAAAGTTGTAATGAACTCTTTATAGAGTTAAGCGTCAGAGATTGGTAATGTGTTCCGTGGATATGCAGTTGTCAAGTTAATGCCTATTTGTTGTGTAGCTGTTTTGGCTGAAGCACAGATTTTCTTCTCTGACAACTCAGACATATGCTTCTTAAATTAAAGAACTTGCTATTTTTTAGATGCTGCTATTTCTAATGTGTTAATTCATTTTGTCTGCACAGAGACTTTGCTTATGTAGCAAGAGACAAAGACACCAGGATTTTGAAATGTCACGTGTTTCGATGTGACACGCCTGCGAAAGCCATCGCAACAAGTCTGCATGAAATCTGTTCTAAGGCAAGTGGATTATAACAACTCATTCATTCATTAACTTCTTGAATGCTTCTTAGAACTGCTACTATATAAGCAGCACTAATTGGTGGCCTTATGCTGTTAGTCTATGGCGCTAACAATGAGAAATGGTGTAGCTCTAAGAGTTTGTAAAGGAAGGGGCGTGAATGGCATCAATGAGCTATTGGAAGAAGAACATTTAGATTTGAAGGCCACAGTGTCTGTTATAGATTTGACCAATATATGTAGAGCTTAAAGACGTTTTTTATGTCATAAAGTGGAAGTTGTGGGGTTCTCACTGGAACAGTTGTAATAAAATTTATTGCAAACAAATAGGAATGGTGAATAGCATCGTGGCTAAATAAAACATACCTTGCAAAAAATCTGGTAAAGTGACACCATTGACTTAAAAATTGCTCTTCCCTGAATTTTTTTTTTCCTACTTCTGTTTCAAGTAATACATGAGATTCCTGTAACTGAAAGAGATTAGAGAGAAACATTTCTCTGTTATCAGTTGGTTTACATCAGGAATAGTCAATAAGTGGACTTCAAGTCAAAACTGGACTGCCAGTTGCTTTTGAACAGACCCCAAAATCCTTTTATTTATTTATCTTTATCATCATTGAGTTTTTTTAAATTATTTTCTCTGGTGTCTGGACCTTGAATATACCTTGACAAGAAATTTGGATCTATACAAAAATTCATTCATTACCCAGGGTTTACACTGTGAGTTTGACGAATACTCTGTTCCCCTGAATGGTCGGTTAATCAGTGCCCTTTTTTGTTTGTCTGGGTCTTTCCTTCAGTAATAAGGCAGAGTAAAGACTTTAACAAAATAGGAAAATCTGACTAAAAAACTATAGAAATTGGCAGGGGAACTGAACCAGTGTAATTTTTAACTCTTATTGAAACTCCATTAATGTTCAGGTTGGTCATGTCCCTTTAAAAAACCATTTTTGTGATTTGTTTTTTCTTCTATTTAAAATGTAAATATTTAAAGGGATACTCCCAAAATAAAACACATTTAGTTGCCTATCTTAATAACAGCAGCTTGGGTTATTATTAAAACTTTAAATTTGAAAAAACAGTTTACATTTTGTGTCTGGAGGTATATTTGCATTTGCTTTGTACATTTTTCTCAGCTAGGAGAATGAAAATCAATGGAATTTGTTTCCCTTTGTTTATGGTCAGTTTAACTGTCTGATTTTTTTGAGTCTTGCAGTCCGTGAGTTGCAAACAGGTATAGTTGACAGGCATAGTTGACAAATTTTATTCTGCTCTTCGTGCTGTTTTATGCAAGTTATTTAATGTATTGATTTGCATGTTGCACATTTAATCCCCCGTTTTGTGTTGTGCGGTGTAAGGGAATGACTCGTGTGAGGAAGGATGGAAAGAATGTATATAGTATGGCTCCAACAGGTTAGCATCTCTCAGTTGAGATGAAAAGGTCATCTGTAACTAGACTGGTTTAGACCTTTGCAGTTTAAAGGCTATGGTCCCATTTTCAACTTACACACCGAAGTGGGAAAATGTAAAAATTCTCCTCAGATGCAGATTGGTAACATATGGCAGGTTTATTGATCAGTTATGCAATTGGGTGCTAACTGTGATAATTATAGAGGCTAAAATAGAGGTACACATAATGATTAGCTCAGAAAAGTACTGTAAACCAGGTTCTTTTATTTGCCCCATTGCAAAATACAAGAGCATCCAAATGAAATTGAAATTTAAAAAGTGAAAATCTGCTAAAAGGAATTATTGTTAATACAATACGAAATTGTCTTCTGCCAGTGAGTTCCGCGGGTTTATATAAAAGGCTTAATAGAGAGCATAGTGAGATGAAAAAAGAATTAAACGCTTCTCTAGGGAAAACGAGAACCTCCACAGTTACATTATGTGGGGTCAGGAAGAAATTTTCCCCCAGGTCGTCAGACTGACCATGACCTTGGGGATTTTTCACCTTCGCCTGCAGTGCGTGGGTGCGGGTCACTTGCCAGGATTATCTGGGTGTATCTCATTTAATTCTTTCCCTGTCACTGCAGGGGCCTTGAGTTCTGGTGCACCTTGGTCCCTCCTCTTCTCTGCCTGTGGGACACTATAGTCCAGTCTCCTGTGGGCTGCAATACTTCAGTCTCATTTTGGATTTAGTGTGTGGGTGCTGGGTGGTGTTGGTGGCCTGTAATATGCATGAGCTCAGACTAGATGATCTGCTTCTGGCATTCAACTCTATGCCTCCATATAACTGTAAACTTAAGTTTAGGGGGACCATGCCCTGCCATAAGCAGTGGCAGAAGGAGGTCATGTAACTGTGCAAAACCTGGCAATTCTGGCTGGGTGGGTGCTTGAGGAGCTGCTGTGGGGTAGGTAGCTCCTGGGCTCTGGTGGGCAGGGGCTGTTCGGGTAGCAGGAAGCTTAGTGCTAGGGCAAACCTGGGGCAACTGGGTACAGCAAGGATGGGCTAAGGAAGCCTGGAACTGGCAATGGGCCCCTCATCTTGGTTGCTGACCCCAACACTTTCTCCTCCAGCCATCACCTCTCCTTGTTTCTGGCTGCAGCAGGGTGAGCAGGGAAAGAGTTGTCTGGCTGCCTGCTCAGCAGGCAACACAGCAGTCTCTGGCAGCCGAAAGGTGCAATTTCAGGTGGGCTGCCAGATGTGTGAGATGCGTGACCTTGGCAACTTCATGAGGGAAGTGTTCATTTGTTTTTATTTTGTTTTTAAAAAGAGTTAACTGTGACCCCCTTCAAAACGTAGTACTAAAGCAACTGGAGGGTGCTTTCTGCTAACTCAGGCCTTGTCTACATGAGGGAGTTAGTTCACACTGAGTTGGTGCACACTAGTTGGCATGCAATACATAAGCTGTACTAATAGCATGCACACAAGACAGCAATGCCCTCATTCAGTTCACTCATCGTGTACACTTGGTGGGGGGTTGGCGCGTACTAAGCATGTGGCATTCTTAGAGAGTATCCCATGGTTCTTTGCTTTGCTGATGAGCTGTATGCATTCTGGGATTTTTCTCATTGCATGTTGTGGGATGCATAGTGGAATTCTGGGACTTTGGGACACATTGAAAAAAATCCTGTTTCCCCTCTTTGTCCCGTGCTTTCTCTCTCTCTTTCTCTCTGGGTGGGCTAGTGCCATTCTCAAATTGCTGGTGCTCAGCACAGACCCAAGAATTCTCTGTGCCGCTGTGCTGGCAAATGTGAATAGACAAAGGCTGTCTGAGCTTTATTTGAGCTCCTGGAGATGGGTGGCTTCGGTTTTGAACTTTGCCTGCTGCACCGACAAGCAGATATGTCTGAAGCAGCAGAGCTTCCTGCAGCAGTGGAGGAAGAAGGACAAGGTGAAGAAGACAAAGATGAAGGCAGGCAACTGCTACCACACAAGGTCTTCCTGGAGCAGCTTCACAGAGTGCACCACTTTTTCTGGACTCAGGAAAGCAGCAACAGTTGGTGGAAAGGATTGTTCTGTAGATCAGGGATGACCAAGATGGCAAAGGCAACCTTCTTTGACATTTATGCTGAACTAGCCCTGGAACTGCAGCAGCAGTGTACCATCATGCGTTACCCCACAGCCATTGAGAAGCAGGTTGCCATTGCCATTTGGAAGTCAGCCAACCCCTAATGTTACTGGTCCATAGCCGACCAATTCAGCATAGGGAGATTGACTGTTGGGGCCATTGTCATGCAGGTGTGTGAGGGGTTGTAAGTGCAATGAGTACTGTTGTACCATTCCTGTTGGTAATGATCGCTTTGTACACAGGGGGTTCCCAAACTGTCTCCCTAAAGTTTGCCAGGGCTTAGAGTTTATAAACAGAAAGGGTATACTTCTCCGTGCTGCTCCAAGGCCTGGTTGACCAGCATGGCAGGTTCACGAACATAAATCCAGGGTGATCTAGAAAGGTTTGCACTGCTAGGATCTTCCATAACTTAGCTCCGGTTACCTTACTGAATACAGGACAGTTGGTCCCCAGGATCACTATGGACATTGATGGTATGGAGATTGCGCCAGTTATCCTTGCAGAGTCAGTTTATTCTTTGCTTCCCTGGCTAGTGAAGCCATTCATGGGCCACTTGAACAGTAGGCAGGAACTGTAACTTTTGCCTCAAGAGCTGCAGAATCAGGGCCATCCTTATGGGCGGGCATGGCATTGTGGTCAAGAGCCAAGGAACAGGGCAGGTCTGGGTGCAGGGCCACAGAAGGGAGCTCAGGGCAATGAGGGGAGAGAGGTAGCAGGGCCCGGGGTGATGGTGGGGGGGAGCCTGGGGAGTCAGTGGGGGGACGGGACTTGGGGAGTCAGCGGAGCCAGGGGCACCACTTTCCCCAAGACTGGCCCTGTGCAGAATGACAGCAGAGGGTGCATTTGACCATGTGAAGGAAAGTGGTGCTGTTCAGTCAGTCAGTTATAGCTGCATATTATATTTTGCACAATAGATGAGTAAGGGAGAAAGCCTTAACTTTGGGATGGGATGCTGAGGTGCAGAGACTAGCTCAGTGGCTCGTGCAGTCAGCACGGCATCCACTAAAAAATGGAAACAGCCAGGGTAATGCTGTCAGGGAGGCCTGTTGCTCTTACTTTGCGTTTCAGGGCTTGGAAATATGCAGCTGTACATCAAAGAGTTTTCCTGGGGGCAGAAGGCAGATGGGGGCTGGATTGTGAGCATTGCAGTTTCTTTTCTGGGTGGTTTGTCTGTGTACCAAGCATTGCAGATTTGTTATTAGTGAATTTTAATGGGTTTTTATTATTGAACAACAATGTATATAACAAGCAGAAATAAATCTTTAATTAAAACAACAACGAACGACAGCTTTTAAAGCGACACAGTGCAGTGGAGGGCAGCAAACAACAATAGGAGGTGGTCCGGTTCACAGATGAGTATATGTCTTGCGTCTGCCGCCTCTTGTTCATCCGCCTTCCAGTGCTGAGTATGGTGGCTCAGGGGTGTTAGATGACTCAAAAGAGCTAGCCTCCCAGGTGCAATTGCTTTCTCTGCCTGAACATGGGCTGAGGAGGGGAATGGCATCTGGAGCCTGGCTACGGGGATGTAGCCGGGAACACATGCTGGTGTTCTCAGCACCCTGTATTGTCCTGGGACTGCAGAACATGTTTGCATCCAACTTGAAAGAGGACGCCAGAGTTTGTGGTAAATGTGGAGTTAATGCACTCTAAAGAGGTATGTTGTGTGTACACAGGTATTTTCAGACCAAACAGCCTGAGTTAGTGTGGGTTAAACCCCCTGTGTAGACAAGCCCTCAATCATAGTTATGGCCCTGAGTCAGCAAAGCAATTAAGCATGTTCTTAAATATGATTGGATGGACTTATTCTACTGAATCAGGACCTTATTCCTAAGATGTTAAACTCTCAGCAATAGCTCTCATTTTATTCAACCCAGGATATGAATATTGTCTCATAAACACAAGGGGGGCAAGCAGGGGCACATGTCTCCCCCCACCCCAATCGGCGGGGACACAGAACTCCCTTGAGGCCGGGCCAAGGTGGGGAGAGCAAGCTGCTCTGACACCAGGACGGGAGCTGACAGCTCCTCTGGCCCATCAGGCCCTGGTGCCATGGGGGTGGAGAGAGCCAGCTCCTCTGGCCACAGGATGCACAGAACATGCCCACAGAACAAAAGCGGCCACATTTTTATTTCTGTGCACGTCCCTGCTCATAAAAGAAAGCAACCTCAAAGCATAATAATCACAAACAGAGGGCGCTAGTGTGAGAGCCATGATTTTAGTGCGGGTGTTCCTGCCTCCTGGTCCTGTGCTCAGACCACTAGACCACTTGGTAAAGTTTAAGGAAACCAGACTGTAGCATTTTAAAGACAGGTTTTGTAAGAGTTGCTTTAACGTTAAACAAAAGTTTCATTTTTTAAACACTGGGGTTTTTTATTATTAAAACACAAACAAAAGTTAGTTTTACATTATACTTCAGCACAGCCAGTGTGATAATGGTAACACTTCTCTCAGGATGGTAGATGTAAGTAGGTGGATCAGAAATGTGCATGGGATGACAAGTGCCTTTTCCTTTTTTATTTTTATAGATTTATTTATACTTGTTTCTACACTCTTCCTCACTGTGGTTTTGGAACATTTTAAACTGCTAATTTTCACTTCATGTGTCTTTCAGATCCGTTTGTAGCTCAAAGTCCTGCAAATAGAGAGAGAATTGTAAATAAACTGAAAGAAAATTAATTTTAGCATCTTTTTTGATCATATGGATTCTGACTAATTGCAGACTTCCCAGATTAGGGTTGTAATGAGAGGAAAAGTAAACCTGGAGTTGCTACTGTGCTATACATTGGGAAAAAATACTGTATTATTGTCATCTTCTGCAGATTATGGCTGAACGGAAGAATGCTAAAGCTGTGGCTTGTAGCTCTTTACAAGAGCGGACAAATGTCACCCTTGATGTTCCTCTGCAAGGTACTGTATTATCAGAATTAATTTTTTTTATGGTCCAATTTTAGATACCATCCCTTAATATTGTTTTTAACAAAAACTGAGCTGAAAGGAAGGCTAACTATCTTTTAAGTAGTGCATCTGACGATGTTAAAGCAAAAAGCTTTTATTGGTAATGTTGACAGTAATGCAGTTCCATCTGTTATGGCAACTTGTTAATTTCCTTTGGTTTTTTTTCAAAATGTGTAAATTTCACAACACAGTAGTGGCAATGATACCCCAGATTTGCATAAAAACAATATATTCCAATTAATCAATGGGTTCACAGGAGTTATAGCAGATCCAAACTCTTACTTGGTTTCAGCATCAATGTGAGCTTCAAAGGCAAGCAAATCTTCCAGCCAACTATCTGCTGCACCGTTTAGTGTGTAGTAAATGAAAAATGGGTTTGTGTTTCTTTGTCTTAGCTTCATGGTTGATATGTTGAAAGCAATCCAGGAGACGTACACACATATTCCAGTAAACTAATGCATGGTATATGTTTTAAATCCACTTTCCTGCACTGAGTATCTCAAACACCCCCTATAAGTTGTTCATGGGTTTTTTTTATTTGCATCAGCTGTTCAGACAGACATTGATTTCTCCTGGCACATAGATGACATGTTAATAGGCATGGTTTAAAAACACAGGGCTAGATTCACAAAGGGAATCAGGATCTCCTGTTGAAGCTATTCTACTTGCTGTGAAAAACATAAATATTCATTAGATCAGAGCGAAAGAAAGTGAGAATGACTCTGTAGCCCAGTGCTTAGGGCACCTGCCTGGGAGACCCAGGTTCCAGTCCCTGCTCCAGTGATTATTTAATTAGTTCATACCAAGTGGAACAGTTTCAACAAGAGAAATTGAAAAAGACCCATCCTAGAATACCACATAACCCAGCAGTTAGGGCACTCACCTGAGAGATGGGAGACCTGGGTTCAAGTCCCTTTTCCTCTGTCAGAGTGAGGATTTGAACTGAGGTCTCCCACATTCTGGATGAGTGCTCTGACCTCTGGCCTATATTGAGTAAAAGGAGGAGAACTGATGCTCATATTTCCTTGAAAACATACTGACTTGGCTTAGGTGCCTAACCCAGGTCCGTGGCTGTGAATCCAAAGTGGAGATAAGTGTTTCCATCTGGCCCAGAGTAAGGTGCCCAACTTCCTCTCTCCTGAGCATTTCCTATTGGCTACCCCAGACAGCTCTCTGTTCAGCATGTTGGCCATTGTGAATCCCCTTCTTAGGACTTGTCTACCCAGTGAGTCACTATTTGGCGAGCGAATTTAAAGCACACCAGCTTGCCGCGTGGTAGAAAGCCATGTGGACATTGCTACATCACAGTGAAAGTCTCAGGGTGCATCTTAGCATTCTGCTGTTTGAAAGCGTAGCATGCTAATCCGCGCTCCAGGACTCCACCGCTGTAGCAGTGTCCAAATGGTGAATGCATCACGCTGATGCACTGTAAATTCATACCCTGGTTTGCTGCGCATTAACTCGCCATGTAAACAACCCCTCAGTATCCTAACTCTCCCCATGCACTGTGTAGGCAGCCTGGGCATCTAAGTCAGGGCAAAGGGTTCTACTGGGAGGTAGGGCATGCAAAGGTAGGTATTGCAATGCTGAGCCAACGTCCCCTTTGTAGATCTAGCCCTTGGAGTCCAAATTTGACATGGCTGTGCTGGATATGAGGCCAGTCCTGTATATGTACTCATACCTTAGAGACACATTCATGCACATTTCTAAATTGTCTTATATCCTGGTAGTTTGAACACAATCCATTTTTAGTTTACAAGGATTAGAAAAGTTGTATCATCTTCCTCCTTAATTTCCCTAGAAATCACTTAACATCTTGTATGAGCTAGGAGGAGTGCACATCTCTTTTAAGCAGTATAGTACCTTCGGAGTAAAATTACTTGGTAAACGATTTCTTCTGTCAGTTCAATAAAAGTGTATTTTATGTGCTGTGAATGTTGATAAACAGCAGTTGATTTTTTTTCTTCCCATGCAGTAGATTTCCCAACACCAAAGACAGAGCTGGTACAGAAGTTCCATGTCCAGTACTTGGGCATGTTACCTGTAGCTAAGCCAGTGGGTACGTAACACCATTGTTCTTAACTGATGTAGGAGTGACTTACATAAAATCTAACAGGGCTAGATTCTGGCTACATGTTCACGGGTGGAGAAGAGGGCAAGGAGCAACAACGCTCTGTACTTGTGTCCCTGATGCACAGGGGTCAATACTAGAGAAGAGAATGCAGCTGTCTAACATTCATGGCCTCACTTGGGCATGTGCTTCCGCAACTGGAACGCTTTGAGAAGCCACTGAGGCAGAGTCCTTTGCAGTATCCTCTCCCAACATGAGCTGTGGCAATTAAAAAGTCAGAAGAGAGCTGTGAGTGCATAGGACTGGAGAAGGGTGCCACCTGAAAAGCTGCCATCCCAGTGCTTTAAATCTCCTAGGAGGAGATTGGCAACTAATTCTGTTTTTACAAGGTGAAGAAAAATAAAGGATAGCATGAGCTAATGATTTGTTTTCTTAAATCTTCTGTCATCAAAATGTTTTTAGCTAAGAAATCTAAAGCAACTTCTTTTCTGTGCTTCCATGTGAAAATAATAGTTTCTTCTAGTTTTTTTATTTATTCATGTTATGCATTTTTTTAATCCCATGCTCCCTCCCTCTGTGTTTTAGGTATGGATACGCTGAACAGTGCCATAGAAAGCCTTAGGGCTGCTTCTAGCAAAGATGACTGGATGCCAGTTACCATGAATGTTGCTGATGCTACTGTGACGGTCATCAATGAACGAGTAAGGCAGAAATATCTTGTTAGGAGCAGATTAACAGTGATTTTAATACTGCAGTCTCGGAAAGCTAGAAAGACCCCATCTATAATAGAATTTTTGTTTGTACTGGAGTTTACTCTCTTATTTTCACTTTACATTTCCCTCCAATACCGTAATCTATGCACAACAGGACTTTTTAGTAGAGGCCGAAATTTAAAAAAAAAATCTTAAAATTCAGCTCCTGGTTTAATGTTAAAATGCAGCATATAAAGGCTCTTACCAGTCACTTCTCTTAGGCTCAGTTTTATTTGCCCCTTCAAAACATGCCTTTAGAAATAATTGTACATGTTTAGTAGATATAAAAAGAAATAAGTATCAGCATTACCTTTTCCTGGGGGTTTTCAACCCCAAATACTACAAGCCTAAACCCTCGGCAAGAGTTCTGAATATAAGATGTGCTCTGCCCTCCTCTGCAGGTTAGCAAGGACAAGGAATCTTTTAGTCTCTGTTTCATGCTGCTGCTTTATACAGAGCACTTTCCCAGAAGACCAGTAGTGACACTTTCAAGAAATAGGTCTGTTTTAGTCTGCTGCTAGCCCCCAGGATAACATCCCTACTCAACATGGATAAGTATGGGAGGTGTTTTTTTTGTAGATTTTGGTTGGTTTGTTTTTTTGAAGACTTACTACAGTCTCTCTTTTTTTAAACTGAAATTACCTAATATTTGTGGTGTGCCCAATACCAGTCACTCTGGTCTTTCTCTTCTGCTTGTACTTTAGAAAGGTTAGTTGAGGTCAGCATGTAGCACATTACTAATGCTATATAAATAAATAATGAGTTCAGCACTACTGCTGCAGTTTTCACCAGGGATTTTAGAAATGTAAATGAAATAAATCAAGCCAGCTCTATTGAATACATTGTAGTGATGAGTGATCATTGCTTTGTAACCAGAATGAAGAACAAATTATGGTGGAATGTCGTGTTCGGTTCCTATCCTTTATGGGAGTGGGCAAGGATATCCATACATTTGCCTTCATTATGGATACGGGGAACCAGCATTTTGAGTGCCATGTTTTTTGGTGTGAGCCAAATGCAGGCAACGTTTCAGAAGCTGTCCAGGCTGCGTGTATGGTAAGTGATCTTTTTTTAAAGGGAACTGTGGGTCTTAACTCTTTCACTCACGCTGTAAATAGTAGTAATTCCAAATTTGCAATTATATTAAATCCCTGTAATATTTAAAGAAATGTAAATACTGATCTCTTTAATGCAAAATAAGTAAATCAATGGTTGAGAATTTAAATAATGTTTCCATAGCAACCTTACCTATTTGGGTGAAAGTGATCATGAAATGATAGATTTTATGATGCTAGGGAAAGGAAGGAGTGAGAGCGGCAGGGTAAGGATAATGGACTTCAAAAAGGCACTTAAACTCGGAACTCATAGGTGAAGATCCCATCGGGAAAAAATCTAAGGGAAAAAGCAGTTCAGGAGAGCAGTTTCCTAAAGACATGATATTAAAGGCACAACAATAAACTTTCTCAGTGTGAAGGAAAGATCGGAAGAATAATAGGACAATACAGCTCCATTAATGTGCTCTTTAATTACTTGAAAATCAAAAAGGAATCCTACAAAAAGTGAAAACATGAATAATTGCTAAAGATGAGTACAAAAGAATAGTACAAGCATATAGGGACAAAGCCAGAAAGCCTAAGGCATAAAATGTTACACCTAGATAAAAGGGCAATAAGAAGAAATTCTATAAATCCATTAGGAGCAAGAGAAGATGAAGGAAAGTGTAGATCTATTACTTAGCGGGGAAGGAGAGCTAATAACAGATGACAGCAAGCAGGCTGCAGTCTATTTTGCTTCAGCCTTCTCTAAAAAAGTTGTGACCAGATGTGTAATATTAACAAAAAGGGACCCCTTTTTGTTGCAAGCTTGAATATTCAAGTCAACTGGGCCTGATGAATTTCATCCTAGGATATTTAAGGAACTAACTGAAGCATTCTTGGAACCACTAGCAGTTATCTTCAAGAACTCCTGGAGAACAGGCGTGAGGTCCTGGAGGAGTGTAACAGGGCCAACATGGTACCTATCTTTTAAAAGGGAGAACAAAGGAGGATCCAGAAATTATAGACCAGTCAGCGCAACTCTGATACCTGGAAAGATACTGGAACCAATTTTTAAACAATCAATCTGTAAGATCAGAGCAGCAGTTCCCAACTGGGAGGGAGCGCAAACAGGTTTCAGGGTGTTCACCAAGCAGGGCTGATGTTAGACTCGTTGGCTGGAGCCCTACTGTCCTGTGGGGGCTGGAACCCCAGAGCCCCGCTGCTTCACCAGGGATGAAGCCCTGTTGCTGGGGGCTGAAGCCAAAGCCCGATCCACTGAGCTTCACAAGGCCCCCTGTGGCATGGGGCCCTGGGCAATTGCCCTGCTTGCACCTCCTAACGCTGGTCCTGGCAGAAAACAGTTGTGTGGGCCATGGAGTTTTTATAGCATGTTGGGGGCAGGGGGCCCTCGGAAAGAAAATGGTTGAGAACTCTGGAGGGATTTGTCAAGAATATGTCATGCCAAACCAACTTGACTTCCTTCTTTGAAAGAGCAACTCGCCTAGTGGATGGAGGAAAGCAGTAGACATGATATATTTTGATTTTAGGAAGGCTTTTTACACAGTCCCATATGACAGTGTCATAAGCAAACTAGGAAAATGGAGTTGTTATAAGGTGGGTGCTTACCTGGTTGCAGACCGTAGTTAAAGAGTAGTTACTAATGGCTCAGTATCAAACTGGGAGAACATAGTTTGGGAAGTTTCTGAGAACTGAAATGTTTTATCTGATTATTGGGCCAGGGCCACTGCTTTTAAAAGATTGTCTGCCAGGGTGTTTCTAGCACTGGAAAGTGTTCAGACCATTACAATCATTTAATTCTTATTTTATTTTGGTTTTCCCCTCCACTTCAGTTCCAACGTGATTGTAGCAGCCAGTGTTGCATAAACTGTTGAAGTTAGAATTAGTGTTTTATCCCATTTTCAAGATGCACTTTCGGGTTTTGGAGGCAATAGAGCTAACTCTCTGGCAGTTCCAAGGGCTTGGCTGTTCTAGATCTATCAGAGTTAGCGTCTGGGGGGAAACAAATGATAAGGTTGAGGGGGAGTTTCAGCTTCTCACACATACCAATGTAATTCAGCATTTGTTTCTAGTCTCTTCTTGAGATAGCCTTAAAAATAGTCACTGATGCCTTAGTTTAGCAGTGGGTTTTTTGGCACCATTCCTGGAATGACTCTAGCAAGTGGTGGACCTCAGATCTGCGTGACTTTCATTCCCTACTAAATGTCATAATTTTAGCTTTAGAGAGCCAAGTTCTGCCAACATGTTGCTTTAGGGAAACAAATCTATTGCCATGCTGAATTATTGTTTCTTATGTTAAAAAGATGACTGTCTTTTACAATACGTTAACACCAGTATTGTATTGATTTATATTTGTGCATTAACATTGCATCGTGCTCAAACCATGTAATTGGTTTATATGATGGTCGTTCAGAGAACAGGAACAGCTGAAACCAAGGGCACCTGTTGGAGTTCAAAGACCTGTTCCTCTGATTTCAGGCCGTGCTCCATACCTTGAGGCAATTTCTGCTCAGAGATGAGCAGGCCTGGCTCCCACTGACTTCAGTAGGCCTGTGCATGCAAGTTCAAAGGCAGAGTTTTGCCTGTGATGTATAAAAAGTATTGAATGCCTGATTCTGATGGGAAGGTATTGAAATACACTGACGACTGTGGAACACGTTTGCTTTGTTGCAGTTACGGTATCAGAAGTGCTTGGTAGCCAGACCACCCTCACAGAAAGTTCGACCGCCCCCTCCGCCTGCAGACTCGATGACCAGAAGAGTCACAACTAATGTAAAACGAGGAGTGTTGTCCCTTATTGACACTTTGAAACAGAAACGCCCTGTTACGGAGATGCCGTAGCCGCCCAAGGAAAGAATCTTGTAACACGTAATTAAAGATATAGTAGCTACGCTAAAGAAAATGAACTGATGATGTTCGACCTTCCATTTTAAATTGCTGATGCTTTGTCTTCAAAGAATTTATCCTTATCAAAACAATGTTAGACAAGCATGTTCTCTTGTTCTTGCCATCATCATGTGATATGAAAAGACGCATGAATAATTTTTTGCTGTCAGTGAGTTACATCATGAGCAGTGGAAGGTCTATTTCTGATTGTAAATATTATGAACATTACCTACATTCTCACACACAAAGAATATGGCCACGTCCCTCCTAGTGAACTAATGTTAAAGTCCTTGGAGTGAATGATACCTGAATTAATAGTTTCACCATCTTCTTGATCTGGATTTGTCACAAGCAATCCTTAAATCCTACAGCACTTTGCCCTGTTTTCAACACTGGAGTAGGTACTGAGTATTAGTTACCATTGAATTACTGTCGTATAAATACCAAATTTTATTTTTACAAAACTGCACCTGTTAGTCAGTTTTAAATTGTGCATTGGCATTGGTTTGGGAACCGCTTCATGACTTTGCCTGACATGCTTTTGACCCATGGTGACCATATTTCATCTACTGTTTATATATTATGATCTTGGAGAAGAAAAGTTTTGAATAATTCAGAGAAGGATGTCTTCACCTTCACACAGACAAACACACCTGGAAGCTGTTAAACCTATTCTCCAACATCCTATATGGTGCAACAAAAACGTGATTTATTTAACTGTGGGCTCATACCACCTAGGATTAGGAGAGGGACCTATTTGGAACTGTTATACATAGCACAAACTAGAAAGCTTAACATTTTCCCTATGTTACTCCTCCTGCGTGCAAACTTTCAATTGAAGGCCCAATCACACAGTTCTTGCATTTGGAGTTTGGTGCTGAGTTAATATTTACATGAGACACACAGAAAAAACGATCACTTTTTTGTTGTGCAGATCTGTTCTCATTTACACTATCCTGGAAAGTTGCATTTACTTTAATGCCCTTTCTGTAGCAGCTATCAACAAAGGGACGACACAGCAGTTCTTTGATATGCTGGAGCTACATGTAGTGTAACCTGATTTCAGTGATTTTGCTCCAAAAGCTCCAGCTAAGTGTGTTGGTCCAGTCTCCTGTAAATTCCTAGGCATAAACTGTGAAGTATTGCCCCTTACATACGTACATTGTGCTAACCTTTGAATGCACATATATGCTTATCTTTTTCTTTGTTTTTTCCCCTTGCCTGTCTTCTTACAATTGCAGGTTGGTACATACAATAGAAATGGAACATTGCAGATGTTTTTACCAGTGTTAAAATTTTTCTGCCTCTGTTTTAGACATCTACTCTGAAGTCTGAACCATCTGGGTATGGTGACCCTGTAATTCTAAAGGGACACTGTCAAGGTTGATAGCCCAGTTTGACCTAGCTTTATTCACAGTCTTTATATCTATTCACTAGGGACTTTTGTTTTAAATAAATGGTTACGTGCATTTTCCTTTTTTTTTAAATAGGTGGCAGCAGCTACCCATGAGCTATCCCTGTGACTGACAAATGAGGTTGTGGATGCAAAGGCCAAAGCAATGATGATCAAACACATTTCAGTTTTGAGTTTGTAAAGGAATTATGAACAGCTATTTAAAAAAAAAAAAAAAATTAAAATGAACTTGTCATGACTGAAACGTGCCTGTGCTGGCAAATGAAGGGCTGATGCTCAGCTGGCAGAAACAGATGTAACTCTATGGACACCAGCTGAGATGCTGGTGCCATAAAATCGTCTGTTGCACCACAGTACCTAACTAGTACCTCCAATGGGGCTGTGGCCCGACTGAGGTCTTTTGGCACTACTGTAATAGTGTAATAATGTAGCACAATAGTATAAACTTAACTAAAACATTTGCACGTAGTCCTCATTCAGCAAGGTATTTAACTAAGTGCCTAACTTTATACCCATGTTTAAAATTAGGCAAGTGCTTAAGCTCCAACACAGCACAAGATATTTATGTATCTCAACCCTGTTCTGAAAATCCAGGGCTAGAAGACATTTGCACTCTGTCACTCCTTTGTCTCTCTGGGTTCCAGTAGTGGTGATCTCAGTGGTTTCCACTAGGAACAGTGCTAAAACTAATTTTTTTTGCAGAGGTTACAAGCAGGCATCAGATGGTAACACCATCTAGTCAGCACCAGCTTGGATGGTATAAAAATCACTGATCAAGAGATTCTGTAAGCTGCTGTATTCATGATCACTTCCCGGAACCAGATAGTTGGCTGTTTGTTTGTTTTTAATTATAGCAAATACCTTGACCATGTCCTTTTAAAGTTCCAGTTTGAAACTTTCCCAGGATTCAGATTTGCAATGAGTTTTAAATAATATAAATACATTCCATAGAAGATCCACTGCATCTATATGATACTGCTGTCCCATGATGGCAGATCAGGGCCTCCCTTTGTAATTAAACAGTCATTTAAAAAAAAAAGTTGTTTCTATTCACTACTTGGTGTGTTTCTGTTTCCTGTTGTCCGGACCTTGAACACTTAGCCAGGTTTCAGCAGCAAAGCACATAAACAGAGTCAGGGATGCAGCTGCTGTAGGTATCGAAAAGACAAAGGATAAAAATGTCTTGAAAAGTCTCAGATCATTGCAGATACTTGGTTTTAAAAATAGCTTTGCCTGTTTTACCAAAATACTGATTAAGACCTTGATTCTGCAAAACCTAGGCATGTGCTTTATAAGCACATTAGTCCCACTGGCTTCAACAGGATGACACATACTCTTACAGGTTATGCACATACCTAAGTGCAAGATCAAGGCCTAACCTTGTAAAACCAATTCTATAAAAACAATATGTGGACTTCCTTTTTGCCATGGCCAAAATGTATGATTGGTGTGTGTGTGTGAGAGAGCAAACGCCATTGTTTTACCCAATGTTCTAGTGACATTTCAGTTACCTATGCAGTCTTTATATGTAGTGATTCTGTAAATAGGCAGCCATGTTCATTATGCCTTGTATGTCTCATGTCCTTTTTGAATTAACCTGTTAAATACAGCTTAAAATATTTTTATTTTATTTATTCTATTTTTACTGAAATAGCCTGCATTATTATGTTGATGTACTTTACTGGACATGATCTCACAACATATCCAGTGCTAAGTAATCTCCATGTACTATAGATTGCCTAAAAAGGTGGGTTTTGTAATTATTTGTAGTCACATTTTTATGGGAGTATGTAGAAGAAATGGCAAAACAATGTAAAGCTAATTTCTCTTATTTTATAAATGCAAATAGTAAGTTAGAGGCAGGTATCACATCACCTCATTAATATGCTCCATTGCAGAAACAAAGAGATTTATAGCCACAGCTAGTGTGGCTTTCCTTTGAAATTTGCAGCAACTATTGGTGCAGTTTTTATTTAAATCACTTACTATTTTATTTAAAGGGGTGGGGAAGGTTTTGTAAGGATATAAGAAACACCTACAGATTGCATGAAAGGGCATTGATCCCACTTACAATATAATGAGTTCTTAATGATGATAAACTTTGTGTAGAGCTACCTGTACCTGTCCGAAAAAAGAAGGCCTTCCTTCGTTTTGCAGGATATAAAGCTATGGAATAACTAATCCATTAAGACCATTCTATGTCATTTACTAAGCGTTCTAAATCCCTTTTTTTAAATTTTATTAGATGTCATAAAGCAATGAAGCAGGGATATAAAACTGTTAGTAAATCACATGTGGAAAACAGAGCTATTTTTACTTTAATAGCTGATACTGGCTCAGCCGTTACAGCTTTAGCATTAACATCATTACTCTTCGTTATCTTAATACATGGCTAAAAAGCTATGCTGTACAGTCAACAAACAGGTTTGATTTATCTTAGTATTTGCAAAAGAGAAAGGGAAAATGCACACTGTTTATCAGTCAGAGTTCAGTGTTACATATAGCACCTGATTGACACTGAATTTTTTTTTGCTGTTGACCACTTTTACACATTTAAATGTAATCTGTTGTGAGAATAAATTTAGATGCATAACATGCTTGACTCACTTGTCACTAGTCCGTAATGTTTGGAAATTAGTTCATTTTTCTTGGGACAGAAATTTGGTGGTGAAAGGGGAAAGTGTCTCTGTATTTACTGTTTAGTAAACAGTATACATTGGTATACATGGACATTTCTGTCATGCAAGGAGAGAGACACTGAGTGTATTTTCTGAATTATTCAGTGGTGAATGTTAAGCTAGTATTAAGGAAAGGGTGGTACTATGATTTTCCCCAATACACAGCTTAAAATATAAATTGCTTTTAAATCTTAGAAAGCATATTTTAATGGGGGGAGGAGGAAGAGGAAGTGGGAAATTGTTTTAAAGATTTGGTAAAGGGCTTGTACAGCCTTTCACTTGTATGTTTCTGGTGCGATTCTGGACCAGTGTGGGAGTACCCAAAATTTGCCACCAGCTGATGGCAAAGTGATTTGTGAAGCAAGTAGTTCTTCAGCATCATATTTATTACTGCTGGCTCTTGGATGATCTGGTCAGAGAGACTGAACCAGCCATGGAGATCTAGTCATCTTAGATCAGGACAACAGATTAAAACTTGCACTGCTGTGCTATAGCTCAGATATGAATAGAGCTTGGACTTCCACTCCCAGCGCTGTCAATTGGCACATTTTAATGATCACACTATATTGTTTTTATTTTAGGAGACTTATACTTAGTTTATTGTGTATAACACCCATTGTGCATTATTAAAAACGACGATTTAAACCAAAAACAAAACAACTTTTGCCTTCTCTCTCTCACCTACAGAATCTCACACCCCTACCTGTCTAGTTGAGCCATGCTTAGTAACTATATTTAAAATATAATTTTACCTTTATATTTTCCATTCCCTTTTGCTAAACTGCAGCTGCCCTTTTCTCATCCCCATTGTGAAGTATGATTTTAAAATAGTGTCACATTGTTCTCTTGCTTTTTTTCAGTTGTACAGGACTCAAGCCAGATTTACAATCTGCCCAGGAGCAGACCAGAGAATTAATTGTGATTCCGTCACAATTCTGGCCCTGGTAGTTTGGAAGCAGTTTTCATGGATCAGTTTACACTCGACCAGTGTGTAGAGCCAAGGCTGCTCCTATTTACTCACCATGAGAGGTAGCGGGTGAGCATCATGAAACTAGATTAACTGATCAGTTAGAATTATTTCTTTGTTAAACAGATTATCACATTCAGCAACACTCAGAAGGAAAACTCACCTTTTATAATCACAGGTGCTTCTGCACTCTCCCTCCCTCCCTCCTGTTTTCCTTTGTTTCCTTCTTTCCTTTCTTCCTCTATATTCCTGTTGGGAGGAATTCTCAATTCCCTCCTTTGGATTTCATTGCCACCCCTTTCCTCACTTCTGAAATGATCATTAGTAGCTAATACTGACATTTGAAATGTTATCAGCAGGCTTAAGAGTTTACATCTCAGTGAGATGAATTACCTTGAACTGGTGTTAGCGTTGGGACAAAGAATCAGGGAGTCATAACAGGTTCTAGGTACCTTTTCCCCCTCTCTGGGCTACTGTGGGTGGTTGGTGCAGGGGAGGGAAGCCATCCTTCGCTAGGTGATCCTGTAGACTGCAACAGAACTCCTGAGTTCCTGTCCAGCTATTCCTGGGGCTTTCACAGCCCTGCTAGGACACGGGCGCAGTCACTTTGTTTCTTCCCTCCAGCACAGAAGTGGACCTGTAGGTGAACAGCTGCTGCAGGTAAAGCTTCTCAAGAATGGGAATGGGTGGTACTAGGGCTGCAAGGAAAGTAGAATGCACTACTGCAAATGCTTGTTAAAAATGGCAGGCAGCATATTTATTTCATAATCAAATACAAATTTGAACCTCAAGGGCCACACAGTGGAAGCCAGTAATGTAATGCATGTCCTAGTAGTTGTAATTTCCACTCTTTATATTGTATGTCTTGGAGGGTTCAAAAACAGTTGTGCCTATTCCACTGCTGAATCAAACCCTTGTCAAAACAGGTGTATTTGTTTAACTTTCCTTTAGCGTCTCAGTACTGAGTATGGAATATAAACACTGAGATAATTCCCACTTTATTTTATTTAAGAACTGGTAACAGTTCAGTAAGGACACCAATACAATGGACCCAAGTGAAATAGGAAAAAAACCCTTACTTTTAATATTTATGAAGTACACACTTCTGCTTTAAATTATAAATCTGATAGAAAGTTAACCTATAAAACTAATCCTATTAAAAATATGTTGCATAATACCTTTGAATATGCTAGTTGGGATCAACGTCTCAAGCTAATAAGAGCAATTTTAAATAAAAATATCCATTAATCAATTCAAACAGAAAAGAAATTCTGAAGTTCCATCCAAATTTCAGAATAAGTGTGAACAATGAAAGAGTTAAGATGTCCTCTGGTCAAGAAAACCTTTTTCAGCTTGCTTAAAAAAACAAAACGTTGATCCACTGGAACTATGAGAATGTGATTAACTTCTAGGAACCTAGAATTGTTTAATATTTTATAGATTGACATCTCAATGTATTTAGCAAGATGCACAAATATATTAAACTTAGATTGAAATGATAGAAATGAGTTAATGTATACCGTTTAAAATGAGATTTATAGTTTAACTTGCAACCTGATCTTCACATATAACTACAAATGCTGTTTATCATTTTTCCCCTCAACCACCAATGTCATTTGAAGCAAACATTTTTAATGTTTCCAAATAGATTGTTAAAATCATGTAAATGTAAACCAAAAACCTTGTCAATATTCAAATAATATTGGTATTAGTGTTAACAAAAGAAAGCACCTATTTTGCTTGACATCTGTCAGCTATAGGGATACAGAATAAAAAGCACTTTGACAATGTATGAATTCTTACCCCTAATAGAAAGTAATTTCATGAAAAGCACTATTTGAGCTTCTTCTACCAGCTGCCCTTCAGCTGAAAATGGTGCTTTTTGTAAACCATGGCAGCATTGTGACAGATCAGAGCTAATTCAGCATTCATTTTAGCATCAAACTACCTGTCCACTTCTAAAATGAAATTTTCTAAAACAGTTACCTCTTCTGCTTATTAAAGCACATCAGACTGTGAACTAGGACATTTATGTGCGCCCCCATTGTGTGCACAAAATATTCAACACAAGGACATAGGCATGTGAAAAAATCCATATTTTTATGGTGTGATTTAAAGTTTTAATGTTTTGCTCGCATATGCTATGGTCCTAAATGACTTTTCAACAAGATGATAGCTGAAAATTAAACTTTTCAAAAAGTTGTATTTCATTGTTATGTGAACTTTTACACCACTGAACAAAAGTTGCAAAGTTTTTTTTTTTTTGAGTATGCCCAGATATGCACAAGAGGTTGTAGAAAGAAGGCATGTACCAACATGTCACATTCTACTGATTAGTAATTAGCTATACATCTTTTGAGCTCACCCCCTAATGATTTGCATAATTTACTGTAGGTGTTACTCTGTGTGCATTTTGACATTCAGAATTTAACAGCTGGATTGAAACAACTCTATAATAGAGACCCATTTGCAAAATATCCCCCTACTACTTCCATAATAACCATGAAAAGGGTATTAATTATAGATGTTTCCTAAAGGTAAGTAGTGTCCTGCACAGATCCTGGCCTCTAAGTGTGTGAATCAACCTATACAGGAATGTTTACCATTATAGAAATATAATTTCAAACTTTGAAGATGGACTTTGTAACTGGTTCGTAGTTATTTCTTCAAAGCCATGGTCGAGGATGCTTAACCATAGTTGAAGGTAAAGTTTCTTTTGATTTGACCCATCTTTTGGATAAAGAAGGTATAAATAGGTCATGTGCTGAGCTCTTTATTCCAATCCAGCGATAGTAGTAATGTTGAGCTGAAATCTGGGATCTGTTTCCTTGTGGATTGAAGTAGGGCACCATTACTGGAGGCAGAACTATCTCCACAGGTTTCAATACAACCATTTTATCTTCTGCCCGTGGCTTCCTAAGGTGTGTCCGTCTCTCAAACACCTTACTCATAGACGACAGAGTGGGTGTGTTCTTCAGCATTCCTGGCAGGGATGAGTTTGAGATAGGTTTGGTAATTTTCTTCAATTGAATGGAACTACTTATTTGGTTCACATTTTTTTGTAGAATGCCACTAATTCCTTTGGCTGGTGAAACATCAGAATTAGTATTAACAGATATTTCTCGGTTCAGGAACTCCAGAATGTTTGTTTGCACCCCAGTATCTTTAGGAACATTTCTTTGCTGTGTTACTTTTGATTTCTTCTTCCTTTTCTCTTCTCTCTTTGCTGATTTTCCTATATCAAGACCTTCTAGTAGTCCTTTAGCTGCAGCACGAGCCAAAATGTCTTTAACAGACATTACTTCAGCTGGATCCCTCTGAAAATTAAAGAAATACTAGTATTTATCAAGCTATGGACTCTATTTTAATCCTTTAGACTACACATGCACTGCATTTTAAAACACATGACAATGAGTCTCAGTACCTGGGTGTGAGGGGGGGTGTATCAACCCTGCACAGGGGGTGCAATTATTAACAAACTGCTTTGGACTCAAGAGGCCAGGCCCCCTTGCCCTTATTGGGGATGCTTCCAGTGGAGACAGCATATAAAAGGAATCAGTTCAGTCTGGGCTGGCTGAGGAGAGGAGGCATACGCTGCAGGCTCCTGCTAAGAAGCTGCCCAGATTCCAGACTGCCAAGGCAGAACACCTGGCAACCAGTCAACTGCCGCAACTGAAGGGAAGATGAGCTGCTACCAGCAAAGGAGATAGAGCAGGAAGCAACCCAGGGGACACACTTGGAAATATGGAGACCTGAACCCTGCAACAGGGTAACTGGTTTCAAAGGGTCTGGGTCAGAATATGATGGAGTAGGGTGGGCCTAGGTTCCCCTGTGCTCCCTGCACTGGACAGGGTGACTCCTGGGGCTCTTGCTGTTAAGCCCGTTGCTGCTGGAAAGGGTGGCGCCTTGAACTCTCGCTGCTTACTTCTGGCTGAGTAACCTCGTTCATCTCTGAAAATACCACTACCAAAACTCTTCAGTAAGGGAATGAACACACAATGTTACTGTCAGTGTAGATTAACTTTAGATGCCCTTGAAAAGATTGCCCATACACAGTCTAGTTTAGAGGCGGGAAATCGAAGTCTAGACTCCTGTGTTCTCTGTGTGGCTTCTACACTACTTGCTGTTTAGCATGTCAGTTAGGCACTATGTGCTAAATTCACAAAGGAATGTCAGCAGGGTGACACTGCATATTGCTGTGCCTAACGTTTTAGATGCTAAGAAAAGCACTGGGGTTCACAAAGCTTGAGTGTGGGGCATAGGCTCCCTAGACAATGAAAGGGGACAGAGATGGGATTCACAAAAGCCAGCAGGCTAATTGACTCCTTGCCTGAGCTAACCAATACAAGACACCAAGCTGACAGCAGGCCTGTCTTAGCAAGAAGCTAGTGAAGGAGAAACCCCCACCTCAGTCATAACTTTTAGCCCAAAAATTAGGGTACTTAGTTGGGATGTGAGACCCCCCCCCCCCACCTAAGGGGAGAATGAAGAGGAATGTGCTGCCTCTTAGGCCAGTGCCTTAATGCAGTGAGCTATAGGACAGTCTGAGGTGGGGCTGCTGCTCCACTGTGGACATTCCATTTTAAAAAAATCATTGGAGCAGGAGGACTGGATCCTGGATCTCTCACCTCTCCAGCTGAGTGCTCTAACTACCAGGCTACAGCCTCATTTTTATGTTTGGTCACTCACTTTCTGGCCTATGTTGCAGCTATTCCATACTGTTGCTAAATAAGGAAAGAATCATTTTCCCAGGCCATTTTGTGAATGCTCATCTACAGAGGCCCAAGCCACTAGGTGAGGTCTGAGCACACTTACTGGATTGGGCCCACAGGTTCTTTAGATAAAGTGTCTTTTCCACTTTGTGCACTACTCTGGGGCTTCAGCATCTGAACAAGAGGTGTGGAGCTGTTGGGTGCATGCCCTCAGGCAGAAACAGGTGATGTTCCTCCTCTGTGTATAATGGGGAAAATACATCACCATTTCTGAACATTGATTTAATGAATGTTTGCAAAGCCGTTTGACGTATAAGTAGTATTACTAGGAAGTTTACCCAGTATTCTTTTCTAAGATAGATACATATAACCTAGCTTGACAATTTAATTCATGTTCCTACTTACCCTAAGGGTAGAAACAGATGGGAATGAAACTGAGAAATAGAAACCTTAGGCTGAATTATCTTACAATGAACTCTAGTGTGTATAGTAGTCTCCCTTATAGAAATGGTGGCAGTCCCATCTAGGGAATAATCTACAACTTGATTATATTATGTATTTGTGGGAGGAGAATCCTGCACAGACAGGAAGTTAAATCATCTAGTCTAACAGGTTTTTCTATTTGGAATTCTCATGTGCTCATGGAACTCTAACTTTCTGTCTTCCCAAGAAACAAGCTTCTCACCACAAACATTGTTGCTATAATGAGGCAGATTAACTATAAGATTGATTTGATCATTCATCTTCCACAATTAATAAGCTGCAGTTTTTCGTAACTGTGAGAGTATTTTAATCCCCCCACAGGAGAAATGACATTTTTCCCCATCTACTTTTACAAAGCAAGCACCTTCATTTTCTTGGCACTGTGTGTAAATGAATACTAAAAATATATATCTTTGTACTGTAGATAGCATTCAACAGATTCCACTTAAAGGAGCATCAAAGCATATCCATGTAAAATAAGTTACTTTCTAACAATTTTTAAACAATATTGGGGGTTGAAGCCTCACTGGAAACTTCTTGTGCCTTTCACTCCATGGTCATGTAGTTGGAGAAGATTCATCTCTTTCAGTATTGGTAAGTCTTGGCAACATACATAGCACTGCTGTGATCCCTGCTGGGCTTGATGCATACAGGCAGAACAGGATGATTGCTTTAACAGCCCCTCTGCTTAATACTAGTTTTAATCAGCATGATTTAAATATACCCTGGTTACAGGGGAGTAATGTAATAGGAAATAGTAACCGCCTACCATCCCAATCCTCCATAAAACGTGACGAGCTAAAAAACTGGATCAAGCAGTACAATAGATTTAATTCACCACACAGCACCTTCTCTTTAAGCACTAAATAGAACAGACATGATGGAAAGCTCATAGAAAACCTCTCTGGAATTGCACTATGCTGAGAAAGAGAATGTTTGTTTCAGGTGCACTTGCCTCGAGAAAAATTATTGCACTGATTGCTTGGTTCTTCAAGCTTTTGCTTAGCACAGTGCAACCAACGCTCAGAGACAAGACCACTGTCCTGTCTGTGATTAGTCAGGTAATTCATGAATGTTCGCTTT
Organism: Emydura macquarii macquarii; assembly: GCF_026122565.2. Taxonomy (NCBI): domain Eukaryota; kingdom Metazoa; phylum Chordata; order Testudines; family Chelidae; genus Emydura; species Emydura macquarii. The sequence continues at coordinate 6,216,133 of NW_027133265.1, forward strand.
AATGTATTCATTTTTAAATGTATTAAGAGACAACAACAAAATAGAGAAATGGAAATCACATCTACAACGTTTTAAACAAGTAATTTTCCCAATGCATGCTTTGTATGGCTTACGTGTCTTGCTAGAACAGCTAAGAAACAGCCATTGGAAATCTCTGATGGTTCCATTTTGAAAAAAATATCAGAAGGGCCCTCTATTTCGGAGTTGCACCACAAAGTAGGATTCAGCCTGTAAATATTACAAACAAGTCTTGTAATTTTAAATGTAAATAAATAAATAAGTGTAAGTAAATAAAACAAAATCATGTGAGTGCACTACATAAAGACTAAATCTTTTTTATTGACATGCATTACATTTTACACACCCTAATTAAAAAAGTACTAATATTAAAATATTTTAGAATTCTAAGCTTTTACAAATAGCAAACCTGTACTAAAATAATTAACACACATTTTTAATGTTTTCTCATGCTTGCAATTAAATCTCATTTTCATACATTCACTGAAGTTAGGTCAGATTATTAAAACATCACTGTGCTTTGAGTATAAGACGACATTGGTTTGTATTAAATACGTTTTGTTTTAAATGTAGTAAATATATTTGTTAATGGAACAATATCAAATTTAAAGTTTGTTAAAAAAGGTTCTTTGAAAATTTAAAAAAATCTAGATCTTGATCCTCAGGTTCATTAGACTGCATTAAGAGAAGATTGTGGGTGTAGAGACAGTGATGTATCCACTCCTCTGTCAACCTCTGCCTTGCAGATTACTAGGACCATGGGCAGCCAGTGTAAAATTATAGCAACCAGTAGGCTGTTCAAACTTATACCCAGGTATGAGACTGGTCCAAAAGTCACCTTTGTACCACCACCTCCTGAGTTATGCCCATGGGCTTCTCCAACTGGTGATCATCTAAGAAAAAGCACTTCAGTATGAAGCATTAGATTTGATACCAAGGACCATATTGAATGAATTCTCCAACATATGTACTCTTGAATAATGCTTAAGGAGAGTGTGGTAGATCTAACTACAGCATAATACCACTGGGACTCCCTATAACATAACTGAAATAAACTGAAGAATTTTGCTATGCATGTTGAAGCTACCCTAAACTTGGCATGGTAACCTCTGAAGGGCCAAAACTGGAAATACACCAACTAATTGAGTCTTTATCTGAAAACAAATGGTCACACAGCATACCCTAAAAGGAAACCTGGGGTCAGATTCTACATACTGACTGAGCTATGTTCATAGCAAGTCTAGAGTGTGAAGAAGGGACAGGATGTTGCTATCCTTCCAAGTTTCCAACTATTCAGTCCTAGGATGAGCATGGGTTGATCTACAGCCCACCACAAAACAGCAATCTGATGGAGAGCTTCACTGAGGAACTCCCCAGGCACCCATATCTGCCAGATTTAAGTCTACTTTGCATTTCTGGAGTGGCACTGTTAGACAAAACAGATCAGAGAATCAAACCTATGGCAGTTTCTGGACTAAAGGTTTCCTGAATCCTTGAATCTTTTGTTAGGAGGAAATTAAATTTTGAGTAAACTCACTGTCCCTAGATCAATGATCAGCCCCAATCAGAAATCTTTGTAACTCTTCCTTTCACTTTTGTTCTCAGTACAAATTTTCCAAAAGGAGAGATTATTTTGCTGCTCAGCACGGACAAGATCTGAGTAGATTTAGCAACAGGTCAGATATTGGGCTGTTAGATTAGCATAACCTGTTCCCCTCCAACTGTAAGTTCTCTCTCAGCTGATCATTGGAGTTGGCTGTTCTGCAGCAGAGCAAGTTTGGTTTTTTGACACTTAAGTCTCATTTTGTCACAATATGGCTTTATAGCAAGGAACACCGCTACAGATGTATGTGTCCAAAGTGATTCAAAGTCATCTATTCCCCACAAATGAATACCTCATTCAAGGACAAGAAGTGGCAGACTTCATAGCCCTTCAACGCTCAAAGAAACAAAAATCAATCAATCTAAAAGCTTGAGGACCATGTTGGTTTTTTGGTCCCGTATGCCACTGACCCCATGCCTCTTAATATAGGCTAGTTCTGAGGAATGGAAAAATGTATCATGTTCTAACGTCTTAACTAACGATGTAAAATACAACAGATAAGGATCGCTGTGTTTAAAATCACCTCCATTAGGGTTGACCATGACTATCTAAAACTTTCAATCATGATGGGCCCTGTCTAACCTGAATGCTAAGTACTATTGTATATTTTGTACTTAACATGTTTTCTAACATTATACATACTGCTAGAGTAGACAGGCTCTTAGCAAGTACTCTTTGGAATGCCTAGGATAATCAAGGCTGGAAATGTGGCCTCACTCTACTTCGCCATTAGAAAAGTAGCATCCCTTGCCTTTTCTCTTATAGCAAAGAAGGCAAGGTTTAAACTTGTGTAACTTGAATGACTTTACACACTGAAGCTTAACGCCACAACTCATTTAAAAAATGAGTTGCTACTTTTGTTGTTTGATCTTCTAATTACTATCTGACAAGCTTCTGCCCAAGTTCTCTGGTCTCAAACCTTCATTCTGATGCAGTTTAACCTACTTTTCTCCCTGATCCTGTCAGTAGTGAAAAAAGCAGTACTCCTATGCCACCAGTTCACTATCGCCTCGTTCCCTCTTCCCTTCCAGTAATACTCTACTCCCCACTCTGCCAGAATGCTGATCAGTGAGGCACTGTGGGATCAGATCAGCAATCTGAGAGCAGCATATTTTGCATTTCCAAATCACCAAAAGGAATGGCAGGTGGCAGAAAAATACTAAACATTGCCATGACACAAAGGAGATTGAGGGGTGATGGTTTAGAATAAAAACATGATTCTGAGAGGTAAAAATCCTCACTAAAATATGGCCAACATTTGGTTTGTGTGAATAAGAAATTGTATTATTTTTGCCAATTTTTTGGATTACCAAAAAGACAAATCTACTAAATCACATATTTGACACTCATCTCTAAATTATCATTAGGTAAACAATACAACAGACAACTTTAGGATTAAACCAAGGACAACCCTTGTCATTGCACACCATATAGAATATGGTAAAATAAAAGCCTTATTAGATGTTCTAATATTGCAGTAGATTTGCTAGAATAAAAGTTGAGCTACATCTAAAATCATGCTCTGAAGCTGACTTACAACACGTACAAATCAACATATAGTTTAATTCATGACTACTATATTTTAACCAGTATACTTTATGTGTTCAGTTCTCACCTATGCAGGAAAAAAAATGTAGGGGACAGAATTTAGACTGTTTTCATTTGAATCATCCTACCAGGGAGCAGGAGTTGGAGAGTCTCACTATGTCCTTGAGACAGGAAAGGGAAAACAGCCCTCTAAACCTACAGGAGTCTCATGGTCTATGGGGATCTCAGGACATCAGCGGAAGCCCGGTAGCTTCCCAGCTTCATAGAAGCAGACCAGACAATTGGGTCCTATGTTTTGAAATGGACATCCTTGGAAGATAAAATCAGCGTAGATTCCTACCTACGATGCGAATTCATTAAACACATGCCACATAAATTGGAATGCTTATTTATAAAGAACGACAGATAGTTATTTATGGTTCTGGGAGGGAAAGAAGACAGCAGAAGCCACCTTTACTTATTCATCATTTAGATTTAAGAAATAATCTTCGTAAGTCCATACAATATACATCTATGGTAAAGGTTCAGCCAATACAACTGAGCAAAGTTAAAAAATGGAAAAATGTATCTAATTCCCATATTTTTTCATCTTCTTCAGAAAGGATTATTTATTCCGTACCTATAAGGTTGTACTTTACTTCCTTCCACTCCAGATTCCAGTGCTTTGTTCACTACTGCTTCATTTTCCTCTGGGTAAACGGAACAAGTGCAGTAGACAATGGCTTGCACTTTATTAACTAGAAACATGCAACAAAATATTTTTCTAGTTTACCATTTTTGGAATAAGGAATGCAATTAAATTCAAATATACAATATTCTAAAACATACTTCTGTTTCAATTGTTATGAAAATCATTGGAAAAACAAGGTTACTTACCAGTAACTGATGTTCTTCGAGATGTGTTGCTCATGTCCATTCCACTATAGGTGTGTGCACACCTCCGTGCATGGTTACCTGGAACTTTTTTCCCCTTAGCAGATCCCATAGGGCTGGCTCTGGCGCCCCCTGAAACCCCGCGCACATGCCACGGTATATGAGGTGCTGCCGGCCCTACGCCCCCTCAGTCCCTTCTTTCTGCCAACTGCAGCAGCAAGAATGGAGGGTGGGTTATGGAATGGACATGAGCAACACATTTCAAAGAACATCAGTTACCAGTAAGTAACCTTGTTTTCTTCTTCGAGTGATTGCTCATGTCCACTCCACTATAGGTGACTAACAAGCAATACCTTTGGAGGTGGGTTGGAATTACCAGTGAGCTGCCCTCAGCATCGCTCTGCCGAATCCCGCGTCCTTGCTCGCCTGCTGGACGATGGCGTAGTTGGACGTTAAGGTATGCACGGACAACCAGGTGGCGGCTTTGCAGATGTCCTGCAGGGGCACCCTCTCCAGGAAGGCTGTAGATGAGGCTTGAGCTGTGGTTGAGTGTGCTGTGATGGTTCCCAAAAGCGGCACACTGCTTGTAGCAGAACTTGATGCATGTTGTAATCCACAAGGAGATGCACTGGGTGGAGACAGGTGAGCCTTTCATCCGGTTGGCCACTGCAACGAAGAGCTGTGTCGATTTCTAGAATGGCTTTGTATGCTCGATGTAGAAGACCAGGGCTCGTCTCATGTCCACCGAGTGTCATCTCCTCTCCTTCTCCGAACCGTGAGGCTTGGGAAAAAAATGTCTTGATTACAATGAAATTGGGAAACCACCTTGGGTAGGAAGCTGGATGTGGCCTCAGCTGAACCTTGAACACTGTATAAGTGGGCTCTGAGGTCAAGGCCCTAATCTTGGAGACCTTCCTAGCTGAGGTAATGGCCACCAGAAAGGCTACCTTCCATGAAAGCATGAGCAGATGGCATGAAACCATGGGTTCAAAGGGGGGGGGGCCCCCGTGAGTCTCGAGAGGACCAGGTTGAGATCCCAGGGAGGCACCAGGTCACAGACCTGCAGATAAAGCCTCTCCACCTCCTTGAGGAATCTGACCGACATGGGATGGGAGAACAGCGAGCTCCCCTCTAGTGGCTAATGAAAGGCCGAAATGGCTGCCACGTGAACCTTCAACAAGACCAGCGCCAGACCCTGGAGCTTTAGCTGGAGCAGGTACTCCAGGATCGCCTGTATAGGCGAGTGGCTGGGCAGAATACCCCGGGACTCCGCCCAACAGGTAAACCACCTCCATTTAGCCCGATACACAACCTGTGTAGAAAGCTTCCTGCTGCCAAGCAGGACTTGCTGGACCTGCACCGAGCAGGCTCTCTCCCTCTGTCAGCCACAGAGCCTCCAAGCTGTGAGGTGCAGGGAGTCCAGGTCCAGGTGCAACAGGTGACCATGGTCCTGGGCTAGAAGGTCGTGCCGCCTCGGGAGTTCCAGGGGTGGGATGATCGAAAGGTCCAGCAGCATGTTGAACCAGTGCTGTCTTGGCCAGGCTGGAGCGATGTCTGTTCGGAACATATGCCAAGGCCAATCATGCCTGAAGTGATCTGAGCCTCAGGCAAGCTAGTCTCACTACGGATATGCAGGCTGCCATGTGGCCTAACAGCTGTAGGCAGCAGCTGGCTGTTGTCATGGGGCATCGGTGCAGCTGGGAGATGATAGAGACCATTGCCTCAAAACATGGCTGAGGCAGGAAGGCTCTGGCCTGGGAGGTGTCCAGGGTAGCACCAATGAACTCTATTCGTTGCACTGGGGTTAATGTGGATGTCTGTTAATTTATGAGTAGCTCCAGCCTGCAGCACATGGCGTGAGGGTCATGCTGTCCTGCACTTCGGACCTGGACCTGCCTCTGATCAGCCAATTGTCTAGGCAAGGAAAAGTTTGCACACCTTTTCATCTCAGGTGGGCAGCCACTACCGCCATGCACTTCGTAAACACCCTGGGTGCCAAAGAGCAGGACTGTAAACTGGTAGTGGGAGCCAGCCACCATGAAATGGCAAAAACGCCTGTGGCTGGGGAAGATAGACATATGAACATCTGCGTTCTTGAGATCGAGTGTGGCATACCAGTCTCCTGGATCCAGGGAACGGATTATAGAGGCTAGGGAGACCATGCGAAACCTGAGTTGTTTGACATATTTGTTTAAACGATGCAGGTTTAATATGGATTTCAGACCCCCCCTTCGCCTTGGGGATGAGGAAGTACCTTGAACAGAACTAAACTTAGAATATCAAACAAGTACAAACAAGGGGAATAGTACTTGCTGAGAGCAAGCTAGTTCCAGCAACCATCACGGGCAGGAAAAATGAACTGAGGGGGCACAGGGCCGGCAGCACCTCATATACTGTGGCATGTGCGTGGGGCTCCAGAGGGCACCAGAGCTGGCCCTATGGGACCTACTAAGGGGAAAAACGTTCCAGGTAACTGTTCACAGAGGCGTGCACACACCTATAGTGGAATGGACATGAGCAAGCACTTGAAGTTATCAAACACTATTAAAATGAATACTGAACAATATCCAGAAATATTCAGTTAATGATCAGATCAAAGAAGTGGCCTAGAAAAGATATTAAATCATCCTTTCCATCTCCCTCCCTCATGCAAGATAGTCTTTTAGAAATCTGTCCAGTGTATTTTAAATTTTCAAATTAATGGAGTTGCCAGCACATTTTCCTGTTATGCCACACTGTAATACATCGCATTTCAGGAAGATTTTATTGCTATTGAGGTTACATTTTTCCTTTTCAAATGTCATCCTATTACATACAATAATACCCACATATATTAACCTAAATCAGTGTTTCTCAATTAAATTTAGCCATGGAACCCTTTTGAACTCTATAACTAATTGCGGAACCCCCCCCCCAAACACTTAGCAGTCTTCAAATGTCGAAATAAGCAAAGGTCAGCATTTCTCACTTAAATTACACTTACACTGGATACCCTCCGCCGGAAAATCCGAGACATCTTCCCTTTTTCGGCAGCACGGTGAACCGCTGCTCACGGAACCCTAACAGTGTTCCCGCGGAAGAACACCAATTGAGAAACACTGACCTAAATAATTTCTCTTTTTTATTTCAAATATTTGCAGACTTAGGCACCAGGCCTGTGTGTGAGCTGTGCTTACATTGCTAATAACGGGGGAGGGGAGGGGATGGGATAGCTCAAAGATGGAATTAATCCATTTTTTTCCAGCCTTTCCAATCCTGGGGCCATAACTGAGCCCCCAGACAAAGTTCCCAGCATGACTGTAGCCTCAAAGCTGTCGTACTATAGGCTGGCTACCTACAGTGCTTAAAGGATGGTATGGCAACCAGGGTTCAGCACTGGGACAGGGATCCCCTGTTCATGTCTCCTGGAACAGGAGAGGGGGGACAATGCAGGTAGTGCTAGAACTTTAAAGATCCCATGAACTGAAGTCTGTCTTCCAGGTGCTGTTGCACCAGAACAACAAAGAAACAAATGTGGTGTCTCGGCATGGCTGTTGTATCACACTGCAAATGCATATTTAATGTGTGGTTAATTATTTATTTGTACTACCACAGCACCTAGGAGCCCTACACTTAAACTTTAGGTAGACATAGGTACAGTGCTCAGGGAGTGTGAAAAAGCTACACTCCAGAGCACCACTGCTATGCTGACCTAACCCCTGATGTAAACACAGTTAGGTCAACAAAAGAATGATTCTGTCAACCTAACTACCATGACTTGACTACCATGATGAGGGGGGACGGTGTTCCTATAGCAACAGAAAAATTCCTTCCATCATCATAGGCTGCATCTAACACTATGGGATTACACTGACAGTCACGGTGCTGTAGCTATACTGTGATAGGCCCTGTCGCATAGGCCTTAATCATGGGCCACAACCCCATTGGGCTAAGCACTGTATGACTACAGAACAAAAAAGATGGTCCCTGCCCTGAAGTTCACCCGTAGGTCTCTTTCTGCTTTCCAGGACTTTCCCTCCAACTAAATAATGTTTTGGATATTTTTCCTTAGCTTGAATATTTCCATATCCTTAGTGTCTAGAGTGCCCTCATTACTTTGTTCACGCACTAATAGTCCAAGCCTGCCAACACTTCTACGTGAGTACTCTGGAAAGTTAGTCTCATACTTAAAAAGTTATTTCTATGCTTAAGTGTTTGCAGGATAGCTTGACATTAGTCGGGCAGCAGTAAAATACAAAGTCACCCACATATAACATATGCTTCTTTTTACCAGCATATGAGCCTTTTTTAATTTCTCTGGACTCTTTGATCCAGATCCTCAAAGGTATTTAGGTACCTAAGACACACTGATTTCAATGGGAGTTAGATGCCTAAATATTTTTCAAAATCTGGAGCTTTGTCCACAAATTTCATTTTTCTTTACAAAGTAGCATTTTCAAAAGCATCTAAGTCCCACTAAAAGTCAAAGGGAATTAAATGCTTTAGAAAATTTTACCTATAATTACATCACTTTACCACTACAGCTGGTAACAGGGAAAGGATCCTAACCTTACTGGCTGTTTTAGCAGCTTTTATGTTCTTGTCTAACTTCAGTGCATGATACAGGTAAGGAGGAAGCACTTTATACCTCTTAGAGAAGGGAACTGAGGTAGTAAATTTATTCAAGGTAGATTATATGAGGTGGACATTACTTTGGTACATATTTACTGTTGAACATTTATTAGTAAGCAGTATTTTTCTTTAATATATATTGTATCAAATTATCATTGAGCTTTTGCAAACTTGAGTGCAAACAGACTTACATCGCATTGCGTGCATTAACTCCTGAAGTTGCTGCTCAGCAAGATCATGGAGTTTATTTTCAGCTACTGATCCTTGAGAAAGGTCTCTCAGCAATCCTGCATCTGAATGTACAGTTATTAAAACAAGAACAGTCATTTATTTAAAAAACAAAAACAAAGAAATTGAGAATCCTGTAGCACCTGAAAGACTAATACATTTCTGCAGGCATAAGCTTTCGTGGGCTACAACCCACTTCGTCACATGCATGAAATGGAAAACACAGATAGGGGGTATATATACATCCAAGGGTAAGGAACATAACAATGGGGAGGACTAGTGCTAACAAAGTCAATTCAGTTAGGGTAGATGAGGCCTATTCACAAACGTTGATTAGAAGGTGAGACTGTGTGAACAGTGACATTTATTATTATAGTCATTTATTGTTACATTTAAAATGCATGTCAGTATTTTATAATCCATTTATATTTACTGAAAATTCTCAAACAGACCTGATTACTGTTAATGTAGTGAAAGCAGACGTGAACTGCAAGGCCCAAGGGTGCCTATATGATTACTTTTTCCCTCCTAGTTATTCGGTCTATATGTAAAATGTTACTACATCTGTTATTTCTCAATATTTAAAAAAAAATTGTACAGTAAATCCACTAAAATCATTTAAATGTTTAGTCCATAAGGGGATATGGTCAACTGAAAATGAAAAATGCTTGATATCTTAAATCTTGAAACAAGTGTTGTGTGTATTTATAGACATTTATTTTGTAAAATATACAACATACGGTCAACACTCAATTAGAATAATGCTCAACTTCATAAACTTATTTAATTGACTTGAAACTATTCTTAGATTTCTAATTGGTCTCCTAATCCTGTAGTGTGATCAAGAGCATTGCCACAATGCTTGTTTCCTTCTTGTACTGCCTGAATTTTCAAATGCAAACCAGAGCTAAGCAAAAAAGCTTGTTTGTTTGTTTAGTTTCTCTGGTTAAATATCTCTCCCATTATACATAGTCCTGTAAAACACCGAGCACACTCTTAACTCCCACTGAAAAGGGTTTTGAGCCATAAATCTTGAGCCTTAACCACAAAGGCTGAAAAGATAAAAAAAATTCTTTAGTCACATTTAAATGTCCCCACGTTTTGTTTTGTAGTGAAGTATGACATACACATTGTGGAAAGTAAAAAACTGAAAATAAATTGAAACAAAAAATCCAAACCCAGGCACAAGAGTTAAGGTATATTTAAATAATCTGATAGTGCTCCCTGTCTGAGGTAATAACCTCAACTAAGTAAACTCACGATTGAAGGTTTCATATCTCATGATATGATTACTAGTGAGCTAACAGAAATAGAAAGCACTCTATTATACCGAAATGTGTCTACATCCCCTCTGGGCTTCCTTGCAGTTCTTCCTCACCGCATAAGCAAGTTTTAACCCTTGCTTCTGCTAAAAGAGATTTAATTTCAAATTGTGTTAATTTTGACTCTTTAGTTCCCTGTCCCCTTTCAATAAGTATTAGTAATTCACTGAGGTATATTATAGACTTGATAGGGAATATGAAGGAATCTTCCACTGAAAGAAAGAACAGGCAGAGAAAAGATCTAGCTAGTTGCAAAATGCAGATGAGAGAAGAGACGGTTTGAAAAATGACAGCAGCTTCGTCTCAGCAGATTATTCTGAGTTTTCTAGCCTTTATTTTTGTCACAACCATAATGTTGAAAGTTAGGTACTTTATAACTCGTCAGAATAAGGACTAGATTTAAATATTAGCTGATTCCACCTGACGAGTTATATGAAGTACCTCAAAAACCCCAGATTCTGTTCGAATACAGTACTGTTCAATTGGATTTTCCTATATTTTTCATTGCTTTTTTTTTTTTTAAAAAAGGATAGGCACATAATTAATAGTCTTCTGTTTCATTTAAGAGTTATTTTTTCCCTTCTGCTAGTTTGTACTAGGAAAAAACTTTTCAATGAATAGTAAGTTTGCCAACAAATGCATGTTTCGGGGCATTGAAACTATTCACGAATTCAAGTCAAATTTGGTGAATAGTTTCAGCCAAAAAAAAAAATTAAAAAATGTGAGAACATTTTGTTTCGACATTTTCTAATTGACCCTTTTGACATTTCTTTTAAAAATGCTGTTATGAATTGACATCCCAAATGTTTTGTTCAACCCAAATGAAGTTTATGTTTTGAGTTTCAGTGAAAGGGGAAAAAAATCAGTTTCAGTTTGAAACTAATTTTTTATTTTTGTTTGGCCCCTGAACCAAACAGTCAATTATTCACTCAGCCCTCCTGCTGATCTCAAGAGTTGTAAACCTCCTTTTAACAATCGTTTCTACACTAGCCAATTTTGATATAATAAACAAAGATTAATTCCCCACTTGACATCATAAGTGCAGTAGCAGATAGACTCTTAAGAAAATAAAATTTATTTTTCACATCCATGTCCTCAATAACTGGGGATAAGGTTTTGTCAGGGTAGAATTATGCATAATTCACAGCACAGTTACAGTAACAAATAGGTAATTTCATACTGTGGCCAAAGAATCATAGAAACGCAGGGATGGAAGGGACCTTGAGAAGTGATCAAGTCCAGCCCTCTGCACTGTGGCAGGATCAAGTAAACACAGACCATCCCCAACAGGTGTTTGTCTAACTTGTTTTTAAAAGCTTCCAATGATGGAGACCTCATGATCTTCCTGGAAACCTATTCCAGATCTTAATCACCCTTACAGTTAGAAAGGTTTCCCTAATATCTAACCTAAATCTCCCTTGCAACAGATTAAGACCATTACTTCTTGTCCTACCTTCAGTGGATAGCAAGCTGCACTGCTGCCACACATTAACAGTTCATTAGTTCATTTTGATCTAGTCTTCTTTGAAATAGGATTAGATCAAAGCAAACTGTTAATCAGTACTTGAATTATGTGGGGCCTTGAGGGGGGCTGCCCTTCCACTCTGACTCCCTCTCCCATCAGACCCCTCTTCCCAGTGCAAAGCTCCTAAAAGGGGCAGGGCTGAGTCTCTGCCCTCTTCGTCCCCCAGGTCCCCTGCAGTGATAGCTTCCATTCTCTGCCTTCTTTCCCCCTTCCAGGTCCTAGGGTCCTTGAGCTCCGTATCCCTGCTGCTCCCAACCTACCTGATCCTCAACCCTGCTCTTTCGCCAGTTCCCACAATCCCTTCTCCCATCTCTCTCCCCAGGCTATTGCTAGACAAGGAATGGTCAGGATGGGACACGGCAGGGTTAAGCTGATCTCTGCTGAGCAACTGGGTATGGCACTGCCTCTTGCTTCCTGATGGGATGAAAGGCCTTTCTTACAGCAGGGTATCAGAACCTAGGATCTGCCAGTGAAGCATGAAGCCAGGCAGCAGGCCCCAGTAACAGGCTAGGGAGACAGACTGGAAAGGGAGTCAGGGATCAAGAGATGGGGGCGGACTGGGGGGTCCTACAGGAGGAAAAGAGGCTGAAAATGGGAGCTGACACCATAGGGTAAGCCAGAGGATGTGGGAAGGGCAAAGACTCAGCCCTGCCCCTTCTAGGCTCTGCACTGCGGAGAGAGGTGTGTGTGGGGAGGAGGGAGTCAGAGTGTAAGTTGGAGAGACAAAGGCAGGGCTAGGGGGAGGCAGAGGGGATGTTAGATGTGGAAGTGGAGCAGGGGAGCTAGGGGTATTGGATGGGAGCAGAAGTCCGGGGGAGGGGCAGGGAGGCAAAAGGCAAAGAGGAATATATGGGTTAATGGGGAGGAGAGGGAGGTAACCGATCAAAGCAAACTAAAAAATTGTTCATATGGTCTCTGCTGCTACGCATAAACAGTTTATTTGCTTTGATCTAGTCCCCTTTCAAAGAGGACTAGATCAAAGCAAACTAACAAACTGAGTCCATATAAATGTCAACATTCACAGTTCTGTGATATATGACCATAGTGACAGCTTCATATCCCTATTAACAGGAATGAGTAAATTACCAACCTCAAAGTGAAAATTGTGCATCACATGCTGTATATATAGTATTGTAAAACAAGATTGATACTGAAACAAAATCAGGATATTAAAAATAATTAGGTTTCTGTAATTAGGGATAAATTTTGACCCAGAATAAAAAACAATCTTAAACATATGGCTTAACATATCTCTACAGAGTAGCTGTTCTGCCTAATTTATCGGAGTACTAAAGATACCAGAGATATTTTAAGAAAAGTTTATTTGGCCAGTATGAAGTGCAGCTAAGATAACACTGCTGTTGGAAACTGATTTTTTGCAATTACTGACTAAACTGGAATTTTAATTAACCAAAATTAAGTAACAGTGCCAAAATTAGAATTTTCTGAAATTCCACTTTTCAAAAATTCCAACATTCCTAATTTTCAGATGTCCCCCTACAGCTTCCAGTAAATCAGCATTCATCTGTCTTTGCAATTTTAGTTGTGCAACTGTCCCATTGTATTTATATAGTATTTTGCATTTATACATGTAGAAGTAGTCAATGTATTGTTCATAGAATTTTTAGTTTTGTTAGCTGAAATAAAAAGTAAAAGTATGAATGTTACTATTATTCGTATCATTGTAGTACCTGTGACTTCCAGTCAAGAAACAGGACAATTGTGTTTGGCATCGCAGAAACAAAAATTGTCCCTGCCACAGAGAGCTAACAATCAACCAATTTTGTTTTCATTTTGTTTAAATTTAATTATAGTTTCAAAATTACCTTCATGTTCATTTAGAATAAATTCTATTGGATTACTAACACCCAATCCCGAGCACCGAGGTAGCAGCAGAATAACTTTAGCCTTTTGCAATATCTGATCGGTTGGTTCAATCTCAGTAAATTCCTCATGTAGTAGCTCAATATCTGAAAAACAAGCAAACACTGAAAGCTTAATATGAAAGTAATACAGTAAAATTTTAATATAATCAAGCAGAAACCCTATTAGCATTATGCTAATTTCACTGAGGACAGTGTCTACCATAAAATATTAAAATATGAACACTTTTAATTCATTTAATTCATTCTTTTAACAATTAATGCAGTTTCTTATCAGTTACCAGATTTTTCATATTGCATTCTCTCTACAAGGCTCTAGATAGGCCCCCTGGAGGGAACAGAGTCATAATTTAAGGCCAGAAGGAGCAACTGAAATTAGACCAAGAAATCACAAGTCTCAGGAAACTAACCTATTATGTTTAGACAGAGGATAGGAGGGATTAAGAGGCACCACTGCCTGAGGCCCCTGCAAGGGCAGGGACTTCATTAAGTGAGATATACCCAGATGATCCTGGCAAGCAACGCAGGCTACAGAGGAAGGTGAAAACACCTTCAGGCAGTGGTCCCCAAACTGTGGATGTGGAAGAAAGTTTGGGAGGGGCACAGTGGGCCCAGGCCAGCCCCCACGGGAGGCAGGAGGGAGCACCACCCAGCACAGCTCTGCCACTGATCCCATTCCTAGCTCCCACCCCCAGCCGCAGCTCTGCTCCCAGCTCTGTCCTCAGTCCCCCAGCTGAGACTCCTGCCTCAGCCCCATCCCTAGACCAGCTCTGCCCTCATTCCCTCTCCACTGCCAGCTCTGCCTTCAGCCTAAGCTCTTCTGCTGAGCCAACTATGCAGTAATGGGGGAAAGGGAGTGCCACGGACAGATTCTATTATTCGTAAGAGAAGGACACCTAACTGGAAAAGTTAGGGCACCATTGCCTTAAGGTCACTATCACTAGGACCTGGGGGAAAATTCCAAGAACTAACCAACCAAGCACCTGAGAGAGAGAATGCCCAGTACAATCTCAGGGCACTGGCCCTCCCACTCCAGTGTCCCATCTCCAGCCATTGCCACCGCTGATGTTTCAGAAGGAAGGAAACAAAAAAACCCCATCACATCATACATCACCACAAGCAACCCCATCACACAATTGCACTCATAAAATGTGTCCAGCTGTCTCAACACGAGTGTAGTTGTTTGCTCCCACAACTTTTATTGGGAAGCAGTTTCAGAACCTCACTCTGATGGTTAGAAACGGTCTCCATATTTCCAGCCTGAATTTGTTCATGGCCAGTTTATATCCATTTCTTCCTGGGCCAACACTGTCTTTTAGTTTAAATAGCTCTTCACCCTCCCTGGTGTTCACGCCCCATAATAAAACAGTTACTAACCTTTCTGTAACTGTTTTTCTTCGAGATGTGTTGCATGCCCATTCCAATGTAGATGTGTGCACGCTGCAAGCACAATTGCTGGAATTTTTTCCCTTAATGGTATCTGTTAAGTTAGCTCCAATGCCCCTCTCCCCTGCTGTCGTGCGCTCATAGCATCAGTATAGAGGGCCCTGCCGATCCTGCTCCCCTTCAGTTTCTTCTTGCCGACCACCTCCAAAACAGAGGTCGGAGGGCGGGTTTTGGAATGGACATGTGCAGCACATCTCGAAGAACAACAGTTACAGAAATTTTAGTAACTTTTTTTTTTTTCAAATGTTTGCACATGGCCATTCCAATGTAGGTGACTCACAAGCAGTTGCGTTGGAGGTGGGGTCGGAGATTAAGGACAGGCTGACTGTAACACAGCCTGGCCAAAGCCAGCATCATCTCTGGCCTGCTGTGTAATGGCACAGTGCGTTGTGAACATGTGAACCGACAGCCAAGAGATCTGCAGGGCAGCAACCTGAATTGGGACTTGTGCCAAAAAGGCGGTAAAGGAGGTTTGAGACCTCGAAGAGTGAGCTGTCATGTTAGCCAGCAGTGGGATAGTCATGAGATCATAACATGCCCTGATACATCAAGTAATCCACGAGAAGATGCTCTATGCAAAAATGGGGAGCCCTTTCATTCTTTGCGCTATCGCTAAGAACAACTGAGTGGACCTGTGGAATGGTTTGTTTCTTTGTATGTAAAAGAGCAGGGCATACTGAACATCCACTGAAAGGAGGTGCTGTTCCTCTCTAGTCACATGTGGCTTAGGGTAGAACACTGGCAGAAAAATAGCTTGACTGCAATGGAATTGCGAGACAACTTTTGGAAGGAATGAATGGTACGGTCACAACTGGATCTTGTCCTTGAAAAAGACTACATACAGAGGTTCCTCAGGACTTGTCTACACTTACCTCAGAAATTTGGCGGCAGTCAACCGGAGTTACGCAAACTATGCAAAAAACTTGCGTAATTCCCGTCAACTTCTGTGCTTTCATTATGTGCTCCATCTTCAATGCACTGCGCCGACGGGGACGCACTGCTACACCACTTGAGGAGGTGGTCTTAATATGTTGATTTCTGGATCGACTGAGCGGGTCTTCACTGACCGCTCAATCGATCCAGATAAGTCAATCTGACAGCGGCATAGACATAGCTTTAGTGAGAGCTCAGATCTCTGAAATCTGCCTGGCTGAAGTAATGGCCACCAGGAAGGCTATTTTTCAGGAGAGGTGTAACAGAAAGCATGTTGCCCGAGATTCAAACAGGGGTCATATGAGCTAAACAGGACAAGGTTTAGGTAGTATTTTCAGAGAAAAGCAAGGATCCCTTGAAAGGGAGGTCCTGAATGGTCTGTTGCATTTCCTGAAGGAGCCTTGAGGACTGCAACCAAGAGCTCCTATGCAGCACAACTGCGGTTGCCATTTATCTGACTGCAGAGTCAGTGGCATCTAAAAACCGCCTACAGCGAGGCACAAGCCAGTCTGTCCTTCCTCAATCAGGGAGGCAAACTCCTTTCTGGATTCTTGGGGAAGTACTCCTTACATTTTGTCAGAGACTCCCATATATTAAAGCCATAGTGCCTCAACAGGGCTTGCTGGTTTACTATATGGAGCTAAAGGCCCCCTGACAAATATGTCTTCCGCCCAAAGAGGTCCAACTTCTTACAGTGCTTTACCTTAGGCGTAGAACCTGGCTGCCCCGATAAATCCTGTTCATTGGTTGTCGCAACCAACAACCACCCTGGGAAAGGGGAAATGTGAAAAAAAGAAATTCGTATCCCTTGGCAGTGAAAGTATTTTCACTCCTTGCACTTTGCAATAAGTGGGAGAGAGGCAGGGGTTTCTCACAGGGTCTTAATTGCGTCCATGATAGCATCATGCAGTGGTAGAGCCATTCTAGATGGGACCGCTGGTGACAGAATGTCCAGGAGGCTGTGTGTCACCTCCTTGACCACCTCCGCTTGGACCCCTAGGTTAAAAGCTACCCATTTCAATAAGTCCTGGTAAGCCTTATGGTTAGCCACAGATGGGGAGGTCCTGGGTGCCACTGTGGCCTCATTCAGAGAGGAGGAAGAGAAGGCTAATATTGGACAGGCAGTCTCAGTTGGTTCCTCAGCACCCACAGGAACATGCAGGACTTCCCTCTGGGGCTTTGTGCTGGTAGGAGGGAACCCCCAGGATTCCAAAAGGGCCACTGAATGGTGGGTGGGCCCCATGGAACGATGGCCAGGTGCCTGTGGGTACCAAAGAACTCTGTGCTGAGATGTGACAAGAGCGGCCTGGAGAGCAGTGGGGTCTGCTGCATCAGCGGGGGAAATATGATTCCACTCCTGAGTCTGATGAGAAGCTGCATTGCGGAGGCAGGGCGGTGCCGTACCACTCGGTACTGGAGAGGTTGCCAAGATCTTACATATGTCAATGAGGGTTTCCCCTCAGAAAGCTGTCGCAGTACCAGGCAAGGAGCTAGCGATGATGCTCTTCCACTTGGGGGCACCATCGGTGCCAGGGCCTGACCCTCCCTGGAACTCTGTATCAACAGGGTTAGACGGTCCCTTGCCACAGCAAAGGCTTCAGGAGTTGACAGTACCACAAACTGGCTGGTGCATTGACCCTAAGAAGGCATCATAAGATGCTGCGGTGCCATGAGTGCAGGCACCTGACAATGAGGAGCTGAGATGAAGACCAGCATGGCACGGGTCTCACTGTCTCCATCTCCCTTGTCCTTCGGTATCAGAGATCTGCTCTTTTCCTGGTGCTTGTAGTGTTTCTTCTTGGTCACTGGGGAAGATGATCGGTGCCAAGAGACTAGGTAAATGGAAGAGCGCTCTGCACCAAGGCCAAAGTACTGTGTTGAGTCCGAGCGCAGCTCCGAGGCTGGTCTTAGGGCCACCTCCATAAGGAGGACCTTCAATCGAACAGCTCAGTCCTTCTAGGTCCGGGGTCTGAAGTCATTGCAAATTTGGCAGCTGTCTTTCCTATGAACTTCCCCTAAGCACTTGAGGCAGCTCACGTGCAGATCACTCAAAGGCATAGACTTACTGCATGAGGCACAAGGCTTGAACTCCGGTGACCAAGGCATGATTCAGCACCAGGACGGTGGACAACCCCACTATCTAAGAGCGGAGAAGCCCAAAATATCTAGAACTACTAAAAAAAACTACACTATGATAACTATTTCCACTAAGACTGACAGAAAGACCACGAAGAGAAGGAACTGCCTAGGCAATGAGGGTTCCAGCAACTGTCACAGGCGGTAAGGAACTGAAAGGGAGTAGAGTTGGCAGGCCCTTTTATACAGGTGCTATGAAAGTGTGACACCACAGGGCAGTAGAGTCAACCCAAAGGATGCCACTAAGAAAAAATTCTGGTAACTGTGTTCGGGTGCACATCACCTACAATGGAATGGACATGTGTAAGCACTCAAAGGAGGACAGTTATAAAGAGTAATCATACCTCCTCCCTCTCAGCCTTTGTTTTGCTAGGCTAAACAAGTCAAGCTCTTCCAGTCTCACCCCTGTAAAATAGGCCCTCCATTCCCTCGATCATCCTAACAGCATTTCTTTGCCTTTGTTCCACTGAATTCATCGTTTTTGATCCCACAGCCTTGTCCTATTCTACCCTCGTGGTGCTCCTAGGACGTACCTCTCAAGTGTCCCACATTGTGCATGACATCCCACATCTGGCCCTGATATTTAAGGTTGTCCTGTGGAAAACTGGTGAGAAGGCAGCATGAATCCCCTCCCGTCATTCCACACCCTTCCCTGTCAGACAGGGCAGCCATGACAGGAGGTGCCAACCCATCTCAAGTCATTAGTTGTCAGGTACCATCTTTGAATCAAGACAAAAGAGAGCGGGAAAAGAGGCACTGATGGCCCCTGGGAGTGTGAGGAGGGAGGGGCCAGTTCTCACCTGAAAGGAGGGTACAGATGGACAAAGAGTGAGACAGAGATTAGAACAGGGGATAGAAACAGGACAAAGGGAGGGCGAGAGAAGGGAATGAAGGACAGAGGATGAAAATTCTCGCCTCGTGATCTGCTTTGAGCATTATTTCAGTTGCAAACTGTGTTTCTCTGTGTAGGCCAAGCATAATCTGAATAGTTGACTAAGAATTGGGAATCTCATGCATGTTTGTACTTAAAAAAAAAAAAAAAAACCAACACCATGTTCAGTAAAATATCTGATGTCCTTCATTTCAAGGTGTGTTATCCCTTACTGCCCCTCCTTTCAGAGTCCAGGTGTTGAGAAGCATACCCTAGCAGGAGGCTCTGCCTTGCAAGACAGCTGTATGGGGTTTTTAGGTTAAATTCCAATAGGGGTTTTTAGAGACATAACTAAGATTGCCTCTCTGAGCAGAGCATAACAGGTGCAGCTGAACTCTGAAGAAGCAGAAAATTGCAAAGAAGTTAAATACAGGGGGTACATCACATTGTAGGAAAGCCTTCAAACAATCTAGGGACAATGTTAATGTACTCTAAAAGGAACTCCCTTATCCCTCTTCTACCTCAAGAAGTATGTTGTGACATATGGCTTTGAGGATACAAACTGGGAAATTCTCTGTACAAGCCTCTCTCTCTCTCTCTCTCCTGCCCACAAAGATTCACTACTTATTTGCCAAATAAAATTCTTGATAAATTGGTGAAGAGAGTGGGATTTATTAGACTGGTCACTTAATTTCAGTTGCAGCAACAGAATTTTTCATGGGATTATGACAGAGCATATCCCCACTGAGAACTTCTAACTGACCTGTCTCCTAAAGAAAAACAAAGGAAACAAGTGTGTACCTAACGCTGCACTGAGACGGTGTGAAAGAACACAAACTTTTTTTAGTATCTGAAGGATTTTAAAAAAAAATACATTTTGTACCAGAAACATTTTTAAAACATTTTTGCTCAAATAAAGAGTAATCTTTAAAATATAATAGAATTACATGGGTTATGGAAATATCTGTATTGTAAAATAAATGCTTAACATACTTTCACATTCCATGCGTGTGAACAGCTCCTTCAGTTCAACTTCCTTTTCCTGCGATTTTACTCCACATACAAAAACTTTGGATGTGCTCTGATATGACAATACTGACATGTGGGCAGCAGTCAGCCGTGAACCCATATGAGCTACTATGATGTCATCATCCATGTTCAATAACGCCTTCACAGAATGTACAGCAAGGCTGCGAGACTTATCCTAAACGATGATACAAGATGCCAGTTAAATAATTCACTACAACTAACTAATAATTGGTAGATTTAAATAGATAAATTTTAGCTTCAGATTAATTTTGTTCATTTGGTTTCTCCAAGTACTGTACTCTTTTTCCAACTAGACAAGTGAGTTCAGGTCCTCTTGTCAACAAGTGGGGGGAAAATCCTTATTAGGAAGTCTGGGTGGTTTAGATTTCAGCACTAAAATACAAACCTCACTGATTCTAAATTATTAAATTAAAAAAATTATAGGTTATCGTTCCAAGTCCAACACACAAAAGGTGAGCTGTCAGTGGGCACAGAAGACCAGGAGAAACAGATAGGTATGTCTGTCATCTCTGGCAAGTGGGAACTCAAGCATTTCAAATGCCTGAAGGCAGTATCCTCACAGGCTGCTACATCAAGTCTACCATGACAAAGAAAAAGCAAGGATGCTCACATGGCTGTCTTACACAGTACTGGAGGGGAACTAATAGTTCTCACAGTCAAATGGTAGAGCTACGGAGTGAGCCTTGATTGAAAGGGAACAAGCTCTTGGCAACATAAGCTTTCTCGGTACAGATTTGAACCCAAAGAGACTGAAAAGCCTCATGAGACCTCCAAAAAGAACAAATGGATTATCTCAAAATTACAGGTTGGTGGGGCAAGATGTACACGCTCAGCAAAGATCTTTGGAACCTCATTTTCAGATGACTGTGGGAAATAATACTGTTCAGCCAATACGTCTCTTTATCAATGACGTAGTATGACATTAGAATCCTCTTTCAACCTCAATTAGTCCAGCATCCACTAAGCTTCCCCTTTCATGGGTGAATCTTCACATCACTATGGTATACCAATGACCTAGTACACACAAAGCTGGAGCGAAGACAGGTAGAGCACAGGTGACAAGTCTAGTGCTGAATTTGACCATTACAAACAGTTTTTTAAAACATATACAGTGGCTTTGCAGGAAGTGAAGAAGAGTTTCATCGCCTTCACCATTAGTACCTGCAAAATTCTAAGGAGCAGATCTGTTCTGGATATTGAATAACTTGGTTAATCTATATCATACCCATAACAGAGATGAGTTTTTCCCAGTAGGAGTTACTTTGCTGATAAAATCACTTCGATTAGGATGATGCTATTTTGACACTGCTGTAGGAGACCACGTGACAGGGGACTCAGACTGCTACTAGAGTTGAACGTCAGTGTCTCCTTCAGAAAGGGCAAGATGCCAGTTTCTCTTAAAGAAAGAATGTTAGATCATTGTTCAAGAAGTTATTCACCTTGCACAGGAATGATCATTCTTCAAGATGTATATCCCTATGGGTGCTCTATGATAGTGTCCCTATGGGTGCTCCATGGTAGGTGTACTTGCATCTCTGCGCTGCTGATCGGAGAATTTTGGTAGTACTATCCATTAGGCCGATGCATGTACTGTCCCCCCCCATGCTGTGCCACAAGGCTAGCCAGCATGCATGGGCTATCCCTCCTCATTTCTTTCTCTACCGCAGAGTCATACACAAGTAGAGGGGAGGAGAGTGGATTGTGGCGCAATCATAGGGACACACATCTCAAAGAACCATTGTTGCTACACATGGTAAGTAATTTTTTTTTCTTTGTGCTCCTACGAGTGATCCATGATTGGTGACTCCCAAGCAGTATCTGTACTGGTGGGTTGGGACTTCAGAATCTGGTCAGTTACAGATGAGAACACTGTAGAGCCAAAGATGGCATTGGAGGCGGAATCTCCAGTAATCGCATAATGTTCTGCGAAGGTATGGACAGACACCCATGTTGCCGCTCTGCAGATCTCTGATATAGGGACGTTCTTGAAGAAGGCGATGGACGAGGAGATCGACCTTGTGGAGTGAGCACAAACCAAGTCTGGAGTGATCATATTGCGAATTTGGTAACATTGCCTAATGCAGTTCAAGACCTACTTAGAGAGCCTTTGGGCTGATATTTCTGAGCCCTTGCATCTGTCTGCTATGGAAAGGAAAAGTCTAGGTTTCCTGAAAGCCCTTGTGCTATCTAAGTAGAAGGCCAGGGCTCTCTGACATCCAGGGTATGCAATATGGCCTTCCTGTCTTGGTGAGGCTTGGGGTAGAAACTTGGGAGGTGAATCAGTTGATTCATGTGAAATGGACAGGTTACCTTAGGGTTAAATTTTGGATGGGGTCTAAGTGTAACCTTGTCTGGGAAGAACACTGTGTAGGGGGATGCGCCATCAAGGCTGTTATTTCCCCTATTCTCCTCGCTGAGGTAATCGCTATTAGGAAGACTGTCTTCACAGATAGGTGCATCAGTGAACTGTTGGCCATTTGTTTGAATAGCGGACTCATCAACCCTTTCAGCATCAGGTTTAGATCCCACACGCGGGTAGGATGTTGAGGTTGTGGGAAAAGGTTTACTATACCCTTGAGGAACCTCTTAGTGATTGGGTGTGACAGCCCCATGTATCTCTCAATAGATTGGAGGAAAGCTATTATGACTACTAGGTGGACCCTGAGGGAGCTCAGAGATAGGCCCAATTTCTTCAGTCAGTGCTTAGTCTGGGATATCTAGGAGAGTTGGTGTTGTTGGGTCAATTTGTTGGGCAGAACACCAAGCCTGAAACCTGGATCATTTCTGCAGATAAGTGCAATGAATTGAGGACTTCCTACTGTGTAATAGCACCTCTTGTACCTCTCTTAAACAGGAGCATTCTAAGTGCTAGAACCAAGCAGGAGCCGTGCCTTGAGGTAGAGAATCCCCAAATTGGGATGTATGGTGTGTCCCTTGTCCTGTGAGAGGGGGTATGAGAAGTGTCCCTGAAGAGGAGTGGGAAAGAATGTTGTGGAGGTGGTAGGGGGGTGAAATGGATGGAGTACACAGTTCAAAATATCTCTAGGACCTATCAGTCTGATGTTATGCTCTCCCAGGCACTGCAGAATGTTGCTAATCGGTGACCAAATGGGTATGAAGCGTTGGTTGACTGTATAAATGGAAGGGAGCGGTCTAGAGGCTCCTCAATCTGTCTGTTGGTGTTTGGATGAAGAAGGCTGGGACGATGAAGATTGTGAGCCTGCTGTTTTGCATTTGGGAAATTTCTTTTTTCCTTTGCACATGATAGTGTCATTGGGGCTGGTATTGTGATGTATATCGTCTATATTGAGATTGGGCACAAAATCACTGTTTTTGTCCTGGTGTGTAGATACCCAACAACTAGAGTGTAACCCTGGAATCCTTCAAGGTATGAAGGGAGGCATCAGGCTTTTTCTGTGAAAAGCCTGATGCCCTCGAAGGGGCGGTCCTTTCACAGTAGATTGCACCTCTTTCGGGAAACCTGAGTGGTGAATCCATGAAACTCGTCACATCATCACCGCTGTAGAGATGGACCCTGCTGCTGTGTCAGCGGCATTGAGAGCAGACTGAAGCAATGTTTTTGTTATTACCTGCCCCTCTTGTACAATTACTTTAAATTGGTCCTGATGTGACTCTGGTACCTGTTCAATAAAGTCAGTCAACTTTGAGTAGTTGATAAAAATGTATTTCGCCGTGAGGGCCTGGTAGTTGGTGATGCAAAATGGGAGGTTGACTGAGGAGTACACCTTCCTGCCAAAAAGGTCCAGGTGTTTCCAAACTTGGTTGTATGGAATAGTCCTCTACTGATTTTGCCGGCCGCGGGAGTTGATGGCATACACCACGATGGAATTGGGTAGAAGAAGAAGATTCCTTTGTGGGGTCATAGTACTTCTTGCCAGCTCACTTACATGTTGGTGCTACAGACACCAGGGTTTGTCAAACTGTTCTTGCTGGCTCCAAGAGAGCCCCACTGATTGGGAGGGCAATCTTGGATGAGGAGTGGAGGGTGTCCAGGAACTGATGGTAGATATCCTCAACTTCCTCCAGTGGTATCTTGGAGGTGCCAGCTACCCTCTTTGCCAGCTCCTGAAAGAAGCAAACGTTATCTGCCAGAGATGGTGTAGGCATGACAGCTTCTTCAGGAAGAGGAGGAGGGTATGGTCCTCAGGGTTACCTCTTCCTCAGCACTACCCTCCTGTTCCTCGGGACTGTCCTGAGGAGGCTCAGAGGTTCTTGAGGCCGTAACTGAAGGGGTGTGTCTTGAGGTCTCAGGTGAGGCTCGGCGCTCAAGAGACCTGTGGGCGATATGTTGCCCATGGGTCACAGCAGAACCATTGGGGTGGAAGTGGCATAAGGCCCGGTGATGGTGCCCATGAAAGGGTATACTTTGATGGTGGCGGAGCCATCTGCGGGTACAGGCCTTGTTGGTACTGTGTACTATACGGAGCCTGGGAGGAGTACCATGAAGTCACTTCCACTTGCTCACTGTCTGAACTCCCATTAAGAAGAGGGGGAGCATGGCATGTCAGCGACAAGAACTCCCATGCCGAGCAGGGACTCAAGTATGAATGTTCTGGTACTGAGAAGTGGGATCCCAGTGCATTAAGTATGCGGAGATTGCCACAGTGGTGCAATTCCATCAGTATCGACCACCCCAATGTCAGCGCTGGTGCCGGGCGGGGATGGGGATCTTGTCCGTGCCAAATGCTCCGGTGCCCAGTGAGGCGTCGATGATGGTACTAATAATGATTCGTATACCAGGAGTGCCTTTTTACTGGAATGCTTGCTCCTGTTTCTGGGTGCTGATGACTCTGTGCCCAGGCCTTTCAGGTTCATGGGCAAGTTATCAGTGCCGACTGCTGGTGGTCTCTGTGAGCCATGAGTACCGAACTATAAAGGTCTCTGTGCCAGCAGTGTCAAAGCTATGAGCAAATTGTAGATTGCTTATGACTATCTTGGGACTCACTTTGAGTACTTCCCACAGAGGTTACACTTTTGCTGGATGTAACCCTCCGCAAGGCAGCGAATGCATTTAGAGAGCTTGTCTGAAATTCGAATTGCCTCCTTGCAATTGAGGCACTTCTTGAAGCCCAGTGAACCAGGCATACCCTGCTGGAAGGAGAAGGATCCCTGGTGGGGAAAAGAAATAAAAGTTTGGGGTGGGGGTGGGGAGGATTTTCTTGGGGTAAAACAACAAAGATGGTAAGGAATAACTATAACTATATTATGAGCAGGCTAACTAATGGTACAAAGCGGTTACAGTGATCCCAATGGATAGTGAGTAGCTCTGTCTCTAGCTGGGGTGATTAAGAATGAATGGAGGAGGGCTAGCCCACATGCACTGGCTAGTCTTGTGGCACAAAATGGAGGGACAACACATGCATGGACTCAACAGACACTACCACCAAATATCTCCAATCAGCAGCGCAGGAATGCAAGCTTGCCACAGGCACCCAAAGGGACACTACTCGAAGAATAGGTGATGCTGATAAACTGATTATTACTCTGTCTTGAATTGGTTTTTTTGAAGATCAATAAGGTTGTGGTGAGGCAACATCAGCAAAATGGATTCTTCAGCTCTCCTTCATGGAAGTCAATTTGGCTTCAGGCCAGGGCATAGTACATAGAAAGCACTGGTTATATTGTTGATGAACTCCATCTGGTGTTGAGTAAAGATCCGGAATCTTCTCAGATGACTTCAAAATGATCATCAGGTGTTATTCATGCATTTTCCTTAGAGATAAATGGAGTTGCTTTTATAGCTCTACTACTCACTTTCTGAGAGATCCTTAGTAGTAGTATTGGGCAGTTGTTCATCTGCTCTAAAGGCTTTCATATACAATCGTATTCTGTGGTTGTCTTTTTCAACACGCATATGAGGCCCTTACAAGTGTGGGGCCAAGATTTTCAAAAGTGACTAATGAGCACTGTCTGAAAATCAGGCCCTTTGAAGGTTCTCAAGTTGTGCATTCACTTTTGAAAATCTTGACTATATGTCATGGTATTTTCAGTAATAAGGCCTTTATTAGACCTTAGTAATTAGGTGCTGTGAAGAGCAAGGAAAGGGTCTCCCACCTTCATCTGGTCATGAGGACTTTATAAAGTGTTTATTGCTATTCCAAACAAAAAAAGCTGATTTAGGGAAGGAACAGGATACCAGCAGAGCTGGTGTATAGGGACCTCACACCACTTGTGTACTATGGTAGGGAGCCCTGCACCAGCTTTGAAAAGGCTGGCATCAAAATGATGCTGGGCGGGGGCGGGGGGAGGGACGGACGACGACACTGGAGTTTCTGAAACTTCAGTGGCCAGGAACCCAACTGCAGGAGAGATGTTGTAAATATTAAGATGCCATTATTTATCAATAAGGATATGATTCTGTCAGAGGTCACAGATTCTGAGACTTTCTGGGACTCCCGGGACTTCTTTTGGGGAAGGGCTGGAACAGCTGTCAGCCCAGGGACTGCCAGAGCAGTGGCTGCTAGAATAGCTGACCGCCCACCAGCTGGCCCCCTCCCCCTGCACAGCTGATAGGCGGCCAGCTCCCCACCCAACCACAGATTGGCAGCCAGTCCCCCACACACACAGCTGATCGACAGCCAGCCCCCCAGGGCCACCAAAGCAGAGGCCCCAGCCTCCTGGAGCAGTGGACTGGGTTGGTCAGCCCCCTGGGGCTGGAGCAGTTGCAAGCCCCAGCAGTGCTGTTTGTCCCCCTTCCTCCCAACGTATTTTTAGTAGAAGTCATGGACAGGTTGCAGGCTTCCATCAATTTTTGTTTATTGCCCGTGACTTGTCCTTGACTTTTACTATAAATACCTGTCACAGAATCTTAACCTTATTTATCAACTAGAGAAAAAGCTTTCAAAAGCAACTAAGTGACATAGGAGCTTAAATCCCATTTTCAAAGACAATTGCTCCTATGTCTCATTTAGAAATGGGACTTAGATGCTTTTGGAAATTTTACCCATAGTCTCTATAAAAAAAGTTGTAAAATAAAAAAATCTCAATTCAGACATCATGCTGATTGCATTGCAGCCATCACTTAGAAGCATTAACATTTTCAACTGCAAAATATGACTCAATCACTAGATTCATCACTATAAAAATATTATCTGTCATATCTAGTGTAACCCTTCTGCCAAGTGAAGTCAGCAGCAACAAGGCCAGGTTCAATACTTAGGGGTTCCTCTTAACAATACAAAACATAACCGGCTTGAGCTCCCACCCACTAATCTGGGAAAACTTACCACCATCCTTGGGCACCTCTAAGAGGCAATACTTCCCCACTCACAAACACTGAGTCAGTGTATGACAAAAGAGAACTTTTAATAAAAAGGGAAAGGGAACCAAGCATTAGTTTGAGAAACCACCACAAACATGTTCAAAAGCATGCAACCACAAGCAAAAACCTGACCCCACAGTGTGTTAGGCAGTGTCCTTTGCCTCAGTTTCCCACCATGCAGTGGGAAAGTCTGACAAACAAATTTCCCTTTAACACAGCACTCCTCTCTCCCTCTGCTGCACCCTACTCACAATTGGCTGTCTTTGGTTAGTGAAGACCCAGCCTTCAGAGGTTTTTTCAGAAAGGAAGCGGAGGGGGACATTGATCAATATCTCTGTGGTCGCTTTGCACCTCTGCAGTTGGCTGCCACTGCCTCCACTGTTTTTCTCTGTTGCTGCTGGTCATGTGCTGCCACTGCTTTTCTCTGTTGCGCTAGCTGCATGCTACCACTGTTGGACATTCAATGCCACTTCTGCGATGGCATATTCTGAGGCTCCACCACTTAACCCAGGCCTTTAGTGATTTCACTGGGTAACGGGGAACCTCTCTGCCAGGACAGCCTCTGCATTGTCTTTCCTTTCATCACTGTCCCTACAGTTGGGCATAGGGCCTAGACTTTCCTCACAGGGATTCAGCTCTAGTGATCACTGAATAGAAGCAATGACCCTCAATTGAGTCTAATTAGCTCTGTCTTTAAACACAGGAAGGGAAAGGTCAAACGCTATCTAAGACTCTCTGGGCAGAGCCCACACCACCAAGTAGGACCACCTGTCCCCACCCCCATCTCTTTCACTGGGATTTGGCATCCCTACTCCCTTCTCAACAAGTAAGGGTTAGTTAAGGGTGACCCCCTCCATGAGAGCAAGCTATGTACAGTTTTGTTGCTCTTTACTCACACAATAAGGATAACAACATTTCATTGCCTCTGCACTCAATAGCAAAACCCGAAATCTGCCAAAAGTAATCATTTTGGTAAAGCAGCTCCATCATGCTGCGTACCTAGGCAGAGTAGGCACACCTATGCAAACAGTATGTTCCTGAAGTCTTTTCCCCCAGATCAGTAGATGTCAGGGGAGAAATCTCTCAGACCCTGCTTACACACTAGAAAGTTTGGAGAGAGTGCTAGTGCCTAGTTACTTTGTTTAGTCATAAAATGTCTGAACAGACTGTAATGCACAGAATTATCTCATTTTGCAGATCATATTAGAAGACGTACTCAGCTCACCTGTAAGATGAGTTTGTAACCTGTGAAAAGTTCCAAATTAAGTATTTCTTCTTTAAGAGAGGCAGGAAAAACCAGTACATCATGGCAGTGTTTGTCCTGACAATAAGTATAACCTTCAAAATCTGACACAGATTCAACTTTTGTGAATCCCTCTTTTTTCAACTCTCTGTAAATGTCTTCAAGGCTGTTAACATATAATATGCATAACTCATAGTAATCTTGGCCACCGAACATACAATGTTAATAACTAAAAATTCACTTGGAAAAATATGGATTTCTGCCATAAAAAGTATCATAAAAAACAGAACACTGAGGAGGTAGGATTTGACGTGTCACACCAAATGTACTGCTGGTGTAAACAGGTGCATTTCAATTAACTTCAATGGAGTTGCATTCATTTATATCACCAGTGAATTTGTTGCTTGGTGTCTGAATCACCTTCTTGTGGAAAGGTAATGCATGAATGAACTTTAGGCCATTCGTCATTCATAATATCCAGGTACAGTCGTACAGGTTAAGTGTCATGCACAAAAAGCTCCCATTCATTTTAATCTATTATCTATATAGTGCCATAAATGTACACAGTACATTGTAAACAAAGGGCCAAACACGGCAACCTTTAGTCAGGTCAACTAACAAGTATTAACCGGAGTACAAGTTGCAAAATCATGTCCAAAGACAGACACGTTCTCTGCCCCGAGGTTCTCAGTCTAAAATAGACAAGACACAGAACAGTTTAGGTAAGGAAGGTTAAAAGATATTAATGGTAAGGAAAATAAGATGTGACAATGATGCCAAGTTATCCATACTATCAGTTCTTTTAGTACTGTAATAAATACTAAAACTAGTGTAATTTACTGATATATATAATATATATACACATATATAAAAAGAAGCATTTAAAGGGACACTGTCAACTAGAAAAAACTTAATTTTTTTTAATGAATTAAAAGTGGTTTTAGGTATTATATTTCCCTCCCAAAGCCCTCTATCAATTCTTGCAGTTTTAAAGTAACATTTCTGGTTTTAATTTTTTTCTCCACTTTGTTGCTATGTTCAAGATCCACACAAAGAAATTGGGTAAACTGACTATGTAGGGGTAACAGTGTGGGTGACTAACTACCCACAAAGGGTATTCTACACTGCAGCTGGGAGCATGCTTCTGAGCACAAGCAGACAGACATGCTAGCTCTGCTGCTCAAGCTAGCACACTAAAAACAGCAGTGTAATCAGGGTACCACAAGCAGCAGCTTGGGCTAGCCACCTGAGTAAAAACCAACCTGCAACCCCTGGGTACATATTCAGGCACCTACCCTGAGCCTAAAAGCTCATTTTTAGAACACTAGCTCTAGCAGAGCTAGCAGATCCTACTATCTGCACTGGAATGCACACTTCCAGCACACTTGCAGACACACTCAATGTGTTGTCAAATGGACCAAGTAAACTGGGAGAGAAAAAAATAGAAAAGCTGTTATTTTTCTCTAGCCTCTTGTCAGTTACAGTAACCTTAAGTGTTACCTGTATCACTAGTAGGTTAAAAAAATGGCAGATGGAAGGGTGATGTTTAGGTTAATTGGGTCCTATTAAATAAACATTTATTAAAAGAAACCCATGCCTTATTAGATAATTCTGTACTTTTATGCAAAATTTTAAAACAAATTCATAGAAGGGCAATATACAATTTAACATGTATATTTCTAAAATGAACATATGAAATGATAATTTGACAGATATTACCTGAGTTTAAATGCATTTATCCAAGCATATAAAGGTAAAGCAGAAGCCCTTTGTTCCTGTTTCCGTATAGTTTCTGGTAAAATATGTTCAATTGACAGAGCATCATGTTTGATTCGACATCTTGCTAGAGCAGCAGCCAATTTGGTCTTAAAACTACAAGTATAAAACGATAAATAAGAAGAAGATTTTAGCTCATGATATAATATTTATATTGCAGTCATGCCCAGAGGCCACAGTCATGAGTGTGGTCCCATTTTGGTAGGCACTGTATAAACACGTAGTATGAGACAGTCCCTGCCCCAAAAAATTTACAGTCTAAGGCAACAGCGCACAGCTGAGACTATTACTTAAGCATACATGGCTCAAATTGGGCCATGTCTCACCATGTCAGCAACCCTGGCCCCTAAATCTCAACTTCTATTTAAAAAAAAAAGGAAGCCTGTAGCTGCTATGGGTATGAGGAAAAACTTGAAGACATGAAGCGCTTGTAAGCCAAGGCAATGAAGTCTATCAGGCTACAGGGCTGTTTAATTGCAGTGTAAATGTTCAGGCTCAGTCTGAAGCCTGGGCTCTGGAACCATCCCACCTCATGGAGTCCCAGAGCCTGGCCAAGCTCCAGTCCAAGCCCAGACATCTACACCATGGTTAAACAGCCTGGTAGTCCAACCTCATAAGCCTGAATCAGCTGGCACAGGCCAGCTGCAGGTGTTTTTAATGCAGTGTAGACATACCCTTAAGGACCTAGCATCCCACACACTAACCAGATGCTGACCCATACTTCCCCTATGCCAATTATGCCAGCCTTCATTGCCCATTTGTTAAATTTTCAAACCACCACCTTCATGCTTTCTCCAGTGTTACCCTGCATATGTAGGAGCTCCCTATAAACAATGTCCTTTTTCAAAACTCTCTTTAAAACTCTACACTACCACAATGCCATCAAAAATAGACAATTATGAATGTCATAGAAGTCATACAACATATGCTACAGCATCTGTGGAACTTTCACTATATCTCTATGGTTTAGAAAAGCAGGAAGGAAGATTCCTGGTCATTCCCACCCTCAGCACCTGTACACAAAACCTGGTTAATCAGGATTTGAACAGGAAGGATGATTTAAGCTTATCTTTGCTCAGCCATGGTGGTCTTTTGTCTGTGCAGTACTTAGAGTATGTCTAGACAGGTGTAATTTCCAGCTCAAGTAGACATATCCATCCAAGCTCTGACTATGGACTGAGGGTCTTGGACAGAAATGTACTCAGGGCAGCTAGCCCATCCTGCTGCTCATGCTGCTGCAGCTATACTTCTATTTTTAGCATGCTACCATGATCTGAACTAGCAGTAGTAGATCTGCTCAAGTCAGATATTCCATTTTCCAGTTCCAGGGCAGAGATGCCTTTACTGTTCTCCAGGGGTGCCTCACAGATCTGTTCAGAACCTCTTCAGGCTATTCTATATTCAGTGGTGAGACCATATTCTCCCACAAGTTCAATGAACTTTAAGTAAATATACTGCAGAAGGATTTACATTGTCTTTTTACTCCTAATTAAGACTTGAGATATTTTTTGTTCAATGTCTTATGGAAGTACCTCTAAAATAACGTAAGTAAGTGGGGTAGAACAGAGTGCATGGCTGTTGGTGTTTGATAGAGATTCCTTGGTTCTTTATTGCACCATGTTCATCTTTCTGGATTTGTTTATTGAATACTGAGGTAACATTTTTTCATGTTGCCTTGGAGGGAGGGGTTGGATTTTTTTCAATTTTTCTATCAGATAAGCAACAGAAATAAGGCACTAAATTTTTCCTTCAAAAGTATTCCATCAGCAGTTTTGATTAAATAAAAGTTTATTCTTAATTTGGGGAATCCATAAATTTCTCTTTCAAACCAAACCACCTTTGAAGAAGCTAACCACAGCTTGAAATAAGAATAAAGGTTTATAATATTTGCAATTTTAAAAACCCTATTATTGGTTATATATGGTTATATATATTGGTTATATATTTATGCCCACTTAGAAAATTTCTTATAGAATATACCTGTATAGATAATGTTCTACTTCTCGGACTTCTGGTATTGATTCCTCTTCATCAGAAATCTGTCGGGCTTGAAACTTTCGATCTTGGAGGTCATACAACATCACAACAATTAAACTGGTCAATTCATCTGGCTGCAACAGAAAAATAACCATGTAGAGAAATGGAAAGAAAGCAGGTCCCAAACATGCTCAGAGATTCACCTTCAGACCCTTATATTTACAGAAGAACTGTCTTTAGTAGGACTACATATAAGAGCCTGCACAGGTGGTTCCTCCGTTAGGGAGATCACTATGAATTACAAAGACAATTATTTTGAATGAAAAAAAGACTTTTTAAAAGATTTTTGAAGTGTCCAGCTTCTCTTCAATAAAACAGACTTATTGACTACTTTAATTGAAGCACTGAAAATTTTAATTCTCCAAGGTACAGAAAAAACTGGTTACATTTCTTTCCTTCAGAGTTTTTTAAATTTTTCCCCCTCCCCCTACAACTACATTTTACTCTTTTGCAGCAGACTGCATATGTCTGAGAAAGGTATTCCCCTTCATCTACCTTGTAACAGAAAAGTCACAGTACCTAGCTACAAGTGTTCAATTGTTGGCAAATGTTTTCTGATTTTCCTGTTTATAAACATCTTTAGAAGTAAAATTTGACTGTTGTACAGTAATGTTCAAGGTAAGGAAACACACAATACATACTCAATAGCTTTTAATTTTATTGCACAACATTCAAAGTGTAAGATCCTTTTAAAAAGAAAATCAGTACTGATTCTACCACTGCCAAGCTATTTTGTTGCTCAGAAAAATCATTTCCTCGCAGTCCTTAGTATTCTTACTAGACATTGTCCACAACTGACACTAATTCACAATTTTGTTGGAATTAGCAGAGGCACCCAGGACTGAATGGACATGAATAGCACTAGAAGTTCTCTCACCAGGTCAGTATGTTGAAGCTGTACCATGGTGTGTGACCTTCAGTCCCCTGAGGATCGTTTATGTAAACTACATTCCACACAAGTTAAACACAGAGGAATGTGAGAAATGATATTTCTTTATGTTAAATACCATGTTTTTATTTTTTAATATATATGCACACATGAGTTTATAAAATAAAAGGAACTGATCCTCACAACAAACCCATGAGCTGGAGAAAATATCTTTATTTTACTAATCAGCAGACCAAAGTGCAAAGATATTAAGTAGCCATGCTTTTCCAAACTTGGATACCTAAAGTCAGTCGCCTAAAATCCATATTTAGGCACCTGCATAAGTGTCCTGACTTTCAGAAATGCATAATACTGTAAGATCCTTTAGAAGTCATTAAGTCAGTGGGATAGGGGGATGCTTACACCTTCTGTAGGTGCCTAAATTTGGCTTTGGTGACACTATGCTAAAATTTTCAAACTTGGGCACTAAGTCTCCTGTCTTAACCACAATACTAACTTTGCTCCTTTAAAGTTCAGCTTAACTTATTTAATACCCAGCATTGAGAATGTGAAGGTTTAGGTTTTCTAAAGTAAACAGCTTTTAATACAAAAAACTGTAGACAAAGTTATTGATAACTTTATGAAATCTATAAAAAGGGTAATAAGGACAATCCAGGGAATTAGATCAGTCAGCTTAACTTCAGTACCCAAAAAGATAATGGAGCAAATAATAAAGCAATCAATTTGAAAATACCTAGAAGATAAGGTAATAAGTAACAGTCAGCATGGATTTGTCAAGAACAAATCATGTCAAAGCAACCTAATAGTGTTTTTTTGACAGCGTAATAATGGATGGGGGGGGGGGAGTGGTAGATGTAGTATATCTTGACTTTAGTAAGGCTTTTGATACGGTCTCACATGACCTTCTCAAACAAAGAAAATACAACCTAGATGAACCTACTATAAAAGGTGAGTGCATAACTGGTTAGAAAACTGTTCCAAGAGTAGCTATAAGTGGTTCACAATCAAGGTGGAAGGGCATATCGAATGGGGTCCCGCAGGGATCTGTTCTGTTCAATATCTTCATCAATGATTTAGATAATGGCATAGAGAATACACAAAGTTTGCAGACAATACCAAGCTAGGAGGGGTTGCAGGAGCTTTGGAGGATAGGATCAAAATTCAATATGATCTGGACAAACTGGAGAAATGGTCTGATGTAAATAGGATGAAATTCAGTAAGGACAAATGCAAAGTACTATACTTAGGAAAGAACAATCAGTTGCACACATTCAGGATGGGAAATGACTCCATAGGAAAGTGTACTGCAGAAAGGGATCTAAGGGTCATAGTGGATCACAAACTAAATGAGTCAACAGTGTAACACTGCTGGGGGGAGGGGGAGTGAACATCATTCTGGGATATATTAGCAGGAGTGTTGTAAGCAAGATTTGAGAAGTAATTCTTCCGCTCTACTCCGCAGAGATTTTCTTCCCTTCTTATAAGTGTTATTTTGTTTGGAGAAAGAGTGTACTAAATTTAAAAAATATTTATATTTATATTGCCTCTTACTTATTTCAAATATTCCATTTAAGGATCTTCAAGTACTTTACAAGCACTGCCTTACCAACACTATTTTACTGATGAGGCAATAGAGACAGACTGTAGCCAACATTTTCAGAAGTGTTCTCTAACTTTTGTAGGCAAAAGGTGCGGAGCAGAGAGCTTCAGTTGAAGTCCATAGAAATATATGCGCCCAGTACTTTGAAAATCAGGCCCTAGGTATCTCAAAGTGAGCACCCATGTTTAGCAGACACTTCTGAAAATTTTGGTGTTAGTTGAGATTTCCTGATCAGTTACTGAAGCAAACCTGATCCTTGAAACAAAGTCCAGCAACCTGGTAAGAATGAAGGGTTTGTGCATCCTTTCTGAATTTCCTGTCATTCTAATACAGAAAGATTTCCTAACCTATCCTGCCTGTACCTTCCTTCCATCTTCCTTCATATGCACTAATACATATGAATGTCTCTCTCTCTCTGATAAGCTGCAGCTCATATCTGACCTGTGCATAAAAAATTCTGAGTGCGCTTACTGATGACTGCATCCAATTGGAGGCTGGAAGAATATAGTTACTAATCTTCTGTAATTGTTGTTCTTCGAGATTTGTTGCTTATGTCCATTCCATGTCAGGTGTGTGTGCTCGCCACATGTATTGGTGCCGGAAATTTTTCCCTCAGCGGTTATCTGTAGGGCCGGCTCTAGCGCCCTCTGCAATGGTGCATATATGTGGCGATATAATGAGCTGCCAGCCCCCCAATTCCTTCTTGCCGGAACTCCAACAGAGGTGAAGGAGAATGCGTCATGGAATGGACATGAGCAATGCGTCTCGAAGAACAGTTACGGAAGGTTAGTAACCGTTTTTTCTTCGAGTACTTGCTCATCTCCATTCTATGTCAGGTGACTCACAAGCAATACCTCTGGAGGTGGGCCAGGAGTTCAAAGATGTGCCGATTGCAATACCGCTCTGCCAAAGTCTGCATCATCCCCGGGCCTGTCACGTGATGGCATAGTGGGAGGTGATGGTATGAACAGAAGACCAAGTTGTGGCCCTGTAAATGTCCTGTATTTGAATCTGAGCTAAGAAAGCCACAGAGGAAGCCTGTGCTCTTGTTGAATGGGCTGTCAGGAGTTGCAGGAGGTGTGATCTTTGTCTGCTCATAACAAATCCTCTGTGATGAAACTGGCAAACCCTTCATTCGCTCAGCAACCACGATGAAGAACTGCGTGGATTTTTGGAAGGGCTTAGTTCTTTCGATGTAGAAAGTCAGTGCTCGCCTGACATCCAAGGTGTGCAAGCATCTCTCTTCACTAGAACTGTGAGGTTCTGGAAAATAAAAAAGACGGACAGGAAGATGTCCAGGTTGACATGAAACCGCAATACCATCTTTGGTAGAACTGCGGGATGAGGGAGCAGCAGAACTTTATCTTTGTAAAACACGGTATAGGGAGGTTCTGATGTTACAGCCCTGATTTTGGAGACTCACCTCATCGACATAATTGCCACCAAAAAGGGCAACCTTCCACAAGTGAAGAAGTGAACAGGACGTCATGGGCTCAAAGGGAGGCCCAAGTCTGGACAAAACTAGGTTGAGGACCCATGGGGGAAACAGGGTCTCTGACCCACGGAAAGTCTTCCCAAGCCTTTCAGGAATCTGGCCATCATCTCATGAGAGAAGACTTATCTGCCCTGGATATGCGGGTGTAAGGCTGAGATGGCCACCAAGCATATCCTGATTGACGATAACGCCAGGCCTTGATGGTTCAAATGGAGTAAATACTTCAGAATTGAGTGCAATGGCACCTGGGTTGGGGAGAGGTTTCGTTCCAGTGCCCAGCTGGAGAAGCATTTCCACTTTGCCAAGTAAGCAGTTCTAGTAGAGGGTTTTCTGCTTTCCAGCAGGACTTTCTGAACCTGAGTGTAGCAAGCCTGCTCCTGAAGGCTTACCCATGCAGCATCCATGCTGTTAGATGTAAAGAGACGAGGTTCGGATGTAACAGCCAGCCATGATCCTGTGAAATCAAGTCTGGACGGTCCAGGAGTGTCCAAGGGGCTGCCACTGCCAGGTCCTGCAACATGCTGAACCAGTGTTGATGGGGCCACGCCGAAGCGATCATTATGACCCAAGCTTTGTCCCTCTTGATCTTTTTGAGGACTTTGTGAATGAGAGGGATTGGTGGAAAGGCATAGATCAGGCTTCCCAACCATTGCAGGAGAAATGCATCAAGAAGCGAGCTTCTGTCGGGTCCTTGCAGGGAACTGAAACGGTGACATTTCCTGTTCAGTTTGGTTGCGAATAGGTCCACCTGGGGAGTTCCCCCCCTTTGGAAGATCACCTGGAGTTAGTTAAGGTTCACGGACCACTCATGATGAGAAGGGATCTACCAACATGTTCTTGACTCCAAGAGGTGTGGGGCTTCAAGAGGGATCACATGTTTCATGTAGAAGTCCCACAGACTGAGTGCCTCTTGGCAGAGGGCTGAAGATCTTGCTCCTCCTTGCTTGTTGACATAATATATTGATGCAGTATTGTCACGAAAGGTAGCATGGGTGTTGACAGACATCTGGGGAAGGAACACTTTGCAGGCTAGATGATGTGGATGACCTTGAAAACTAGTGTAAAAGAAATAGGATGAAATTTAATAGTGTAAAATGGAAGGTCACACACTTAGGAACTGACAACAAGAATTTTGCTATAAACTCTGGACTTATCAGTTGGAAGCAACAGAGGAGAAAGACTTGGGTATATTGGTCGATCACAGGATAACTATGAACCGCCAATGTAATGTGGCATGAAAAAGGCTTACGCAAACCTACCATACATCAGGTGAGGTATTTCCAACAGAGACAAGGATGTGTTTTACCATTCTACAAGGCCCTGGTGAGACCTCATCTGCAGTACTGTGTGCATTTTCTGGTCTCCCATGTTTAAGAAAGATTAATTCAAACTAGAACAGGTGCAGAGAAGGGCATCATCAGAGGAATGGAAAACCTACCTTACGAGGGGACACTCAAGGAGCGTGGCTTGTTTAACTTAACAAAATGAAGGTGGAGGAGAGAGATGTTTGCTTTCTGTAATACAACAGAGTGATAAATACCAAGGAGAGAGAGAAGTTATTTATATTAAGAGTCATTGTTGACAAGAACAAATGGATATAAACTGGCCATCAACAACTTTAGACTTGAAATTAGATGTAGATTTCTAGATATCAGAGGAGTGAAGCTCTGGAGCAGCATTCCAAGGGGAGCAGTGAGGGCAAAACACCTAAATGGCTTCAAGACTGAGCTTGATAAGTTTATGGAGTGGATAGTATGATGAGACTGCCTATAATGGTATGTGGCCCACCTGTGACTGCTAGTAGCAAATATTCCCGACGGCCAGTGATGGGACACTAGAGGGCGAGGGCTCTGAGTTACTACAGAGAATTCTTCCCAGGTGTCTGGCTGGTGGATCTTGATAAGATCAGGATTCAAATGATCACCTTATTTGGGATTGGGAACCAATTTTCCCCCAGGGCAGATTGGCAAAGACCGCAGGGGTCTTCCCTTGCAGCATAGGGTACAGGTTACTTGCAGGTTTAAACTAGAGTAAACGGTGGATTCTCTAACTTCAAGTCTTTAAATCACAATTTGAGGACTTCAGTAACTCAGCCAGAGATTATGGCTCTATTACAGGTGTGAGTGGGTGATGTTCTCTGACCTGCAATGTGCAGGAGGTCAGATAAGATGATCACAATGGTCCCCCCTCTAGTCTTAAAGTCTGTGAGGGCTAAAGGAGGCATTTAGCCACCTTTGCACCCTCCGGGTCCTGGGTTGCTCTGGGGACTAGAGAAGCTCCTGAAGTAACAGACAGTTCTGGCAGCTTGTGTAAGTTACAGCAGTCA
Organism: Emydura macquarii macquarii; assembly: GCF_026122565.2. Classification (NCBI taxonomy): domain Eukaryota; kingdom Metazoa; phylum Chordata; order Testudines; family Chelidae; genus Emydura; species Emydura macquarii. Next base: position 6,254,828 of record NW_027133265.1, read on the forward strand.
GGCTGCCATATGGGCTGCCATGCAATGCACCCCAGATACACTGCTCTTGCACTGTGTGTCACGGCTTGAGCTGGGGTGCATGGAAGGACAGCCTACGGCTGTTTTCCACTACCCTATGTGCTCCAGGGAAATCCTCCCCTGGCTAAATACAGGGTTTTAAGGCTTCTTTAAATTGCTCTGCCCTTATATGTGGCAAAAAGAGGCCACAACAAGGATGGGGATGTCACCCTAAATCCTCATCTCTAAATATTTCCTCTGCAGAAAAGGGTTGAAATTGACTGAAATAACAGCATGAGGGAAGTTTCTACCGAGCCTCCCCCTTCTTGAGGGGCAAACAGAGGACTTCAGAATTTCCTTAGCTGTCAGTGTGGCACATTCCATGAGTGCTACTAAATTAACTCAAAATTAAGTATAATAAGCTTTAAAACATTGTCAAACTTCTTAGTTGAATGCTAAAGGGAATACTTAAATTGGCTTTTCAAAGATGTCAAATCTTTACAAACACTTGAAGCATGGATACAAATGGCCAGCATAAATGGCTCTATTTTCAGTATGAGTGAGTTCCTTTGTACAACTACTTTACTGTTGTGTGTATTTGTGATTGTCCCACCCTCCACATACATAAAGTTGAAAATTTATCCCAGTGAAATATAGATTTAAACTGTATGACAATTCAAAATGTAAAATAAGATATAACAATATTTCAGGATCCTTCAGAATGAAAAATATGCTAGATACATATAGTAACAGATTGCATTGAAAAGTAGCTTATTTTCTAGAAAAGTTACTTACTATTGACTGACATGGGTAAAAGCAGCTATCTAACAATATATTTTCAAGTAGATCTTGATCTGTAAGAGAAAAAATACTTGTAAAATACATTTGTAGTATATTGTTGAGTTTGAAGTATTAGGAAATATAAATCAGTAAAATTCATAACCACCAAGGCAAAGATTGAAATGAGTGGATTAAAGACACAGTAGATTGTTAAGCAATATTGAAAGATTTTAAGATACAAATTTAACTGCAAAAAGGAAAATCTCAAGGTAGCTGAATTCAGATCTGACATTCATGTCAGAGTATTATAATTTCAGTGAAAACATAGTATTTTAAAATGTACATTAGGTTTCATGTATAACTTAAATGCTTAAATTGATAAACATATGAAAGTTACATAGGTGTCTTGATCCCTCAAGTATTTCAATATAGCTATTTTTACTTTACAGACTTCCCAATAGTGGCTCCCTAACTTCCAGTGGAAGGCAAAAGTGCCTTAGGCACACAGAGTTATAGAAAAGCTGGGATGGCTTAAGTTCTCTCTGTCTTCAGGAGACAAAGTGAAATCCAGGCGCCACTGAAGTCAATGGCAAAATTGACATCATTGGCATCAAGGGGGCCAGGATTTCACTCGTTTTCTGAGGAACCCTGAGAATAAGAATGGTTGATGACATTCCCAGCTCTAGGACAAAGCAGCCACTAACGCTGCTTCAGACTTTTTTCTTGCAGAGCACCTCCAAGGTTTTCTGCATAGAATTGTAGAATATTAAGGTTGGAAGGGACCTCAGGAAGTCACCTAGTTTGAACCCCTGCTCAAAGCAGGACCAACCCCAACTAAATCATCCCAGCCAGGGTTTCATCAAGACGGGCTTTAAAGACCTTTAGGGATGGAGATTCCATCACCTCCCTAGGTAACCCATTCCAGTGCTTCACCACCTCCTAGTGAAAATGTTTTTCCTCATATCCAACTTAGATCTCCCCCACTGCAACTTGAGACCATTGCTTCTTGTTGTGTCATCTGCCACCACTGAGAACAGCCTAGCTCCATCCTCCCTGGAACTCTCCCTTCAGGTAGTTGAAGGCTGCTATCAAATCCCCCCTCATTCTTCTCTTCTGCAGACTAAATAAGCCTAGTTCCCTCAGCTTCTTCTTAAAAGTCATATGCTCCAGCCCCCTGATCATTTTTGTTGCCCTCCGCTGGACTCTCTCTCCAATTTGTGCACATCCTTCCTATAGTGGGGGGCCCAAAACTGGTCACAATACTCCAAGTGTGGCCTCAGCAGTGCCGAATAAAGAGGAATAATCACTTCCCTCAATCTGCTGGCAATGCTCCTACTAATGCAGCCCATATTGCCGAATTGCAATATGCAGCCCAATTTCTTCTTAAGAAAATAGATTTATATTACTGCACTATACCTGCATGTTACTTAAAACAAAAACAACACACCCAAAAACCACATACATCATGGAGAAAATTATTTTCTGGGTTGACAATCCTTTGACTCAACTAATACACAATGGTATTTATTAATGGCTTGGTATGCATAACTAAAGACTTCTCTGCCCATAAAGGAGAGGCAGCATGAAACAGTGCCCATACCTGTTTATTTTCTTTAAAACCTTTTCTATTTTTCCTCTTTTCTTTAATTTTTCCTTCTTTTTCTTTCAAAAAACCCTTATTTTTTCCTAAAAAACTCCCCACATTTTTTTCTTCTCTCAAAACACAGGCTTCACATGTCCAAACACAGGCACACAGCACCCCTCACAGGCTCCAATGCAAAAACAAAACAAAACAAAAAAAAACTATAGACATGGCCAACGGCACCAAAAATGTACAAGACTGGAAACGGGGATCAGATGGCGGGATATAAGCCACAACGGGGTGTGGAAACCTGTTAAAAATACATGGTGATGAATGCTATCGAGGTCTTTCTATTCACAGGCTAGCACTCTAACTATGAAACCATCTTTCCTGCTCATCAGTATACATGATCATAGCGATATACATGACCTGAATACACCACATAATTTTTTTCATATTTCTTGCACTGCCTCATTTCTGCTGGTGATATGGGAAAAGAGTTTCTACTTACATTTCAGAGCACTAAAAGCCAGTTCATAGGATGATCGCTGGGAACATTCATCTTTAAAATCTGGTAAGGATGGCACTAGCTCGTTACCATACCTTACCAATATTTTATCCTGAGGCTTTTCATTACGAATGCCTTGAAAAATTTTAGCTGCATTTTCATATACAGAGTCTTGATAGCCATTGCTTTCAATAAGACTTGTTGTACTCTTTTCAGTAGGCTCTCTCTCATTTGAAATCGCCATTTCCCTGAAATTTGAAATGTCATTTGACAACACCGAGTTACTTTTGGAACTTGGCATTCTTCCTGTTGCTTTGTCAGCACTATAAAATTTGACAAGTCAGAATCCCACTGTCTCTGCAAAAACAAGAAAAGTTTGTATTAAAATTAAGTTTAAAAAATCAGCCGTTTTCAGTCTCATTAAAGTGTTTCTCTTCATTTTTATGGTTTTTATAGAAATACTTAAGTTTTTTGATCTGGTACCCAATCCTGTAAAAATGAAAACATATGCTGAACTTTGACACATTTCAACATTGAATAAAGTTGAGTAAATCAAAATGTTATTTCACTACTTAAAAAATACAGTTTACTTATATAAATATATAAATGCAGACACAAATTATCTTACAGCAGTGGTCCCTAAACCTTTTTGGTCCATGCCACCCCGCCCTTACCTGGTCCACGCTTCCCCCCGCCCCAGGAGCCGCAAACAAGGGCAGGGCCAGAGCAGGGCTAGGTGGTACTCCCTCCCCGCTACCTGTGGGGGCTGGCCCGGGCGCTGCCGCCCCTCCAAATGTTCCTCAGCACCCCCTTAGGGGAGTATTGCCTTATAGTAACCATAGTTCTTTGAAATATATTGTCCACATGGATTCCATGACCTGCCCTCCTCCTTTGTTTCTACAGATCCTAATCCTCTGAAATTCTGTATTGGTGAAAGAACTGAAAGATGGTTGCATGCACTCCACCCTTTACATCCTAGGGTAAGAATGTGCAAGGACACATAGTGTCCATAGGGACCACATCTGCACCCTGTTAGTTAAAACTGATCTTGTGCAGCTGTGTACATGCAGCCCCAGCTTGACTCGGGTCCCAGAAGTCCTCCAGATGTATTCCAGAGTTTCTTGAGCCAACTTTCTTAGTCTTCTCTATGCTGATAATCTGTGGTGATGATCTATGGCAAACAGAAGCCACACATCCTTGGCAGCAGCATACGTCAGCATTAACACATTGTCTGCTGAGCACCGGTCTGCAAGCACACTACCCGAGAGCCTGCATGGTTTTCAAAGAAGACCAATCAGAAACAGCTTTTTGCAACGAGAGCTGCTACCTGGTCACAAGGTTGTCACCGTGGTTGGGATATTGCAGATTATGTACTCTTTGTATTGTATGACTTTCGAACCAAACCTTGTACCTTTTGGATAATCTATGCATTATTCCCAGATGTACAGAAATTCTTTCCTTCAAAAAAAAAAAAAAAAAAATCTGTATTTGATCATTTTATAACATTAGCTTAAATAAAAAATTTTAAATCTGACCTTTGCCTTGTGAAATCACATCTGGTAAAACAGGTTGGAAACAAAAAGTTGACAGATTCACTACGTCTGAGTACCAGAACTGCCTGGGCCATGTTGGGACTACCATGACTATGAAGGTTTAATTTTGACTGAGACCCCTTAGTATTAACAGGATCAGCAAGTAGGCACTCGAGCCCCAGTCTCCATAAAATGAAGACAATATCCAACAGGGAGCCTAGGTCCAAACCCACCTCTTGAGTTGAACACAGATAATTTCTTATCCTCATCTATGGAGATAAGTCTCTTCAGGACAGAATCTTTTAGAGTCCACTCATGACTGTCTGAGAACTGCCTGTTAAGTTGATTGGGAGGGAATTTAACTAGTGAGATTTGATGATTGCACCAACTCTAGAGACAAATGGCTTTTCGGCACAGGGGTGATGACTGTGCATGGCTGTGATGTTTTCTGTCATCACTTGGATCACGGATCCCTGTAACAAGCGGAGGAATGCCATGCATGTTAGATGACACATGGCTTTGAGCCCAGGATATTTGTGAAGTTCAGCTTAGGCAAGGACAAAAGAGTCAGAGATCTTGTGTTTAAAATGGTAAAGATGAGCTCCCCATTTAAGAGAAGAGGCACTTGTTATCAACAAGTGGTGCAGCAAAGAGGTACTCTGGTGTAAAAATCCTTTCACATGGGCAGTAATCTAACAGGATTTTTACAGGACCTTCACTTTCATGTCCACATGGTGTTTGCTTGGTAGATATACTGATTGCAACCATCTTGTACAGAGTATAGGTGAAGTCTGGAAGTCTGCCATGCTGTGCAACATAGGTGCAGGAGAACATGTGACCCAGGAACCTAAGACATGCTCTTAACAGACATCTCAGGGTGAGCTTGCAAATCACAGAAGAGACTCACTATCCCACTATGATTTGGAATCCCTCCCGTGGTAAATATACTCCTGCTGACCTCAAATCTAACACAGCACCTATGAATCTTATACTTTGAGTCAATAAAAGTGTAGCTTTCTCTCTGCTGATCTTGAGCCCCAGTGTGATACAGAGCTCTAAGATCTCATGAATTTTGGTTTCTGGGAAGATAGTCACCAGATTAGCCAGTCATCAAGGTATAGGTATAACTAAATACTGTGTCTTGCTAAATGGGCTTTGATGAACACTAAATGCTTGGTGAATACTCCGTGCAAGGGAAATACCAAAGAGCAGGACTCGGTATTGGTAGCAAAGTCCCCTACTTCAAGTCTGAGATATTTTCTGTGTGCTGGACATATGGAAATATGAGCCCTGAAGGTCAACAGCAGCCAACCAATCATGAGACATAACTGAATGCCCTGTCAATATCTTAAACCTGAAATACCTGAAAATTTTGTTGAGACATCTGAAGTCTATAATAGGATGCCAGCCTGCTTTTCTCTTTCAGAATAAAAAGTAATAGGAATAAGAACCTCTTGCCTCTGAATTTCAGGGACGCCTCATCCACTGCTCTGGGCTGTAGAAAGGATTTTACCTCTTGTTTCTACATTATCTCATGACAAAGAATGGGAAAGGAAGGCAAGGGTAGGAAGCTCCTGGAATTGTACTGAATATCCTTTTGTTTGTGATTTCCAGGACCCACTGGTTACAGGTCAGCTAGTTTCAGGCCTCCTGAAAATAAAAAGAGGGTTTCCAAAAGGGGGGTGGAAAGGGGGACACATCCAGTAATGGTTCTGACTGGTTCATAACAATGACATCTAACTTGCTTGCAGTGTGCAGCAGAGAAGAGGCAGAATGCTTCCTGTAGTTGAGCCTCTGCCTCATCCTTAGTTGTTCCAATGACCTCTGTAGGTTATAAAAATAACATGTACAGGGGCTCTGTCTGGCAAAGTATTATGGGTCTGTCCTGCCTCTTCCATTTGGCTGGTTTGTATACACCCAATGAGTGGAGCTCTCAAATCCTTCAGTGCTTTAACAGTTCCAATGTTAACTAGATCACAATCTTCAAACAAGATGTAATTTGGACCTCCTGTAGTAGTCTCAAAAACTGGCACCATAAAGCCCACATCACAATGAAAGTGACCACTGCGCATGCTGCCATAGCAGAGTTGTCTGAAGCAGCCTGCACAAATGTTTGAGACACTAACTACTCTTCAGATGCCACAGTACCTCCCTTTCATTTTGTGGGCACTTCTCTATGAATTGTGACACCCTGTCCCCCTTGGGATAGTTATATTTTGATAAAAGTGCTTGATAATTCAAAATGTGCATCTGGAGACAAACTGAGGAAAAGCCTTCCTGGATGGGGGAACCACATGGGAGCTATCCAATCTAGTGTCCTGTATGGTTCTCTTGAATTCTCCCCATAACCTAAGTAGAAGACTCATCAGTACCATGATGGTATTAGTGAGCCACAGTTGTACCAAGCGACAAACATCTCCAGGTGTGTGGTCATCATGAAATCATCAATACACAGAACATCTTGAGTACAGAGAAAGTCCATGCCAGAAACAACTGCATTGTGGAGGTAGACAGAGTCACGGGCACCAAGATTACCCATTCCAAGTGTGCCAGTATCGACATCAGCACCAAGGGATTGGTACCAAGAGAAGGGCAGACTGAAGTTCCAGGAAGTACTGTGGGTATCTGGTGGCCAGCCAGCGCCAAGACATCAGAGAGAGCTGATCTAGGCCATGAACCACCCTTTTAGCTGCACAGCATAAAGTAACAACAGCCTGGTGGGCTTTCTTCCTTGATTTAGTCAGAACTAGAGAGGGTTTCCTATGTCTGTGCTCTCTGGGAAAAATGTTCCTTCCTACCCCTTTCTGACAAGTGGGTGGAAGAGGTCTGGCTGCTCTTCTAGTCTAAGTACTTGAAGGGTTCAATCTTTTCAATGATAAGTGAGCCCGGTTCCTCAAAATTCAAAGTAGCAATAGTCAAAGACGACTATTCAGTCCTAGGGGGAATCTTTTTTCCCCTCACGCTCTAAGGAGGCTCTCAAACACTCCAGAAGAAAGAACTGAAGGCAAGCTTCTCTCTCTCTCCTTCCGTGTCCCTTTGGAGAAGAAGCAACAGATAAAGTATCTGTCAGAAATGTATCCGTCACCAAAGCAAAAGGTCACTGAGCAGAATAGCAACCATGCAAAAGGGTTAAGTTTTAAATCCCAAAGACTTTGTTTCTGACATAACAGTGAGGGTTCTAGTACCAGGGGTATCCCATAATTTATCATCTTTTTTGTGCCCTTAGGTGTAAATACAAAAAACAAAAACAAAAAAACCCACTCTAAGCAAGAGATTGCAGAGCACACAGAATTAGCAGACACTGGCCACTGCATACAAGGCAAGAAGGACCCGAGGAATGGTTGGGCCTACTCTGCCCTTTATGTCTTTGGATAGATGGCGAGGATGGGCGCAAACACAGGCACAACCCCAGCAGATGGTGCTAGCCAAAAAGAATCAGATCTCACACCATAGGGCACACGCACACCAAAAGCTGAATCCATGTAGACAATCACTTGAAGAAACTCAGGTTTCAAGAAAGATTATATGACTTCAATTGGAGTTGAAGATAATCAACATAGCATAAAAAGCATTTAACATCTTGAAGATTTGTCTTGATTGTTTATATTATAGAACAAAAAGACATTTGTTCTATAATATGGAGAAGTATATTCAAAACAGCAATCCATTACTACTTTATACTAAGTCACTTATTAGTCATACTTGTTCTAGGCACTAAACATTTCATGAAGTACTTGTCTTTACTCTATAGCATCTCCAATTATACCATACACAAAAAGCAGCATTTACAGCTGCCAATAGCTAGCCATATTGACTTACTGGTATACCAAAGTTTAGCACCAATATATTACTCATAAATCTATGTTTTTAATAGGAGTTCATGAGAACAAGTTACCTATAAGATTGCTATAATCCCTAGAAGACTGCACAGTACAAGCAATAGAGTCATCACAACTACTAGTTTATAGACTGTGTCATAGTCAATATACCATATTTTTTTTACATGTTAATCTTATAAACAGGAATGCAACAGATAGTGGGTGTATCGGTGTACTGATTTTTAAAAACAAAAAAGTGGATATACTCTATCAGTTCTGAATATACTGTCAGAAACTTTATCTTCTATAGTTTCTAATTTCCCAGTTTCACTCATCTGTGGATAGGAAAAGAAAAAAAGATTAGTACAATAAAGGAGTAAGATATAATGAGTTGCATTCCATGAAAGTCACAGCTCAAAGTTTAGGCATACTTAAGAAATTCATTCAAGTTTTAGAGATTACAGGTTCCAACAATATTCCCTGCACTTAAACAGGTTAATACAAATTCTAAAGAGATCACCTGCTCAATTATAGGGAATATTGCCAAAACTAGTGAATTCCAGAACCAGTATGAATTTTCAAGTGTGCTCATAGTATTCACTTTATGTTATATATGTTATTTAATAACAACCTAAAGCATAGTACAAGCATTAGTTAACACATTTATGTAACAGATACAAAATACTTTTCTAAGATGCAGTTCTGTTGGTACTGAGGATTTTAAGGAGGTCCCTACCATCACACGAACACAGATCCACCAGTACTAGCAAACATGGGAGAGCTAGTACAGCCTGTCCCCCCATGTTGTTACCATAGTGCTGTCTGACCCTACTCAAAGCAGGTCCATACCACATGGTGGTAAAAATGTCAGCTGTAGCCAGTTAGCCTCCCACCACTGCTAGGCAACAATGAAAGATTTCTCTGGAATGCCCCAGTGAAGACAAGCCCAAGGAGGCTTTTGGGGACACTGGCTGAAGGCTAAAATGAATGAAGCATATAAGATGACAGAGCACAGATGGACAGAAGCTATAAAGACAAGACAGAATTCCCAGTATTACCATTACAGTGCTGCTTACAACTTCCCCTCTCCCCCCCGCTGTTCACACACAGAGTTCCCCCTGCTTGCATCCCCAGCATAGGTGCCAACTCCATGGGTGCTAAGGGGCTGATGCACCCGCCAAAAAAAAATTATGGGTGCTCTGCACCCATCGGGGTGATTAGTTGTTGGCGTTCTCTGATCAGCTTTCCTCCCAAACAGCTGCTGCGAGCAAGAGCTGACTAGCTCAGCAGGCTGTCAACCCATCAGCTTAATCACTGTTCGCAACCACACCCCCCAGGTAAGGTGGCTTCATTCAGGTGCTAATAAGGAGGGTAGGCCACCCACCTTCCTTTGTTGGCAACAACAACAAAAAAGCCCTGAGGGCATGTGACAGAAGCATTGGCTCTGGCTGGGTGGGACCACGGGCGTTCTTCCAATTCCAAGCAGCAGAGCCAGGTAGGGTGAGTGGGGTGCAGTGGTGGTGCTGGCTGCCAGACAGAAGCACCAAGCTCGGGGGCCACATGGGGAGAGTCTGGAGCCCCAGCGGGTGGTGACAAAAGCCCCAATGCCACTGACAGGCTGGGGAGGGAGGGATCTTGCACTGCTCTTCAGGAAAGCATGGATCCTGCATTTTAACACTGAGCCACAGTAACATGTTGCTGTAGTGTGCTCAGCCTGGAATTGTTTGGTTGCACCCCACTATGAACCTTGTACTGATTACTGCATGTGGCCAAAAAGTAACACATTTTCAGTCACTTTTTAAAGTAGCACTTGGTGATTTGACCAAACTGATATTGCTAAACAGTAAGCATAGAAGTGTGTGTGGGGGTGTGCCTGACTGAGTGTGGTGGCATGCTGTCTCTTTAAGCAGAGCACTCACCACAAGCCTGAACACTCATTCAAACAGCAGCTGGCAGCAATCACTCCTGAGCCAGAGGCTGGTGCACAGACAAGCGCCCTGTCTCCTCATTCCAGCTCAGCAGACACCAGGCACACTGCTGAAGGGAGAGGGACACCTGACATCACACCCCTCTGTGCAGCTCAGCAGATTAGGAGACTCCTGACCCAGAGCAGCCTGACTCTCTTAATTGCTGCTGCATCTAGCTAGGCCCTGCAGTCAGCCCTGCCTGCATGGAGCTGACCCGACCCCACGGGCCCCAGCAGAACCAGAGCAGGCACACAGGAGCATAAATCCTGGGTTCAGCTGCCCCTGGCTGGGGAAGCCATGGTGGGGGGAGGCAGGATGCCAGGACTAGACCTGACATCTGGCTCCAACAGAAGGCTGGCAGGGCAACTCAGGCTGCACCGGCTGGGCACAGCTCTGGTGGGAGAGGTGGTGCTCCTGAGCCAGCTTCTGTTACACCCAGGCCTCCTCCATTTATCCATCCTAACTATTCTAGACTCCTCAGTCCCCCTGTTCTATCCCATTAGACCCCAATCCCGCTCCCAGCCCAGGGACAGAACCCAGGAATCCTGCCCCACAGCCTGGGTTTGTGGCAACTGCTTCTCTGCTGTGCTGGGCCTTGTATTGGCATTTACACACCCCTGCCAGGGTGCAGGAGGACCCCAATACACACACCTTGCTGGAGACAAATGATGGCCTTAGATGCAAGGCAGGGACTAATCCAGAACCCAGCATGATCATTCTGATCTTGCTCCTGACTGGTGTAAATCAGGCATCACTCCACTCGTGTCACTGGGGCGGATTCCCCTCTCGCTCAGCCTGGCATAAATCAGGAATGACTACACTAGCATCAGGGTCACGACAAGACCACTGGGCCATCTCTGGGGTTGATGGGAGGTTCACACCCTGAACTCACCTTGGATTTAGAAGCAGCTTTGGCTTGGGAATGTGTGATGCAAATGCCATTAGATGTGACTGGGACCGGGGCGGGGGGGGGGCTGATTGATTTCACTCTATTATGTATGTCCTGCATCACTTTTGTCCTCTCACACCCCATTCTACCCTCCTCACAGGTGTGTCACAGACCTCCTGCTTGGGATCCCTCCACTCCTTCACCCTCACCACCAGTCTCCAAACATCAGAAGCTCTTTCAGGTGAGACAGACCCCAGCTTGGCTCTTGAGGTTGAGAGAAGAAGGAGGGGCCAAGGAATGGAGTGGAGTTGGGGGAATGAGGTTCAGGACTCCAGGGTTTATTTGCTGCTCTGGGTGGGGAGTGGGGTCTAGTGCTTAGAGCAGAGGGCTGGGCATCAGGACTCCTGGGCTTTATTCCCAGCTCTACCATGGGCAAGGTATAGCTCTGTGAGGAAGACTGAAGTACCTTCAGCTATCTGTGGTTCAGTTTCCCTAGCGATTAAATGGGGATGGTAGCTACATGGCACAGCGTTAGTGGGGAGTAGGAGCAGAGTCTCAGGGGCAGAGCCTCCTTGGGGCAGGGTGGAGCAGGGTTGGGACTTCAGGGGGCAGGATAGGGCACCCCCGGCAAAGCCAAAACTCAGCACCCGTGTCCCCAGGCTCGCCTGGGAGATGCTATGGCAACTGGGACACTGTGCTAGGCCATCTCCTGGCTAACGCCCAGCTCCATGCACTTCGCACGAAGTCATCTCCTTGGCCCCGCTGCAGAGGGCCACATCGCTCTGTGGCTGGCGGAGGGAAGGAGGGAAACGTTCCCCCAGGAGCGGGGTCGGCCCTGGACACCACCCCGCCCCACAGCATCAGATTCGGCAGCCAAGGGCCCGCCCTCAGGGAAGCAAGACGTAGAGGGGCCCCTCAGCGCGGCAGCCACGCCACGGGCACCAACCAGGGTTACGGGAACTCCGCCCCGCCGCCGCGAGCCGCACACGGGACCCGCTCTCCCCGTGCCGCCCAACGCCCAGCAGGGCGAACGCGCTGAGGACGAGCGGGCGCAGGGTCCTCCGGCGGCACCTGTGGCGCTGGCGGCTGCCCACAGCGGACTCCCTCCGAAGGGACGGGTGCTCCCCGCGCAGGGCAGCGGGGCCGCGGCGTAACAGTCCGACGAGGGCCCCGCCTCGGGAGCTACAGCCCGGCCGGGGCGGTGAGGAGGAACGCTGCCCCGGGGCCGGGAGATGCGCCCTGCGCGGCTTTGTGCCCCTCCCTTACCCGCTTCTCCGCGCTCCACCGGCCGCCCACACACGACAGCAGCCGGCCGCTAATGCCGCAAGCAGCCGCGCGCTGCCCTCCGCTTTGACTGCCCCTCCAGCCCGGGCGGGGCGGGGCACCGCCCTCTGCACGTGGCCCCGCCCACAGGCCCCACCTATTTCAGGCGCCGAAACGGGCGAGGGACAGAACGATGGTCCTGGGACGGTTTCATTCAAATTCGGACTTTACCATTCTCCCCTGTCACGGGGGAGGGGAGGCTGCAGGTCTCCCATCCTCAGGTCTACCCACCCCTCCTTCGCCCCGCAACCATTCCCTTCCTGGCGGAGCTGTGCCTGTCTCCCCGGTGTTTTTGCCCCTTCGCCCTCCCCTCTTTCTGCGATAGGTTGGTATAGTCCAGTTGGTGGTTCACTATTAGGGTGAGGGGGGAGTGATAGGCACCTCTGTGGAAGACCAAGCCCAGATATCAGGACAGGCTCTATAAAATCGGGACATCTGGTCACCCTGTTCTCTTGAGCTGCGGGTTGGCACATGGCGGGAGGAGGGGATCTTCTGAAAGCATCTTCCTGCCGCCATAATTGGGGGCAGGATTGGGCCCTTCCCCCTGTAGTAGTCCTGCTCTTGCAAGGGGATAGGCAAGTGCCAGCAGTTAGGGTTGCAGTTGTGTCTTCTCTCTAAGGAGCGCAGAGCATCCAACTAATGAACAGCACATACAGAGGCCAAGCAGAGACCAGCAAGAGCTGGCTCCTGGGAGAAAGGTGTATGTAATACTCAGACACTCTCTCTCTCATCCCCTTTTGCCTCTCCCCCTGCACTCTGAGACCCTGTAATCCACGCTGTGCACACACCACAATTCGTGGTAGTAAGAATTTGGGCTGGGCTCACTTTGTTAGTTTTATGGCTCCAAAGTTTTGTTCAAATCCAAACAACATGAAACTGGATGAACTCAAGCAAGTTTCATTAAAATCAGAAAATCATACCAGAACCTATCTAATCGTGTATTCCAGCTGCATGAAAATAACCCTCTACCTAGCAAAAATGAAGGCTGAGTCCCTACCTCTGGTCACCCATCACATCAAATAACCTATTACTATAATTTATCTAAACTCAGTGCTCATAGGAAGAAACTATTACAGTACAAATTACTCCACCAGCTCTAGTAATGAAAGAAAAGTCTAACAATCTAATTATTGAGTGTTGTGCAACACTAAATAGTCTTTTTAAAATTATGAATTTTACTTATCATTGAAATTTATTGATAAATATTTCCCAAAATATTTCTAATAATTATCGGAAGAGTTAAACTTCAGTCAATCAGTAAAAAATAAATTCAGAGTTTCTATAAATCTGCCATACTTACAGCAGTATGTGTGGTTTTCAGATTTTGACATAAAGGGAAAATGCAATGATTTAATTAAAACACTTCAAAAACTGATAATATCTCAATTACTCTGATTCACCTCTGCCTTGCACCTTGCAATATAGGTTCCTGTGCAGTATAGGTACCATTCTGACCCATCTTATACAGGTATAAATGGCTACACAAGGAACAGAGCAACCAAGATTCAAGTCTACTGAGTTTACTCACATATATACATAAATCCTTAAAAATCATGAAAAGTTAGGGCCAGGTCCTCAATATAAATGGGTGTAGCTCAACTGAAGCGCAGCACCAAGAGTTGTACTCATTTACACTAGTGGAGGATCTGATCCTTAGAAACCATTAACCTGATCCTGATGTTCTCATGCATTCAAAAGATATTTTCAGCTGTTAGCAATAGAAATTTTGCTTGAGTAGAGAAGTCAGGACTGGACAAATAGACTTAAAATTTAAAATAATAATATTCAATGCACTTAGTTATGCTACAAATACAGGTTCCTGTTCTGGATCTATGATATATGATTAAGATGATTGGCAATTTTCCAGCAAAACAGTTTAATAAAATATAACTTTTGCTGAAACACAGGCAGGAACCATTAGAACAAAACCAAATTCGAAAATACCAAAACTTCAGACAAAACAAAAGCTCCAGCTTTCAGCCAGTTCCATGTGTGATCTGGTTATAGACTTTGGGCAAAGACTGAGTAGGACATGCTCTATATCTAGTAGTTCAAACAATGTTAGGATTCCTCCTTAAGATAAAGGATAAATATATTTTTGGGTAACTTTTTGTGCACAACTTTGTTATTCCACTTTCCTTCAAACAGCAAGAGCAAGCCTTTGGGTAAATGGCTTGTCTAATGTCACAGTAGTTTCTGCAAGTATCATTGAGTAAGATACTTTCACTCTCAAAGTGTAAGTGTGATATAAACCCCCCCACTGGGCCCATGTAGCCCTGCCCCTACAAGTCTGCCAAGCATGCTCTAGCTAGAGGAGCTGGTTAGGGGTTCAGAAGCCCAAGCAAGGGGTGTTGGATAGGCTACAGTAGAGAAGAATCCTTCTCCAGGAAGCAGGACAGAAGGTGGAGCATGAGAGGGGACCACAGAGTGCTTAAGGCCCCAGGCAATGCCTTCTACAACCACCATCCACTTTAAGAGCCAGCAGATCTTTCCAGAACTGCTCATGTGGACTTTGTGAAGTTATTGACTGCTTGGACTATAGGGGCCATGCCCCAAAACTGAAGGAGCACATAGGTAGGAAATAGCCCAGGACAGCAGATTTAGGTTCTCTACAGGGAGGAACCTGCCAGTGTTGCTTCCTACAAGGCCCTGGCCTGGGACCCAGTGCAGAGGGAGGGCTCAGGTCCCATTTATGGGCAAAGGCTCAGTCACAGGGGGGGAGATCCAAACACTCCTGGCTGGTGGTCAGGAACCAGACACTGTTACTACCTGCTGACAGACACAGCACCCAGCCCTCTGAGCACTATTACAGTCAGCTTTTTTTCATGTTCATGGAACTGGCAAATGCTTTGTTGTTTCTATTTTCTCAAAAGGTATCTGTGGCAGTACTTCTGTTTAAGCCAGTTGCTGTCCTTCCATCCCATTCCATGCACTTTCCTTCTGTACCTCTGTTCTCCTGCACTCTCGCCATTACTGTCACATTTAGTGGTTGAGGGGGAAGAAGCACCTCCTTCAAATTTTATCTTAGTTAAAACAGAACAGGCGGCTTTAACAGTTTTAGCTTCCACAGTTTTAAGTGACATGAAAACTTGAAAGAGGTTTTGCCACTGAAGAAGCATGCCAGAAGAAAGACAAGTTTGAATAGTGCCTTTTTCCATCAGAGCTTAAGTACTCAAGCTCATCCTTTACTATTGTGTTCAGTTCTGGGCAATCAGAACCAGAAAGATGTCAATGAGGTGGAGGGAATTCAGAGAAGAGCAATAAAAATGACTAAGGGCAAGAAGGATGGATTTATATGGCTAGATTAAGAGTCCTGTAATGAAGCCTTTATTCAGACCCTTTATAGGCAGTTGGAGTTTTGCCTGAATGAGGAACACAAGATTGGGCCCTCACAGAATTCCTTATAGTAGAGTAGATATAATTTAATTAAATGATATTTAAATTGAGAAACAAAAGCCACTTACAAGTATCTGAATGGTTTAAACTGCAACAGCACAATCGTTCATTCAGATCCACATAAGTTTAAAAAGTGACAAGCAGGTTGGGCAATTTTCCTGTCCAAATAGCCCCACAATTACATGGAATCATTTCAAGTTTTCAAATAAAGCCATACCAAACTGAAACATCCTTGTGTATTGCAGAGCCAATAGAGAGCTGACAGCCAATAATGAGAGGTGAAATCGATGATCTAAAAGGTCAGTTCCATCTCCGATTTCTGAAGGCATAAACTGTGACTGGCCTCAGTGCAGGTTTGGACAGCAGGAGGAAAGGCGCAGAAATGTAGTTCCAGTGGAAGTCCTTGTGTTTGCCCAAGCATAAGGACTGCTTGGGTTTAGTGCATCTATTGATGCTAGACTCTTTAAAGGGGATGCCAAGAGGGGAATGTTACCTAACAGGCAGGAGGAGATTAATCTAAAAGTAAGAAAGCAGGCCGCACTACGCCCCCCAGAGCCAGTGGGCCTAATCCCTCCCAACTTGATGGCAACAGGTCCAATATTTATTAAAGGACCCTCATAGGTTCATCTCTAGCAGCATTTATCATCTGTGGACTTGCATAAGGAAACCACAAACTGATAAGATAAATGAACAAAAAATTATTTACAAGGGAGCACAAATCAGCTATCAAATGGGCCTAAAGTCGCGGGACCCAAATCCACACAGTGTCTAAAGGGGAAAAATAAAGACAATGGCAATTAAAGTCTGCAATTCATGCCCTCATGACATTCATGAATGGGGATAACATGCAACATTCGACAGGTGCACATGGGACCAGGACCGCACAGGACGAATGACAAGAACTGACGAGGCAGACAATGGCGAATGACAGCAGGAATGGACAGCAGGATTGTATGGCAGGAACACAGGAACAGGTAAGGCCTCTCGGTCTTTCTTAATCCGCAGTGTTGGGAAAACACAGGCTGCTAGCTAGGAGCACCTTGTATGGATTGTCCAAGTCCTTTATACTAACAGGCCAACCAATCAAGTAACTTCGTTTTTCCTGCCTTGTGCTCTCAGTACGCTAGGTTTGCACCCAGCACTTTAGTGCAGTACACACGGTACTATAAATCTTTGCACACAGTGTCAGTTTTTTCTTTCCTCTTTTGCACACGACACTACACTGCACATTAATAGTTCCTGCTTAGGGCTTACAAGTTTTCCCACCATCAACCAAGAACATGCCTTTATAAAATCATTACATTCATAACAATAGAGTTGCCCAATTTGAGTGTTGAGCTAACACTGCACCAAGTCTCAGCAGCAAACCCCATCTACGCCACACAACAATTTCAGGAAGACTCTGTGAGGAGCATCTCACCAGTGTAACCGAGAACACAATCTGGCTCTAAAATTTTGAAACATTTTGTCTATTTTGTTACTGAATTCTCAACATTAATATTGAATTAATACTAGTTTTTTCCTTAATTCCTGGAGGAAAAAGTATCAAAGAAAGAAATTCCAGAGCTATTCTTCTTCCTGAGTTTACAGGGTCTGTTTACTATGCCAGGGAACTTGCAAGTTCCATGAAGTGTTACAGGGCGGAAGTCTCGTATAAGAGTTTAGAAACTGCAGAAGGAAGGCTATGGTCCATGCAGAGCTTTGGACCTATTTGTCCTTTGAAAGCAACAAATACTACTTAACTCAGCCATCCTTAATTGAAGTTCCTTGTCTCAGCCATCCTTAACTATAGTCTTAAGAGCCATCTTTAACTATCCATCCTTAACCAAGGCCTTCTCTAACTTAGGCATCTTCAACTGACTTATCTTATAAAAAAGATAGGAGCATTATTCTAATTCTTGTAGGGCCCTCTCCTGCAGGATGCTGAGTACCTGCTGAGAGCTGCTTAGAGTCCTCAGTGCTTATTAATGTTAGCAGGAGTTGGTGTATCTCACCAGGCTTGCAGGATGTGCATGAGTGAACTGTTACCTTTAAACATTTATAGATGTTGAAGTACTGGGTCAATACTGGCCACATTTAAATAGCATATCCAGCTATTTTGAGTTATGTTATCATAGCATATAAAACATTTATATTCATAAAGTCAGAGTTTAAGGCCAGAAGGGACTACTAGATCATCTAGTCTGACCTCTTGTATATCACAGGCCACCAACACCACTTAGCACCCACACAATAAACCCAACAATCAAAATGAAACCAAAGTAAATGAAAAGTTCCAGAGGGGTAGCCATGTTAGTGTGTATACAGCAAAAACAACGAGAGTTCTGTAGCACTTTAAAGACTAACCAATTTAATTTCTGCAGGCATAAGCTTTCGTGGGCTGTAACCCACTTTGTTAGATTTAAGGAATAGAAATCACATAGGAGGCATATATATACATATCCAAGGAAAGTAACAACAATGGGGAAGGTAGATAAAGCAAAGTCCATTCAGTTAGAGTCAATGGTTGTGAATAGGCCTCAACTACTCTAACTTTGCTTTTATCCACCTTTCCCATTGTTGTTAGTTCCCTTGGATATGTATATATATGCCTCCTATGTGATTTCTATTCCTTACATCTGACGAAGTGGGTTACAGCCCACGAAAACTTATGCCTGCAGAAATTAAATTTGTTAGTCTTTAAAGTGCTACAGGACTCTCGTCGTTTTTTCAAAGTAAATGAGACACCACAGGGTCTCTGCCACAGGCAAAGAATAGGAAGGACCGAGGTGCATGAGTATTTGAGGCCCCTGCAAAGGCACAGAAGTGATTAACTGCAATATACTCAAATAATCCTGGCAAGCAACCTGCACCCACACATTGTAAAGGAATGCAACCTCCCCTCCCAAATCCCTGGGAAAAAATTCCTTTCCAACCACACGTATAGTGATGAGTTAGAGTGACACTGAGCATGCAAGCAAAAACCAGCCAGCCAAATACCTGAGAGAGAGAATGCTCAGTGCCACATCAGAGCCCTGGACCATTCCAACCAGTGTCTCATCTCCAGCGACGGCCATCTCTGATGCTTCAGAGGAAAGCAATAAAAAATCTCCCAAAATACATTGGAGGGTATCCCTTCCTGACCCCTGCCAGTGGATGGCTGAAACTCTGAAGCACAAGCCTTAGGAATATATGACAAACCAGAAGTGAGTCTGCCCCACCATCACAAGCAACCCCATTATACAATTGCACTCATAAATTTATCCAGCTCTCTCTTAAAACTAATTAAATTGTTTGCCCTCACAAATCCTACTGGGAGGCTGTTCTAGAACTTCACTCTATTTGTTAAAAACCTTCTTCTAATCTGCAGCCTGACTTTGTCCATGGCCAGTTTATATCTATTTGTTCCTGTGCCATCATTGTCCTTTAATATAAATTGCTCTTCACCTTCCCTGGTATTTACCCCCTAATTTATTTATATATTGTGTTTCATGCCCATGAAAGTCAAAAAGAGGTGATCCAATTTCACAAAAATAAATTACTTTTGTACTGAGAAAGTATGGAAAAAATAGGTCTAAAAGGAATTTATCTGGAAACCTAGATGCAATTGAAAAAGGCGGGAGTTGAAATACAAGTTGAAAATCTCATTCTGTACCTGTTCTTCTTATAATATTGTAAACTGAATCTGTATGCAATACATCTCTCCCTCCCCCCCCAAAAAAAAAACAAACAAACAAACAAACAAACAATAAATGATTTTCCCCACAACCAAACAAATAGCGGCAGTTATGTTGGGCTGTGATTCCAATATAGGTTGATCATCCAGTTTAGTAACTAATTTTTAATCTTCAAATATTGTCAGTGTTGACCTTTTGAGAACTGAATTTTTTAGTTAAAATTAGAGCAAAAAACCATCTTTAAATGAATCTGCATGGCTGACAGTGCCAATCCCTATGAACAGATAGTATGAGCTGCAGTTCGCATTATTTACTTGAGTCAAATCTTGATGGGTCATTCAGCCCCTACAAAAGCCATTTCCTGACTCTATGTCACAAAGAATTTGTGATTACCAGAGTGGGAAATTCTTCGCAATGGAAACTCAGAAGATACATATATTTATTTATATAAAACTAATTTTAGTACTAAAAGTAAATAATCAACTCTTAATATTGTAAGTTAAGATGCTGTTTGCATTATAGCAAAGCTTTATATATTTTGAATCATGTTGTTCTTCCGTGGCTATGGAATTTCTGGCTCTTCTCGTCATTCAGCTTTGATTGCCCTTTTAGACATATCAGATCAATGTATTTAATGCATGATACAATCTTTATTTACATTAACTCCAGTTACAACATTAATGTACAAACAGAGATCTATTTATATAGCAAATGTGAATTAGTAACAGAGCAAAGATTTCTCAACTGTTCCTTAGGTTTTCTCTCTTTGTCCAGTGGTAATATAACAACACAGCCTTTATTACTGGAACCTATTATGCTAGGTGTTTGACTATGTCTGTAGTATAGTTGGCCTGGAGTTTTCAGTTAATTTTTTCCCGTTCACTGACTTAACCATTCCTCTCAGAGTTTGGAGGGCCATGATTCTCACTTGCCTTTTAATTATCCTGAGATAGATGACTACATTAAAGGCTGAGAAATATCCTCTTACCTACAAGCAGGGAGCAAGTAGAAGCATTATTTGGGTAAGAAGAAGTGTGGATGAGTACAGCGGAGAATTGGTGGCAGTGGGAGAAGAGGTTTGAGTGACAGACACAAAAAATAGTTAGTGGCCGGACAGCGAGGAAGATGGCTGCAGGAGAGGATTGAATGGGAATTGAGAAGTGTGACACCCTGCACCCCCATGTTCACCGTTATAGTGTAATTGTGTACTGTTTAATGTAAAATATATCATATAAGATGTTTTTGGAATGCTCTTGAAGTACTGAGCATTATTATTATAGTAATATGTTTGTTGCAATGTCATGTGTATGGTTATGAGGCTTCGCTATGTAATAGTCCCAAAGATGTGTCCTCATGTCTTAAAACATATCCAGACAAAACTCTCCAGGAGCAGAGGAGCAGTTCACATCTCGTCCAGGTTTGTGTCAGCCAAACCCAGCTCAGCTTCCCAGGAACAAAGGACTGGCCTAGGTATCAACAAAGGAGCGCTAATGAGGTAACGCTCACTGACTCAGGACATGAATGAAACCACACAAGAACATTGTTTGTCATCTGCCCCAAGGGGTGGGGGCAAAGCCCCAGAGGGGAGAAGGAACATTTTAAAAGTGGGAGACATTTGCCATGCTTTCTCTCTTCCACTTCCATCTACAAACACCACCAAGCAACCGAAGTGCTGACCAAAGGGGAGAGCTTGGCTGAAGGGGAACCAGCCAGCCTGTGGTGAGAATCACCTAAGCTTGTAAGGTTGCTGAAAGTGTTAAGCTTAGTTTACAATGCATTTTGCTTTGGTTTCCTCTTGACCAAATGTGACTTGCTGCTCCCTTTTGATTTATAATCACTTAAAATCCTCCGTAGTTAATATATTTGTTTGTTTGTTTGTTTGTTTTATCTAAAGCAGTGCATTTGGTTTGAAGTGTCTGGGAGACTTCATTAGGAACAGGGCTGGTGCATATCAATTTCTTTGTTAAATTGACGAGCTCATATGAGCTTGCCCTGTTCAGTGGGCAGCACTGAATATTGTAAAACAGAAGTTTCTAGGATTGCATCTGGGATTGGGGGCTAATGGCTGAGGTCATTCTGTTGTATAATCCAAAGAGTGGCTGGCCAGAGGCACGCACTCACTCACTCAGTTAGGAGCAGCTTGCTTGCTCATGACTGTGTGTGAACACCCCAGGAGAGGGGGCTCTCACTCCAGAGCAGGGTAAGATGGGCTCCAAGAGTGAGGGACTGGGGTGACACAGCAATACACCAATCCAGATTGCACTACGGGAGTGTCACAAGAAGAAAAAAATTAACTGCCTCAGGGATAGTGGGAGCAAGAAGCAGAGCAACAGAACCAAGCTACCAATCAAAGTAGATGGTATGAAAGAAGGTGGAAGTGAGCAGAACAATAGAGCTGAGCTGATAATCAGAGGAGAGGAGGAATGGGTCTCATTGATATCAGCCACATACAAATAATAATGCCTTGGGGTGGGACCAAAAAGAAGCACTGCTGAGCATGCCTTTGGCTGAGCCTCAGTAGGAATATCTTGTTTGTAATTTTGTAAGCGCTCTGATCAGAAGTCTGTGGTGACTGGGCGGTGGAGAGGTTATATCTCAGTTTTTGTGACCAGGTCTACATTAAAAAATTAGATCAGCCTAGCTACATTGCTCAGGGGTGTGCAAAATTATGAAAAGTTGATCTAACTTTCCATGAATGTGCAGCTACGCTGACTGAAGAATTCTTCCATAGACCTAGCTACTGCCTCTCAGAGAGATGGATTACCTGCATCGATGGAAAAACCCTTATGTCATTATGGCAAGTATCTGCACTATGGTGCTACAGTGGCACAACTGCAGCACCATAGCTGTGCCGCTATAGTGTAGACATGGCCTAAATAGCAGCCACCTAATTCAAAGGAATTATTTTGGCCAGAAAAGCAAATGCTAATTGCTAACCAAACCAGAACAGGAGGTTGTAGGAAAATAAACTATAATATGATTACTTGTTGTAAGACATATTTGATTTATTTTAGAAGGAAGATGGACTCAGATACATTGTTATAACTGCAATTGCAAACTTAGTTGCAGCAGCCATCAGCAGGCAGTTTAACTTGCAATTCAATCATTGACTTACACACAATTTTAAACACAGTTGTATAAAACTACATACACAAAGACTTGGTTGATTCAAAGTTATATTGAAAAATGTCTTGCAGCTGTCAAAGCACTCAATATCACCATCCTCTCTTAGATGTAATATCAGATCTATTTCAGTGTTTATGATCAAAGGCAATAGTAACCCCTTCCCATGCAAATATATGTATAAGAGGTGGTATCTACCTGCAATAATCCTTCGGTGTGTCAGATGGAAGAAGTCACTACATGCTTCTCTTGGAGTCAAAGATAATAGAGATACTGAATTGGCAAAGGGCATGGCTTTCCTGCTGTGCAGTACACAAATATCTGCTTGGGCATTGTTCAGAGACATAGGCACAGCTGAGATTTCTTGGACACCTTATACTCTCCCCAATGCCAGCACCAGAAACACTGATGTTTTCCAAATCGCACTGCCATTGGCCAGGCCCTGCCTTTGGACATTTCCTTTCATTCTGATAGGCTATGGTAGACATGGTGTAGGAATTACTTCTGTTCGGTGCAGTAGCAACTAATATGGACATCTGACACAATTTGCCTTAGTTTAGCAGAAGAGCAAGTCTTTTTACAGTAGGAATAAGAATATTTTTGTGAAAAACAATGGTGCATATTAACAAAATAAATTTTCCCCAAGAGCATCTTGAATTTCACTGGTTTGAAGAAATCTCAAGTTCATAAATACAAATGATATTTTCTCTTTATTAATTTTTCAAGAAAAATAGAAAACTGAACAACCACCCAATGAATCTGACACTTAATTGTACAGCAATCATTACCACTAACATCAGGATATAGGGATGGTTTTCTATTCACTGAATTTCTTATATGCATTGCTGTCTCATGCAAAACTTGCATTGGCATCATCCCTTAACTCAGCCAATTCTTAAAATTACATTGTTTTAACAAATCTTAATGCACAGATATGTAAAATTTGTGAAGGTTTTAAAAATAGGTCTAAATATATTATAAAGTTCTTTTACAAAGTTATGTGATGTTCAGAAGAAAACAAATATTATTGTGAATATCTCCCACTCTAAGAATATAATTACAGCAGCAACTTACCAAGACTTAAAGTGTGGATCACATCAGATGAACACCATCGTAACTGTTAGCACACAAACAATGTTGATAATTTATCAAGCAAAATTAAAGTATCAGCCATACACATTAGAAACAATTTGTGCTGGAACAGTGTTGATTAATATATTAACGTAAAATTACAAAGATGTCAAAGAGAAAGATGAAGGAGATATGATAAGGAGAAGGAGTGGTAGGACAATATGACACCAAGATGGAGTTATTATATGTGATTTGGCAAGCTGTAAGGTATAATATGCTTTCTCCAGTAGAAGATATTTTCAGGTTCTAGTGACATGAGCAACCATTTAAGCTGTGATCTTGTACTGTAGGATTTACAGAAGTGTGCTTACCCTTTGCACAATGGAGTAGTCCCATTAAATTTGTGTTTGCAGAATCAGGGCCTAAGGCTGCAAATCCATCACAAATTGAAACAATGAACCACAGTACAAGATCAAAGCTCAAATAAGTTATTTGTATCACTAGAATGAAATTATAACCTGTGTTTATCTACATTTTTAGTGGTTATTTTTTTGTAATACATCATTACAAAAGCTTATCTATACTTTCCCAGTATGCCTCCCCCTCTTCCTTCTTCTGTAATTTAGGTTTGTCTTTTTGTGTGCCACTTCTTCCTATCAACGTTCTTACACATCTCTGATCCACAATAAGAATTAATGCTCAATTTTTTTAATGGGCTACCATGATGTGCACATGGCCAAAGCGAGTAACCACATTATTGTCTTCTGCACACTATCCTCAGACCACTGTTTGTCACTGAAAGTGGTTTGAGTTCCCACCCTACTCCCAACAGAGAACACACATACTCATCCCTTTCCTTGAGTTTATTTTTATTGCTAATTTAAACAGAAAAAAAAAACTCTCAGCCTAAACTTTCTCCTAAGCTTGCTTGTTCCTGGGACTGGTGTACCATTTTACCAGTCCCACAATTTCTTCTACCTTGGAAAGAGACTCCAGCCCTTCTCATATCAGAAGTAATAGGTTCTATCTATTGCCATAAGTCAGCAGGAATAACTGCATCTTTATACGGAGTTCTAACACCTGACGTTAGCAGCAGAAGAGCCCTGCATTCCTGAATTTATTACAGTTCTCCTCACTCACTATATCATATCAAGAATGCAAACTGTTTCAGCCAAGACAGTGTCTTTCACATCTTTTCAAAAAGCATAGCATATTTTGGGCATTATGAAATAAAACTAACAAAGAAGTAATTATAGCAGATAGGGAGAGACTGGTTTATATTTGAATTGCTAAGGCTCAAACCTTCAACCACTTACCATCAGACACACTACTTACTACTGTGAGTAGTCCTACTATGGCCGAATAGTGTTTCCAGGATCGGGCCCTTAACTGTAAACTGCAATAAAGAATGAGAGTGCCTTAGACTCATTTCTTTGATGACTAAGAATGCCTCTTACTGAGAGCTGAATCTTAACATACTGACTAGAATTCAGAATACACCCATGTTTTAGAAAACATCTGATTAATTAAAAGAATTCATCATAATTTCTGTTTGTATATTTTTCCTCTGTTGTTGATGAAGCCTAGTCCTGTTACAGAAGCCATCTTGATTAAGCAGTGTTTCAGAAAAGAAAAATAATTTAGAGAAAACCATAAATCTAATGTTTAACCTGGAGTCTACCAACCATTTCATGTGCCAAAATCTGTGAATAGGGCTGACTATTTTTAAGGTATCATCCAGGTGCCTTCTATATATATATTTTATACATGAAACAGATTTTTATAAAGGGAAAAAATATGAATTTCTTGAGTTCTGAGTGATCCAGTTACAATGCAGTCACTGTGGCTGTGCATGCACAAAACCTCATTTATATGAGATGAATTAATTTAACTGTATGCTCTATTTTACTATGCAGTCATATGAACAAAACAGCACCTTTTGTTCTCCTTGCTGTTTCTTATCTCTTTTTTCCATTTGAAGCTCATTTGACAAACGCGTTACAATGTGATTGCTCATTTTTCTTTTAGATATTTTAATATATAATTTTTACAATCATAATTACAAAATAGAATATAAAGGGAATGTATGAAACTGAATGGTTTTAATTTGAAAATTAAAACAAAAATCCATTTTCTGATAGCTACTCTCAACAATCTTTAGAAAACAATACATGCAGGGGAAGGAAAAGTAAAACAAATACCTTACTAATCTTGAGAAAAGCATCAATTTGTTATATTCTTCAAAAAAAATTGTATAAAATAGTCCTTCCATGTAGAAGTTTCAGGGAGACATATTTTACAGTAATTAACCACCAGGATTCTACCAGCATTGACCCCAAAAACACAAAGTCTAGAGTGTAAAGTAGACCAGTGTTTCTCCACCTTTTAGGTAGCAAGTACCCCCTAACTTCTGAAAATTTTAATAAGTACCCCAACACTCAGTTTTCCACTCTGAGAAATACAACCTTTTCCCCCTTTACCGCTGGACGACTGTATTTCTCGTAAAGCAGGAGTGTTCTGAGTTCTGCAGTGCTGTGTGGCTGTGGCAGATCACAAAACTCCCTGATGTTTCTCCCCTCCTTCCTCCTCCCCTTCCTCCATATAGGAGCAAAGGTCAACACCAGCCAATCACTATGGACTGATGGCAGGGTCACGTGGTGTTCTCCTCACACAGGTGGGAACTTGTGATGTATGAGCAGGCACAAGTGGCCCACCAGAGTGGATAACAGCGCTCCCCATGGTTGTCCCTAGGGGGCGTGAGGACTTGGGGCAAATCACACTGTGTGGGCCGCATGCCTCCCAGCTGGGAGCTGGGACCGGGCGGGAAGCAGGTGGCTGCCACCTGGCTTCCCCAGAAGTCGGTGGCTGCTGCTCACCTCCCTTCACTGGGTTTTTCGCTGCGTACCCCCTGCCTGTGTCTCGCATACCTCCAGGGGTACACGTACAACACGTTGAGAAACTATGACGTAGACTGTCATGGCCCTTACTTGGTCATATAGGAGAGCAAGGGAAAACAAAGCCCTTCTTACTCCACTGCTCAGATTATGCCTTCTGCTGTGGGGAGGAGAGCAGAGACTGCTTCCCTGGTGCTCATCACTTGTGAGTAAGGGGGTGAGGAGTGGGAGGAGTTTTGGCTATGCCCCTCCTACTACTCACTGTCCAGAATAGTTGGCCATTGGGTGTGTGTGTGTGTAAAACTTAGTACTTCTCCAGAGCTGAAAAAGGAGGAAGTGCACCTTTCTGAATCACAGGCCACGCCTACACTACAGGCACTGTATCAGGATAGCTATAGCACCATAGCTATGCCATTATAAGCTCCTTAGTGTAGAGGCAGACAGACCTCAGCAACAGGAGGTGTTGTTCCAGCAAAGTAGGAACTCTGCCTCTCTAAGCGACTGTAGCTATGTGGATGGAAGCATTCTTCTGGCAGTTTAGCTGCGTCTACACCAGGAGTTAGGCCAGCATAGCAACACCACTTGGGGGTGTGGATTTTTCACACCACTGTGCACAGTAGCTGTATCAATCTAAGCTTTAAGTGCAGACCAGGCCTCTAGTCTTCCTCTGGGGCAGGGCAGCTGTTCACTGCCTGAAACTCATCCTATGCAGTCAGCAACATATGGAAGCTTTATTTGTAAAATTTGAACAGAAGTTGTTCAATGGATTGGCTTTTATTTCTTTGAAGAAAGCAACAACAACAGAAGAGTAAGGATTTCCCCCCTCGCTTCTTTACTCATTTCCTGAAATTTTTTTAAAATTAATAATCCCATTACAGGTGTGTGTCCATTATTCATCTGAATATGTTTTTGTTTTGATATTGCCCGTGGTTGAATCCTGAGGCCCTTACTTCATTTGTACTTATTCCTCACTCATGAAAACTTCATTGGGATTTGGGCCAAGTAAGAGCTGAGGAAAAACTTGATAAAGAATTTTGGACTTCACCCCATGTTGTTTTTTTAAATATTAGCCAGTGTGCCTGGCTGATACAACCTAATCAAAAGTAGCTATTTTCTAAAGTTTTGACCTCCAATAATATTAATGAGCAAACTCCCTGTGGAACTGAAAGAATCCATTGTGTTCTACTCTGATCAGCTCCCTGAGCAAAACTGTTTTGAAAGAACTATCAGTATACCTAGCTGATCTGAATCAAAACAACCATCAAGGGTTTCCCATAAACTTTCACTGCTATGATATCTGTATGTAGATCTGACCGAAGCAGAAGAACATTGTGAAATCACTGTTTCACAACTCAGTAAATGGTCTCAAATAAACATAAAAGGTATCCCTTAGCTACTATTGTAATCAGATGTGATGAACTTCAGAGGAGAAAAACTAGTTCTATTCAGTGTGTTGAAAGGAAGTAAAGGGAAAATATCATGCAGTTAGAAGATAAAATGCCAGGTGTGTTTTCATATTTACATTTCACCTATGTCCAGACCCACAAAGGAACTTTGGCATTGTGACTCTGAACATCAAAACACCAACATTTAGGCACCTGGGATCCAAATATCCTGAGTTAGGCACCTAGGCTCCCCCTATATAATACATGGGGAGAGACATGGGGGAACAGGATCCACAAAAGCCACTCTTTCTAGCTCAATTAACATTTAGTTATGTAATTGGAATTGGAACAACTTCAACAAGAGAGCCACTCAGAATCTCCTAGTCCTGTAGTTATGACACTCACCAAGAGGCAAGTAACTCCTGTTCAAATCCCCAGACAGAGGGGGGAACTAAACCAAGGTCTCCTACCTCTTGGGTGAGTCTTATAACCACTGGGCTAAAGGGTAGGTGGTCTTTGCCTCCTTTCTATTCCCTCTTCCCATTTTGTGTAGCATTAGGCATGCTCAGAACACACCTACTGGATTGGATCCCATAGGAGACAGCTGGGATATCATGCCATAGTTTGATGATTGCACTAGGGCTTAGGTGTGAGATAGGCATCCAGGCATCTCCCTGAGGCAGCACTGCACATGGCCCAAGGCAGAAATGTAGGTGCCTAGGGAAGTTTCATAGCAGAAATTTAGGAAGTGAGTTTAGGCACCTACAAGATATGGCAATCACTGAGTGGGGGTTTTGTGGATCACAGTAGTATCACTTAGCCCTGGTCTACACTTACCGGGCGATTCGGCGGCAGTCTATAGGAGTTACACAAACTACGCAGAGTAGCTTGCGTAACTCACGTTGACTGCTGTGCTTCCCTTCTGCGCAATGCCTTCTGTTTCCGTCGACGCAGCTCTACGCTACTTGAGGGGGTGGTTTTACTCAGTCGACTTCCTGATCGATTGAGCGGGTCTACACTGACCGCTCAATCAATCCAGAAAGATTGATCTGGCGGCAACGACTTTGCCACCGTCAGTATAGACATGCCCTTAGACAGTTTAGTCCCTTTGTGGATCTTGGCCCTACTCTCTACTAATGGCTTTATATCTGCCAAGATCTGTGTGCAGGACTCTGTTTCTTCTACAATAGGGGAAATCATCATACTAAATACCTAAAATTCTATGGAAAGGGCACGTCTACAGTACGAAATTAAGTCAACCTAAGTTATGTCGACATACAGCCATTGTAGTAATTAAATCAGTTTTATACATCCACACTATGCTCCTTGGATCCATGGTGCATGTCCTCAACAGGAGTGCTTGCTCTAATTTTACTGCCAGTGTGGGGCATTGTGGGATGGTTTCTGAAAGGCAGCAACAGTTGATGTAAGCAATGCAGTGTCTATACTGATACTGTGTCAACCTAACTACATTTACCTAAGCGCTACATCTCTCATGGAGGTGGAGTTATTAAGTCAGTGTACTGGAAAGTTACATTGGTGGGAGCTACATTTTAGTGTAGATGCTTACAGAGTTAGGATGATGTAAGCTGCCTTACATCGACCTAGATCTGTAGTGCAGACCAGGCCTCAGGAAAATTAAGCCAAATTAACTAAAGGCATGAATTTAAAATGCATTAGGACATGTCTACACAAACACTTACTGAATGGCAAACTTGGGTATAAATCTACAGTGGTTCAGCATGCTGTGCACTAATGGACTTAACTCTGACCTTTGTGCAAACATCTTCTGATATAATCAGTGCTTAATTTGGAAGAGATGCTGGGGCTCAAGCAATTAGGTGCTGGGGCTCAAGCAATTTTTTTTACATTCATAACTGAAGCAGCAAGGCCAGAGGGGCCAGGGCTATGAATTGTCAATCCTAAAGCTGCCAGGACTCAGCTCTGACAAGCCCTGGCACAAATTCAGCACTGGATATATTCTTTAATGACATGATAAACTCTTTGTCATTGAAGTCTACAACTGGGCAAGAGCTGTAGGATCAGGCTGTATAGTTTTGATTCTGATCTCACAGGAGTAGACAGGTGAGGTTTTGCTTCCTGCGATGTGCAAGAGGTCAGACTAGATAATCATGATGGTCCTTCTGGCCTTAAGATCTATGAGTCATACCAATGAAAATCAGGAATAACACCAATGAAAAATCATTGTAAAACTGGTGTAAGAAGAAAATCAGACCCCATGTGATTTTGAATCACATGTAAACATTACATCCTGCTCCCAATGAAATCAAAGACAAAGCAGCCAATATTTCAGTGGAACAGGATGAGACCCAACCAGAAGGGAAATTTATTTCTGTCTCAGTAACTGAGTCACAAAACTGACTGAGGAAACAAAAGATAGATGGGACATGTGAAAGAGTGAAGTTTGGTATTAATCAGACTTTCGACTGAACTCAACAGCCTGTAATATCACACTTTCCAGTCCCAGATTTTTTACCTTCAAAGCTTCCTCTAATTTATTTTTTTCAGTATTGCTGCCATGTTTTTATTTGTCGCGTTCATCAAACTCCCTTTTCTTTCCTTCTAAATAGGTGCCTGCTTTACTCTTGAGAGAATAAAACTGGAAAGTTTCTCAAGTTTGTAGTTCACAGTCATGGTGTTTCTAAGGCCTGATCTAGAGTGATAAGGTAGGTCAATGGAATGCAACTTCCATTGACCACATGAAGTATGCATCTCCACTGGCAGGTCAGTTCTGCCAACCTAAATTGTGGGAAAATTCGACTTAATAAAACCACCTCCATAAGAGGCATAGCACTGAAGTTGAATTGTATGGTCGAATGAGCGGCAGTGTAGGCAAAGCGCAACGTAAATCGACATTATTGGTCTCTGGGAGGTATCCCATAATGTTCTGCTGTGATCACTCTGGACATTCGAACTCTGCTGCACCGTGGCCATGTACACAGGAAACAGCCCCTGCCCTCAAGCCCTGGGAAATTTTGAATTCCCATTTCCTGTTTGCTCAGTGTGAAGAGAGCTTGCCAGCAGAACTGATCATGGCAACTGCACGCCCCAAATGCGCTCCAGCCTTGAGTCGACCTGAGGTCTTGAATCTCATGCGTCTGTGGGGCGAAGAGTCTGTTCTGGCTCAGCTCCGAGCCAGCAAAAGAAATTTGGATCTCTATGAGAAGATATTGCGTGGCATGTTGGAGAAGAGGCACAGAGACGCGCAGTAGTGCTGCGTTAAAATCAAAGAGCTGAAGCAAGTTTATCAGAAAACTAGGGAAGCTAACAATCATTCTGGCTCGTCACCAAACACATGCTGCTTTTAGGAGGCACTGCATGATTCTCGGTGGTAACCCCACCATAATATCACCACACAACCTAGATACCTCAGGGGACTCTGAGACCAGGATGAATGAGGATGAGTCTGTGGACGAGGAGAACAGGGGGAAGGTGAGTGGGGTATCCCTTCTCCCTGAAAGCCAGGAGCTGTTTGCTACACAGGAGCAGCCCAGTCAGACACAGGAAAACGTGACTGATCGAGATGCCGGGAAAGACAATCTGGTGAGTATGTACTGCAAAGCTCATTTCTGTAGTTATATCCCCAGTCCAGCTTCTTGTAACAGTTAAAAAAATTAGTGTGTTTGGTGGTGGGGATGAGCATCCTTGCAGTTGGTGCACTTAAGCATGGGATCCACCCCAGAAAAGATTATTTATGTGCACAGGGATGCTCTGAGGATCCTCCATGGATATCTCCAGGAAACTTTTATGTAGGTACTCTGCAATCCTTTGCAGAAGGTTTCTGGGGAGGACAGACTTATTTCTTCCACCGTGATAGGACGCTTTCGCCTGCCACTCTGTTATTAATTGTGCAGGCATCATCGCGGAACACAGCATAGGAGCATATGGGCCAGGCCTGTAACCAGATGCTTGCAGCAAATCCTCCCTTTCTGCTTGTGTGACCCTCAGCAGACTAAAATCACTTATGGTCACCTAGGGAAGATGGCGCATGTTTACAGTACCAGCACAATAAACTTTTTTGAAGTGTCTGTTATTCCGCAGCCATGGATGTTTTTTTGGGTCAGTAAACCGCAAGTTCCTAAATAGGATGTTGTTGCTATGGGCCTCAGGGATCCGCAAATGGGTGCCCATATTTTTTCTCCAGGGACATTTGACCCCTAAAAATCCCATACCCTTTGGACTGCCTCTTCCAAGCCAGTTTTTGGGAGAACAAGGGGAGCCCCACAACCATGCTGCTCGGGGAAGCATGGACTTGTGCTGAATGTGCAATGGAGATTTCTCTAAAATAGATGCACCAGCCCCTTACTTACCACAGCTGAAACGGCACTCCGACCCGTGCAATAGTTAGAGACTGCTATGCAGGTCAAGTCATTTACAGGGGAGTTCTTTTTACTTTGTAACATTGCTTTTCATCCATGGAACCAGCTAACAATGGATACCTTGTGCTTTGCTTGCCTTTCAGTGGACAGTGTGGCTTTCAGCGCAATCTCTACTACTCATGCTGAGCGCCTGTTGCAGATAAAAAGGCGGAAAAAAACTCGGGATGACATGTTCAATGAGATAATGAATGCCTCCGCAGCTGACAGAGCTAAAAGCATGGGGGTTTCATTATCAGACAAACTGAACATGGAGAAGGACAACAGGAAGGAAGCTCAGGAGTATGAGCATACAACACAGGATGAGATGCTGCATATAATGAGGGATCACTAAGATATGTTGAGGCATCTGGTTGAGCTTCATGAAGCTCAGCGGCAGGAGATACTCCCTCTGCAGCCCCTGCAAATCTTT
Organism: Emydura macquarii macquarii; assembly: GCF_026122565.2. Lineage (NCBI taxonomy): Eukaryota > Metazoa > Chordata > Testudines > Chelidae > Emydura > Emydura macquarii. The sequence goes on from NW_027133265.1 coordinate 6,287,558, forward strand.
GAACTAATGCACTCTTTCCTAGCTCCCACCCCCAAGCAGTCTAGGAGGAGGTTGAGCAGGGTGCAGTACGTGCTCCACTTGTCGCCAGTTGAGGGGAGCAGAAAGAGGCGACAACCTCTTTAGGGACTGGGAATGTGTGTTTTTTCCTGTTCGCACAGCAAAATTTGGTTCTGTATCCCCTCTGAGCCCACAGACAATGCGTGCGAAATGTTAAATTATCTTCCTTTCCTCCTACTGTGAAGGACCACCAATAAAAATGTATTGCTTTACAATTCATTACTCTTTATTTCTTGAGAGAAAGGGGATTAGTGGTGGGGGAAAGCAGGGAGGAGGGGGGCACAGAACTGCATGGGTGAGGGATCGGAAGGGAAATCAGAGCACGGATAAGTGATGCACATTACTGTGTCTCATTGCAAAAATGCTTTTTCAATACTTCCCTGAGGCGCTGTGCTCCGCAGTTGGCTCTCAGCGTTGCAGTGGCATCTGGCTGCTCAAAATTTGTGGCTAGCCTATCTGCCTCCACAACCCAAGCCAATGGAAGCTTCTCCCCCTTTGTCTCACAGACATTATGGAGCACACAGCAGGCAGAGATAACTATTGGGATGTTTCTTTCATTGAGGTCTAACCTAGTGAACAAACTGCGCCAGCGCGCCTTTAAACGTCCAAATGCACAGTCCACCACCATTCTGCACTTGCTGAGCCTATTATTGAAATGCTCCTTCTCACTGTCCAGGTGCCTGGTGTATGGCTTCATTAGCCAGGGAAGCAAGGGGCAGGGTCCCCCATGATCACTATTGCAATTAAACATCGCCATTACTTATTTTTGGTCAGGGAAGAAAGTGCCCGTTTGCATCTTTTTGAACAAACCTGAGTTCCTAAAGATGCATGCATCATGCACCTTTCCAGACCACCCCATGTTGATGTCAGCGAAGCATCCATTGTGATCCACAAGTGCCTGCAACACCACTGAGAAGTATCCCTTTCAGTTCATGTACTCTATGGCTAGGTGGTCCAGTGCTAAGATCTGCTAAGGGATGTGCGTGCCATCTACCGCCCCATCCCACCGCAGTTTGGGAACCCCATTGTGGAAAACCCATCCACTATGTCCTGCACATTTCCCAAAGTCACTACCCTTCTTATCAGAAGTCTATTAATGGCCTGGCACACTTGTATCACAGCAGCTCCCACGGTGGTTTTACTGACTCCAAATGGATTCCCAACTGACCGGTAGCAGTCTGGGGTTGCTAGCTTCCAGAGAGCAATGGCCACTCCCTTCTGCACTCTCAGAGCAGGTCTCAAGTGAATATTCATGTGTTTCAGAGCTGGGGACAGCTCTGTGCAAAATTCCAAGAAAGTGGCCTTTCGCACACGAAAATTCTGCAGTCACTGCTCATAATACCACACCTTCAAAACGATATGATCCCACCAATCACTGCTTGTTTTCCAGGACCAGAAGCAGAGCTCCACCAACTGCAGATGGTGCATGACAGCCTTCAGCAAACGGGAATTGTTTCGTTCTATGGCTTGTAGCAAGGCGGCTTGAGTGACATCGCAATTTTTAGTGCTGCGGCTCCTGTCTCAGCCCTGAAAATACTGCAGAATAAGTCCTGAGGTGTTTGTGATGTTCACAATGATAGTGCAGAGCTGAGCAGGCTACATAGTGTGTGCGTGGCAGAGACTGAAGGGTTTTGAAAAATGGTGCGAAAAGGCATTCATCCATCTGTTTGGGACAAGAAGGGAAGGGAGGAGGGAGGATGTTGCATCATGGGAGGATGATAACCTTCCCAAACGCCCCTGCAGGTAGTTGCACTGTGGAATAGCTACCCACAGTTCATTGCTTTGATTGCCGATGCAAGCGCGGATGGTGGGGACGCAATCCCCTGATACAATGAGCATGGTGTGGTCACGCTCCTCCGATTTCTGCAGCTTGGTGGGTGAAGGTCAATTTAAATTAAATTGACTTCACTCTGCAGTGTAGACATACCCTAAAACTCTAGATTCATAACACAGAGCAAAATTCTCTTCTCAGATTCATGGAGTGAAGTTCAATGCTGATATTTAGCTCCCTCTATGTATTTAGAACTCCCATTGACATCAGCTCCCACTGACATCAATGGGAGCTCTGTACATGTACACAGAACACAATATAGGGGAAGAGATTCATTCAGCTGCTCTGAGAGGAGAATTAGAGCTGCTAGTTGTACTACAATTTAACAGCAGTTACCACCTGATCCTGTGGGAGTGCCCTACACTTCCATTGCCTCCAGTCAGAATTGAGGACAGTTAGCCAAGCTCATAGAACCAGGCTTTTAATTAGGTTTTGTCAAATTAACTGTGATATTCTGTGAGTGAATTCATATAATATATATATGTAAACAGCAGGGGGAGGGAGAGAGAGAGAGAGAGCCCAAAGAAAGTATGCTATTCCTGAACTGAATTTTGTCAAAAGAAGAATACAGAATACAGAATACAGTAAAATGATATCATATTATGGTAAATTTACTACACATTATATGAATTCAATAGATGACACAGTTAATTTGGCAATGTTTGATCATGCAGTACAGCTATCTGATTACATTAATGCTACATTTCCAAACTCTTGTTCTATTTTCACACTGCTCCCCATTGGAATCAAAGCCCTCAAGTCAAATAAGAAATTTCCCCATATTCTTTGAACATCTTGGATCAAAGGGGTGACTGACAGCTCTGATCTCTGGAAGACACACCCTCGGGTAAGATCTCTAATTGTTAGGAAAATTTGACCGGGCACCTAGAGCATTGTTGACACTAGAGATAGGACCAACTCATGAAGTTAATATCTGGAACTGAATCTACCCATAGATCATTGATGTTTGAACTTAGTGCTGGTGTCTCAGGACATGATAGAGAAAGGTCCTAGATGCAAGGTTCAAATCCAAAGGCAAATTTCTCCATGGCTGGGAGGCAATTTTCAGATCTGATATTCCACTTTAAGCCCATTTCTAGATAAAACTCATTGAAACAAAGCACTCTCCAAGACCACACCCCAAAGACTAGTTTTCCTATATTCTTGTTATATTTTCACCACTTCTACAGTTATGAAAAGTGTCACTTTAACCAAGTTTTCCCATTTGATTTAATTGGCTCACATGACTCCTACAGGATTAAAGGGACCACTTTGGGATTCTCTTTTGAATGCTTGTGGCACAAGACAAGCTTTCTCCCCAGCTTGTTAAAGACTCACTGTCACACCACACCCTGCCTTGAAGTGGTTTCCATCATATACAGAGTTTACAGCTTTCAGCACCCCCCACTATACAAATTGTTCCACTGTCACTGCTCCCTGAGGCAGTTCTCTTTCGCTGGGTCTCTCTCTGATGCTTTGTAGCCCCAGGTACAGCTGTGTCCCCTTAACTGGCTTGGCCCAAATGGGAGCACTTGTTCTGACACAGGGGAACTGGAGTTACTTCATTTAGAGGGGCCAGCCACTCTATGATATACCTCCCTTAAAAAATAAACTATTTCTGAGAGGGGCCATGACTGGGGTGCCAGCTAGTGCTGGATAAAGAGCAAGTCAGGGACATGTAACCTGTCCATGTTACAATGAGCTGGACAGGATCCCACAATTATAGCACAACCCCTCCAAGACACCATGTGGAGCCCGCTGGCTGCATTCTTCCCTGCCCCCTCCCAAGAGCAACCAGCAAGGCCCACCAAAGGATGAGCAGGAGGATGCTGGACAGGAGCTGACCCCAATAACCAGAATCTTTTTGGGACCCAGGACCCTGACACCAGCCCTCTGGAAAGCCAGCCACAGTTATGCTCTGCCGCAACATACTCAGTGTGTTACTGTGCTATACTGACTTTCTATCTTCTATTCCGGGTGCCACATGGCCACAGTCATTTTAGATGGATGTGAGCTAAGATCCCTCCTGAATATCCAGTCCTTGCCTCCCTCTGTTGGCTCATGGTGACTGTTGGCCCCCTGTCAATGTTTCCAAGTGGTGGCTGTTCCATCTGGACAATCAGCCTCTCTCTCATGCTAAAAACACGACCACCAACTGTTTTCAGGACTGCAGCATGGAGGGCACTTGCCCATCTGCCTATATTCCTTTCCGCTTTCCTCATTTGTCCTGCCCAGCAAACAATTCTACCCACAACCCCCATACATATCTTAACTCCATTCATCAGCCTAAAATGGCAGCTGGTAGGATGGCACAGACGCAGCCTCTACGCTTTCTCCCACCTCCATGGCATATCTGAATAATGAAAACATTCATCTGTGCAAAATTTTATAGTGGATTGAGACAGTGGTTACAGGAAAGGAAGTTTGTTTAGTGTTCATAGTGTACATGAGGTATACATGGATATTGCATGCTCAGTAAATGTAAAACAGTACTGTTCCTTGCTGAGGTTTAAATGCCCTGTGACACTCATTCAACTGACAAACATTGCAGGACCCTTTGTTTTTCTCTGATTTTCTCCATGCCTGCAGGACTTAAGACCAAGGAATTGCTTGATTTTGGTTTGCACATTATAGGGAGTACACCGATCCCTTCAGTATAGCTCACAGCCCTCTTCCAGTCCTGCAGCACTTCTGGAGGGACCATCCTGGTGAATAACGTCACAACATAACTCACTGGTCTGCCTTTTGCCTCTCTGAATAAGATCATTCTCTGTCTCCTAACTGTGGCACTTTGTACCTCAAAATAGCACATGTTCAAACTTGAGACTCAAAAATATGAACAATGGGCGTCCCTGACAATATTCCTTTGCGTGTTTGCATTCTCTTTGGGATGCCTTGCTAAACCGCTGAGCAAATCTCTGCACCTCAAACTCCCACTCACTGTTAAAGCTTTCCCCCTTGGTCTCAGAAATACTGTGCAGAATGCAGCATGCAGCTGTAGTGGTCAAGACTTTTTTTCTGCCACTTCCAAACAATTCCATAAACAGCACTTTTTGCCTTTCAAATTGTCAAATGCACACTCAACCACCATTCTGCCACTACTTAAGCAATAGTTAAAACGTTCTTTCCTTCTGTCCAAGATACCTGTGCATGGCTGCATTAACCAAAATATCTGAGGATAAGTGGGGTCTCCCAACCTCCACATTATTAATGTCCAGAGTGGTCCTGGGGGACAAACAGTCCTTTCTCCATTAATTTAAGTATAACTGAGTTTCAAAAGATTAATAAATTATGGACCTTTACACGCCACCCAGCATTTGTGTGCATATACCAGCCACAGTGATCAACCAATCCATCATGGAGAAATATCTCTTTCTATTTATTTATTTATTTTTCTGTTCAGGGGAAATGATAAGCAGATGGGTTCCACCAACTGCACTTACACAGTTTGGGAACCCCATCCATACAAAGCCATCAATAATCTCCTGAGCATTACCCACCTTTATAACCTGGCTAGACAGTACCTTATCAATGGCAGAGCAGACCTGCATGACAGTGGCCCCAACAGCTGATCTCCTCACATCGAACTGGTTGGCTACAGACCAATAACATTCTGGCGTGGCCAACTTCCAGATGGCAATGGTGACTCACTGCTCCATAAGTATGGGGCACCACGTATTAATATGCTGTCACGATAGCTGCAGGGCCAATTCTGCACAGATCTCCTAAAAAAGATAGCCCTCCCCATCCTGAAGTTCTTTCACCACTGCATCCCAGGTCTACAGAACAATTCTCTTCCACCAATCCATGCTGGTTTGCTCAGCCAAGAAAAGGTGCTGCACACTATATAACTGAGCCAAGAACTGGTCCTCTAGTTCCAATAGCTCGGCATCATCATCCTGCTGCAACAGTTTCTCACTGTTCTCCTGCTGCTGGAGGAGCCACTCCTACTGCCATTTAATTTTCTCTTGAGCCTGCGCCATCAGCTTGGTGTTGCGGTAGGCAAAGTCCAATGCCAAATGTATCCAGGTTTGAATGCTGTAATACAGCCTAAGCAGCCTGTGTGTTTGCTCTTGCAATCATAGTGGCAGAGTGCATTTCTGGGTCCATGCTGGCAGATAGCAATTTGAAAATGGTGAAAGCCCGCCCAGAAAAAAAAGGATGGGATAGAGACAGTGAAAACATGGGTTTTAAAATAATGTGAATTCTCCCGGCTTTTGCTTTGCATCCCACAAGTCACAGTGAAAACAATCCCATGATACATGCATTGGATTACCCACCCCCCGCTGTCCTCAGTTTGGGGCAAACTGCCACCATGTGTTCAGGTGACGTGAATTGAGAATGGTGGAAGTAGTCCATGGGCACACTGGTGGTGCGACTGGTGCACTGAGAGTTAGCAGATGCTCATCAAAAAGCTTTGCACTAACACTCTGCCCCCACTAGTCATAACTTGGATCTCTCCTCCTGTGAAGGGCCACAGCTTTCACCCCTTGCCTGAGTCTGGGCTCTGGTCTGCTGATGAGGTACTGTCTGCAATCCCACTGTACCCTGATCCATTTCTGTTGTCAACTTCTGTTCCATGGCCCCTTTCTATATTCTGAGTCTGGCCAACTCCTGCTCTAGCATTAGGCGAGAATGTCTGATAATGGAATACAACTTCCCACTCTCTGCCTCCACCATAACTCATGCTAATTCTTGTGCCAGTCCTGTCAACTGATGGATCATCTTCTTCCAGGAGGTGCTTACATCCTCTAGCTTATGTCCATTCCTTTTTAGCTGCTCTCATAAGCTCTGAAGATAGTTGAGAGCTTCTCAACTCCACTCCACCATCACTGCTTGAATTTCCAGATTCCTTAGGCTATCATTCCATTCTTACCTGTGTTAGGGCTAGGAAATTCAGCCAGTCTCTCCCCAAGATCACCAGCCAAGAATATTGATGATCCCAATAAGTAGCCAAGCTCTCCGGGCATGGACTCCAAGCTCAATCTCTGCCATGAGGTAGATGCATGTCTCACCATGTCGACATGAGACACTGGTCCCCCTCCTTGACCATCACCCCATCTTTCCAGCCAAGGGTGCACCTACAACCTGAGTCCACAAGACCTTCTACCACTGCTCAGTCTGACTGGTATCATGTACAGCCAAGCCCCAGCATCACTCAGAATGGACCCCAGGCCACCAGTAACAACCCAGTTTATCATATTCCTTTTAGCAGGCATTCTTGCCTACTATGACTGGACTTGCCACAGCTAAAGCACACCACCAGACTTCCCTCCCCCCTGCCCCAAACAGTGCTTCTGATGGATCGTAGGACTGCCCAGGCTCTAGGGATTTCTGTTCAATTCCTGTTTTGGGCTAGTCAGGATCCTTCCCATTGAGAGCTTCCCTGCAAGTCCCCCCATTGGGCCACTCTCACTCTGCCACACAGTGCGGGCCACTCAATTTCTTCAGCCTTAAAAAAGGCTTCTGCCCATTCGACTTGCCTCCCCTACTGAAGCAGGCTGAAATCGCCTTCCCCAACTCTTGGCTCAAGGGTAGGGCCTTTAAGAACTGTACAAGGACAACTTGGTCCATGATTGTCTCTGTTGAACTGGCTATGCCCTGAGCCACACAGTCCCATAATCTTTCAGCCCCTACCTGTGGTCTTGCCTCACATGGAAATGGTTCAACTCAAAACTGGTGCCTATATGGCTCTGGACTCATTCCCAGTCTAGGACGGCAGCCTTCCCCAGGAGCCTCCCTTTTCATTGCTCGCTACTGGGTAAGCTTCCTATGCCTTGCCCATCAAAAATAGTGCTATGTGACCTGTCCACATCAACTTCTCCCAGCCTTCAGCACTTGCCACTCTACTGAAGGCACTGAGAAAAGCCTCTGGTCATCCTCTGGCCCCAGCTTCTTCAGGCCAGAGACCAGCTAGCCCAAGAGTTTTTTTGTATCTCTTGTTGATTCTGAACACTCTACATGAACTGCAGGAGCATGGCCTGGGTCTCTTGCTGTTGTTCCTGCCGCCACTGTAACATGTGAATGCACAGCACTCTGCTGCTGCTGCGTCCTCACTAACAGGTGGATCCCTTCCTCCATCTGCTTTAATCACCCAAAGAAGGTGGGGGTCTGTCAAGGTTTGGGCTTCAACTTTTTTGCCTTGGCACCAACAACCCTCCTCATTCTCTCCTTGTATCCGGAGAGAATCACAGTGCCCACATTCCCCACCCAGTGTCACAAGATAGGGCCACTCCCTGGCTTGTTAAAGATTCACTGCCATGCCCACAGTCTTTTTTGGGCAGTTTTTATTGTCCCAACTTAAACAACCAACCAAAAACAGCTTTTCAGCTGACACTTTACATGTCTGACACTCACTACCTTCCTCCCAGGGACTCTGGCAGTGCTGCTGCTGCTGGCTTGCTTGCTTGCACTCTTGCTCTTTCAACCAGTTCTCTCTCACTGGGTCTCTCTCTGACCCTCTATAGCCCCAAGTGCAGCCCAGTCCCCTTAATTGCCCCATCTGGGAGCACCTGTTCTGGCACAGATGAGCTGGACCTATTTCAGTTAGAGGCCAGCCACCCTGTGGCAACTTGATTACACATTTACTCACTCGGTCAAACTGGGGAAAAAAGCTCAGAAACTCAGAGTCAAAGTCAGAGATTTATGGATCCAGACCCATCTAAAAAATCCTCATCATCTACTGTGTGATGAGTCACATAAAATCCAAATAATAAATCATATAAACATTACACATTAGAGCTGCAATATACTGGATACAGACTGAGAACTATCACCAGTGTTAGAAAATCTATAAAACAGTCCTTTGTGTGTATGCCTTAGGTATTTTTGTCATTAATTCTTGGGTGCCACCTGCTGGTAAATTTCTGATATATCAGTCTGTGAAAAATCACTCTCCCCCATCCCTGGTAATTTTGTGGCAGTCCTGGGACTCCTGTTACAAAATCATTTATCTCATCAGTCCTGGGGCATTCCCAGTGTGCCTGGTGCAGTGAGTATTAAAAGTGGTCCTGCAATTTTGCTCTGTCTGAATCTAGTCTTTTTTGAAAGATTTGGATGAGAAACCAAGAACTGAATGGCCTGAAGGCACTAAAGAGGCTTTCTTCAGAAGGAATTGAGAGGCATATTAGCAGGGTGGTGTGGAGAAAGGTCCATTGTCACTTCTTGTGCTGTATGTAAACCTATGTAAAATATTAGTCACAAGATGCAAGAAGGCTTCCATGTAAATGGTATGTGTGTGGCCTGCAGACATTTCACTGGAGCGGTTCATGGCACATTTTCAGGATGGGTAGATTAGGCTCCACTGCATGAGACATTGTGCTCCAGTCTTTGCACCTGTTGCCAGTTCTGTGCTGGGTGAAATTCAATGTGTTGGTAACTTCATAACGATCTCTAAAGAATTACATGCTAAGTGGTCTAGGTCCTAGTTGCCTCAGCGATACAGAGGCAATCTCTGTGGACCTTCCACACCACCTACATATGGCAGGAATGCTTCACCTCAAGGATGAAGCCTGGTGTTCTTAGCAAGAGCCCCTTTATCAGTGGAATTCACTCTTACCAGAAATATGCCTTGAGCCTGGCCATGTTTAGAATGTAGTGCAAGATGCATATCTTTGTATGCATCTCTTCCACTCACTGCTGGTTTTGAAATGTTCTTTCACTTAGCCTACTGAATAGGTTTCCCTCATCTAAGGTTATCTTCTTCAATACTATGAGCAGGGACCACAGAATAGATGCCTATTTTGGGGGCTATGTTATATTTGCCATATATTTCAAATCATAACTGTGCCCAGATACTGTAGTGATGGGTAATTCATAAATGCATATAATAATATTAATAAAATAAGATGAAGTTGCATGGTATTTCTTCTATGTCCCCAGTTGGAGTAGCTTACCCCATGTTCTCAGCAGGGATAGAAGAAAACATTCTGACTTTTTTAGGCCTGCATGGGAGGAGGCAGCTATGCCCCAGAAGCAGAATAGGCCTGCCTTCCACCAAAGATGATGAATGGAGGTAGCAGCTACCAGTCCCCTGAAATAAGATAATACCACACAGAGGGGTTACACTGTGGGAAGGGAGATTGTGAGAGGACTGAAAACTGCAAGGCCTGATGGGGGCCTTCATATGTTTGGTTAGTTCAGAGAACCATCCAAACATAGGAATGCTTATCCAAACTGATTGTGGACTGTTGGAGATTCCCACATTATTAGGTTTGTATGTAATTTTCCAAAGTTGAGACTTGTTTACTAGTCGTTTTAGTTCCAGAGGTAGTTCTGGGGGTACATAGCATGTGTCAGCTGTCAGGATGGTCATGCTAGCACTTTTCACCACACAAAAAAAAAAAAAAAAAAAAAATTAAACAATTTTTAAATTGTGCTGCTCTGAGTCAAGCCTTTTCAGACATTGTCTCTGTGGTACTTATGATTCTGCTGTGGATTGTTTTCCCTTTTTAAACTGCTGAACACTTCCTTTTGTTACTTTAAAGATCTGGCCTATATCCATGGCAAAAAGGAAATGTTAACTTTTGCATTTATTCCTCATAGCACTTTGCCACTACTGTTTTGGGTGTTTTAGTTAGTTAAGCCCTTAGGGCAGACCTTTGGCCCAACTAACAAGTTGCTCTGCAGTGCTCTGACAGAGTGAAGCAGCTTTAAAGTTAGCCTAAACACTCAATGGGGGATTCTCCTGGCACAAGGAACTCACTGGGTAAAAGTAAGGGGGGAGGGGAAATACTTTTTTCAAAAAATCCACAAACCTTAGATAGTCTTGAAATTCAAAGCTACGTAATTACTTTCTAATTCTTTTGGCATATTGAAATAGCGTTGGAGTCTGATTTTTAAACCTGGTTTCCATTTTTGTGGGCACAATTTTGCCCTCTCCCTCCTCCACAGTTAATTGTTGTTGCAAATACTAACACTTAGCTGTCTGAGTACCTGAATAGCAGGCATTCTCAGGTGACTGGATATCTAAATGTTAGTAAATGCAACCACAATTAACTGTATCATTGCTCTTTGTAATTCTCCCTCTGTGGTCCACGCACACAAGTGACACCTATGTTATGCTTGCAGCACCCATAATTATACAGTCTATGTCAGGGCCGGTAAACTTTCTGTTGGGCCATGTGCTGTTTATAAACCTCTCACTGAAATTATAAACGCTTGAGAGACCATAAAAATACACAGAAACTGCTTTTAGTAACATCATGCAGCCAAATTTTCATCAGTGGCCACTTATTGTGTGCCTCAGTGTTTGGGTGTTCCACCTGAGACACTTTGTGTCTGATTATTCAGATGTGCTTAGTAACCACAATGTTTTTGACTTCTGAATCAGATTCCATATGGTTCTGGAGCAGAGCTTTGTCAGCCCATCTGCAAAGCATTTCATACTCCTCTTGGATTAAAAGTGGCATGGATCATATCTGTACTGGAAGTTATTGTTTTTATTAACACATTAACATAGGGAAAAATGCAGATCATTTTAAGGATGAACTTGGTATATGTCTTCCTACTCTGTTCTTAGGCTGTATCTACACTGACAAAACTGCCCAGTCAGTATATATTACTACTGCAACAAGAACCATTTAGAGGCCGCATATGCAAATCAACTATGATGAAGGGCTGATAGCATTAGTTATGATTTGTCTTCAGAAGGGGTTCTCTTTAGGGAATATTACTGGAAGCAGTGTGTTTGTTGATTTTAGAAATTCCAGATGGTTATTTGGCACCTTTGGGGAAACATACCAAACATATAGGTCAGGTACCACAAATTTAACCAGCCGCAAGGGGTGCACCAGCTGCTATACTGGCAGTAAAAGTTACAGCTCCTCCTGAATTATTAGGTCTCAGTAATCAGTGTAAAATTATCACAAGATCTTGTGCTGTATTTACAAAGTTATAACATTTACAAATGCTGTTCCTTCCATACAGGGGTGTGCAACAAGTGCAGACTCAGCATTTAATTTCAGGGCATTTTTACGTAGCAGAACATAATCTTTTTTTCCTCCAGCCTTTTAAACTGTAGTCATCTAAGAGTTTTGGAACAAAAGTTCAGAGCTGATTTTTTAAATGTTTTTATCTATTGTAATAATTAATACATTTCTGGTACTATCTCACCACACTACGATGTAGCAGGCACGCAACTGGAAGAAAATAATTTTCTCCCAAAATGATTGAAACCATGTGCTGTACAGCTCAAATTTTCCTTTCAAAATGTTTAACCCAGCTATTAACCTGATTGCCTTCTATGATGAGATAACTGGCTCTGTGGATGTGGGGAAAGCGATGGATGTGATGTATCTTGACTTTAGCAAAGCTTTTGATACCGTCTATCACAGCAAGTTAAGGAAGTATGGGTTGGATGAATGGACTATAAGATGGATAAAAACCTAGCTAGATCATCGGGCTCAACAGGTAGTGATTAGTGGCTTGATGTCTAGTTAGCAGCTGGTAAAAAGAAGAGTGCCTCAGGGGTCAGTCCTGGGTCCAGTTTTGTTCAACATCTTCATTAATGATTTGGAGGATGGAGTGAAGTGCACCCGCAGCAAGTTTGCAGATGACACTAAGCTGGGGGGAGTGGTAGATACGCTGGAAGGTAGGGATAGGATACAGAGTGACCTAGACAAATTGGAGGATTGGGCTTAAAGAAACCATATGAGGTTCAACAAGGACATGTGCAGAGTCCTGCACTTAGGATGGAAGAATCCCATGCACTGCTACAGACTGGGGACCGACTGGCTAGGCAGCAGTTCTCCAGAAAAGGACCTGGGGGTTACAGTGGACAAGAAGCTGGATATGAGTCAGCAGTGTGCCCTTATGGTCAAGAAAGCTAATGGCATATTAGGCTGCATTAGTAGGAACATTGCCAGAAGATCGAGGGAAGTAATTATTCCCCTCTATTCGGCATTAGTGAGGCCATATTTGGAGTAGTGTGTCCAGTTTTGGGTCCCCCACTACAGAAAGGATGTGGACAAATTGGAGAGTCCAGAGGAGGGCAACAAAAATGATTAGGGGGTTGGAGCACATGACAGAGTAAATGATGGTTGTGCAATAATCGAATAATAGACCCCACAGCCTGAGCCTAGTTGCATAATTCATCATCATCAACTCCTCCTTGTTCCAGTGCTAAGATGGGGGATGACCAAGATTGTAGCTGCACAGGGAGTTTTGTTTTTATTTTGAACACTCTCTTAAAATATTTGTAAAGGTTTTTAAAATCAATAGAATAAGTTAACATAAGTAAGAAAATTAAACTGAAACACCAGCTAATTTAACATTGGCCAACCGCAGGCAGCCCATTGTCATAGTAATAACAAATTTGCTAATGGTAATGGGGAGTTGAGAAAATCCATTATTTAAGTGGGTAAGTTTCCCTCCCCCGTCTTTTTCTATATTTTTGGCACTTGTTCATTTTTATTACTAACATACATTCCCGTTTTTGTTTTGTTCTATACTCTTGCTCTGTTCCATGACAGCTTCCCTCTAATTATACGTTTTTATTACAGCAGTGCTCAAAGGCCAAGTCAGGATCAGGACCCCATTGTCAGAGGCTCAATTGAGGGGTTTGCTCTTTTTCTGAATTTCTTATGCTTTTTTGCAGACACTTTTGCAGTTGCTTAATACTTTAAGCCCATGAGTAGCCTCCCATTAGGAGACTGTAGCCCATATGACTACTAATATGCTTCAAGCTAAGCAAGTGTAAAAGTGTCTGCAGAATCTGGACCTTGTTTTTTTCAGATTTACCTTTCAACTTCTTGCTGTCTGTGTTTTGTTTGTTTTTTGTCATCATCTTCTGCCTTGATCTCCCTCTCTTTCTATCTCACACTATCCAGTGTGAGCATGATTTCTTTTTTCCTCCTTCACCAAACAGTGTTTATAAGAACAATACATATCTTTCACTTACCAGAGTGTGCACTGAGTAGAGCATGAGAATAATAATTAACAGGCCAAATCCTGAAGACTCTTCCTTACTCAGGAAAAACTTTCATCGATGGTAATGAAATGATTATAAGTTGATCAAGAAATCCATGATTTGGCCTATGGTTATTAGATACTTATACTAAGCTTTCTGTGTTCAAAGTGCTTTATGAACATTAATTAATTAAGATTTTAAAAAGCTCTGTGAAGTAAATAAAGTATGATCAGTGATAGATCATCTTGTGTAAGTAGTTATGATTGTATTTTCTTTGTACTGCACCTTCAAATTTTAAATATAAAACCTGGCAGATTCAAGAGAGAAGATTTTAAAGAGTAAGAGGCACTATTTCCCCCCTGTTGTAAATCAGTCAGGTGTCGAGCCATGAATTTGCAGGGCAATGTCTCTTGTGCCAGTCAACCTGGAGCATAGAAATCCTCCTTTCTAGATGGGAGCAAGGCAAATTCATAAAGCTATTAACTGAATTAGAATGAGGATAATGCTCAGCTATTCCACTGGTTCTGGGGGTCTTAAGCTCTTTCCACCCTGGACCAGCTTCATCTGTTGTTACATACTTTGATAGTTGCTTACTGTAAATAGTTTTTACCACAGTGTAATTTCAAATGTACTTCAGTAAGCATAATTCTTTAAGATGTTCAGCATCAGATGTTTTATTTAAAACTTGAATGCTACTAGTGAAATCAGGAGTAGCAGATGCAATATGTGAAGTATTCACAATGAAACCCGACGCGAAAGGATGAGTTCCTCTAAAGATTTCCTCTGAAGATACAGAATGCTGATGAAGAGTTCTGCTCTTGAGGTTGAACATAACTATTTCCATGACTTTGTTATTATTACTATTTATTATTGGTAGTTAATAGGTTAGATTTGAGATTTCAGTACTTAAATGTCACCATCAAATGAAAGAGAATGACGGAATGATTTACCTGCCTCTGATTAAGTCTATCCCTCTCTGGACACTACTAAATATTTCTTGGGGTGTGCACAGAAATTTAACTTTGACCCTTTGTCGGGGGGGCGGGGAGGGGCGGGGCGGGGCGGCACAGAATGCCCGCCCCAGCCCTGGGAGGAGCTCGCTCTCCTTTTCCCCCCGGGGCTGGAAGATATTCTGTGCCCCCAACAATTATCGGGAGGGCCTATGCCCCTGCTTGCCTCACCTTGTGCAAACCCCTGTTGCCAGAGAAGACTAAGGCCTTGATCCCAAATCTGTTGAAGACAGTCTTCTTCCTTTGAAGAATCAAGCTTGCAATCAGGGCCTTAGATACCAAAAACTTAGAAATACTTGAGAAAGAAAAAAGTTGACTAGCAGTAATGTGTCTAAGTTACTATAGGAGGCACTGTGGTCTCATGGATAGAGCACAACAGTGGGAATCAGGAGATCTGGATTCTATTACCAGCTCAACCACTGATTCTGTGATGACTTTCAATAAGTCACTCCACTTTCCTGTGCTCTGTGTCCTTTTTCACATTTTGTCAGCCTTGTATATTTAGATAATAAAACTCTTCATGGCAGAGTTTGTCTCTTATGTGTTTGTTACAGTATCTAGCGTAATGGGGCCCTAATCTCATCTGGGACTTCTAAGTGCTACTGTAATGCAAACAATAAAAAAAATGTTATCTCTTGCACACAAAACAATACTTCCGAAAAACACTTTTTGTCTTTGAAATGGAACAGATTGCAGCAAATGGCAGTAATTTAAAAAAAAAATTCCCCAACACTCCTCTTGGTTCTGCACTCCTCACATACCACATCAAATTATACTGGTTTAATCCTGTGCCTTGCTATTACCATACTCAATAGGTTTTCCAGGAACAAGTAAAAACATTTCATGCAAACTGCACTTAAGCTAAATGGATCTGCCAGTGATGTTACCTGTGTCCCAGGCTATGGATGTGAGAAAATGTTTTCATTTAAATGGGAACACAAAAGAATAGATTTCTCAGTCCTCCAAGCCTCCTCTGTGCCAACACAAGCTCCCCTGGGATTGGAGTTTATCAAAGGCTTAACAAGGGGGAGGGGATTTTGTGGCAGAACATCACTACTTCCAATCGCTTCAGAGCTACCTGTTCCAGTGCAAACAGAACCCAGACATGGTGGATGAACTGACTCCTGTTAGTATATATGAGACAAGACGGTGAACAACCTGTGCACAGCTGGGTAGTTCTTACACTCTAGGACACCAAAAAGATGGAAGCGAAGAGGCAGGAATGTCTCTCTCCCTTGCACCCCACACTGACCGGCTGAGCAAGTCCACTATACATGTGTGTGTTCAAGGAGCAGTACTGGAGAGACAGTGACCATGTGAGGCACAACTTCTGGTACTCCTCCAAGAGTGGTGTGTCTCCACACTGCCTCTTCACAGGGCTGTGATATAAAAGCCACTATCTATTCTAATGTATAGTTTAGGATCCTTCAAGATGAAGGGTGCTACATAGTTAAGATATTATGTCATTGTTTTGCACACTTAAATATACAGTAAGTGGAAAGCTGCAGATCCTGTGATATTAGCATCTTTTATCATAGCCTTTCAGATATCCTTCTTCAAACAAACAAGAGTCTCAGTAAGTATGTGGACCCCACACTAGTTCAAAGCTTAGTTCATTTACCAGGAATACTTTGACCCATTGTCTTTATACTCACATTCCCACACTCAATATGTCTAGGTGACCTCCCTTTGCTCAACCACTCCTGAAGCAGGATTTTCCTGAGACACTGTTTGGACTACAACAGACTGGTTTTCCTTCCCCTTTCATCTTTTGTATCTTTTCAACCTCTGCCTTATCTCCAGCCTGAAATATGGGATAAGTTCCTTCTTTATTTGATTGTTGATCCAGGCTGCTACTCAGATCACCACACAGGGTGCCCTGGTTAGCGATAGGGCCAGCATTCCCACTCTATAGCCTCAACCAGTAGGCATATAGGGCTGGAAGAGATTGATTTTAGCTGATAAATCAATATCTGCTCCATAATTAATCTGACAGGAGCTCCCACGAGTCCCAGTCAAGACTCAGAACTCCACTGTGCTTGGTGCTGTACAAACATAGTAAAATGACAGTCCCTGCCCTATAAAGCCTGTGGTTGTCTGCCTAGAACCTGGAAAACAAATTGCCATAATTGATACTCTAAATGTCTGAACAGTGAAAGTAAGTATTTCTTGTGGGTTAATAAAAATGCGCATGTGTGTGTTTGTCGCTGTACGAAAGAATACATTTTATTATCGTTGATTATTAAACGTTAAGAAAGGTGTTATAATTATTTCTGAATCTGTTACAACGACTGCAGTTATTGCAGTTTTGCACAAGCAAGATATTAAAAGCCCCAAAAGATACTGTTTGTCACAGGGTCCACTCACCCGTAGGGGAGTCTCCTTCTGGCTACTCGGGGGATTAGCTCTTTTCAGGTCCGGGGCCCTCTTCTGCTGCTCACTGCATGCCCTACCACTGTGTTCTCTAGTCGACCTACATTACGGCAACTAACAACCACCACAGTAATTACTGTGGTGGCGAGCCAGGTCCACGCTGCCCTTCTTTTGTCCTCACTATGTCCTCACCAGGTGCACAGGCTCTCAGCTCCGCTTCCTCCTGGGAGCCCGGCTCCCCCCACCAGCTCTCAGCTCCCCGCTGGAAGTCCGGCTCCCTGTGAGGAGCTCTGCAGCCAGAGTGATAACCCTGTGAACAGCTTTTTTGTCAATTTCACAGCTCCATGAAATTGACAAGAATGACAGCCAACAGCCCATGTAAATAACTTGGCGGCATCTAGAAAGACACTGCATCGCCTTAACTGCACAGACATAAGCCCTACACCTCTCATGGAGGTGAAGTGATGTCAGTTTGGGAGCAAGGCTGTAGTGTATACACTGACATAATTAGGTCAACATAAACTGCCTTGCATCAACTTAACTTTGTAATGTCGACCAGGCCTCAATCTCTGCGAATCCAGGCATTCCCTCCTCATGACTTGGCCCTCTGCCCAGATCACCATGCATATTTCCCCCTTCTGGGGTATCAAAGTCTTTCCTTACCAGCAGTCTTCCCATTCACTGCTATAGTGCCATTTCCCTAGTGGCAGGCAGAAGAACCCAAGCCCACCTTCTACTCCAACTTCCAGCTCAGGGACCCTTTAGTCTGTTCCCTTCTAGACCTTTCTGCCTTTTCCCTGAACTACTTCCATACCTTCCAGCTCTCCTCAGGGTTTGCCAGCCTCACACTTCCCTTCTCCCTTGAAGTGACTGCACCGAGCAGACCCACTACTATCAGCTTCCTGCCTTTATAAACCCAGCCCAGATCATTCCTCCTCAGCTGGGCTTCCATTCAGTCAGGGGACTACTTAAGTCACCTGATTCCCCTTATCTGGGGCCTGTTTGATGAACTGGTCCTACTCTTAGCCCACATTACATTTTCAGGGCTTGTGTGGGATGAACACACCATCAAACTGTTATTTATGAAAAATGTAAGTCAAACCAAATATACATATATAGATTTTAAAAATATCAATATTATCCATCAAAATTCATAAAAAAATATAACTTGAATCTTTTCAAGCTTATAGATACAGTAGGAGGATTTAAAAATTCATTGTGGTTTTTGGGGTAATAATACATAACATGTTTACATATATAGAGCTGCTTGTGTATCTAGTAAATCGGCAGAAAATTGGATCTGGATCTGGTTTTCAAAATTCAGTGATGTTCAGAATTAGGGATTTTGTCCAGGTTTACTACTGAAATAGAAAACAGCAAAAATATTCCAATCTGGATTCAGACTCATTTTGTGTAATTCTATCTGTAGTATTGGTTCAGACCAAATTCTAGTTAGACACAAGAAAGCACAGGACATCTTACTGGGAAAAAAATCAGTGAAATGGGACCATTCTACATAATGTTCTACAACAACATAGCAATTCCCCATCAATTTTTGCAGATATGATATGCAACTGCCACATCTTTACTGCAATTTTCCACAAGCCTTGCTTATTAGGTGCCCTGTCTAAATACATTAACAATATGTTTATTTGTTTTACTTCTGACGTTACACTTATGGCATCAAAACCGACCTGGATTGCAGCAGACCTCATGTTACAAGTTGTTCTTAAGATCAAAGTTATCATTTCTTAAAACTTCTCAAGCTAAGTCAAACATTAATGTTTTCAAAGTAAACTGCACAATTTAAAAGTCTGCCAGTTTTTTGTTTTTTTAATTTTATTTACACCGGTACTCAAATTACTTACCAAGAAAGTTAGTCTTGTGATCTGGCACTTGCACTTTGCTTTGTCATAATGAGACGTACAATGCTGGCTTTGTCCAAAAAGGTAGTCGTGTCCTTGAAAGCTATTCGAATCATTTATACATTCCTTAAAGCATTACACACACGTGTGTGTGCACATTCATGTGTGTAAAGGCCCCTCTGGCTTAGCCCTGGTCATTGTGACTGTACTGATTATTATATGAAAAAGCACAAAACACGCCCAATGGCAATGCTTTGTACTAAACTTAAGACTTTTTGAGAATATTTTGTATTAATATATCCCTTTCTTCCTTCTCAAACATAAAACAGGGCTCCCACTCCTTACTAATGTTGGAGAAGCTAGAACATGAATTGGAGGAGGGGCAATAACAATTAAAATATGTGTGAGAGTATTTTTGTGATGCTTTCAGTAAGGTATGAGGCCAAGCATAACGCATTTCCCCCTTCACCTCATATTGTCACAAAGCAAACACAGAAGTGCTGCTGGCTCGCTTGTTTTGTGCTTGGGTGAGTGTCCTGATTTCCTGTTATTGTTCCTATTCTCCTTCATTCCTATCCCCATCACATCCCTTCCATCTGCCTGCATATGCTACTGAGTGCTTTTATCAACAGAGGATTGCATGTGCCAGGTGTTCCCAGGCATCTTGTGTCCTCCTTTATCTTACCCTCTCTTTATGGCAATTCTGTATTCCCACTGGCCCCTCCCTTTTCTGCCTACACAACCACACTGTCTATGCCATGTAAGGGACACAATATTATGCATTAATATGAGCAATCTTTGCAGCATCTTTTTCATACAAGCCAAAGCAATTTAACTGTGGTGGAAACCAGTTAGAGCCACAGAGGCAGTGTAGCCCACTGGTAAGAGTGTGTTACAGCTGTGACCAGATCCACCGAGGCTAAATAAGTCTATTACAGCCCTGGCACTCAAACTGTAGCAGTAGCTGCTTTTTTGCTCTGGAAGTGCCAGACTCCCCAGTTCACTCCCCATTCTGTTGGCCAAGATGATGGTTGCAGCACCACAGATGACGACGTCTGCAGGCGTAAACCCCAGCATAGATCTTGGTGGTGGAAACTCCAAAGGAAGAAGTTTGATGGCAGAAAATAGCTACAGTCTCCTTCCTGCTAAGGAGAGGGACTCAGAAGGCCAGTACAGTCCAAAAGTGGCCAGAGCTGGAGGGAAAGGAGGCAAAGCAGGAAGGATTCAGTCATCTCCTTAGTGGCTACTGGCAGAGCATTTATAGAGCCTCTAATGGAACTTAAAGCTATACTTAACCTGCTGCAGAGAGCATGGGGGAGGATGACAGTAGAAACACCAACTGCCCTGTGCAAGGGAGGGTTGAATGTCTCATGATATAAAATGGGGCATTAATGGTATAAGGTGGTGAAATTTGCATTGCCCTGTGCCAACTTTAGTAAATCTGGCCTTTAGCTTGTTTGTAGTGTTAGGACAATCTCCAGCTTGTCATTCTACCCACAGAATCTTGTTCCCTGACAAATAAACCTAAGCTACATGAGGTGTCTTTCTACTTTTTTCCTATGTATGTAATAAGAAATTTTGCAACTATTATGAAGCGGGACGGAGGGATCCCTAAGGTAGTCGATCCTGATGAATTACTAAGTGTTTCTGCCTGTCCCTGTGTATTGTTGTGAAGTATTACAAAGTCAGAATCATTCTTATGTTAATCCTTAACCATTTACCTTTGTTAGTGCTCTCTTCATTTCTCCAGTGCACTGATTTGAAGCCTTATAATGGAGCTGTTTTTGAGATGCAAAAAGGGGCTACTAAAGGCACTCAATAGCATCTGCAAACATCCCATGCCATGGAGCAGGTGAGTAGAACTGAATAAGGGTCCCTCTCAGGATTCCGCAGAGTGTATCAAGGGCATTCCTTGCCCAAGAAGCTGAGCACACTCCCTCTAAGGTGAAAGGAAGGTATGCAGCTGGGGAATCAAATTCAGATACCTGACTTGGAAGCACATAGAGTTGCCAGAAAACCTCAGGACTGGTTCCCATGTCAGTTGGTTAATCATCTGAGACCCAATATTAGTGAAATGAAAGATTTGCATTATATAAATTGTTGTAATCATAGCTCAGGTAGCTGAGGGAGCTTCCCTAATCATAGCTTAGAGAGATTCCTCCCTAACATTTGTGAACAACTTCCTTAATGTCCTAAGATCATATGAAAAACTCATTGTCCATGATCCAGAGAAAGAAGAAGAGATAGAGACCAATAATATTTTTATATTCTATTACTGGATTGCAAATGCTTAGAAAAGAACCAGATTTCTAACAGTTTAAAGTGACAGCCAGAGTACATCCTGAACAAATAAGGGCAAATTCTGAGCTCAGTTATACTGGTGTAAGTTCAGTGTTCCTCCACTGAAATAAAGATAATGAAATTCTGAGAGCAGAATTTGACCCAATCTGATTTAATTTTCTCTTCATTCTTTAGACACATCTTCTACTTACAATTATATATGTGATTTTGTATTTTTATTGCTTTTAAAGTACAGTTCTCCTTAAATTTACACTATCTAGGTTCAATAATATGTGGGAGGGGGGAAAAGGTGGCTCTCGTACACCTTTCTGCTCATGATCCTAGGCCAACTGTGGGGCTGAAAAGGTCCGTGGCATAATTTAGAGCAGCTTTAAGGCTGCTCTAAGTTACACTACCTACAGTCAGCAGCTGATCTGGAGTATAAGGCATATCTCTTCACTTCCCCAAAAAACCTCTTCACCAGGAAAGGGTGTGGTATAGCCAGCTACACCAGCTTTGTCCCATGTAAGGATTCTTTGTGAGGGGGAATCCTTGGCTGCCATTTTTAGGTCAGCTTTCTGGCTGCTCTGCACTGCCTCAGCAGCACAAAGAACAGAATTCACAACCCAGGATTGAGTTCTACATGTATTTTGTCTAATGCTTTGGACTCATAGTAGGGCTGATCAAAAAAGGGATATGTTTTTGAAAAAAATATATGCAATTATTTTCATCAAAAAATTTCAAAATTCAGCATTATATAGCAGGTTTCTATCCAAGAATCTTAAAACACTGAACCTCACAACAGCCCTGTATTTATCCCCATTTTAAAGATAGGAAAACCAAGGCACAGAGAGGTCAATTGACTTACTCAAGGTCACAAAAGAACACTGTGGTAGAGACAGGTATAGACCCTAGAGTGCCAGACTCTTAGCCACAAGATAGTCCCTATCCTTGTTTCCTTTCATGTCAGAATAAGAGTTATACCCACCTCTGGAAAGCATTGTCTCATTTTTAAAAAATCTCTCTCTGTAATGCACTGTGAAATCTTTCTAGGAAAGATTTTTAATTTTTTTTACTTTTGGTTGAAAAACCAAAACATTTTCAGCCAAAACCCAAAAATGTTTGGCTTTGGTTTTCAGGTTTTTGGGTTTTCAATGAAAAATGTAAAATTTGAGGAGAGCAGATGCTGTCTGAAAAAAATTTCATTTAGCTGAAAACCCCACTTTCCATTTGAAAAAAAAGTTTTGACAGAAAAAGTTTTGTCCAGCCCTACCCAATAATATAACCCTTGAATCTATAACTTACATTTATATAGTGCTTTTCATCTAGTAGAATTCCCTTCTTTACAAATATAAATACATTATTTAGCTAGTGGAATAACCCCAAGAATTCATCCGGTTTAATACAAACAATACACAGCCCTGGAAAAGAACAGTAATGTTTATTGGTATTGAAGGTGTGTTTTGTTCATGTGGCTCTAATAATACTAGTAATACTTTAATACTTGGAGAGGTTAGGTGACGGATATCTGGTCAATGCTTTGAAACATTTTAAAAATATGAAAGTAAATAAAATCAAAAAGACTCTCTAGGTTTTCTACATCTTTAGGTCTCTTTTCTGCCAAGGATCAAGAACTTATCCAAAAGCTCATTGCTAACCAGACTCATTGAGACCAAAGGGCTTTACTGAAATTGTATTTACCTGTTCTGTCAGATCACAACCTGTTCATGGCAGCCATATTTCAGTACTATGTCGTTGGTGTGTTTTATGGGAGTGGGATGTTGGTTATAAACATACTCTGCACCTGCAAAGAAGAATAAAGTTGTTCAAAGTAAGTCTATAAATTAAGTCTATAAATGTAAGGCCCCAATCCATAAACAGGCTTGGGTGTTTCAATGCCTAACTTTTAGGTGTCTAGAAAGTAACTGGAACAAAACTGGGATCCACAAAGCCTGAGTTAGGTGCCTAAGTTTCCTATTTGATGTATAGGAAGGGATAGACATCTTAGAATGGGACCACAAAAATCAGGATGCTAGGTGGAAGCCACCTAAACAGGCCAATGAGAGGGGTGTCCTAAGGCATACTCATCTACAGAATTGGATGCCTAAGTCTGGGCTGCAGGGAGGCACCTATCTCTGCTTGCAATCCACAGCTGGGAACCCCTCTCCTGGAGTCAGGAGCCTTAGGCACCTAAGTCTTTTCTTGTGAAAGTGAATTAGGTGCCTGCCTCACTCCACACAAAACAGCTGGAGGAGGTGGTGCTGTCACTCACCTGATGGCTTTTAGCCCAGTGGTCAGAGCACTCACCCAGGATGTGAGACACCCAGGTTCCGCTCCCCACCCCTGTCTGCAGGTGAGAAAGGATTTGAGAAGGAGAGTGCTCTAATCATTGAGATATGGAATACTTTGATATAGATTTCCCCCAATCTTGTCTATTGAAGCTGTTCCACTATGTATAAATACATAAATAGCCATTGTGCCAAAGAAAGAGAATGAGAATTACAGTATTGGCCAGTGCTTAGGGCGCCCACCTTGGCAGTGCGAGACCCAAGGTCCAGTCTCCAGTGACTATTTACACAGTGGAACAGCTTCCACAGGGAGACTGAGGGAGCCCCACCTCGTAGTTCAGTCATCAGTCTGCTCCCCTGAAGTAGGATTTGAACTGGGGTTTCCTTTCTCCCCCTCAGGCAGAAGGGAAAATTGAACCCTCGGTCTCCCACATGGCGTGCTAATCACTGAGTTAAAATGTATAGGTCAGGTGACATCACCACTTCCCCTGGCTGGATTTCTAATGGGGTCTGATCCAATAGGCATGTTCTGAGGACACCTAATGGGTCTGCTTATCTTCCCTTGATTTGTGGATTGCACTGGAGCGTAGGCATGAGCTAGGTGTCCACATGCCTAGACTGAGGCCACAACATAGGTGCCTAGGGAACTTGGCCCCTGAACATTTAGGGGCTGAGTGAGATTAGGCATATACAGAGTTAGTCAGCAGCCGAATGGAAGTTTTGTGGATTGCAGTGGAGCCTAAAACTGGGATTTAGAAGCCTAAGTTTGGGAGCTAGGCAATTGAGTCCCTTTGTGGATTTGGACCTAAGCATCTCCACTTTCATTTCAGTCCCTGTTAATAGCAATCTTCTGCAATTGCAGATTGATCCCAATTTCATTGACTTCAATGGGAGCAGGAGCAGGTCCTTTGGAAGTACTCAGAAACATTAAGGACTAAATTGTATCTCAGGGATGCAGCCCATAGTAAGAACAGGAAGTAGCTGTGTTGCACCAGAGGCAACATGGGAGGAAAGAGCTACAGTTCCCCTCCAGCTCCCACTTGTTCTCAAGGGTAGTAATTTACCAGTAGTAAATTATTTCATCCAACCACACTGGCTCTTATGAGGCCAGTACCCTGCTGATTCCTTGCCCACCTGCTCCAGGGAGAGTGTAAGGCCTGGTTTACACGACTCAACTAGCCCACATTTGTGAGCATGCCACCTGCATAATCACAGAGCTACTAGACATGCGCCTGCCTGGAGTGGGAAAGAAGTCATGGATGTTCTCGACCTGCTGGGAAAAGAGATGTGCAAGCCCAGCTAAGGACCAGGGGAGCACATATGAGCCCAATGATGAAAGGGAAGGAAGCTTGGCTAAGTGTAAGCATGCATTATTCCTTATAAGCATTTTTGCCTTTTTGTTGTCTGAAACTTCCTCTCCCTCCCTCTGTCTATCCCGCCCTTCTTCCTCATTTAAAAATGGTGCCCATCCCATCTGCGCATTTAGAGAATGAAGACATAACCAGTAATACATCATTTTCTCTGCCCACCTGTTCCAGGGAGAGTACAAAGCAGACACGTAGCTCTGCTTACTCCTTTGCACCTGGACCCAAGATCGGGGTAGCCTAGGTAGAGGGTTTTTTACTTCACTGTGGATATGTGTTGTCCAAGTCACAATCTCTCCCTATCTCATTAACTTTCGCAGGTTAGTATTACCATCCCTATTCTCAGATGGAGAAACTGAGACCAAGAGGCAAAATGTTGCAAAGTCACAGAGGAAAACAGTGTCAGAGCTGCCTCAGCTAGGTTAGATCTCAGAGGTTTCTGGCCTCCACACCTGTGCTCAGGTCACTAGGCTACACGGTTTTATAATAATTTTCAAGAATTACCATATACTTTTAAATCCATTATATATTTACAGATGCATTCTATAACTCCTGCACAAGTTGAACTCCCATGGAGCTCAATGGGCATTTCATGTATAGAGTGGCTGCAGAATTAGGCTCATAACTGGTCTGGAATTGCTGTTTTATTCCTCCCCATGAAGTCTTGCAGGAAAGCCAAACAGATACAGTGTAATGTGCACCTGGTGCACCTGTGATGGGAAAAGGAACACAGCATTCTCGGGCCTGGTCTACATTACAGAGTTAGGTAGATGTAAAGCAGCTTATGTCAACCTAACTGTGTCAGTGTCTACACTACAAAGGTGCTCCCACCGATGTAAGTCACCCACTAAATTGACTTAATAACTCCACCTCCATGAGAGGCATAGTGCTTAGGTCAATGTAGTTAGGGTGATGCACTGTTGGCTGTCAGCCCAGCATGGGGCTCGCAACTGGAGCCCTCTTACCCTGGGGCTGATAGCCCAAAAACTGTGAGCCCGGCATGGGGCTCACAGCTGAAGCCCCGAGTAGTCAGCCCTGGGCCGGAGGGTGGGGTTTGGAAGGACAGCTCTGAGTCCCAGGGCGGTGGGGCTCTATCTGTCAATCCCCCAGCATGACCAACATCACTCAGTGGAAGCGCTCCTGGTGAGGAGGTGCACCACCAACAGAAGGAGCATAATGTGCACATGAACCACCACTTTAATTACTGCAGTGGCTGTATGTTGACCTAACTTAAGTTGACTTAATTTTTGTAGCATAGACAAGGCCTCGGTTTTGATTACAGTGTCATCTAGAAGACTTATAACAATCATATACACTATGATTTTTTATTGGTAAGACGACGTTACTCCCTTGTAGCCTGAGATTTCTAAGTATATTGCTTCTGCAGGTCACTATTAAATTAACCCTCAACCTAAAAATTATAGAGCTTGCCTAAAAACAGCTGTATTGTAATTTTCAAAGACACTGGTTTCTAATACATTAAAAAAGGGAGCTGTTGCTCTACGAGTCCCACTCTACACAGTCAGAGAGTTAAGCTTCTGTTGGCAAGTACATTGGCAGCTTCTGCTGAGAGACCATTTGTTGTTATGGAGACAATAAAACAGTAGCTATAATACCTGTTTTGAAAATTCAGGAGGAGTCCCACTCTCAGTTTTTTAACTGCCTATATCCTCATCTACAGCATGTTAATTTAAAGGTATTAAATAGCTGCACTGAAAAGAGCTTAAGTGTGCAAAACTTCTATTTACCCTTGTGCTCACATTTTGATTTCCAGACAAATGCTGAGGACCTGCGGTGACAGCAGAAAGTAGCTCTTCAAATCAGAATGCCAGTTCCGGAGAAGGCTTAGGTAATTGAAAAGGGTCAGTTGATAGCATGGCTGTGAGTTCAGAAATACTCAAATGTAGTTACAAGTTTGACTTCAAGCAGAGGAAGCATGCAGCTAGTCACAAAGGTGGTGAGGAGAACATAGATTGCTTTTTTGGCCCTGAGGAAAGAGAAGACCGGAATCTCTGACTGTACCATCTCTGGGAAGAAAGAGCAATTGCTCGGCTGGCCATATCATCCACATAGACACACTGGTGTGATCTCAGATTGTGCAAGAGTCTAGACTTGCTGCTACGTACAGTACTGCGTACACTACAAGCAAGGGTTTATTTAGGACTGTAGTGTCCAAACTTTTCCTGTCACACGCCCTCCTCCCCTTACCAATAATGGAATCTGTCTGCACTCCCCCTCCATTTCTGCACAGTTGGCTCAGCAGAGGAGCTTGGGCTGAAGGCAGAGCTGGGGGCGGAAATGGGGAATGGTGGTGGAGAGGGAATGAGAGGAGATCTGGCTGAAGGCAGAGTGGAACTGGGGCTGGAGCTGGAGCGGGGCTGAGCTGGGGGCCCGTGGCTGGAGGCCAGGAGCAGAGCTGGGGCTGGGAGCAGGCAGGGCCGGGAGCAGAGCTGTGGCCGGGGCTGGGAGCTGAGCCATGATTGGGAGCTGAGCTGTGGTCGGGAGCTGGGAGCAGGGACGAGAGCTGAGCCGGGGCTGCAGGCCAGGAGTGGAACCGCAAGCGGAGCCACGGCTGAGAGCCAGGGCCTGGGGTGGGAGCCAAGCAAGGACCGGGAGTGGGAGCCGAGCTGGAGGGGAGCTGGGGCTTGGTGACGCTCCCTCCTTGCTCCCCATGGGGGCTGGCCCTGGCCCTGCTGTGCCCCCCCCCCACTGAATGTTCGGAAGCGCGCCCCGTGGTTTGGGGACCACTGATTTAGAAGAACAGGATTTATCTTTTTTCCTTTCTATTAAGTGTTCTCCTTCTGTAATAACTATGCTTTTTCCTGCTTTTCATATATCTATTGCTTACGGTTTTAAGAGTCAGAAGTAGTAATAAAGCTCCCTACCAATATGACTTATTAGTTGACAGTAAAGAATCAGTGACCACTGGGTAGGGAGGAAAGGAGCACAGGGAATGTCTTGTTAATCTCTGGGAACTTACTTGCAACTGGTGTGTCACTGCTCTGTTTTTTGTTGTCCCACTACAGTAACGGCCCAAAATTTCAGGAAGATAGACTGGAATGCATGGGAAAAGGTTATAGGAGTATTTACCTTTGAGATTGGCTCTCTCCTCATGCAAATCCATGGTAGATGAGATCAGCTTCCAGTTAGTAGGCTGACTGATGCTACAGAAATAGATAAAATAACAAGATCAGTTTGAGCTAAGAGACACCAAATTTAGCTAGGAGCGGGCTGGTAGCAGGACATCTTCAGGTAAGCTGGAGCTCTGAAACACTTTTTCCCCATTGATCAACAGAGTCCCAGCATCTTGACTCTCAGGCATATTGCAAAGCCGGTCTATTCTCGCAATTGAGATGGGGATGGTACAAGGAGTGTGGGGGATAGATTACAGGACATGATGAATGTCAGGGCTTGTGTGCACTGGTTTTAGCCCTGGTACTGCTAAACTAGTACACACTGCTAGTGTGGACGTAGTGCACTTGTGTAAAATGAGACTTGTATCAGTGATGTTTACCCCATTTCAAACTGGTACAATTCTTTTTGTAAATCTTCACAGTTGTATGTATGAATAACTGCGTTATTATTGTGATTTTTAGCTATCAGGTGGTATTAAACAAATAAGACGACTTACTCAGCAGTTTTCTGCAAATAGAAATTTTATTAAATAAATTCCAGATCAGCTTACTGCTTAAACCAAGTCATTGACAGCTATCATTAACAGAAAACTATTATTTCTCAGTTAATTGGAGTTTGGTTAAACAAAGTTTTGCTGAAATGCAAAAATACTGAAAGAACAAATTTATGATTGACTGCACTCCTAAAAATCGGGTACATCCTGGATAGCCTAAGACACCTGGAGTCTAAATTTCTCCTTTCTGAGACTACTTGAAAGATTAAAAGGCACCCCACTGTAAATTCTTGAGAGAGACTGAAAAGACACCAAATGATCCAGGAGTCTCTTGGGCCTTATTCAAAGCCAATGGAAGTCTTTCTACTGATGGGCTTTGAATCAGACTCTTTAAAGAAGCTGAGGTAAAACGTCTTGTAGATGTAGGAATGTAGGACTCATTTTTACTTTGGCTAACATGGACCTGACATGCTGTGATCTGTTTATATTTTCAACCGCCAAAGCGTGGGGGTGTATGGATCTGTGGTTTGGTTTGGTCCATTATATATGATGGGGCCAATGGTGAAATTTTGATCTGGATTCTTTTCCAAATAATCTTTTCCTACCCTCTCCAAAGTTCAAATGGTTGCATCGCAAGTTTTGGTTTGGGCCCATCTCTACAAAATGGTGATATTTGGAGGCAGTCTCATTTATCTAAATTTCAAACATTAAATTCCTTTGCTAAAGGAAGTTTTTACATTTGCAGGACCTGGCTACAACAGACAGGATGATATTTTCAAGCACTTGCAAACAAAATTTCTTTACACATGCCTGATTCTCATTACAAACTAAATGCATGGCAAGTTTGAAGCAGCCTTGAAATATGGCTGTTTTTTAATTATCCTTCCCCAGCTGCAGAGGACCCTGCCTGCTGTGGAACTAGTGTGGTTCTATTTCACTGGTTGGGGGGATAATTTAAGAAATGCTGCACAGAGGATCCATGTCTCCTGTACACCGTGGAGAACAGCCTGGAGACTCACTGCACCCCAGTGCAGAGAGAGGTTTTGGGTGGAACTGTATAGCTATAGATCTACTGGCTACTGTGCCATGTGGTATGTGTGCAGCGGGGTAAGGGCAGGATTACCCATTCTGCAGTTATTACTGCACCTAAAGCAGCAGTAGCAGACACAGAAAGCCTTGGGAGAATTCTGCTCCTTTTTTTTTTTGTGGAACCACTTTGACAAGCCTACTTATGTAGTTTTTAACTTGAAAAACAAGATTTGTCCTCCCAAAAAATCTGAATATTTCTTAACTGGAAACAAACATTTCATCTTCAGAAAACTCAAAGTCAAACAGAAATTGATAAACTTTTTTTTTGTTTTTGTATTTTAAACTGCCTGTTAGCTGAGAAAAAGCATGAGAAATATCAGTCCAAAGAGTAATTTCTCCAGACTTAAATGTGTGCCTGGCTACAGAAGCTTAGAATGACAGTGCCTCCTTAACTCTCTGGCTTTATGCTTGCATGACACTATAATTCAAATCACATTACCTTGAATGAAGATGGGTTTTATGTGTATTTGTTTATATACTACAGTTTCTCTCTCCTTTCCCAAAACATCAGTATAATAAGTAGATGGGGTACTCATTTGTCTTTCATGTCAAAACCATGTTCTTTGACATAGCCTGACTGTGAGTGTAAAATTCCAAAGAACAGATTTTCAGCGTCACAAAACAAAGCAAGCAAATCACATTAGCTAAGCTTAGTGACTACAGTCTGCACTCTTTCCATTTCCAACAAAACCTTATTCCTGGAAATATCTTGCTCCTGGAACAATCCTGCAACACCACAGAGAAGATGGATATTTGTTGGCTGCTTTCCATGACAGACTCAATCTGATCAGGCCGCTGCTGATTATAGGGACTTCAAAGGGACTTGGCATTTGAGATATATTTGGGAACACTTCCTTTTGGCTGGAACAACTGTTCTGCTCTAAACACACTCTTTTTACTTTAGAAATTGAATGTAATATTAACATGTGGCACTTTTCATCTTCCAAACGCTCTGCTACAGTGCTGTATTTGCTTTGGGACAGATAATGGCTGGAAAAGGCTCGAGAGGAAGAGTAGTTTTGTGCTTAAGTCACTGGATTTGGGAAATCTAGATTTGGTTCCCAGTTCTGCCAAAACAGTGAGAGTTCTGTGGCACCTTAATGACTAACACATTTATTTGGGCATAAGCTTTTGTGGGCAGAAACCTACTTTGTCGGATGCAAAAAGATTCCCTGTGCAACCTGGAGTAAGTCACTTGGTTTCTCTGACTCAATTCCTCACCTCTAATTCCTGTGTCTATCTTGTCAATTTAGATTGTAAATTCTTCAGGGCTGGGACTGTCTCACTATGAGTATGTACAATGTGGCCCTGACCTCAGATTGTTTTCTAGGTGCTGCAGTAATGCAAACATAGGTATAGGGCTAGTGGAGCTTGCTGATATTTATTTATATTGTGTTTGGTAAATGATTTGAAACCACCAGTTAGGACCCACTAGTTGCACAATGTCAGGCTATGTAGCTGTGCAGTTATATTACTGTTACTGTTACTTCTTATCCTTCCTGCTCACTTTTCTTCTGCTGTTTGTTATGCCCACTTGTGCATCATGCTTGAAATTATATTGTAGTTTGGGGCAGGAAACATATCTTCCTTAGATGTTGTACTTAGGAATTACCTGGCACAATGGGGCCCCAGGCCTCACAGGTCCTATCATGCTTGTATCATTGTTACTGCAGCTTGTCCTCCCACCCCTCACCCATTTTTACTTTTGCCCACCTCTTATGTCTTGTCTTTTAAATTGCAAGCTTTTTGTGTCTATACAGCATTGTGATGAGGTGTGTATCTCACAAAGGTCCCAAAAGGGTTAATGTGGACCGGAGAAGTCATTTTACATACTGGAGGGATAGCAAGAGGATGATTTAACTGAGGATGAAGCCAAGACTATAAACTTAGGATGCTGAGAGCAGAAGGGGGCTGTTATAAACTTAAGGGTGGAAAGGAGACAATTGGTATAACAAATAAAGTGTAACAATATATAAATGAAAAGTGGAGTCATTTTTGTCAAATATATACAGATGGGTCCAAAAAAGAAAACACAGGAAGACAGGAAGATTATATCAAAATTAAGAATTAGTATGTCTAATTGAATATGCAGTTTTGTAGCTGTCATGACAGCCAAATAGCCGCAACAATGCTAGTGTTAAAAGGGATCTAGGATGTACGCCCAGCAGCAGTCATTTTTTTGGACTCAATCTCAGGCCCTATGGCAATAAAAAGGGGTGTCTCCATATGCAGAAGTGATGTAATCAATTAAATTATAGTTCTAATAAGAATTAGTACAGATGGGGATAGATGTAGCATTAACATTGGTCCCAGTGCATACTGGGATAACAGGGAATGAAACGGCAGACAAAGTAGCTAAAAGAACTGTAAGAAAAGGGAGGACTGATATAGAAATACCCTTGAGTAAATAGGAATTCAAAAGCCTGGTACCAAAAAATTTAAAAGAGGAATGGCAAAAAATTTGGCTCAATGAAACAAGATTTTTTGAATTGTGTCCTAGAGTTGAGGATAATGACATACTTCAGAGCCCAGATAGGAAAACTGAAGTGATATGTTTAGATACTAACTGGCCATTGTGGTTTAAACAAAAATCATTTTCACAATGTGTTTCACAAAAGAAACACAAAGGTGGGCTATGTGCGTGCTGTAAGGTAGAAGAAACAATTGATCACCTTTTATGTGTATGTAAGGGCTTTGATAAAGAAAGGGAAAAGCTTTTTGAGGAATTTAAACAATATAAATAAGGTTAAGATTTTGTCACAGTTATTTTTAGTAAAAAAGTCATGGACAGGTCACGGGTAATACACAAAAATTCAAGGAAGACGTGACCTGTCTGTGACTTCTACTAATAATTATGGGGAGGGAGGCCTGACCAAATGCCCGAGTGGGGAGGATTAGAGCCCTAGCCCCACTGTGAGAGAGGGAGGATGCAACTATCATGGTGAGCGGCTCTGGGGAATGCTGTTGCTCCCAGTTCCGGGGTCCCCCGCGGTGGCTCAGAACTCCGGCGTCCACCATGGCCATGGCTGACGTCTCTGGGGTCTGCCACTGAGGCTGGAGGATTGAGCTGTGGGGTCTTTGGCAGAGGCTGGGAGCTGCGGGGGGCCCAGTGGCAGCTGGGAGCTACAGGGGCTGACTGAGTTCTGGGCCCCCCCCCCCACCGCCTGCCATGACGGACGGCAGTGGAGTGTCCCCACTGCCCACAGCAGCGGGTGCGCTGGGGTCCACTCACTGCTGCTTCAGCTCACAGCTGCAAGGGCAGCTGGAGTCTGCAAGGTCCCCACTGCCCATGCCAGCAGACAACGTGGACTGCTGCTAGCAGCAACTCGGGGCTACGGGGTCCCTTCCCCTGCCGGGTCCCCACCATGGCTTGGGGCTCTGGGGTCCGTCCACCGCAGCGGATGGCAGTGGGGTGCCTCTACCATGGTGGATGGCAGTGGCTGCGGGGCACAAGGGTCCCCTCACCGCTGCCCCAGATCATGGCTGCAGGGCTGGCTGTGGCGGCTTATGGCTGCGGGGTCCCTGCCGCTCACGGCAGCTTGGAGCTGCAAAGTCCCCACTGTGGCTAACTGCAGCGGAGCCCCTGCCAGCCATGGCTCAGAGCTGCAGGCCCCCTGAAGCAGCTGAGAGCTGCCTCCTCTCTCCAGAGCTCCGGGACCCTCACCGCCTGTGGTGGCTGAGAGCTCCAGGGTCCACGCAGCCCCCGGAACCTGACAGCTTCTGCCCTGTGCGCTGGGGCACAGGGTGGAAGCTAAAGAGGATAATTTCACAGAGGTCTCTGGAAATCACAGAATCCGTGACTTCCGTGACAAAATCTTATCCTTAAATATAAGGTAACAAAAGTTACATTATATTAATTTAGTAAAAATACCAGGGAAAGGGGGTAGTGCTGGATAGGTGTTGTTACATTACCTGAAAGACACAGGGCAGAACGAGAGAATATAAACCAGTAGATATTTAGGATTTACAGTTGGTGGCAGCTACAGATTATTCTGTCAAGTCATGAAAAAGAAAAAAAGAAAAGAAAAGAAGAAAAGAGAGAAGGGGACTGCAGGGAGAGAAATCTGTAGTCACTCTCTGGGATCAGAGAGAGTAGATTTACTGGGAGGGTCAAGGAGGAAGCCCCTGGGGGGGCAAGGTAAACCCTGGGATCCAATCCTGTATTGAGAAGTCTGGCAGGAGGCCAGGAGAGAGACACAGCAGTCACTTGGAACAGAGCAGGCTCCAGTGGTACGCTCTGATAAAAGACCAGGATCCAGACTTCTAGACAGACAGTCCTGGGCAGTGGCATAGCTGTGGGTGGGCATGGCCCACCCACTTTAAAAGCAGGCCCACCCAATCAGATTTTAAGCAATTCATCCCACGTTTTTATCAGCCTCTATTTCGCTTGTGACACAAGGCTTGTGTCCACCTTTGTCAAGCACAAGCCCTGCCAAAAAATCAGTTCTGGCTACCTCTCTGGTCTTGGGAGGTGTTCAGTGGTAGAAAGGCAAGAGGAATTTAAGAGGCATGAAAGCCCAAGGAAGGGGGAAGTTGGTTTGAGTTTGTACCTTTGGTTTGGGTTTGCAAGGAGATTTCAGGGGAGGACCCTGAGAGTCCCAGCCTTGAGAGAAGGGCTGCAGGGAAGAAAGCCTGAGAGAGGCAGAATGGAAGAAGCCCAGGGAGGCAGCAGCAAGGAGGTGGATTAAGCAGTCCTTGGCTGTTGATTATAGGTTGCTGGGTAATGGGAGGGCCCAGGTTCCCCCACCAGCCATCGATATGGTGGCATGAGAAGGGGACAAGGATGATGCAGAGCCCTGAGAAAAGGGACTGAGGATCACAGGGCCCAGAGTTGGGGCTGACAACCTGATAAAAGGTCTTGAACTTTGGTTTGTTGGACTTTGTTACCCTGGAAGAATTGCGACCTGCCCAGAGAGCCTAGTCGTGGGACAAGGTGGAGCACCAGAGGATCAACGCAGCTTTCGGCAAGGATGCCAGACAGGGAGAGAGCAGCTGCGCCATTTCTGTCCATGGCCACAAGGAGGTGATCTATCAGTGTGTCCCTCCTCCTTCACAAGCACCTAGCACAATGGTTTCCCAACCTGTTTGAGCCCTGTAGGCACTATTGTAATAATTAATAATATGCTAAGAGAAATTCTTACCACAGTCTCTTCAGGAGCCCTGTGAGCCTTCGTGAGTCCCCTGTAAGAGCCTTTGGCTCTTTTTTCTTAGTGTTAGGACAAATGGCTGTTCCAATATTAGATCCATTTCAACCCTTAAAATGGACCTGAACACTCACATCTTCTTGAAATGGCTCCTCTACTGAAACTTTCTGAGCTTGGGCAGCATCCTCCAACCAAGAAAGATTTTAGCCCCACGGTGGCTTTACCAGTTCAGAATCCAAATCAAAAGATTTGGTTACTTATGAACCTGCATTCTTAGATGTTATAAAGATGACATGCTGCACACTAAATATTCTACAGCACTGCCAGATTAACTTCACATAAATTCTATTATGCTCATTTTACAGATTAAGAATCTGTGATAGGTTTAGTGATTGCCCAGTGTCACACAGTTTGTCAGAGGCAGGATTAGAACTCTGAAAATTCTCAACTTTCAGTCCCACTCTCATGTCATAAATAATCTGCCTCTGCACAGCAGATGTAAGAGAACAACTCTCCTGTTGAATTGCTTGAGCTCCTTGTAGTCTCCTACAGGAATCTCCCTCCCTCTTCCCTACACCCCCTGTTTGCTTGACTCTCAGGTGATTACTATAGAATTGAGAAGGACACATTTTTTCTAAAAGCAAATGTATATTCAGATAGGAAAATTGCATGTTTGTATCCCTTTCCCCTCACCTCCAATAATCCTCGAGGGAGGCATTGGCACAGTTTGCCATTAATCACTGGAGTAGGTGTGTTTGATATCCACCTAATTGCTGGAGGTGTGGCAAGATTACTGGCAGAAATGTGACATAAGTATAAACAAGGGCATGCCCTTGGCTAAACACACTAAAGCTCATGTAATGGTTGTGTAACCATGCCTAAGAGCAACTCTTAATAGTTAAAGGGTCTAACTATTCCCTCTACACAGTGGAGCAACTCACTGCTTTCTGGCCTTTCTAAACACTAGCTGCTGCTCTGGGCTGTAAAGAGCATGGCTGGTGGCTCTGAGTTTTCTGAACATGCTAAGAAGCTAAAAAAAAGATATTACAAACAGCGCTATGGGATGACCAAAAAGCTATAGAGGTACAGTTCACTGTCCATGTAAACTGCCTTGGGTATCACAGAGGACTTCTGAGAATATCATCAGCAAGGGTTTTTGTGCAATAGCACATTGCATTGTCTTCCGCTCTACACAAGGGCTAGG
Organism: Emydura macquarii macquarii; assembly: GCF_026122565.2. NCBI lineage: Eukaryota > Metazoa > Chordata > Testudines > Chelidae > Emydura > Emydura macquarii. Next base: position 6,323,599 of record NW_027133265.1, read on the forward strand.
AAACTGCCAGCAGACTGCAAAAGAAATCAGCTGTCTAATTCCGGAAAGCCAAATAATACCCATCTGTTGCCTCTGACACCCTGAAGCCCCATCTGTCTACTGCACCACTCTAGCACATCTACACTGACCTTGGTTGTCTACCTTTCCACCATGTCATTACTCTAAGGACTAGTCTCTGGAGGAGGCTGCAATGCCAAGTGGGTGGAGTGTGCATATATAGTCCCCTTTCATGATTTATATATGTTTGCAGTTAAGCAGTCCCCTTCCTTCCTGCCATTTGCCCTCAGTCTTGATTACTCCAGTTTTTGTTTATTCTTAGAAACCAACACAAACCTGTTTACTGACTAATGGCCTGGATTTCTGATTACCCTGAGCTGTGGGAGTTGTCCCAAAACATCTCTTCTGTTGTGACTGCATGAACTAGCGATCTCTTTGAAATGCAGACTCCTGGTGATTGACTTCCAAACAAGTGGAGCTGAATGGGGGTTTAGACAGATTAACATTCTAACAGCAAGTGGCAGCCATTCCAAGAAGCTAAATCAAATCCTCAAGTGCTCATTAACAAGCAAAAAAACCAAAACCAAAAAAAAAAAAACCTAAAACCAAAAATAAAAACTATTTTAGTATGAAAACATATAAAAAATTTGGCACATAAACGATATTTGGTGCAGCTGCTTTCTTTACTGAATCAGACTTTCATTCCATCCCCTTAAAACAATAGGTAATGTGGCTACTGCAGGCTAACAGGTTTTTTTTTTATAACTTCAAATGTGAAGGCTAAGATGAATCAATATTCAGGTTCAATTCAAGCTCAGATGCAACCAGGTAAGGTTCATATTGCACTACACAAGAAAACAGACCTGTGATACTTCAACATTAGGAAGGCAAACAGCAGCAGTAGTGTTTATCCTATGTTACAAGGTCTGTTACACACTTAGTTAACAACAAACAAAACCCTGCCATGATAACCTTACTAAGGTCATCCAAAACAGTCTGTGCCTATACTGATTTGTCTCTCCAGCGTTTTATTATGGTGTATAATTGCATAAAGTGTACTGTGCGGGCAAATGAGGAGGATACTCACCTCCCAAGTGACAATGGTTGGGGCATTATTTCTGTGTAAAATGTAATGCCTCCAGGCATGCTAAGAAGCAGCACACTCACCAGCAGCATTTGCTACTCTTCTGTAATACTCCTTACCAGCTCTGCACAGCGGCACTAGCTGGTTCCTAAGAGTGAGCTGGCCACAGCCATGTGCTGCCGAGGTGCATTGTCTCCGGGATGGGTAAGCAGTGTCTGCAGAACTAGCTGCCCCTGTGTGATAGGGCATACAGGCCCCACACCGACAAGGAGGAGTTAATGGGGGCCTGTGGACCCCGCTGGCCCTACTACACCTGTAGCAGATATCAGGTGTGGAGAGAGGAGTGAAAAGGAGAAGGCCCAGCTCAGAATGGGGCTCACCAGGAAGGAGAGCAGAGCTCTACACCTCCTTCAGTGAGGAAAGCCTGGTTTCAGCCAAGAATGTGAGATAGCTTGCTGCCTGGATGAGCCTCCCGGTGGATGACTGGTCCCAGGAAGACTGACTAAAAGGACTGGCTGGTTACATGAAGACAAGACCTGAGCAGAAGGCCAGGGTCCTAATGAAGACTTTGAAGATGATGCAGTTTTTGAATTTGTAGTATTCATAGGCAGAGTTTGGGGGGGCAAGGGGAGGGAATTCCCCCCCCCCAAAGCTTGAGGAGTTATTGCCTTCCCGCCAAAGTTTGCACTGGGACCAGCTGAACTCCCACCTGGGAGTGGGGACCAGCCAGGAGGCGGGCGGCTGCAGCCCACCTTCCCGCTGTGCGCTGGGACCAGGCGGGAGGGGGCCGCTTCCACCAGGGTCCCAGCTTTGTCAGAGGTTTATTGTCAGTAATATTGTAATTGTAATTTTATTGTCAGTAAAATTGTAATATTGTCAGAGATTGCTCACTCTGCATGCTTTTGCAGTTGCTAGAATTTCTGAAAATTGTCAGTGTAGATGCAGCCCAAGTGTGAGAGATTAGCTCAGTCTCTGTGTAAATGCAATCCTGGGTTTGCTTGTTGATGCTGCTGATAAGGGAGCTAGCTACATGTGATGGGGACACATCTACTTTAGGAACTGGACTGATCTGACTAATTCACTACAGCCAGAAGATGGCAATGATTTCCAGTTGACCATTGGATCAGTGGCTCTTAGAACTGTCCAGTCCTTTGGATTTTCACTACTTCTGAAACTTGCAAGCTATAGGTTAATGTCTCTGAAAACGGCTGGCATTCAAGCTATTGGGAAGGTTAGTTTTGCAAAGCAGTCTATCAAAATTTGAACTAGCTATAAAAGCTACTAAATTCACAAAGCCATTTGTCAGCCAAATCAGATGGGAAAGTAAAACATTTGAGGCCTCCTACCACCATCTGAAATGACAACAGACATGGGACGAAAGTCAGGCCCCTACACACAGACGCTGATTCACAAATAACGGCACACCCCTTGGGAAGAGGGGCTTGCTGAAATTCATCTGTGGGGTAGAGAGCCAGTGCAAGGTCCCTCTGTACCACTTCAGACGTAGAGGGGAAGAATGTGACCATGGGGGAGAGGAAAATAGCAGGCAGAGTAGCTGTGAGGGTCCACCTATGCACTGGACAAAAGGTCTTTGTGCTGTTGTCAAGCAGACAATTATTTTCCTTCAATGCCAACTCCACAGACCAGCACAGAAAGGTCATGATGGGAGCAGGCAGGCAGAGGAGCCATGAGCTCAGTGTTATGTAACTCTTGTTTCCCTACTACCAGGTAACTGACATGGAGCAGCTGTGTAGTAGCCCCCTGCCCTGGCCTCTGGTTGGAGGGTGGATTTCAGTTCCCCGCTCCCTGTACACAGCATCTACATAGAATTTTCAGGCATTCTGTAGGTGGAATTCACTCTTTGCACAGAAAGAGCAGCTGTTTTTGAAGGTGCTTGGTACTATGATGACAGAGTCAGCATAAAAACCTGGAGAGACAGATGGTTAAATCTTTCTCATGCAAGTTTTTATTCCTTTTTCAAAAGCAATTGTAGCTGAAAAAATGCTGTGAAGAGAGCAGGATAATCAGGAAGCCCTTTTGCTGACATAGTGAAAAAAATATTTTCTTATCCAGAATGAGAGAACAAGCTGAATAAGCCACTTCACTTTCCTTCCTTTCCCCTTCTCACTCCCTAGCCGTCTTACATTTAAAAGGACACTGCTTCAGTCATTCAGCATCCTGCCTAGCATTTCCCAAATCATACTTTAATCTCTTACATATTCAGCCCCAGGGACCATTCAAAAGGTACTTCATTCGATAACTCATAACTTAGCTGCTGCTCTTCTTAGTCTCCACTGTGACTCTTATGAAAATGGAAATTTAAACCCCACTTGTAGGTGACTCAGCATTTTCTGGGCCTATAGAAGCTATGTTTCGTAGCAGCACTTAATATGATGCTCACATTGTGCAAAAGCCAAATGAAAGCATTTCAAATACAGTTCCTATAATGTTTGTGATGCTATTCCACACTCTGTGCCTGGACAGATTAGGTAGTTAAACTGGTAGGGGGTTAATCTTTTTCTTGGGGAGTAGCTCTAAAATGGCTGATGCTCTCTGATCTTGTCTGCTTTGGTTGACTATTTGCGACTAGTCAGATTGTGGCTCTGAGCCAGAAGTGTGTTTAGAAGAATGCACACAGCGGAAGCTCCTGGAGGAATTCTGACTGACTTCTGCATGGAGTTGTTTTGTGTTGCTTCCAGCCCAACTACCAACATTAAAAAAGTATGGTCCTAATATAAAAAATGATTAGGTAAAAATGGCTGCCTTTGTATTCAGAGTCATATCACCTGACTTCAGTAATTAAAATAAGTGTTAGTTGCTTTTACTCCTATGAACTCTGTAGAGCCAACATAGGTAAGGGGCACTTAACTAGATTCTATTCCTTTCTGTACATCATCAGTGGTTGTTTAATAAGTTCCCATTAGTTACACCTGTGCAACTGCCATTGAAAGCACTGAGGACATCATCTGGCCTGCAGAATCTTTATTAGAAGAGCAGGAAAGAGCTCAGCTTGATTTCCAGACCCCAGATTGTGTTTTCAGGGCTGGCAATTAGAAACAATAAATCCTAAAGAGCAGGTCTACACTTAAAATGCTGCATCAGCGAGCTTCTTCCATCAGTGTAGTTAATTCACCTCTCTGAGCGGTGGTATAGTATTGTCTATATGGGGGGGTAGGTATAACTATGTTACTCAGTGGTGTGGATTTTTCACAACCGTGAACAACGCAGTTATACCGATATAGGTCGTAGTGTAGACATGGCTTTAGTTTGTAACCAGAGCTCATAATAAAGATGTGAAGAACATGGGAGATATCTATATTATTTTTATGAATATCAAATGTATCTCTATTTGATTATAGTCAAGATGTCCACTACATGGGTGCAAAAGGTTAACTTAGTCCTTTGGAGCTTGCACATCTGCAGGAAGGCAGGGAGTGGGGTGCAGATAGCCCAGTCACAGACACTTAAATACAGGTGTCAAGATCAGATCTCATTTTGACCAAGTCCAACTGGGGCACAACTGAACTTTTTTATCCAAATCAAGAGGAGACTACCGTACAAAGACAGAGTCAATCTCTGGCCATGGCTCAGACTCATTAAGCTTAAAAAGCAAATTGGATCCAAGTTTTGGGTCTAACACAGACTGTGACCTTCAGAAGGGACAGCTTAGCCAAGGTTTACCAGAAGACAATAGACGGAGCCCCACCATGCCATTTTTAGTTAGGGTAAAATTTCAGAAGTGATTTAAGAACTTTTGAAAATATTACCTTAAGTCACTTCTCAGTTAGAAACACACTTGAAATTGAAATTATTATTACCAGGTTTTCAGCTAATGTCAACCTCTCTGCTAAAAATGGCATGATTTGTGACATATGCAGAATGAGAGCCCAACATCAGAGACCATAAAGCAGTTTCCATCCTGCTCTCTTTAAGTTTTAGACATTTTCTTTTCTAAACCTCCCAGAATGGGTAGGGAATTGTGGGTAAGCAAAGGAGAGGTCAAGGAGAGAAGAGAGACAACGTGAGTTAGGACAGTGAGGGTGAAAGAGAAGATAGAATAATGGAAAAAATGGGCAAATGGATGTGGAGTTTGGAGAAATAAAAAATCCATCCCTGCAGAAACAGCAACCCTTGCCATTCAAACAGGAAGCACTACTTACAAGAAAGCCAACTCAGGTATTGGCAAGAAGGAAAGTACTTTTGTCTCACAACTTAATGTATTCCTTTCAGTCTTTATTGTTTAAATAATTTAAAATGCAAGTGGAAGTCTTGGCTTTAAAATTGTTACTAATAAAATAACCCACTAATTACTATGTTAACAGTACACTTTGCAATAAAAAAATTAAGGCCTATTAAATTCACATAAACTTGGTCTTTGTGGAAACAGGATGAAACAGGATTACAGAGTCCTCAAACCTGCATCATCTGTGTCTAATTTGCCTTAATCCTCTGTGTGCTGCCATGCAATAGCATAATAATCTGAGATGCATCAAATGTTTTAACGTTTTGTGACAGTATGTCTTAGAAAAAAAAGTTGGCAAAGCTGGTTATTACAAAGTAATAATCGCTACTCTTGAATTTGTATCTGAAATGCTAAATAAATGGAGTGCATATCTAGTGGTTATTCAGACAAGAGCTATACCTGCAATATCTAAACTGGTGTGGTTGCTTCCGGTCTACATTTCTTTCCTTATAAAGAGACTAAAGCACTAATCCAGAAAACTCAGTGAATACAAATGCAGGTGAGTTAGTACTGGTTTCCCTTAGCCTCCCATATCGAATGTAAGCTCCTTTTCCTCACTTTCAAAACCCACATAATTTTGACCCCTCATTACTTTTGCCACCTTCCACATCCCCTCAGTCCACTTAAACTGCACAAGTACCGTTGTCTTTGTGCTCTTCTCATCCCTGTCTTTCTCCATGTGGCCCCTCTACAACTGGAACTCTCTCTTTGATAAGTTCACCAGGTCTCCCCCATCTCCTTCTTCGAGTCCCCCCTTAATAGACATATTCTATGGAATCTGTAGACATGGCTTTAGATAGGGAGCTGAGACATCTGCTTAATGGATTGGTAACTTACTTACTTTACTGGTGCCTTATCCACCCACTCCCCATTTGTTTGTCTCATTTTACCTGTTGCATCTTGTCAATTTAGAGCTGATTGTCTGATCTTACAATTTCCCAACTTCTTTGGATTAAAAATCTTGTGACAGGTTTTTTTGCAGCTGTGTTGTAAAAAAGTCTGAAGCTTTATTATTATTAATTTATATTGCAATAACATCTCATCATGGGTCAGGATACCACTGTGCTAGGTCACACAGAACAAAAAAAGCCCCCCTTGGATTGTGAGAGAAATATAAAACAATAATTGTCTTTTTCACACTATTTCAATATTCACATTTCCTGACCAGAACCAGGAACAGTGAAAGTTAAACCAACATGAAAATTTACAAAAAGTTAAACTTTTCTAACTCTCATATACAATTTGATTTTTTTCTGTGATCTGAGATCATAGCTATATTTTGGGCTGGTTCTTTTTCTGTATGAATCAATTCACCAACCCCTAATTATCACTACTTATAATTTCCTAATGAAACAGGGAATTACTTAGAATATTGCAATAAAAAACCCTAAAACAATATTATTGTGTGAATGTTTGTGGATATAGATAATGTGCACATACACACTGCATTTTATTTTTATATTTACATGCATAATAATTTGTAATTTTCAAGTTTGCTGGGTGATCTGGATTTTAGTATTGCATGTTTTTAATAAATTCATAGAAAGCAAAGATTGAATTAATCTCTTGAATCATCCAGGCCAAATCAATGAATCAAGTTGGCAGTGGAAAATAAAACAAAAAACAAAAAAGTCATCAAAATGATCATAACTAACTCGTAGGACCCCACAAATAATATGGAACTAAACTTGTGCTGTGATATGCAAAGATATGCATAAAACCCTTTTTGTATCATTCAATCAGTTGTTGTGAATATTCACAGCCTCTTTAAGGAATTCTGGAGTTAGCGTATACATCTACAGATGACTAATTTATGTTCATTTTACAATACCAGGTCATGGGACACAGAGTATCCTGTTCATGTATTTTTATCACCAACATTATGCCTCTGTGTGTAATTGTAAAATATTTGCTCTACCAGTCATTCTTTTGGAGTTGTAAAAACCAAACATTTTGGATTTCTCTTCTCGTCTTAGACAATTTGATTAGTCTTTCTACCAGCAGGTGGAGACAAAACAAAATTGTACTTAAAACATTTTTGCACTGTTTCCTGCCAAAGCTGGTCTTGCTGTCTAAGTTTCAGGTTGGCCAGACACATAGTCATAATGTTTTTAACTTCACCGTGTCTGATTTGAGATATCGCACATCCAGTTCTCCTGGTGGCTTGTGATGCACAATCTGAAAAGCAGGGGTTGAAATTAAACTAATGCATGCCTTGCATCATTATGAATATTCATTTTCCTTTAAAATAAAATAGGAAAACAGGTGCAAGTCTGCAAGCTGTCCTACTAGGCAGATTACTGTACTTATTTATCAGCAATTTGGGTGAGCATTTTATTGCATGAAATTATTTCTTCAATCCCCATAGTGGCCTCCTGTAATTTCAACTCCTATTAGTAGGTGCCATCTAGTCCTTTCCTACTTGCACATCACCAGTGTTGTTAGATTTTGGCACATCTTCCTTATGATCAGAGATAGAGGCCCTTATATGCCAGGCTTTGGCTATTGCTTAGTCAAGTCAAGTAGCCTGGAGTTTAGGATCTTCTCACTGAGGATGGATGCTCATTGGTCCCTACAATACTGAGGCATTTAACTTCAGAAGTGATAGGCCAGATCCTTCTGAGATGGCCAAATTTACCACTTTCTCCCTGTGTGGCATCCCAGTATTTGATGTACTTATATGGCCCCTATTACCATATCTGAATGCTTCACAGTCTTGAGGCATTCATCCACACAAGACCCCTATAAGATAGGGAAGTGCTATTTTCTGGGATTAGGACTCCTTCTTCAGCCATAGATTTACTTTTCATTTTAATAACAGGGAAGAGTATAACAAGGCAGGGATACTGGCCCCACATAGTCTCCTTGTCATGGCCACAAAGCAGCAACTGGCCCACTTTCTGCACTTTTTTCCTTTGCTATGTAGACTCTCATGCAGTATGCTTTACACTGCCAGGGGGATTCTGCTGCTGTGATAGATTATATTCACCAGGCCTCCAGCTTTACATATTTTCCACCAAACAGCCACAAGTATCTAACGCATGTGTACACACATGTGAGATCTTGGAGTCCACATTTCTCTCTGAGCCGATCTGAGCCCATGTCTATGAGGCCTCAAAGGCCCTGAGTCTTTCACATTTGTTTGTGCTGAAGAGATTGGAATTTTTATATGGATTTTTAGGGCAGATTCTCCCCTGATCCTTCTCATTGTTAAATGGATTAATTATGAATGTATAGATGATTGACAACTAAACTCCACTAGAGCTGGTTTCCTGTGGTCTTGGAGACTGCTTTAGCACGAACGCTGACAATTTCCTGCTGAAAATGCTTCTACTGCACTTTTCCTCCGTTTCACTTCCCTTCAAGAAGAATGACTTTGGAGTAGTATGAGACCAGTACTCAGTCCCCAGCCATGGTTAAGTCTAACCACACTGTCTTATGATTTCATACAGCTCTTTGTTTCACCCACTGCAGTTCCTATTCTGTGCCAGAGTCAATTACTTTGAAGAGTGATCAAACTTTAGCAATATGTGCATCCTGATTTAGAAGGGGCTTGTTGAATCTATAATGTCCCAAATATGAAGTAACCGCTCTGTTTTCTTCTGGGAAATGTAACGGATATGTCCAGTTCTAGATTCAGAGCCTTTTTCTATCATTTTTAGATTTTTATTTTATTACAGGACTATTAGTTCCAGGAACAAGAAAGCCATATCTTCTGTATAGGAGAATTCAGCAGTGTGCTTAGGAGTTTAGCAATACTATTATTTATAGTTAGTATTTTGACCCTGAATGTGTTAGGTGATATCCATGCCCATCTGAAAATGGAGGCTCAATATTATCCTTAGCCCAGCAGAAGTGGAAGAGCCACAAAGCATCTTGTTGCATAATGTAGTATTGCGGGCTTAGTGTAGAGCAGCCACTGGGGTATATTTCCGCTCTGGCCACAGTAGCCTCAAAGGGACTGTGTTAACTGATGTTGCAGAAGCACAGTGTACTCCAACCATACCAGGATGGGGGGCATAGAGGGCTTCAGTTGAAGATGGAGTAGGGATGGCTACATCAAATTTATATAACCCAGAGAAACCCCCTACCCTGAAGAATCTCTAGCAAAGCTGTCTAAGTCAGCCTCTTTCGGCCCACAGTCCTTACCCCAAAGCACATACTGTCATATGAAACCTAAGTGCTTGCATCTTGTGTAGGCAGTTACTCCTATACAAATTGCATGTAAAACCCTACCAGATCAGAAGAAGAGGAAGAGTGGTATTTGATGCCCATTTTGCACAGGAGCAACTGACCACACAAAATGCAAGGCAGTGGAGAATCAGGCCTTAGAGATTGAAGAGAGAGTCATTGCAAGAGGAGGAGAAGGGAATGGGATGTTTAAACATTAACAAGCTATACCATTCAGTATTGCTTAGTATGTCAGCTACTGTAAAGCATTACAGCTAAGGAACCATTTGGGAGAACAAACAATTGGAAGGACTGAGGGAGGGAGGATTAGGTTACTGACAATAGGACACAGGTGGCTATATAGATTAGTTATGTGCATAGCTAGATGGGATGAAGTTATTTAATATTTTTAAGCAAGTGATAAGATTAAAAAAAACAAAAATAGATATCAAGTAGATGGCTGTTAGAGGCTAAGGCTATGTTGACAGTTTCCCATGTGTATCAAGGTAGAAATTGAGCTTAAGGCGTGATTTAAGGAAGACACAGTAGCGGCTTTATTTATATATCAGTTTAGGGTGGATGTTGTCTATAGAAAGAGCAGCATGGAAGAAAGCATGAAGGCACCTGTGAAAAAAAGTGGACAAAGGAGTGATTGGCGTTGGCATTGTAGATGGAGCCAAGTTGGTGGGGGCAATGTAATAAGATGCAAGAGTGGATAAGTATGGAGAGGTGAAAGGCCTTAAAGGGAAGCCTGAACTTAATGGAGAAAGGAGAAAGGTTGGCTTGTGGAGGGTCTCACATAAGGAAGTGACTTTATCAAATCAGGTCAGGAAGATGATCCTAGCAGCAGCATTTTGAATGGACCTGAAGGAGATGAGGTGAGTATGAGGAAGGACATAGAGGAAGGTGTTATAAGAACTCAAGATGGCAGATGAGAAGGGCCTGGATGCAAGTTTTAGTGGTGTAAACACAGAAGCCTGGTAAGTGAGAAACCTCGGTGTCAGTGACACAGGAGGAGGAGGAGATAAGTGTCAGATTTTATGGTCTTCTCATCTTGCCCCCTACAGTTGGGGCTATTACACGAGACTTCTTGTCTAGCCTATGCAATGAGACGTGTTCTCATTTGATCATGATGAAAAGAGACATGATTTTTTCCCTGCATGTAAAATATTTTTGTGCAAGTTCCTCTTTACAGAGACACCATCCACTAGGTTATGTTGCTATATTTCCATATTTGTAAGAAGGTTTTTTCCTCTTATTATTATGATATTATGGTTCTGGCTGGAACGTTTCATTGACCTGGAATGTTTCTAAGTCTGTTTTGCTGGCAGGAGGCACTATTTCCTAAGCTAAAGGGCTTGTCTACACCTAAAATACTGCAGTGGCATTATGGTAGTGCTTCAGTGAAAATGCTACCTCCTCCAATGGGAGGGGTTCTCCCATCGGCATAGGCAATCCACTTCTCTGAGAGTCAGTAGCTAGGTCTAAGACTACAGGAGAATTCCCCCATCAACCTAGCACTGTCTACTCTCCGGGTTAGGTTGGTTTAACTGTGTCACTCAGGGAGATGGATTTTTCAAAACCCTGAGAGACCTAGTTATTCTGACCTAATTTCCTAGTTTAGACCTTACCCAAGTTTTGATCAGTTTCCATCTTTGAGTAAAGTGACATATGGAGAGAAGTTGACTGCTTAAGAACTTACAATAACTGATGCTTTGCCCTGATATTCATAGAATCATAGAATATTAGAGTTGGAAGGGACCTCAGGAGGTCATCTAGTCCAACCCCCTGCTCAAAGCAGGACTAATCTCAGCTATATGATCCCAGCCAGGGTTTTGTCAAGCCTCAGCTTAAAAACCTCTAAAGATGGAGATTCCACCACCTCCCTAGGTAACCCATTCCAGTGCTTCACCACCCTCCTAGTGAAAAACTTTCCTAATGTCCAACCTAGACCTCCCCAACTGCAACTTGAGACCGTTGCTCCTTGTTCTGTCATCTGCCACCACCGAGAACAGCCTAGCCCCATCCTCCTTGGAACCCCCTTTCAGGTAGTTAAAGGCTGCTATCAAATCCCCCTCATTCTTCTCTTTTGCAGACTAAACAAGCCCAGTTTCCTTAGCCTCTCCTCATAAGTCCTGTGCTCCAGCCTCCTAATCATTTTTGTTGCCCTCCGCTGGACTCTCTCCAACTTGTCCACATTCTTTTTGTAGTGGGGGGCCCAAAACTGGACACAATACTCTAAATGCGGCCTTACCAATACCGAATAGAGGGGAATAATCACTTCCCGCGACCTGCTGGCAATGCTCCTCCTAATGCAGCCCAATATGCTATTAGCCTTCTTGACAACCAGGGCACACTGCTGACTCATATCCAGCTTTTTTATCCACTGTTACCCCCCGGTCCTTTTCTGCAGAACTGCTGCCTAGCTCATCGGTCCCCAGTCTATAGCTGTGCACAGGATTCTTCCTTCCTAAGTGGAGGACTCTGCACTTTTCTTTGTTGAACCTCATTAGATTTCTTTTGGCCTAATCCTCCAGTTTGTTTAGGTCCTTCTGTATCCTATCCCTACCTTGCAGGGTATCTACCACTCCCCCCAGCTTAGTGTCATCCGCAAACTTGCTGAGGGTGCAATCTACCCCATCTTCCAGATCATTAATGAAGATGTTGAACAAAACCGGCCCCAGGACCGACCCCTGGGGCACTCCGCTTGTGACTGGTTGCCAGTTAGACATGGAACCATTGATCACTACTTGTTGAGCCCTATGCTCTAGCCAGTTCTCTATCCATTTTATAGTCCATTCATTCAACCCATACTTCTTTAACTTGCTGATAAGAATACTGTGAGAGACAGTATCAAAAGCTTTGCTAAAGTCAAGGTATATCACATCCACCGCCTTTCCTACATCCACAGAGCCAGTCACCTCATCATATTGTAGGTAAGGATGTTTGTACTCTATATGGTACAACCCCTAGAAACATAGTGTGATTTTGTCTATGGGCTTCCGTTCAGAAAATCTCCAGTTCTTTATGATTTATTATTGGAAGTTTGTGAAAACTTAGGAATTACTGAATATATTGATTTTACTGTTTTTGCCAGCAATGTACACCACTTTTCTTTATCTACATTTTTACACCAGACTCATTGCTAAGTTATCTGAATCCCTTAGGTGCAACAGGGAGAATTAGTAGTTAATCTGACGGTGGAAGGCAATTAGGGTGAAAGTGATCATGAAATGATAGATTTAATGATTCTAAGGAAAGGAAGGAGTAAGAGCAGCAGAATAAGGACAATGGACTTCAAAAAAGCAGACTTGACAAACTCTAAGAACTGGTAGGTAAGGTCCTATGGGAAGAAAATCTAAGGAAAAAAGGAGTTCAGGAGAGCTGACAATTTTTCAAGGAGACAATATTAAAGGCACAAATGAAAACTGTCCCAATCCCAAGGAAAGACAAGAATAGTAAGATGCTAATATGGTTCCATCAGGAGTTCTTTAATGACCTGAAAAATAAAAAAAATTCTATAAAAATTGCAAAAATGGATAAATTGCTAAGGAGGAGTACAAAAGAATATAAGCATGTAGGGACAAAATCAGAAAGTCTAAGTACAAAATGAGTTACATCTAACAAGGGACATAAAAGGCAATTAAGAACAGGTTCTTTAAATACATTAGGAGCAAGAGAAAGGCAAAGGAAAGTGTAGGTCCTCCACTTAACAGGGAAGAGCAAATAATTGATGATGCCTGATTTGCTTCCCTCTTCACTAGAAAGGTTAATGGTGACCAGATACACAAATACAATTAATATTAACAGTAAAGGGAAAGGAATGCAAGCCAAAATAAGGAAAAAGCAGGTTAAAGAATATTCAGATAAACTGGATGTATTCAAGTCGGCAGGGCCTGATGAAATTCATCCTAGGGTACTTAAGAAACTAGCTGAAGTAACCTTGGAACCGTTGGCAGTTATCTTTGAGAATTCATGGAGGACAGGTAAGGTCCCAGAGGACTGGAAAAGAGCAAGCCTACTACCTATCTTTAGAAAGGGAAACAAAAAGGACCCTGGGAATTATAGACCAGTCACCCTAAATTCAATACGTGGAAAGACACTAGAACAAATGGTTAAACAGTCAATCTGTAAGCACCTAGAAGATAATAGGATTATAAGGAATAGCCAGCATGGATTTGTTAAGAACAAATCAGGCCAATCCAAACTAATTTCCTTCTTTGACAGGGTTGCTGACCCAGTGGATAAGGGGAAGCAGTAGATGTGTAAGGCTTTTGATACAGTCCCAGATGACATTCTCATAGGCAAACTAGGGAAATGTGGTCTAGATGCAATTACTATATGGTGGGTACACAACTGGTTGAAAGACCATATTCAAAGGGTAGCTATCAATGGTTCACTGTCAAACGGGGAGGGCACCTTTAGTGAGCTCTTGCAGAGGTCAGTCCTGGGTCTGGTACTATTCAGTGTTTTCAGTAATGATTTGGATAATGGAGTGAAGAGTATGCTTATAAAATTTGCAGATGACACCAAACTGGGAAGGATGCAAGCACTTTGGAAGACAGAATTAGAATTCAAAGTGACCTTGACAAATTGGAAAATTGTTTGAAATTAACAAGATGAAATTCAATAAAGACAAGTTCAAAGTACTTCACTTAGGAAGGAAAAAATAAAATGCACAGCTACAAAATGGGGAATAATTGGTGGGTGATAATACTTCTAGAAAGGATCTGGGGGTTATAAATGGATCACAAATTGAGTATGAGTTAATGTGATGCAGTAATGAAAAAGGCTAATACATTCTGGGGTGTATTAACAGGGGTGTTGTATGTTGGACAAAGGAGGTAATTGTTCAGCTGTACTCGGCATTGGTGAGGCCTTAGTTGGAGTTGTGGGTACCACACTTTAGGAAAGATATGGACAAATTGGAGAGAGTCCAGAGGAGAGCAACAAAAATGATAAGAGATTTAGAAAACCTGACCTATGAGGAAAGGTTAAAAAACTCTTGAGAAAAGACTGGGGGTCGGGGGGGACACCTGATAAAAGTCTTCAAGTATATTCAGGGCTGTGATCAATTGTTCTCCATATCCAATTAAGGTAGGACAAGAAGTAATGGGCTTAATCTGCAGCAAGGGAGATTTAGGTTAGATATTAGGAAAAACTTTAAGGCTCATTAAGCACTGGACTAGGCTTCCAAGGAAGGTTGTGGAATCCCGGTCTTTGGATGTTTTAAAGAACTAGTTGGACAAACAACTGTCAGGAATGATCAAGGTTTCCGTGGTCCTGCCTGAGCAGTGGGGGCTAACTTCGAGGTCCCTTCCAGCCGTATATTTCTATGATTCTATGAAATTTCAGCAGGAAGCCCCATAACTGTTTAGACAAAGCATTTACTGTCTGGTCAGAATTTTCAGTTACAACTGGTAGAATCAGCTTTGAAGGGCACCTTCCTCAATCAAGTGCTTTTGCTTTTAAGATTAGCGTTCATACTCTAATCATGCTACATTTAACCTAATTCACTTTGCTGTGAACTCATTAAATTCTTTTCTTTTAGTTAGAAACCCTACCATGGCTTGGCAAGGGAACAGGAAACCTGTGTTCACTACTACAGAGTTCTGAATGCACTTGACTCATTTAAACCTGACAGAGTGATGGGTATTGCAGCAAATTATAGCACATCTCATTTACATTCCTGCACTGGATCACTTTTTGCTTTGCTCTTAAAGAGCTCCCCACAGTTGGACTTACTAAACTTCTTTGTAAATTGGACAGCTGGAACATATAGGGGGAAAAAAAGACTCTGGTTCCAGGTTGGGCTTTAAGGTCCTGGATAAATTGTTTTGTGTTTCTTTGTTATCTTTAAAAATCCAGTTACAAATATATATTATCATAAATCTCCAGGGATATTTTCATCCACTTTTAAATAGTTAGGGCCAAGCCTTAAGTTGATGGAGTTAGTAAGAGTTTTTTCCCAAATCCTTATTATCATCTGAGTCTACACGGTATACTGAATAAAGAGCCAGGACTTCAGGATGTGGCCTTCACCAACATAGTGCTAAGTCAGAATTTGTGAATATACCCTTGCAAAACCCTCAACATTTGCTTTGCAAGAATATTTATTCTAACAACGCTCAGCTGCCCAAATGTTTATGTGAAATGGTTGTAAATACAGTTGAATCACTTTCACATTTTAATTCAAATAAATGCTTGTGGACATTTTTTCCCCCCATTATTTGCTCAGTAATGCTTGTGACTTCCCAAAACGTTCACCACCTTTGGGGCCAAAATTTCCTATACTTGCGTTCTTCCTCAAGATGAATTTTTGGAAAATTTAAGCTAATCCTTTTATCCCTCTTTGAGTTATGGTGCAATGGGAAAAATGCACTTCTCACTTAACAAAATTCTAACACTAGTCTATTTGAGCTAGGCTACAGCAAAAAACAGCTGAAGTTTAAACCTAACATTTGACATGACTATAGATTTCTTAGAGGAATAGTGTATTTGATTGGTTGGGGAAAAATGGATATGATTACACAAAAATTAGGAATATTGAAACTATGCACTGAGTAAGTGCATGAGATTCATTCATTAGGCACTCATTCCAAGACTTCAGATTTTAGTATGTGACTGTTTGGTTTTATTATAGTAATATGGGCCTACTCCTGAAGTTCTTCTTCAAGCAAAAAATTATCTGCAAACTGGGTTTAAACAGGGATTTGGAATGGCTATCTCACTACAAGAAGTAATTTGCTCTGATCACCCATTCTCACCTCCTACTCAATGGTTGTCATTAGGACTCAAGTACCTGGCTTTTATCCACCTACCCCATTGTTATCTATGCTCTTGGATATGTAAATGTTGCTTACTATATATGTTACCTATTTGCTTTATCATTTCTACCAACTGCATCTGAGGAAGTGAGCTGAAGCTCACGAAAGCTTATGCCTGCTGAAATTAAATTTGTTAGTCTTTAAAGTGCTACAGAACTCTCATAGTAGGAGTCAATGTAACTTTCGCTTACATAAAAATGTAACAGAGAAATTTAGGCTTAAGGGCAGGTTTAGTATCTACCCAGGTGATAACGCTGGCAGCATTTTATAATCATTTACAAATACGGTTGCAGAATATTGTCAACAGTAGCTTTAACCCTTGGTATTATCTACCTTCAACATTTAAACATTTATGACTCTTCAGTAACCTTCTGTTTGAGTTCTTGTTATGTGCAAGTATAATACAATAAAGGTACTATGTACACCTCTCATAAATTACAAAAAATAATTTTAAAATAAAACCTAGCTACAGAACCATCCCCTCCCCAAAGCAAGAAAAATAACAAAAAGGTTCCATAGAATTCTGTACAAAAAAGCAAACATTGTTCTATCAAGTGTTTGAATGCAAACAATTAAACATCAGTGTATTAAACTTTTCACAGAAAAAAGTGAACTGCCCTTGAACAAAAGACTCTAAAGAGAAGCAGAAACATTTTTCAGTTGCATGACAGTGCAAGCAGGAATCAGTACTTTTAAAAAATTTCTGATGATGTGTGCTTCCTGTTCCAGTTTGTTTAGTCACAAGTACTGAATTAGATTTCTGTTGGCTGATTGCATTTACTATAAACAGGTTTTGTGCTTTGTTTAAATACATCAGCCTACTTAACCCTTGCATAGGCAGGTAAGGTAAAAGGGGTGGGAAGAGAAAGTTTATTGTCTGGCATCATTGTTTCTTTTGGGGTTAAAAAACATTTGTCAGAAAGATCACAGGGAGGTTAAAAAAGGGCTTGGTTGTTGTTTCTAAAACTAGTTTCTCTTTTGTTCCTTTTCTAGAAACCAGATGTAACTTCAGGTCAGAAGAGGGTGAAATGAGGCACTTCTTTAACAAGCACAACCATTGCATTGATGAAACTGGATCAGGAAAGCTTGAGGGTTTCTCCTAGTGCAATACCTTCCTGTACTAATTCAAGCCATGCTGTGCCTCAGGTGAGTACTATTGATTTGTTTCTAGTAAAGAAAACCTAAATTGTTTTATAACTGGGGGAAAGAAACCCATGATTTAAGGTATGATTTAACATCTTGCTCCAAAAGCAATTTGACAAATGTGCAGAGATCAAGCAGGTGGTTCAGCAAATAGGTGGTTCCATTTTAATGAGAAGGATATATTCCCTCTCTCTGTTAGTCACATTGGAACTCCATTTTTGATTTATTTAAAAAACAAACAAACAGGGGGTGGCAAGCAATACTTAAACTGTTTCCAAGTGTCTCTCTCACCCCTGCCTTTACATCTCTTCAGATTCTCCCTGCCTCCTCCACCCCCCCCCCGCCCTTGTTTTTTAAAAAGCAAAGGTATCTGCAGTCCTAAAACAACAGGAATGCTGCGCTGGCATTGAGCCAGCAATGCTCAGTGAACAGGATAAAATTTCAGTTCAGATTTACGGGAAGTTGCTGGTGTTGGAAGTAAAAATCTGGTTTGGTGAGTTTAAGGGCAGGGAGTATACAAGAGACAACCTTGCTACTGTGAGCAGTGAGAACAAGAGAGGGGGAAGGAAAAAAAAAAGAACAGAGAGATGAGACACTTAACATTTTCCTCTCACAGTCACCGTTTCAGTGTGTGCTCCTGAAAGATCGCTGGCTTTACCAAGCCAGTGGGCAGAAACTAGGCTCTTGTAGTGTAATAGCTTAGCTTAATTTTTATGCTTTATGTCTAGTCTAGTCAGGAATTTAGTCTAAAAGAGTGCCTTCTGATTAGCACTCCTGTTTAGTACTTTGGAATGTGCATTTTAGGTCAGTGAGAATCAAGGGTTTCAGCTTAGCTGGTATTACTAATTGCAAGTTTCTCAGTACACATTTCAGTTGTTCAGAAACTCTAAAAAGGCAGAGAGTGAAACGAGGGGGTTAAGTCTAAAAGATCTGTTGCTTTTAAACAGCATTGTAGGGAGTTGCTCAACACTCTTCATTTAGCAGAACATTAGAAAAAGTAAGAAGATGCATTAGATTGCTGCCCAGAAACTCTTTCTTCTCTGTGAATGGTGCTTAAGTGTAGAGACTGTCTTCAGAAACACAATACAGGTAGGTACATTTTTGTGATCACTGTGCTATCCCCCTGTGTCCTTGCTGCAGGGTTTATTCTCTTGTGATTGTTTTCAGAACATGGTGGGATATAAGATATTTTTGGAAAAGTGTTTAAAATAATTTCTGTAAAAAACAGAAACAAAACCACAAGTTGAACTAAATTTTGATGACTCCTTTCAAGTGATTGAGCAATGGACAGGATTCTTTCTTGAAAAACTTGTAAGATTAGAAAGGAAAAGAAAAACATCAAAAAAGATAAGACTGAAAAGTGATTTCTGGTACGTACACTATTTAAAAAATTTTAGTTTAAAAGATTTTGTGAATCTTCATATCAAACAAGTTATAACATGGTAGTGTCTTCTTATCTGCTGTGTTAAATAGTGAAGTAAACATTTTTTTGAAGTTCAAATATTATAGTCTGTGCAGAACATGTAGTGGTGACATAATTATGATGGATGACAAATTACAAATTAACAAGGCAGCTGGTTGGGATCTCTGACTAGATGCAATTAAAATGACGAGAACAGAACTTTTCTAATAGCTATTTAAAAATAAAATATATTACCGGACTAGATCCCACCTTTGTTTACCTTTAGTTAGATTTATGTGTGGTTAGATGAGGATTGTTGGGGCATGTCTCCCTACGCATGTAAAAAGAAACAGTTTGTCTGACAAGTTAAAATTATACAGTTCATTTCCCATTGGGAATTTAAAATAAAGATTGGGGCTAACGTCACAGAACTTTAAAAGTGGGCTACAGCAAAACAAAAAACAAAATAAAAGATTAGATTTTGCAATCTGCCCTATGCCACCCAGTTGAGTTCCCAGGGCAGACCTTGGTCCCAGGGCTAGTTTGAATGTAATAGTGGTGTCTTTATGAGATTTCCAGTTTTATATAATAATACATTGCAAGATTGTCCAAGTTATTTTTCACAAGTCTAATGCTGAGCTCACATGATGGTAAGGGTGAGAAAAGAAAAAACATACATCAGGCATTTGCAACAAATATGTAGCAAGTTGTTGTACTTTACCACTATTGCCAGAGGGATATGCAACATTATATACTAAACATCTCCAAGTACTGCAGGTGCCAGATCATAAAGGTGAAAGGTCACTTGTGGTATTAAGCAGATCCTGGTATACAATGGAAAACTGAAGACAACATGAACTCTTGAGAAAGGAAAATTAGATAAACTCCAAATAGCAGTATATTTTTGGTGTTATCTAACAGAGATTCATGTTTTAATTACTAATAAGGCTAAAAATCAAACTATACAGTTGAAATAACATCAGAGTTTGAAAAATAAATGAGGGGAAAACATTTTGTTGTATTCTTAGTTTCTCTCCCTCTCATATTCTGTTACTGGGCTGAATTCTTTGCTCATTCATGTTTTACTCCAGTGAAGCAACTTCATTAACTTCAGTCGAGCTATTCATGATTTATAATCTGTCTGAGATGAGAATCGGGCCCTCTCTCTTTCTCTCACATATCTTGGGATTTCAGAGACTCACAACAAGGCAGGCTAACTTTAGGACTACAGTGTTTCTAAAGCAGTATTCAAAACATAGCTGACATGTAAATCTAATCCTAATAATATCTGTACTTTAATATTCCAGTCCAGTCTGAAAAAATCAATATTTGATTACAAAAATTAAAGGAATGTGCTGTAAACAGCCAACTATAAAATAAAGCTAAATGCTTTTGGATAAGAGCACTTATTTTAAACAGCTAAACTGGCAAATGCTTACAGGAATATTGTTTCAAGAAGAACTTGATCTAAGGCCCTGATCAATGCATGGAACCCCATTGATTACTGTAGAACTTTTATAGGTGGAGGAGTGCAGCTGCATGGAGATTACTGCAGGATCAGGGTTTAAATTTGTGGCCATCCACATTTCTTGTTTGGTGTTATGATTTGCTGTTCTGTACATTGTAAAAAGTTGCATTATACTCATTCAATCATCACTGTCATATGATAGAAGCTCGTCTGTGAAAGCTGTATGAGTGTTTGATATTAGGGAAATTCATATGACTGCACTTAGGATTTTTAAAATGTCTGCTGTACTTTCTCTGTTAACATTGACTGCCTAGAAAAAAACTAAAAGCAAGTGCTTGGATCTAGTCTGAGTTGGTTGTCAATGCATATATTCAATAACAAAAATGTAGATGGTAATTCTTCTACATCAGAAGTGTATTAATCTCTCTAAAAACACCAGCATCTGGTAAGGTCCATTTTTATGGTTAACTATATGTCATATTTGTTAGCATATTCAAAAAAATCACCTTCAAAGTGCAGTTGAAAAAGATTTGAACACTATTAAGGCTATTCTGAACAAACATATGCATGCTGACATTGGTTCAGAATAATGGGTCATGTATGCATTTTCCTGGATGAAGAATACATTGCAGTCAGGATTATAAACTCCAGTAATCGTTATATTGCACTCATCTGAATGTATAATTTCATCTCCCTTTTATAAAATTCAAACTGTTGCCCCTGAGCAGGCATGAAAGAGTTCTCAAATTAAGAATGATCCAAATTGCTAAGAAGTATACGAAGAAAGTATATGCATTGACAAACCATGGTAGAGACTTAATGGCCAAATCCTGTTCCTATTGAAGACTATGGGAGTTTCGCTATTGATTTCTAGGGGACCTAGGAAAGGGATTTGGCCCTTAGTGAGGAAATAAATCTGCCAGTCCTTTCATAGTTAACTCTGTAGACTGATAGTTATGCATGGAGATTGGCTCTCTCTCTTTCAGAATGTTTACATCTAAATATTGGAAATGAATCTAAAGCAAAATCTCAAATCTGAACATCCCTCCACTAAATTATACTTGGGTCACTGTGTTCTGTGTGTGTGTGTATATATATATAATATTTCAATTTTCATGCTTTTAAAATTGACCAGTGTATGCTACACAGGAGTAGTAAGAACAGTGCTTGTTATTTTTCCTAGTAAGAGGCCTAAAAGAATATTTCTTTTTGTTGTTATTTTTTAACAACATGGTTCTGGGTACACCTAGCTCCTGCCAAGATCAGGCACATCTTCTCAGTATCCTTGTCAAGACAATGTAGGCTTTGTATAGTTAAGACTTGCAAGGGTTTTGGTGACACAGTAAATTCAATGGAGCACAACAACTTCTTATTAACTGCAAAGTCGATGGATAGCCTGATGTTTGGGGGCTTTTTTGTTTGTTTTCTTTTTACATTTTATCTGCTGAAAACCACAGTGGAACTCCCTCTCAGCAGACAGGACTTTTTTTTTTAGAATATACTTTTCACAAGATAACATTCAGATTGTAAATTAATATTTTTACCTATTTGAGTTGCAAAAATTTTGGGAAGGGGTAAAGGCAAAGGTGGGATAATTTGGGGAATGAAGGGGGTGAAACAAACTAAAAAAGCATCAGACCTATTTCAAATAGGATACTAAAAAGCCATTTAGACAGTAACAATTTTCAGTCCCACACTGGGCTGGATTTAATTGGCAACCCAGAAAGCTCTGTATCCTGTTTACCAACACCTGGAGCCATCTAGCTCCTCAACAGAATTTTCTTTGTTGAAGCATCATCCCAATTGTGATGCATCTTACAGAATGAATGAGAAAAACTCTATGTACATCCCATAGAGCTTAAAAGTTAAGGATCAAGTTTAGCTCTTTCCCATCTTATGCAAACAATATGGGTCTGATCACCCTCTCATTTACACTGGTTACTTCAGTAATGCCACTGAAGTCAATCTACTGTACTGGTGCAAAACCTGTGTAAATGAGAAGGACCATTAAGCACTAAGTAGGAAGTAGAATGACTTGCTTCTTCCAAGACAGGTTTAGGTTTGTCTGTGTGTAAACAACAACTGCCAGCTTGGATACGTCACTGCATAAATATCAAGTTATCAGAGAAGATCCCAAAGCACTTTATAGAAATGTACTGAGTATGCATAGGGATAATAGAAATATACCTCTGGAGTGGAAAATATCACCCATTTTACATCAATAATTACTTTTTTTTAAGAGGGTAAATGAAACTATAGGCATACTCCAGTTATCCAAGCTCAGATTTGCCCCAGATGCCAGGGTTAATACACCCACTCCTGTGAAAAGTACCATGGCATCTTTAATGACTGCAAGAGTTTTCCCCAACTAGCTTTTTCTGAAACCACGAATAAGCCATTTCCATCTAAACCTGCAGTAAACCTTTATACATGCCTAGATGAGTATATTTAGTTAAAGACCCCAGAGCAGACCAACAATCCTGTAATTACTTCTTAGCACTGTGTGAAACACCATTTTCAATTTAGAGAGGATTAGATGCATTTTGTTGTTTATGTCCTGTGCATGTCACTTTGAGTTCTAGAATCAACGCAAAACTCAGCCAAAACCATGGGATTTAAGATCTTTATGAAAGGCGATTCTGTACTATAGAGAGAACAGTATACAGTACAGTATACAGTACAGAACAGTATATAGTACAGAATTGCTGACTGCTATCATCCCTTTGTTTCCTTTTGCTCCCCCATGTGTCTGTGCCTGTTACCTCTGGTCTTTTTCTTTGCTTGTAAACTTCTTGGGACAGGGAGCCTCTTTTTAGTCTATGTTTGGACAGTTCCTAATACACTGGGGTCCTAGTCCACGACTGGGCTCCTAGGCACAACTGCAACACAAGTAATAATGGGCTGGGCTTTAATAAATGAGATGGGTTGAAGATAATCTGAAAACAGGAACCATTAATGATCTGAAAACAGGAACCAACCAGGTTCCCCGTGTGAACTTAATTCAACCCCCATGTGTGTATGCATTATTATACAGTCTTAAATTACATGATTACATATTACTTTTCCCACTGGAGCCCTGCCTTATTCAGTGAACAGGCTGGACTTGCTCTAGGGATTAACTGGGGTTGTGTCATGCAGGAGCAAGTGAAGGACCCCTGCTTCATTTGTTGTAGAAGTTGGAAAACCTGTGATGAATGAGGCAGGGGACTACAAAAAGAGAAGGGATGGTCTCATGGTTAAGGCAGTTGAATTCTGCCCATGAGACCTGGGTTTTATCCCTGCCTCTGCCACACAGTTCCTATGTGATGCTAGTTAAGTCACATAAACCAAAGTTTCCTCAGGTAATTACTATGTATTCCTTGTTATCTGGATGCCCAATTCGATACCCTGAGTCTGATGTGCAAAAGAGTTGAGCACTCACAGCTGCAATTGAAGTCACTGGGAGCTGTGCTTTGAACATATATAGTGCTGCATAATGCTGAGTGAGTGCTCTGAAAAATCTGGGCCTTGGCATCTCAAATAGCGCACCCAAAACTAATGGACACTTTTGACTTTAATATCTCTCTGTGCCTCACTTCCTCAACTGTAAAAAGGATAATACCACCCCTCTCATCTCACAGAGGTGGTGTGAAGATAAATTCATTAATATTTGTAAAGCACTCGGATACTGTACTGATGAGAGCCATAGAAAAAGCCCATGAGGAAGTTAATAGTTCTATCTTCAGAGTATGGTTTCAACAGTAAATAAGGCCTGGGGCCACATATTGAACAGTGAGAAAATAAAATATTGCATAGCTTCTCATTAAGTGAGCGGTGTCCATCCTGTACACTGAATGATGCTGGGGTCCTGTGGAATAGTATGTGATCATGCAGTTATAGAGTTTATCATAATGCCTACACACAAGGCGACTGAATTAAGGTTGCACAGGCAACCTTAACTGTGACATTACTTAACTTTTAAATGTTTGACTTTGCAATCTTAATAATGTTCTCTGTGTGTGTGTGTGTGTGTGCATGTGCACACATGAGAGAGAGAGGTTACATAAAATTCCTTTTTCCAAATCCAGGGAGTTTTGTCTTTGGAGTGTTGAGGAAGGGATGCTCAGTGATGATTCAGCCTCTGTTTTTGTTCTAAATTCTGCCACTAGCAGTATGTTACCTTGATCAAGTCTCTCAAAGTCTGTGTGTTAGTTTCCTCACTTGAAAAATTAGGATAATCCTTCACGGTGTTTGTAAACTGCTCTGTGATCACAGGATGAATGATGTCATGAATGCAACTATTATAATATTTAATTGAAGATATCCTTCCAAACATCTGAATGACCTCAGATGAAGTTTGAAGAATCCAGTTTATTGCTCATCTATGATCTGTTTCTATAGTAGCTTTAAAAATATTAGGGCCAAATTCATCCCTGGTTCAACTTCACTGAATTCAACAGTTACACCAAAGATGAATTTGGCTCTGCATCTATTTTCCAATCAGATTGATTAAAGTAGAATCATAGAATCATAGACTCGTAGGACTGGAATGGAGCTCGAGAGGTGTTCTAATCCAGTCTCCAACACTCAGGGCAGGACCTAGTTATCTAGACCATTCCTGACAGGTGTCTGTTCAACCTGCTTTTAAAAATCTCTAATGATGAATATTTGAAAACCCCTCTAGGTAATTTATTCCAGTGCTTAACTACCCTGACAGTTAAGAAATTTTTCCTAATGTCCAACCTAAACTGCCCTTGCTGCAATTTAAGCCCATTGCTTCTTGTCCTATCCTCAGGGGTTAATGAGAACAATTTTTCTCCCTCTTCCTTATAACAACCATTTATGCACTTGAAAACTGTTATGTCCCCTCTCAGTCTTTTCTTCTTCACACTAAACAAATGCAATTTTTTCAATGTTCCTTTATAGGTCATGTTTTCTAGGCCATTAATCACTTTTGTTGCTCTTCTCTGGACTTCTTCAATTTGTCCACATCTTTCCTGAAATGTGGTGCCCAGAACTGGACACAATACTCCAGTTAAGGCCTAATCAGCATGGAGTAGAGGGGAAGAATTATTTCTTGTGTCTTGCTTACAACACTCCTGCTAATATATCCTAAAATGATGTTTGCTTTCTTTGCAATAGTGTAACACCGCTGACTCATATTTAGTTTGTGATTCACTATGACCCCCAGACTCTTTTCCACAGTACTCCTTCCTTGGCAGCCATTTCCCATTTTGTACGTGTGCAACTGATTGTTCCTTCCTAAATGAAGTACTTTGCATTTGTCCGTATTGAATTTCATCCTATTTACTTCAGACCATTTCTCCAGTTTGTGCCGATGATTTTGAATTTTAATCCCATCCTCCAAAGCACTTACAAGCCCTCCCAGCTTGGTATCATCTGCAAACTTTATACACTGTCTATGCCACTATCTAAATAATTGAGGATGATATTGAACAGAACCAGATCCAGAACCAATCCCCGTGGGACCCAGCTTGATATGCCCTTCCAGCTTGACTGTGAACCACTGATAACCAGTCTCTGGGAATGGTTTTCCAACCAGTTAAGCACCCATCTTATAGTAGCTCCATCTAGGTTGCATTAGCAGAATTATATTATGAATTCCTGATAGTAGAAACAATTGGAATATACTGACATTTTACTATAAATCAACCCCTCCTTGGACCATTACCTTGTTATGATGGAGAGACTTGTGTGTCCCAGTGACCCTGAGAATTATGTCGTCTGGAGTTTTGAACTCCTGGCAGGGTCACCCTTGGCAAACAGTTCTGAGGTGAGGTTCCGGGCAAAGGACAGTCCAAACTTCTCAAAATCCCAATGGTGGAACAGGCATATCTGTGGACTTGTCAGTACCCTGTGGCTGTGAAGGTGAATGAGGGCTGCAGCAAGTTGGAGACCTCCAGTTGTCTCGGATTTCCCTGCCAGCAGATCCAGGGCTCCATCTTGTCAAGTTTTGTGAGGTTGATGTCTGTGCACTGGCTCTTGCATGTTAAAAGGTTTTACACGTAGGCCTCTCCCAAGGGTGTTAACATCGTCTACTAATAAAGTCCAATGGATGAGTGCTGGTGGGGACAAAAGCAGTGGATCTCTGGGAGTCCCTCGCCACAAATCTGCACAAAGGTAACAGGCGTGTGTTGGTCGTCTTGCGCTTGGACTTGTGAGACAGAGTGCAATTCAGCAGCTGTGGCTGCAACTGAGCAGTCCTTTTTAGGATGCCCTCTGCTAGAAAAGGTGCCCTAAACATAGGCTATCTCAACCCTTTCTCTCCTCCCCCTAGCTGGATGGCCATGTCCAATGGGCTCACTCTACCTACAGTCAGAGCATAAGCAGCAAAGTAATGAAGTTCACCACTTGGAATATTCGCACTGTCATGGATTCCCCAAAGAATGACTGTACTGAAGGAAGAACTGTCATAATAGCTATGGAACTTGTAAGATATGACATCGATATTAATGCCCTAAATGAGACCAGTCGGGCAGATGAAGGTCAACTGAAAGAAGATGGAGGTGGCTATACCTTCTTTAGTTTTGCCATCAAGAACAAGATTGCTAGCCAGATTTTAGAAATCCCGATGGGTATTAATGAACATCTGATGACTCTGCATCTTAAGCTTAGTAACAACCAGTATGCCACAGTCATGAATGCATATGCTTCCACACTTGATGATGATGAAAACAACAAGAAGTAATTCTACTGTGCTTTTGATGCAGTTCTCAGTGCTACAGCCAAGAAAGACAAGCTTATCCTCATGAGTGACTTCAGTGCAAGAGTTGGGCAACATCCTGAACTCTGGAGAGACACCATTGGGAAGGAAGGAGTGGGGAAAGTTAACTCCAATGGCATTCCTCTCCTCAGTAAATGTGTGAAGCATGATTTTCTCATTATAAATACCATCTTTAGACAGAGGGACAAATATAAGACCACTTGGAAACACCCACATTCCAAACACTGGCATCTTCCTGACTATGTAATCGTCAGAGCCCATGATCAAACTGATGTCCATATTCTGGGATGGGTTAGAGATGGCCTATTCACCATCCATACTGATGTTAAGTAGGATTGTGTTATTGCTCCAACCCTTTTCTCCATCTATTTTGGTTATCTATCTTGATTCTTATTCATGACCAACTTTCCTCTGGAATTGCGATTGAGTATTGCGTGGATGGCCAGTTTTTCAATCTGTGGTGTCTTCATTCTAAAACTAAGGTCACCAGCATGTTATTTCCAACCTTCAGTATGCTGACAACTGTGCTATCCTCACACACACCAAAGCTGACTTGCAATCAACCCTAGATCTCTTCTCAGGCACCTATCATAACCTAGGACTTTCCCTCAACATTGGGAAGGATAAGGTGTTCCACTAGCCTGTCCCAGCACAAGTTGCCCCCCTTCTCCCTCAAATTGTCATCAGCAGTTAACCCCTGGAAAATGTTGAGCTTTTCCCTTACCTTGGTAGCCACCTCTCCCAGACAGTTGATAGGAATTGCAGAGTCTCAGCAAGCATGCAGCATCCTTCAAGATCAAACTTTCACATTACTCCTCATATTATATCTCTGTCTCTCTCTCTCACTCTCTCACACACACACACACACACACACACACACACACACACACACACACACACACACCTGCTTTTTTTAAACATAGAAAATAGTAGTGTAGAAATCAGAAATCCACTTATTCTACTGAAGGTTCCCCCCCGCATTAGACAATTATTCATAAATGAAGTTGACATACCACTCAGTTTACCTGAAATGAACTTGTCTTTTCATATCAGAAGGTAATGAATGGGATATTGGAAATATGATCTCTATTTATTTATTCTCTAACATGCTATGAATATGGTATAGATTGATTTGGACCATAATTTTTTAAAAGCCTTACTATATTGAGTGCTTTGACAAAGAAGTGATTAAAATCAGAATCAGCAATGTTCAAATTGCCCCTACAGTGTAAGATCTGCATGTTTGCTTGACATGAACAAGGCAACTTAACAAACAGGAGGAAATGTGAGGCTAAACTTGTTTAATTCTGAATAGCAAGGGAAATGGCTTTTTTATATTCTTTTACAGACAGGTTAAGAATACTGCATAGGAGTTGGGCAGGAGTTAGAGATTATGTGATTTCAGGCTCAGATGTGTGCGTGTTGTTTAATACTTTCTCTCTGTTTTGCCCAATGGATATCACAACTTGCATTTTGTTTATAATCAGACCCACTGATGATGTATAAAATTTTAGAATTGATGTTTGTCATTTGAAAGTCTGTACCTGTTGAAGTTAGTGGCAAAACTCCCAATGATTTAAATGATTCAGGTTCAAGCCCTTAATATGTTAAACATTCTGGACAAAATCCTCAGCTATGTAAATGTTGCTCCATTGTTATTTTTATTTTATTGCAGTAACACACCAATCAAGGCTCCCCATTGTTGTAGGCACCATGCACTCAATGAAATGAGTCTCTGCCCCAAAGAGCTTGAAGTCAAGAATCCAAAATAAGTCACTTAGGTAACCATTCACACACAATTAATAGCAAATAGTTGAAGATAGAGTCCAAGCAATTACTTCACAAATAAACTGAAATGCCATATGTACCCCATACATGTTCTTTTAACAATTCAGAATAGTGAACAACTTCCTTAAAACTACTATATGGATAATTCACAAAGAGAAAAATGGGTCAAGTGGCCATGTAAATTATTCACTCGGAACAGTTTTCCCAGCTCTAATAGGGGAACAATTATTAAATTCTTCTCACGGTAAAACTGAGTCGGTGACCTTGATAGAAAGACACAGAGTGATTTTTTTGTGAACCACAGTATCAGAGGGCCTTTATAACAAATTATCATAATTTTTCCAAGTTTTGAGGCCTGATCTTACATTCCAGTCATACTGAAATTCCCATTTACTTATGAATGGAAGATCAGAAAGAACATAGATTCGCTCCCTTGGTATCTGAGATTTTGTCTAAATAGGGGGGTTAGCCCCGATTTCCACTTGCAGTGCCCAGCAACCAGCATAGCTGCACTAGCACAACTCTCTAATGCAGATAAGGAAAACCACAATCCACACTATACTGATTACTGACCTTCAGTGGCAGAAATCAGGGCTAAACCCCAGTATATACAGCCGTACTCTGCAAGTCAGCTTATTTTTTACAGTTATGCAATCTCAGTAACTTTATATTATTTCTGTCTTTGGAATATTTTTATTTTTAGTATTCTAACTTTTGTTGTTAATTTCTTAGTGCCTATAACTTTTCTGCACTTATACTGAATTTTTATGAAGAATTGTGGCAATACTCATAGCTATAAGTTAATGCCCTTTGTAGTTTTTAACAGAAGGAGTTAAATGAAACTACTTCTAATCTCTTTATCCTTGTCACACCACTTTGCTATGCAGTAATACACCAAAGAATTTCCAGAAAGCAAAGGTTGGCGACTTAAAGTAGCTCCCTCCCTGGTTTAAAAAAAAAAATTCATTGTGTAAAATCATGTTAGTTCTTTTCTATTTGGTGCTGAAAGTATGCTGTGCTTGGGGCAAAAGAAACTTTAATGCAAAGGAACTTTAGGCAGGAGAAAGGTTTGAGCAGCAAAATTGAACCCAAAAAACTGTTCCCCTCAGAAAATGAGATCAGGTTTTGAAATGCTGAAAATAAGGCATTTTACATGACTTTAGAATGGAAGATATTAATGGCACATTGCTAATCTCTGGTAGAGAGGTAAGCCTGCAAAACAAATAGCAGTATGTCCTTGAATGCACCAGAGTTATGTGCTAGACAGGTTTTCACTCTTTACCATATTGCATAATGTCAGCATGCCTATAAGGACACGTAGCATCTAAACTACCCTTTCATTATTGGACATAATCCTGCTCCTATTCAAATCAAGGGCAGTATTCTCATTGACTTCAACAGGATGTGTGTCTCTTTCTATATTGGATTCTATCATAGCCTGCTAAAAGCTGGACAGCAATTTTCCAGAATGTCCTCCTTCTTCCACTCTGAGTCAAATTCTTCCCTGATCCCTGAAGTCTCTAGCCTCCCTCTCCCCGCCCATTTACCCACTCACACACACCACTACTGAAATTCCATAGCAACTAATGGTATTTGCAACCTGACTTTTTTTTTTTTTTTTTTTTTAAAAAGGGGGCCCACCTATTAATACTCAAGGCAAACTACATATTGATTTTCTTGGTACACAGTGGTTATCAGTCTTAGCAAAGTTGTGAGTAGTTATAAATCTTAATAAGGTTGCGTGTGTAGGTGGTATTCTGATTAAAAACACACAAACATACAAAAACCTAAAGTGTGGGTGGAGGTGAAAGTTTGGCTGCTACTATTTAATGCATTGGTGTCCTCATAAATCTCCCTCTTCTGTTATGCAACAAGCTAGAAACCTACAGATTACTTGGATCATCTTTTTGCAAGATATACCAAATTTGTATTCATACCTAGAGCCTGCACCAGCCTACAATGATGTGATGAAACGTAAGAACAGATAGATACATGTTTTTCCTAGCACTACACAAAATCAATCTCTCTCAACTTCCCTCTTTCTGCTCCACCTCCCTTATGATCCTATTTAAATCCAGAGCAATATCACTGTATATAGTACATCACACTCTTTCAAGAAAGTTTCCCTGGATAACTCTGACAAATGAAACATCAGAAAAAATGTACCTTGCACAAATTCTTCAAAGAGTCAGTTTTTCTAAATGTATACTTTTTTTTTTACTGGTGATTTGGGTTTGCATGGGATCATATTTATTTCGGAGCCAGCTGTGTCATATAGGCAGAATTGACAGTCTCCTAAAATGGCAAAATATTAGGAGCAGCAAAATGTTTACGGCCAGATTTTTAAATTAACTCCAGATGCAACAGTTCCCATCTTGGGCACCTAAATAAGTGGCCAGATTTACACAAATACTCAGGAATTCCAAATGTTCTCATCCTCCCTAAAGCAGTAGACCACTAGCACACATATAACATATCCAGACCACCCAAAAATGCTAGCTATAGCACGCACACCATGATTTCTAGGACTTAACGATAATCCTGTTTCCATGGGGAGCAGTATTGCTGAATGCAGCAGAATAGAAATTTGTTACAATATTCCCATAGAGCGGATCATCCTCCTCTAAATTTCCACAGGTAATGGATGGAGTCAGTGAGCCTTTTCCACTAAAGTTTTATTTTAGGTGATGGGGAGAAAGCTTTTGTTATCTATTTTTGTTCTCTGTTGTCTCCTTACTGGCACTAGATATACACTTCAATTCACTATTCCTCCTTCAAAGGCTCCAATGGCAAATGTTCATGCTTAATGCATCCCGATTCAAGTAAGAATGTGACTCATCATTTCAGGAATTATTACCTAGACAGCAGAAGTAAATCTTTCTAAACTGGGGCTTGGGCAGAGAGGAAACAAACAAGACAGAAACTTTGGAGTTTTGCGATCTCTGCTGCACAAGTCATCTGGAGCCCTGAAGGAGCAAAGAGAATGGGTAGAGTAATAAGTAACAGCAGAGGACAATGCTGAATGCTGCTGGCTGCCTGCTGAGCTGGACTGCCTCACTTGGGAATCAGATCATGAAATTATGGGTGGGAATAAGAAAACAGTCTGCTGGAGAACCTGAAGTTCTATTCTGGGTACAGTTTTTTGTAAGGTGGGAATGCTGACTGGGTACAATATGTTGGTGGAACTATATTCCATTTAGCTGTGATCTATCCTGGCCGGAGCAGCTCCTGAAGCAATCTACTCCCAATGGAACCAAAAGGTTCCTTAGTCACACATAAACCTAAAAGAAACTGGGTTTGTTTTTTGTTTTGTTTTGGTTTTTTTTTTTTTTTTTTTTTTTGGGGGGGGGGGGGGGGGGGTTAAATAACAGGGACCTAGCTGGAAGTAAAAACACAATGTGGTTAAAAATCACAAGACTCCATAGCTTGTAAATATAACATTAATGAGGCTTTATGTTATTTTCTGTCTGTTAACAAATGATGGCCTGGTATTTTAGGTGTTATGTGTGATCATATACTGAACTGCCTGCTGAGCTTTATGATGGTTAAATATTTTTTGCTTCAAATATGCTGTGCAACTATTTTGACTGGAACTTCTAGATGCTATAGTAATAAAAATAAATAATAGTAGTTTTCAGATTACTTGCTTATAAGTTTACTGGACAATGAATGTACCATATAGCATGTATATTTCATTTACAAAAGGGATATTCAAAATCAAACAGCTTTAATCAAGGTTGCTGAAATACTCAAAACAAAGGCCTCAGTATGCAAAATGAGTTATTCCCTTCTTAGATGGAAGAGTTTAACTTTGTAAAGCTTGTCAAAAGTTTGTCTAAGGAAGGAGGGGTTTTTTCTAAGAAATATAACAGTTGATTTACTGTCTTCCTGTTAATTCTCAAATGAAAGGGATGCCCTGGGTTCAATAACAGGATTTTTTTATTTGTCAGATTAATTCCATCATCCACCAACTTCATTGAAACCTGCTAAGGCAAACAAATTTCAAAATTAATAGCAACAACTGTGTTTCCTAGTTATATCTAGTTTAACTAACGTGGAAACATCTAATCCTCTTAGTTTTTATACTTTCACAAACAAGGATTTGTTTAACTAAAAACTTTTAATTAGTCCAATCACATGGAGTAAGTATTTAACAACTCCAAGGTAAACCTGTTACAGACATCTGAGATGCCTCCCACATTCAATTTCTAGAGCTTAAATCTAGGACTCTTTAACCATAGGCTGCAGAACTTGCATAGCAGGGAAGGTGAACGCTAACCCAGTTTTTCTGGACAAGTGGATAACATTCTTTAAAAGTAGCCCCCCACCTCTAGAGATAATATCAGCATCTTTTGCTGCCCTCCATTGTGTGTTCTCTAACTAGGGTAACATCTCACTTTGTGTATTAAAAACACAACAAAATAAAGTAATAAACTTTAGAGGTTTGGTGGGATTGTAGAAGAGCTGAGTGAGGTCAGTAAGGCAGCTAATCACATTAAAATACTGGGGTGCTTAACCTACTAAACTATTGAGCACAGTAGGGTAAACCCAAAATCAAAACTTCACACTGTGTATACAGGTCTTAACACAAAAAGTGTGGAGTCACCCTTATAGAAAAGAAGGCGAGGCTGGAAAAGGAATGCTAATGAGCAAACGGCCATCAATTCTGTAGTCAGTGAAACCAGATAAGAAGGGAACGATTGATATAAAAGGAAAAAATTAGTTACAGTAAAAAGGCACTAGTGAATGTTTGTATAATGGGCTAAATGAGTACATTTATTTGTGTCCCAATTAAATTCTAGATCTGCCAGTCAAATCAGCTTTGTATTGCTGCTTGCATAGTATTTTCACTTGCTCTGGAAATGAAAGATGTGAAAATGGGGTATAATTTACAAGTAAATTAGAGCATCTGCAAACCTGAATCTGCAGAAATCATATACTCAGGGAATACAGATTTGTGTCTAGTACAGTGCAAAAAACATCATTAGAACTTCAGCAGTCAATAATAATAATGATGCTAAGGTATGACTTCAGCACATGCACTTCAACCTTCACTATAGGGATCCATCTCCCAAAAATTTAAAGGGCCTGATTCTCAAAGGGCAAAAACAAGCTGCAGAGCTGCCATGACATAAAGAAGATCTGCATGGATGGGGTGGGGGACTGGGGACAGGGTGGGGAGACAGTACAACAGCAACTATATCTGTGCAACTGGTGCTACAAGGGCGATAAATAGCGCTGGTATTCCTATGGATTTCTGTGAGAAGTGGCAGCCATATGCTTCTTGAATATTCCTCTCTGCTACTAGCCCAGCCACCAGGAAGGGTGGATGAAATAGGACATGGAGTGTGCAAAGGCCACATGTCTTCGCAGGTACTTTTTTCTTAAATATTTTTACAAGGAAAATGGAGAACAGGCACCTGGATATTTTGAAGGCTTGTAATGAAAGCACCTCTCAAGCTTCTCTGATGGAGACAATCCTGGGAAAGGAGTCACTATGGAGAGGCCCTTGTTTCCTAAGTATTTCATGTGTTTATGAACCAGTAAGACAAAAAATGTGGGCCAGACTCTTGCCTAATGTAAATAGGCAAAATGCCAGTGAAGCTGAGCCCATTTACACCAGCAGAGTATTTGGTCCTGTGTGCTTAGGGGCCAGCGCAATTTAGCATGCTGAACCCTGACAGTGGGAAGTGTATCAGAGGTGGAAGTGCTGTGGAACAGTCTCTCTGCAACCTCACTCTGCCATGGCATAAGGACCAAGCCAGTGCACTCCACAAATTGGCAAGGCCAGGTAATACATTTCTCAGTCAGCCTCTATTAGTAGGGACCTTATGGAACCCTGGGTGGCAATGGTATCAGTTTGTGTCCTTTGCCAGAGTGAATCTTTCTCTGCTGCAAGTCTTCCCATAGACAATGAGCAATTTGAAATCCTGTGCCTACAGGAGTGAATCTGACCGTTTTTGTGTAAAGATGTGACATCTTAGTACTACGCATTTCTTCTCAACTGGAACTACAATTAAAAATGGAATCTGACAAACTACCAGAAGGGGCTAGAGAACTTATAATTAAATAAACCAGATTCTGAATGTATTTACCCTGACATATTCATTGATGTCACTCGTATTACTCTGGAGTTGTTTTGGATTTACATTGGTATAATTAATCTTGCCCAGTGATTAATGTGCTTTGAGATGCTGAAAAATAGTGAAAATCCTCTAATAGTGGTAACAGTAATAATGAATAGTAGCAACTTCATTTCTGCATTTTTTAATGTTTCATAGAGATGATGAGCATTAAATTCACTGCAGCCAGTCCAATCAGCAACTTTTAACCATGGTTTTATAACTTGTTAGGGTTGGCTTTACACTAGACTTAACTTTGAGCTAACTGATTGCCAGTTTACTTGAGGCATTTGACATGTTTGTAAAGGTTAGTGGGGACACTCCCCACACATTCATTCCTATCTACAAATGCTTGTCCTTTAGGATGCATTCTCTCAGTGTATTCTGGGAAAATCTAGACAAATCTGAAAAGCCTATACCATACTGCCTCCACAGGGGATAGTGCTTACGGAAGACAAGCACACAGAGTAGCAACATTAGAATGTGGTGCAATGCATTCTGTGATAACCTATCACATAGAGAACTGGGAAGAATGACTGGCAAAACTGGTTACACAAACATGGTACAGTGTCCTGTCCACACTGCAAAACAAAAACCACCATCAGTGTACTGACCCCTTTATGTGAAGACAGCCACATGCCAGAGGCTTCAGACAGGGATGAAACTTACTGGTCATGGCTCACTGCCAATGACCATTTTTCAACCATGTTGTATGTGACACAAAACCATGTTTAGAACCAATCATTCTAATAACTGGTTAAAAACTCAGTTAAAAAGTTGTAGTGTGGACAGAGCTTGAAAGATCAGACAGACTTTTAACCTGAATTTCCATTACTGATCACATGCAAGAAAAGAAAATTCTAGGAAAATATGACTATAAAATTGCTGTGTGATATCAGCATGATAGGTATTGGAAAGTTTTTGAGGTAAAGTTACATTCAGTTACAAACCACTGCAGTAGGACTTTTCTCGTTTGCATATTACAGTAAGCACCGGATCACAAACAATAAAAGTGATTTGCAAAAAATAATTAGACCTCCATTTTCTGGCTGGCTTGCATAGCTGAGTTGAAAGTGAACTGGAGTAAAATGAAAATCAGGCAGAATACCTTTGACAGGGGAAAGAGAAATTATGATAGGGAGCATAACTGAAAAGCTAAATAATGCATCTAAATACTGACAGGAGCTTACCTTCAATGGTACATGGTTCAGACATTGTAACTCACCAAAAAAATGGACCAGAAACTTGCCACTAAATAAAGTCAGTAAAAAACCTGGGCAGACTCTGAGGACTTACTGAGCACCAGTCCCGTGTGTCTGCTTATCAGATATGAATAATAATGCAGTAATAGCAATAGAGGGGGATGGAAAATTATTCCACCGCAGGGAACGGGTTAGTCTAGGATAGCTGTGGAGGCATTCTGCAGCTGTTGGTTAGAAATAAGTGCAATCAGAATTGGTAGCAGCCTTTGAGAATACAGAATCTTGGAAACATGCTGAGTTTGAGGGCCAGCAGCATCAAAATTTGGGGATGGACAAGATTCCAATTTTACTAGTGCCCATTTTTTGGTACAGTCCTGGAATCTTAAAACTGGCTCTCTCTCTCTCCTTCTTCCCCCTCAATGTGAGGGATGCACAAAGAACCTCCTCATTGACCATTCAGAGGCTCAGTATATCACAGGTGAGATATCGATACACTAAAGTTGCTGTGAGCAACGAACCTTAACTTTTTCCTTTCCCATTACATGATACATGAATATAATCAGCAATCTGAAGACACCCACAACTTTGACTAATAAAGTTTCAACAAGCATTAATCAATGTTTTTTTTTTTATTATTATTATTTTTATTTTTGGCAAAAGATCATTGCGGACTATGCAAAAGGGTCCATAGGCTGACTCATATCCTGGAATTTCACACTAATACGCAATGTGACTCCGCAAGGGTTATGTTAATAAATAAATGACTAGCATATCTAAAATACACCTACAGAATACAAACCCACAAGAAAATTATACTTGGCATCAAAGATTGACAACTGCAAATAAGCAGGGGAATCTATCTAATCTATACCTATGAATTTTTAATGTCTCTACCAATTCGGTGTCTAAGCACCAACTGCATAGGTAAAAAATAGCAACAAGTCTAATGGACCAAATTCTCCACACTTTTTTGAGTAGGGTATTCTCACTTGTTCAGATCACTTGAATGATGTTGCACAATACATTCCATTGGCTTCACTGAGGGCAGATTGTATGAAGGAGGTGATAGGTTGTGCCCTAAATGTGGCAAGATTAAAGCTCATATGTATTGCTAGTAGTAGGGTGTTCCACAGATGAGTGCCTGCCAGCCAGTGGGAATGTCCAATCCCCAGTTCCTAAGAGTTTCACCCTGGACTCTGTCAGACACAATATTTCCAGGATTGCAGCAGGTTACAGAGAGAGTGATGACCTCTGAGATAGCTAAGACCAAGTCTTTGAGGGCTTTAATGATTAGTACCAAAATCTTGAGTAAATTTGGAATTGAATGGGGAACTATTCACAAGTTACACTTTCTATCATCTTTGGTTTGCTAGAAGATTCTGTCCCATCGTGGTAGATGATGACCCAGTTATTCCTGTCTTTGTCATCTCTCCTCTCAACTGATCTACAACAATGTAATATATCTGGGCATGAGGCCTTCAGCATGAGGCCTTTAGGAAACTCCAACTAGCACAGAACTGTGCAGTGCATCTCCTCAGCAACACAGGCTACCACGAGCACGTCAAACCTGTCCTCCACTCTACACTGGCTTCCCATAGAATTATGAATCAAGTTCAAGGTCTCAGTCCTTATCTTCAAGGCCCTCCATGGCCTGGGCCCCATGGAATCTAAAAGTCTAAAGCTCCAGAATGGAGACCATAGTCAACAACTATGGTCCTCTGGCACAATTAAACTTTCTACAGTAAGAGTAGGTCTAATATATGCAGGAGACAGAACTTTCACAGGGGCCTGTCCAAGACTCTTGAATGAACTCCTTCAGGAACTAGGAACCATCAGACCTCACCACCTTCTGCTCCAAGTGAAAGGCACATCTCTTTGACCCTGCCTTCTCTAGTATACATATCAATATGTATATTAAAACATCCTACCAAAACAAGACATTCCATTGTTAATGCTTCTTCTCCTAGGGAGAGGATGAAAGAATAAACATGTGACAGATATTAGTCACACTGCTTAATGCACAACTGGAAGGCACTTAGATACTGTGCTGGTAAGCGCTGTGTAATAACTGATGCAGAATAGAACAGCATAAAATACAGAGCACAGGTGTGATGCATTCTTGTGCATTGAGCACTTCGTTACCTAGCAGACAGGGCACTGCATCGTAACTGTGTGCAACATCTATAGAAGAGACATTGCAATTGTAGTTCTCTTCTGGGCTAAAACAGGCCCTGAATGTGCCAGATAGCTAGCTAGAGAAAACTTACATTTTTTAGCTGAAACAAAAACCAAGGAAAAATCGGAGTTTAAAAATAGAAACGTGAGACCCAGCACTGAAACAGCACTATGGAAAACCACACAAACTTGATAACAACGTATTCATCTCTGCTTCTTTTGTTGTATTGGACTTATGAATCTTAAATTAAATTCTTCTCTTCATAACTCAACTTTAGCCAATGATTTTTCCCCACTTATGCATAGTAGTAAATACAGAAAGCAGGACTGGTAAACAGAAATTCCAGAGTTCTAACCCCAGTTCTAGCAAGTGGAGCCCCATTTACGGTCTTGAATAAATCACTTACTTTCTTTACCTATTGTTTCCCCATAACGCCATACCAACTCACAGGGCTGTTGTGAGAATACTATTTGTGAAGTACTTTGAGTATGAAAAATACAAATTATTAATTGTTCCTAGGGTTGCGTGTATTTGTGTGTTAACAAATTGCTTACATTAGTGGGTGAGAAAGTATAACGTAAATCTGCTGTTGCTGGGGTCAGCCTGGCAGTCTAATAGTACTGCAGTGAGCTGTCATGTGGAGATCTGAGTTTGGATGCCATGCTCCCAAGGCAGCAGGAAGTGGAGCTGTAAAAACAGGCAGGGCACTCTGCTCCTGACGGAGGGAAGGGAGAAGTCTTGCATCACTCTTTAGCTCCCCTCTAGGTCACAGCATGGAGTGGTGTTAACTGACTACAATGAGAGACAAATTCAGCTCTTCTGTGGTGGAGAGAAATGTGCTGTATGAAGAGCTTTGGAGACAGGCAAAGTAAAAAGATAGGAGGATAAATCTCCATAAGGGGATCAGAGGAGTCCTTAGGGAAATATATTTGCTTTACTGTCCTCACATCCTTACTGGAAACTGAAGCTGCTTTTGGATCTCTTAAATGGATCTCTCTGGGTAGAAATAACGTACCCATGATAAATACATTACTGACCTAGAAAAGTGTGTGTGTGGTGGTGGGGAGTTTCTTGAATGTGGTGGCCTTTTAAGGAAAAAAAAAAGACCTTTTCAGAGTGCTTTAACTGAATTTACATATCCTGCAAATCCTTACTCGAATGAGTAGTCTAACTGAAACCAGAAATCACTAGATATGCAGGAATAATTCCAACATGGAGCCATCTTGGGTATCTATTGCTTTGTATTTAAGTGCCTATGCTTGAATCTCTGAGTAGAATGTCAGTGCACACAAATATTATTTATCACTTCAGGACTAGGAAGTGATGAAAAATACTGTATCCAATTGAAAGTGCAAGGAAAATATTAGGAAGTCAGAAAAAAAATCTAATTTACTCCATCTGGAATTTTTTTAGAATACACCTTTTTTATTTAAATGCCCAGAAAATAATTTTTCAGAGTAATCTTTCTATGATGGTACTGGAACACTTACTCAAATTCTACATTTCCTCAAAGACGACAGAGATGAGATGTGCTCTGTTTGTTATGTATAAAGATATTCTGCCTTGCGGAGCCAAAGAACTATGTTGTATTTTGCTTTTTTATTGCTTTCCTAAAGGAAAGAGGTAGCCAATTATCACTTCCAAGGACTCTTAGTAGTAATTATGGTGAATTACTCTTTTTTAAAATTGTGTCATTTTCTTTTTGATCACCTGTCAAACTTTTTAGACTTTACCTTGGGGAAATGGTGTGCTCTTTTATAAAGAGTGATGTGGCCTCATAAGAAGGAAAATTATCTTTTAAAATTATCAGAACGCTCAGCTCTTCAATCGCCAAAGTGGCAATCATTATGCCACCAGTAGTTGTCATCTGAAAATGGGTGTAAACACTAAAGTCTAATTCAGTAGATGCAGTCTGTTTATCTAAAAATCCACTGTGCTTTCAATGAGATATGGTATTATTCATTTCCAGCCTTAAATATGTTGCACTATGTTCCTCCCCAGAGATGGATGCATTTCAAGATTGAGCAAAGTAATTAATGTATGGATGCTGCAGTTTAATCAAGTGTGTTGGGATCCTTCTAGTTGAAAGACACCGTGTAAATGTATTTCATCTGTTTAAAAAAATACAACCGTATGGATATTATGTCAAATACTAAACACTAATATTTCACAGTAATTTAAGATTATTTCAAAACACCAGTAATGTTTATATTTAGATTCACATAGTAGGTTGCAAAAGATAAAGGAAAGTAGAAGTAATTACAAAACATCCAGTTTTCCACTTTGCAAAATCTTTATCACACATACATTGATCTTACTAGTATAACAACATTTTGTTTGGGTTCTGAACTTGATCTTTTATTTAGGATTGGATGACTCAAACAGCTGTCCTGCAATCTGAATTTCCTGTTTTAATATCTCTATGATAATCTAATGTTAAAATGACCCTCCAGGGTTGGTAAACCCCAAAATATGATCTACTTCTCCCTTCTTCCAATAGCTATTGCAATGCCCATACAATTTTTTTAATGTGCTTTATTTCAAAACTTGCTTCAGTGTTCTTTTTTTCCAATTTTTTTAAAAAAAGTTCTAGTAGTCTGTAACTTCTGAGTAATCCTCCAATAATAAACCAAGTATATATGCATAATGGAAAACAAAAATTCAGTGCCCCTTAAAGTTTTCTCTTCTCTTCATGGAACAAATGGGGGTGTTTAGATTCCCAAATTATCTGATCCATCCATCCATTTTAGGTCATTCAGCTTTGTAGATTCAAAGTGGCCCCTAGAGCTTTGGTTCTCATTCAGATGCAACCCAAATCTAAGGCCATGTTTATATATCAGCCAGCTCTCCCATAGGTATAAAAAAAAACATCTCCATGAGCAGCAGAAACTCTGTCAGCGGAAGCAGCTCTCCTGCCGACATAGTGCTGTGCACACAAGTACTTATGCCATTGTAACTTAATATGCACACTGCTGAGCAACATAAATTTTGCCGACAAAGGCTACGTCTGCCCTACAGCCTAACACAAACAGCTGTTTCTTATGAGATTTTGCCCCAAAGTGGCAGAAATCTTACAGGCACATGCTCTTCATGAGATTTCTGCCATTTCGTTCCAAAAGTTAGTGAGAAGAGCTCATGAGATTTCAGTGTTGTTTATGTAACACAAATCCTAGCCTCAAACCTGAACACTAGCCTAAACCTAATCCCACCTGAGACCCAAACACCAACAACCTGGTCCATTTCTATTTACAACTGCACGCCCAATTCTGCTTGTATGCATATGCATACACTGCACCTATCCATTTCAAGGGAAGATATATGGGTTTACTTGAGGGCAGAGTGGGTCCACATGTCAAGTATCTAAAGACAATTTTATTTTGTATAATACAAAATATTAAAATTGCTTCCTTCCGATAGTCAGAGAAGATTCTACATTCTAGAAACTTGTATGATATCAAGAAGTACCATATAAATGGGAGTTTTCATCAGTACATTTCCACTAACAACAGCATGATCCTCAGGAGAGGCCTAATGCAAGGATAATTCAGTGTGGTTGTTGCAGTTCACAGTTAGCTAATTTAAAATTCATTTGTCAACGTGCCCTGCCACAGTATGTATCCCTGCAAATTTTTTTTTTACCCCTTTGCATGGAAGAATAGCTAGTGAGACAACCTGAGCTGTAATGGAATATCCAGAAGATAGCAATACCACAAAATTACTGTGGGAAATTTATATACTGGATAAATGCAGCAGTTTTCTGGTACAGAACATTGTGTTGTTCGTCCCTTGAGCTCTCATACAATAGAATGGAACACTACAAGCATAAAGTATTACTGGCTATGTGTGTGTAAGAGTAAGTGATACCTAGTTTTAGTTTTTGCATAGAAGAGGAACAAGTTTTGCAACATATTTGATATGCACATGTGATACTGCTGCTGTAAGAGGGTATTATTACTGATTCTCCTAGGCTTCTTTAATATGAAGGTTTTTAATAAGTAAGAAAATCCATCTAGAGCTACTTTAATCAAGAAGAGTGAAAAAGATACATTGTTCTCAGAAAAATCCCTACTGTCCACAGCCCCTTCGTCTCCCGCTCTCTCCATCTCTGGCACTAGCAGAATCCTGCATCCCGCCCGCCCCCCAAACAATACTTCTGCAGCTGCTCACTCCCTCAGTGGCCTCTCTCTCTCTCTCTCTCTCAAACGCCTCTCTTCAGATTGTCCCTACAGGATTGTCAGGCTTTTCCTCTTCTGCTCCTGTCACTTGCAGCCACTTCAATCCTACATATTCTCCTTTTTCAAACACACTTCATCTGACTGTACTCCCTTTTCCCACTCCACAAAGCTTCCATCAATCATCCTCACTAGACTCCTTCTCAGTCACCTTCCACTCTGACTATAACACCCAGTTCTCTCTCTTCCCCTCCTCACAATCCCCAACTTTCATTCTCAGTGAAATCAACTTAATCTGATGTCCTATCTCACCCACTATCTTACCGGCTCCTAACCCTCATTTCTGCATTTGATCTTCAACTCTGGATCAGTTAGTTCACTCATCAAAGAAGGGCCTAGTTTTCACTCAACACTGCTCCTTTGCTGATCTTTGAATATCTGAATTTCCACTATTGATAATTCCTTCAGCACTGGCCAGCTGCCAGACATTGCCTCTCCTCCCAGCCCTTCTGTGATCTCCAATACATTTGTGTCTATGACTTCCCTATGTCTCAGTCTTCTCCCTGCTCTCTCCTCCTCCTTCTCTGGTGACAACAGTCAGATCCCTCCACTCCATTATGTCCTCAAATCCCTTCCCTGTATTTACCAGTGCAAAGTTCTTTCTACAAGCTCTTGAGCCTGGATCACTTCCAACAGCAAGTTCACTGTTGCTGAATGCCTCTGGTGAAATCCCATGACCATGATTCCCCCTACTGCAAATTAGTTCTTTCCTTCTTCAGTTCTGTATATCTTCGCAAACAACACTATTTTTCCAATCTCACTGGCTCCCATTACCAAACCCCCATGATATCACTTATTTACAACTTTTGATTCTCTCCTAAATCCTCCCCTTCCCTTCCCTGATTCCTCCTTCCTCTTTACCTAGGATCTTGCAGATTTCTTCAAACAGAATATCAGTAAAATCAGTTCTTTGTGATTAGTCCTGCTGAAATTAATGGCACTATTTGTGGAGTAAGAGGGGTGGCAGAATCTGGCCCTTAATAATTTGAGTGTTTGGTCCTCCTTATTCCATAATTACTATATAAAGGTATAAAACTAAAAGCAGCTGTGGGAAA
This sequence comes from Emydura macquarii macquarii, assembly GCF_026122565.2. NCBI lineage: Eukaryota > Metazoa > Chordata > Testudines > Chelidae > Emydura > Emydura macquarii. The sequence goes on from NW_027133265.1 coordinate 6,367,232, forward strand.
TTTATACTAAAATCAGTTACATATAAATCCTATGGGCCAGAAGCTGAGCTGGTGTAAACAAGCATAGCTTCATGGAAGTCAATGGAGCGACACTAGTTTATGCTGGCTGAGGATCTGGCATTGTGTAAATACAATGCATGTTCTGAATAGCTGTTCATATAACAGAGGAAATTAATGTTATTCCAACTGAAGCCAGCAAGTAAGCAAATTGTGTCATTCTTCAAATATGGAATTGAGTCCTCTGAATTAATCAATCAATTAGTAAATTGTTGCTACATATATTTAATTTTTTTCCACCTGCAAATAGGTAAATTATATATAACCAACAAAAGTCACATTTAATAAGATTCGGGCTGTTTCTTAACTTTTTTTTTCCACCTTGAAAATGTGTTTGGGTCCTATGACTAATTTTACACTGTGCCAAAACAAGATAGAGAACAAATACTGAATTTTAAAGTGTGACACCCATCTTTCAGCATAGAACAGAGGAGGAGGAGTTATAACCTTATAACCTTTAGCTCAGTGTTTAGAGCACTCAGACAGGATGTGGGAGATCCAGGTTCAAATTCCCCCTCTGCCTGATGCGGAGTAGGCATACAAGTGGAACAGCTTCAACAAGGGATATTGAGTGAGACCTACCTAAGGATACCCTATAATCCTGTGGTTAGGACACGCACCTGAGAGAGAGTGCTCTATATCAGACAGAGAGTGGATTTGAACCTGGGTCTCCTACATGCTGGGTCTAAGTATCTAAGCAACGGGTTAAAGTCTATAAGGGACCACTTGTACCTCTGATCCAGTAGGTGTGCTCTGAGCATATCTACCTGATTAGGCCCTGCAGAGAAAACTTAATTTGAAGGTCACACTGGAGCATAAGTGCAAGGTAGGTGCCCAGACATCAGGACTCAGGTGGCTTTACATATGCCCAGAGGCAGAAATGTAGTCGCAGAAACTTAAGTGTGTAGGGAATTTAGTTGCCAAAAGAGTTAGGCAGCAGCTGAGTGAGAGCTTTGAGGATCTACATTTCTGACTTAGGTGCCTAGAGTGGCAGTTAGGTGGATGTAGCCCCCCAAGTTCAAACTCTGCATACATTTGCGACGTATGGGTATGTTTGTGTTTCGTTTATTTTTTTAAAGGTAGCTTGCTTCCTGGTTGAACTTTTCCAAATCCTTACTGTTATAAATGTGACCCCACATGGTATGGTGCAATACAGCAACTCATGTAGAAGCAGGCGGAACAGCTACAAGGAAGTATTTTGAAATATTTGCCTGCAGTCAGAGATTGCTGAATCACCATCGTAGCATTTTCCCACAAAATGCAGATAAAATCTAGAAATTTTCAAAAAATCTTAGGATCTTCTAAATCTAAATGAAGAGTGTGTACCTGCTTTCTAAATGTTTTTTGTGTAATAAGCAACTAGTAAGGGAGTGAGCAGACAAATATTTTATCTGTTTTTAAAAATTCCTTCTTGTGTGGGAAGTTCTCTAAAGTTGTTACTGCAGGGTTTTGTACATCTTTTACCCATCTTTTGCTAGTCAGCTCTTTAAAGACAGAAAATCTTCCTGGAAACAGACTTGCAAACAGCAAGTATTTTCTCCCATTAGCATTCAGTTTTACTATGAATCGTGGACAATTTTTTTTCCAAGTTTCATCCTCTCCCAGGCAGAGATGATAGAAACCCTGCCTAGTGAAAACACTAATGATGCCAGCCTGTGGATCGGCCAATAAAGGAGTCACATGAACAGCCATGCTATTATCTCTTTTTCCCAAAGCACTCATGTTGCTTGTAGGAGCACTCATTCTATGCTCTGAGGAGGACTAATTTTGCACTAGCTCTGGACCTACAGTGTTTTGTTCTAAACCCTTAGAGAAGGACACTGGAGCTATAGCCAAAGTAAAGAATAAGCACAGACGTTGTAGTGGCTGAACTCCTTAGGTGGCCAATGAATGCTCTTGATGCTTGTTTTTATTTTTATTTCCCCCTTTGGTAGAGAACCTTAGGGTCCCACATGGAGCCTCAAGGATGGAAGCCCATTATCCTTTCTCTTTTACACCTAGTACCCTTACAGTTTCCAAGGGTTGCCAGTCCTTCTGCTCAAGAGAGTGGTATGCAGTTCTCTTTGGAGTTTGTCACCACTGCTCTAATATTTACTGGAGGGGCCACTAAAGAGTAATACAAAACACTCCTTTCTCCTGGTAGCATTACTTTATCTCCACAGTGCTTGCCGTTCTAATACAGTAAGCTCTTTATTATGAAAATAAAACTTTTAAAGCTTCTATATCAGCCATAGGGACTTGTTCCTGGCTGCCATGATGGATTTGTCTGCACTTGGCTGCATTGTTTATTGATCTGAATACTGTCATGAAGGATGAAACACAAACATACCCTGAATAAAGTTAAAAATGTTTATTATTTACTAACTAGTGCAGAAACTCATGGCAAATAGAAATGCACACAATCAATATTTTATCTGCAACACTTTAATTTTGTTGTTGTTGAAGCAATTAATATTTCCTGAGTAACTGACATTTAACTGAGAATTCTTCTTCCAAAAGCCTATGGATTTTTAGGTGCTTTTTCCATTTCTGAAATGGATACCTTTTCTTTCTCTTGCTTCCAAACCAATCTGAGTACATAAATTTTTCTGTACTATGTTAACATTTGACTTTACAGCTAGAATGCTGTATGACACACCACCTCCTCCATTGCCAGTAAGCAAATATTCAAGTATTATAATTGCCCTTGAAATCTATGCTCTGTGACAAAGGTTGGATTCTGAGAAGAGAGTGAAATGCCAAGTTTCTGTGGGTCACAGTTTCTTCTGCCACTGATATGTTAATCAAAAACTTGCCCTTGGTTATCTGTGTAAGCATGACCCAGGGAATTTTGGAATAGATGATGCAGAGACGGGAACTGCAGGAAAAATGTTTGGGTCACTCTGAATGTTGCTGTAGTTCTAGAGCCATGAAAAACTTCTGCTTGGAACCAGAAAAAGAGGAGAAAAGAAACTCAGTCCAGGTTTATCAAGCCTTATAAATAGTTTGGAGAGAACGTGACCCTGTTTATAGATTTGGGCCAAAACTGTGAGAAACAAAGTCCATCTCTGGCACTATCTTCCCTTGTCAAATCATTTTACTTCAATATTTCCCTCATCTGCAAAATGAAGATATTAACATTTATCTTCTTACAGTGCTTTGCAGGGTTAATTTACCTCATTAGTTTACGTTTGTACCATGCTTTGAAATGTAACACACTATTTAAGTACTAAGTATTCTTACTGCTTCATTCCAAAAGCAGTGAAACTCAATGGTTTTGGCTGAGTTTTGCTATGAGGTTTGGGGTTAATTCCTTGGAAATTAGAGAAAAAAATTGCACAAATAAGAGAGAGAGTTTGTCTATCACTTGCGCATCAATGTTACTTGTTAATTTACAATACATTATTTAGTTCACACTGTATCTCCCCAAGTCAAGTGTGAAAAAGTGGTTTGCGTTGTGTGGCATTACAGGGATACGTCTATAAAATCAAGTGTGTCACCCAGACCTCTACCAGTCAAGACTGAACACAAATTTGGCCACTTGACAGGCTCAACATCATTACAAAAAGGATGGTTGACCTTCTGGGGAACATGAAGGTTTGGCCATTCTTTCTATAACTGCTGCTGAATTCTGGCCTGGTAGCACACAAACTAAGGCAGTCAACCTGGTCAAGCAGTAAAGTCTCAGGCTTTTACCTCAACAGCAATCCCTGATTCTGGCCCATTACATAAGAGATATTGAGATGGTCTAAATGAACAGAAAATTTAGATTTAATTGAGATTATTAAGTAGAACTGGTCAGGAATTTTTCAACAAAACTTTTTTTTTTTTGGTTGGAAAATACTGATTCATCAGAACTGAAACTTTTCACAGAAACATTATCAGTTTTGGCAAAACTTTTATCAAGAAGGTTTCTCAGGTCCAGGATGGAATTTCTGGTCAAAACAGAAGACAAAGTCCCCACATCTCACACATCCCAGATGAGTGCCCTAATTACTGGGCTATAAAATCAGTTTCTTTCTCTCTGGTCCAATGAATATTTAATTATTTATGCAAATGAAAACAGCTCCAAGAGGAGAGACTGAAGCTTTGTCTACACTAGCACTTTTGTCGATAAAACTTTTGTCAGTCAGGGGTGTGAAAAAACACACCCCTGGTCAATATAAGTTTCACCGATAAAAGTGTCGGTGTGGACAGTGCTATGTCAGGGGGAAACGCTTTCCCACTGACACAGCTACTGCTGCTTGTTGGGGTTGTTTAATTATGCCAGCGGGAGAGCACTCTTCTGTCAGCAAAGAACAGCTATAGGGGAGACCTTATAGCAGTGCAGCTGCAGCAGTACAGTTGTGCCAGTGTAAGCTCTGTGGTGTAGACAGCCTGAGAGAAACCCATCCCAGAATAGCCAATAGCCTAGTGGTTAATCCTACACATGGCTGTTGGCTAGTCTGGGGAGATGGGGGGTCTCCCTCAATTTCAAAAGGTCTGTTTCATTCCCATGTGGAATGGAGAGGAGGGGGGAGAAGAAATCTTGAAAATTTTCACAAAATGGGAAAACTGTTTCCTGCCCAGCTCTATTAACAGGCCACAGACCCCCAGAGTCAGTAGCATGTTTTAAAAGGAAAAATGTAGAACTATGTCTTTCAAACTCTGGCAAACGTGAGTGTCCTATCTGAACTTGCAAGCCCTGTACAGACTCCATGTGGCTAAGATTACTGTGGTCATGGCCTGTGACCAAATAAGCTTCTCCATAGAAGGAGATTTGCATGTAAATAGCGCCTTCCACATGAGGGTCCCAATGATCTTTATAGATAATACATTAAAATTCACAACACTTGTATGAGTTAGGGAATTATTATCCTCATTTTACAGATGGCAAAACTGAGACCCGGAGAGATTAATGTGATTTGTCCACCATTACACAGGAAGCCTGTTGCAGAGCTGGCAATAGACCGTAGGTCTCCTGACTCCCCATCCTAAGCTTTAGTCACAAGACCACTCTTCCTGACAGAAAGAAAAGCAAATATTTTAAAGCAGCGGTGGGGTTCCCTGCTGTCAGGTGAGAATCCAAGATGATGATTGGGATTTAACAGGGCCCATACCTTAGGCACCGCACGTTTTTGTAGAGTGACCCATGGCATCACCACAACAACCAGTTGATATGAATTGAATTGAATATCTGTATATGTCAAGGACCACATTAGTACCAGACTCCCATCCTGTACACACATAGGCAGCTGGAATGATATTCTGAGATACAAAATGCTGAGAACAGCTCATCATAATCCTCCCTCTTTCCCCAACTTCCAGGCAAAGGACGGGTTATGTAATGGGACGTCTTTTTTTGGAACATCAGGAGTGAGTGCAACTAATAAAATATAACTACTGCTATCCCTCAGGATCAGACACAACTGTTAGAACACCTCTCTTTCTGAGAACTATCTAGGCTCATTTCCATATGGGTAGGGCTGTGCAAACAGTGTAGGGTTCAGTTACAAACCAAATTCAGTTTGCTTGCAGGGATTGGCAGTGAACCAGCCTCTGTAGTTCTGTGTAAGTTCTCTGACCACAAAATGCAAATGGGAGCCCCAACTCTCATCTATTCTCAGGTCACCCCATTTTCTATCTTTGCTGAATCTGCATTTTCACACACACAAAAAATGTGGTTGAAAAATTTCACCCAGTTCTAGCCAGAAATTTACCAATCCTCCCTCATCCCAGCTGGCCTCTCAATCCTTCCCCTTGTCTTCAGGGGCTGCCTAATAAATATCACTGAGCTCCAGTCTTGACATGTGTTTTCTGGGGTAGAGGGTAGTTGCATGTGCAAATTTCAGCATCAGCCCAGGTATCGGAACTGTTCACCTGCCTATGGTTCTTTTCTCATTATTCCTGAACAGGGACAAGATTATTCAAAAAATAGCAATTTGCCTTTATGTTAGCATAAGAATAGCATCATGATAAAAAAATTATCCGTACTCTATGCGTCAGGAAAACCCCTTTGTACTGAGAACTAAGGTGTTGCTTGTTCTTTACCATCTGCAACATGCCAGCAAGCCTCTTCATTGCTGCTGGTGGTATTGCTAGAGCTAGAACAAGAGCTAGAGCTTAGTGCAGCCAGCATTGAGTTCCTCATTCTTCACACATGAATATAGAAAGCGTCCTAGATTATAGATTTGCCCCTCTAATTTACAACTGACTACAGGAGGTGGATCTGGAAACCATGCTTCCTTTCTGTGACACATCAGAACGAGTCTACTCAAAGATTGGATTGCTGATTGGAATGCTAGCAAATTCATATGCTATAATGTGTCAGACACTCTTCTGTACGGTAGTCGTGCCCCCGCTGATCCATTGGCAGAACATTCAAAATGCCGAGTGGATTGAATTAAGGTAAATGTAGGAGGACCCAGTAGAGAGAGAAAAATCAAAAGTAGAGTTGGGATTAATTTTTCTTTAGAATTAACCTACCAACATAGTCAGATCCTTAACTGGTCTGAATCAGCGCAGCTCCATTGAAGGTCATGGCGCTTCTCCTATTTACGCCAGCCAAGGATCTGACCCACATAGTGCAAAATCCACACTACACATAAAATCCAAAATACTGAAATGCTCATTACTGTCATGTACACATTGTAACATATTGTTATAGATACATATATCCAAGCTATCAAGTGATGAATTCAATTTAAAAAATATATATATTAGTACAAATTAGGGACTTTAGAGAAATCAAATTAGATAAAATAAATCAACCCACCAAAACCAAGTAGAATAGAGCAGATAAGATACTGTCTCAAAAATAGAACACTCACCTAACCTTCATTGACTGGGAAAGATAGATTTTTTTTGTTGGTTCGGGTGCACATGTTTGTGTATCAGGAGTTACTGATGTTTCTTCTATACTATTGCACTGTTGTATATGATTCAGTCATTTGTCTAAACCCTCTCGCTGTCATTTTCAAGTTAGTTCATTGACCTCTCCTCTTTTGGAGCTAGTCGTGGTACTTTGTCAAGTCAGATAGTTTCACTGTTTTAATGCCATCTGGTTTCTGCTGTCCTCCATTTGTAATTGTTAACTTGAATGGAATGCAAAAACTCTGGTTTGGACTAGTAGAATTTTAACTGTGGGTAACTTCAGGGAAGTTGAAAAGTGGGAGCAGATTTTCTTATTAGGAAAGCACCTTGTTGAGAAGTTCCTTTTTTTCATTCATTTTGCTTGTCACTGAGATTTGGTTCTGTTCACATAACTTTACTGTGTGATTTCAGAGTACAGTAGGGTTGGTGGTTTGTTTTTTTTAAAGTTGTAACTGTCATTGGGATGACTGTTCCTCTGTGCTGAAGATTTATTTAGAAACTATATGCTCCATTTTATTAACTGTTTGTCAGTTTTCCTGTTAGACACGCCTAGGCTTGCTTGCAGATTTGAACAATAAAGAAAAAGGTTATCATGATTTACTCCGTGAAAAATATTTAGTAATAGTCCTGCCGATGTAGTTTTTTCCCTGGCACCCTTCTCTCATGCCCCCTTTTCATATTAGGGATTTTTTATTTTGGGAGAGGAGGTTGTCAAAACAGGGTTTTTTTGCTGCATTTACACTACTCTGTACTGCATATATGTGCCTTTGTGACCATGATACTGTGTTCTCGCAATGGTGTTTGCATGGAGGGTGGGACAGAAGGTTGCTTAGTGTCTCGTAAAACATTTACCAAAAGCAGTCAGCCATGGATTTGAAGGGCATTCCATTGCCAAGCTGCCTGTGGGAGGGAAGAGAGAGCGAGAGAGCACAAGAGCACACCAGGTACTTGCCAGGTACTGTTTCATACTTTAATTTTTCTTGAGTTAGAAATTCAAGAAGAGCAATGGTGTTTGAATGAAAGGGTTGCTAAAGGTTTACATGGCAGAACTCGAAAATCAAAACAGTAACTAGCATTTTTCTTCATAGTTTGTTTTTGTCAAATAAAATTCAATTACAAATTGTGATATAAGGCAGTGATTGATCAATATCTATTTGCTTTTGGGTTTGTTTTTTTTTTAGCTGCGGAAGTAAAATTCATAAGAATTAAATAAGTATTGCTTAAAATTACTGTTGAGGTTTTCTAATGAATTAAAACCAACTGGCTTCAGTTTGTCCTGAAACCAAAGGGTTAGAACAAGAGTCCAGGCTTCTAAAATAAAACATGTAATCCAGTGATTGAAACAGGGATGTGGTTAGTGACTCGCTGTGTTAGAAGACATGCTAAATGTTGAAACTAGTTTTGCTAAAAGAGGCAACATGACAAATTTTTTCAGGATTTTTTTTCCTGGGCTGTCCAAGTTCCAAGACACAGACAAAGCAGAAATCAGATTTATAATTTTTTCTAATATAATCCACATATAGAAAAGACAAGATTGGAGCAGAGTAGTTTCAAAGAATTGCTTTAAGAAAAAATGTATCACATGATATACGCTGATTCAACCAAATGTCCTCCTTCTGTATGTCATATGTCCTTCTGTAACATTGTAATTTGATAATTCTAACATGCTTTGCGATATAAGCGTTAATAATGACTGAACCCCTTCCCCCATGACTTCCCAGTTTGTTCTCAGGTAATCACAAAAGGTGAGTTTTCAATAATAGCTTGATGTGTAATAAATATTAAGCGTGTAATATGTAAAATGATTAGCTACAATATGTTCTGAATCCAAAGAGATGTAAAATAGGGACAAATATATCACTAGAAAGGGAAATTTTGTTATTTCTTTAGAGGGGAAAATGATACAGCATCCATTGCTTCAGATTTCCTGTTACTAAGTCAAGAATATCACCTCTCTGATGTTAGGGAATACTCTATAAATTTCTGTGTTGCTTACTGTACTCACATGCTAGAGAGTAGCTAGATTTAGTAGATAGCATTGCTGCTAGATGCTACTAAAGTTTAACAGCGCATGCAGTATATTAAAAGTTGCTTAAACCAAATGTGACGTTGATGCATCATGCTGTGTGGGGCCACTAAAAATCCTAGTACAGAGGCCGTGGTCTTGCAAAATGGTGAGACAATTACTGGAAAGCAAAGTATCTGAAATCCCACAACTCTGAGTTGTAAATAGATGAAACAAGCCCTCAGAAATGTAGAGTTTTGGTAAAACCAGCACCCTAGTCTTTCAATGATTTCATAGAAAAGCAACACTTTAATTAATAACAATCCAGAGGGTCATCAGTGATTTTCATTTTTAGATCTCATAGCAAATATGAGTGTCTTATATTTGCATTCAAATAATTTTATGTTAATGTCAGACTATACAATTGATAGTAAATTGGGCTGATATAGTTTAATAAAGTTTTGGTTACAGTCTTTAAAGATTACAGATCTTATCCCGAGCTCAGGGACTGGATTAAAAAAAGTAAAAATCTGAAACAAAAGAGAGCACAACAACGTTATCTCATCTATTGTCATGTGATGATAGAGTTCTAGCAGGTCACTTCTATAAGGAAGAATTAATGGATTAAATAGAAAGGATAAGACTGTTGACAAAATTTGTTCAGTCTTTCAGTCCTGTTTACGCTTCAAAAGACCTACCTTCGTGGGATTCCAAACACTGTATATCTATGAAACTTGTTCCCAAATGTCTGCATGAATGCAAAGAAACAATTTCAAATAGATACAAATTTCAGGAGAAAGAGGCCATAATAGCTAAAAGGTTCACAAGCAAAAGCTGTTGTTCACTGTTTGCTGTTGAATTAAGATTCATGCAGTGACTAGATGTAAATCCTTTCTAATTTTGCCTTGGATAAATAGCGAATGTTACCTCAGGATATGCAGTATTCCCTATGTAACAATATCAAAATGATTTTTAACTTTTACCTGAACTTTCTTAGCCTGTTATAGGGATTACTGCAGATATGGTTGTGACACTATTTAACTAACAAAAGCATTTGAAAAAAAGTAATTGTGATTGCTGTATCAGAGGATAATACTAGTTAAATACCCTGAAAGCAGTGGAATTGAATGCGTATCATTGAGATCATAATCATACTCTTTATTGTGGGGGATAGTGTATGAGCTGGAAAGAACCCAGCTTGATGTGCAGAGCCTTGGCTGTTGGCAGGACTAGCAGTTAGAACAAATCTATATTTTTAATTTTAAACTGAGCTCATGTGATACAGAAATCACTGATAGACCCAAAACTTAACGTTAAATGGAGTGCACAATGCCGTTTTTACAGTGCCGCTTTTCTGAGTAGCATTGCATTTTAGTTTCCATGGAAAATTATATTGAAAGAGGAAGATTTCTACTCATAATAGAACAGGAAGTAGTTGTGATTAATGGTCACATTCAAACTGGATCCAGTCTCTTGCGTTATTTTGGAAAAAGGTGATATTCCCATAGCACACACTGCTTAGGGATTGGATGATAAAGGAAGAAGTCCAAATTTACAGCTGCCAAATCAAAAACCCATCAGCAATGACAAAAACCTACCCCCTCTCCCTCCTAAAAAATATACGAGGCATGATCCGGCACCTACTACGGAAGTGATTACAGAACTGCTATTGACTTCAACTGGAGCATAAATGGACCCTTTAGCGTTTTCTATGGAATTAACATTTACTCTTTGTGTTGGTTTCGTTTTGCTAACTTACCCCCTTTTTGTGTGTGTGTGTGTGTGTGTGTGTGTGTGTGTGTGTGTGTGTGTGTGTGTGTGTGTGTGTGTGTGTGTGTGAATGGCATAGGGTTTTACAACTTCTTTACAGGGAAAGAGAAAGTTTTCAAGGTTACAAGAAAAGAGCAGTATTTCTTTGGAAGAAGTGTGTTCTTTGAGTTTGAATAAACTAACCATCTAGAAGCTACATTAGTATACAAATGTTTTAATTAATTAGATAAACATTTTATTTTTTAAAACAAAATTTTAATTTGATGCTATGAGCATCAACACAAAATGGTGCCAATTAAAAATGTTCATGTTCACTTTTGCTCATGTGTGATGTGTGCATTGAAATTGAGACACAAGCCTGCATGCATAAAAAAAACCCCTTGCTTGCATGTGTCAAGGATTTGCATTCATAAAATGAGCACATGCGTATGTAAGCATGTATTTGAATATTTGTGCCATACTTAAAGTATTAATAGTTGGTCAATACAAAGACTAAAAAGAAATGGAAATAACTGAATCTTTACAGTGATTGGCAATTTGATAGGACGTCTCACACCGGGAGGGGGGGGCATGGAAAAATCAGCCACAGCTACTGTAAGAACAATAACTGAAGACCTGGGACAAATTCTGCTCTCAGTTACACTAGATAAAATCCAAAGTAATTCCAGTGAAGTCAGTGGAATTATTCTGGATTTATACCTATGTAAACTGAGATCAGAACCTGATCCTCTGTTTGCTAAGCCGCCTAATTTCATTGCATCTCACTACTGTGATAACATTACAATATAGCTTAATTCTGAATAATGTCTTTCATACAAACTGTATCCCAGAATCAGTTACAATGTTCCTAATGAGAGACAGCCCACAGTACAGTATAAATCATAAACAGCGATGTAGACTCTTGACCCAGATCCTCAGCCCTGTTGCAGCCATTTTGCATCAGGCCCTAGAGGATAGGGATGCCAGGATAGGCAAATCTTCCAGTGGCTGCCATAGTGTCACTCCTCTGCCTAGTCCTTGCTGTAGGGTTTTGCCCAGGGAAAAGGGGCCATGGCCAGGATGACACTGCACTGGCTGATCTCAGCAGGAAGGACCCTGGGAACTGGGGACTGCCAAGTGTAAATAAGAGTAGCTAGTTCCTAGCATCCCTTTGTTTGGGGGAGTATAAGTGTTTTACAGTTGCCTTTGTCCTGCCATCTCCTCTACCCCCATTACCATCTTTCTGGTCCTGCACTGAACACATCTCAAACAAATAAGAGAATGCTGTCCCATTGGGTGATGTTTCTGACATCGAGGCAACAACAGAGATACAGAAATTAAGCAGCATAGTCAGGGGAAAGTGTGTGTGTTTTCAGAAGGGGGTAGAAATAGCTATGGCCCAGCCCCATGCCTTCTACCCCATCTGTAGTGTGGCTTACTCTCCCAGAGGTCTCTGGAGAGGACATTTTAATGAGTCAGACTAAATATTTGCCCCTCCCCCCATAAAAAAACCAGCAACCTAGAACACCCAATTAGTTCAGGAACTGCAACTGTCGCTACTTCTGTCAGGCACAATCTTTGCAAGTTATGTGTGTCCTTTGAGATTGTGGCATGCTGTCAATCTGCTCTCCTCTGGGCAAAGTCTGGGTGTCCCAACGGTCTATTGCCATTCTACTGTTCATTCCCATGACTTTTATTCATTCTACTATTCCTGTGCTACAATTGCTATGCAATCAAGAAGATATTATACATTATATATTGTATTTATTTTTCCTGATACTATGTAATAACTAAGGTACTTAGTAATAAATATATTTGATAGGCTGGAACTGGCTCCCTCCTTCTCCCCCTTTGTATGTGTACATGTGTGTGCATGCGTGCACGCACAAAGCTAGCCTCCTCCTACAATCTTTTTATTTAAGAACATACCCAGGGTGAAAGCTAACTTTGCTGGCTTCATATTTATTACTTTTTCACCTGACTTGGAATGGGAACTTCAAACAAGCCTAGGACTAAAAAAAAAACCAGTTTCACTGCAGCTTTTGAAAGTACTCCTGCATTTTCTATTGAAATGCTGCTTTTAATATTTTCCCATACTGAATCTAAACAGATATTTCTATTTATACTATATCGAAAGGTGGGACACCACACCAAAGAGTCAGTAGAAAAGGTCCCTGCTCCAAGCAGCTTACAGTCCAGAAGTCAGATAGGACACAAATGAGTGGGACAAACATGGGGCTGGGTTGTGGTCGGACAGGGTTACATGGTCGAGGTTATAGGATGACTCAGTTATTCCTGGTGAACAATCTAAAAAGTGTCTACATTTGTTAGGGGCCAATCTGCAGCAGAGCCAGTCTCTGGGCAACTCAGTAAACCCTGATAGAAGGAGTCTGCAGGCTGATACGGAAGCTCAGTAGCAGTCTAGTGTCTGCTCAGTGCATTCTAGCCTGCTCCTGTGTTTAGTCCTGTCCCGGCCTTCACTGTCTCTAGCCTTGCTCTTGCTCTAGCTTCAGGCTATACCTGCTCCTGCCCAGCCCTCAGCTCCTTCCTGATCTCTAATTCTTGCTCAGACCCTCAGCTCTACCTTCTGACTAGGACTCCAGCTAACTCTTAAGTTTAGGCTTTGGCTTCTCACTGAGGGCTTTTACCCTGGACCTGCCCCATCTGGATTCAGGTCTAACTGGTAGGCCTGACTCTTGTTCCAATCACTAGGCCAGACTGCCCATGGCTCAGTTGCTGACAACATTTTAATTAGTTCACTTGTTTTAGAAATAACAACATACATAGATTTTTACTGGGGGGGAGGGGAGGAGGGAGTGGGTGTCTTTGCCTCCTATGGCAACAATACATTACCAAAGGGAACTTTTTCCTTTCCTCCTCTAAGCACTGGAAGTATATTTGTGTCACAACAGACTGTACTACATTGCGACTGGCTCTCTACATTGAGGCTAATGGAGCAATTAGTTAAAGAGCAAACCTAAGAAAATTATGATTTAAATAAACTACAGAATTTAATACCTGCACATTTCCAGATGTAAACAAGTACTTGTGGTGCATTAAGACTTCCAATTTCACTTTTGCTAAGATAATCTGAACAAACTAAATGAACCTCATCGTTGCTGAGAACGAAACACAGTTTCTATTAAATAAAGCCCCTTTAATTACCTACAGTATTACGCCCTGGATACATGTGTGCAGTTCCCAGTGATGTAAATGAGAATTGCATGCATAGATGAAGAATATTCCTCTTATTTTTCTTCCTTTGTGTTCTTTGAATAAGAATATTTTCTGTGTGCTCTGCTGTTATATAGGTCTGACTGAAAGTCGGATGCTGCAATGAGCAGAGGATACTGTATTCACTGGGTGGATATAATTGGCCACCTGCTCAAGAATAAAAATATGATTAAATCCTACATCTAAATTACAGGTTGATTCAACTGAAAGAGTTCATCTCTGAACTCTGGGGGAGTTCTTATCTGAATCTGATGGCTCAGGACTGACTCCATTTTAAATAATGCAGAGCCTTGCAAATCTTCACATTACTAAACCTCCACATGTTCCGATTTACACACACATACATAAAATGTGTGGTTTCTCCCCACTTTTCTGCCAACAGATATGATAGTGAGGTCTGATATTAACAAGATAACTTATTTTTACAAAATATACACCAGAAATTTGCTCACATACCATAGTATATAGTACCAGTCATAATTAAAAGTAAACTGCAACTGACTAAATAAATTAAAACGTTTTAGGATACATAAACCTGGCTTTTATATTATGTATATTTGTTTTCTCGCTCATTTGTAAAATTCAGTGAGTTGCAATGAGTCTCCCAGTCATTAATTTATGAGCAAGGAAAAAAAGACAGCGTTTAAGAGCTTCTATCTATGTTCCATGTTTGGAATGAATAAAGTCTGACACTTTGTAAGAACAAATATGAGAGAGGTCATCTGAGGAAGGTGTGGCTTAGAAATGAAACTACACAACTCAAATCGAAACCTTTTCTGTTGTTGAATGGAGGAAGTCACATTCTGCAGATGCAAAGCATTAAGTGGTTTTTCATCCTTTTCATAGGCTTTAGAGAACATTCATTATCCTAGCTCTTCCTTCCCTACCCCCAAAAGCATGCTATGCAGTGAGACAAAAATAGCAGCATTAGAGCAGTGAAGTCTTTTTATTATTGTCTTTGATGAATGAGTATATCACGCTTGGACCACCTTCCTGAAAAGTATTTTTTGTGTTCATAATAAAATGATGAACAGCCCCAAAAGCATTACATGAACTGCCAGCTGGGATCATTTTAAGCTTTTCTGAACTGATTACTAGAGTTTAAACTGTACCCAAATTCTCAAATTCAAGTTGTCATATAAACATTCTGTGATACATTGAGACAGTATTATTTTTAACCTGATTATTGACATTTTTGTAAAAGCTTTCTCCGAGAAGCACTGACTAGCAGCTCCTGTCCAGTGAAGCTCTTACCTTACCAAAGAGTGCTCACACCACCCCTATACTTAGCCATATGTGCCCCAAAAATGGTAGGTGCTGCCCCAAAGAAATTTTAATACAAGGACCCAAACTTGCTAGGACCTACACATATATTCAGCTTTACATTGACTTCACTGGCACTTCTCAGAGTGCAAAGCATGAGTGCAAGTCTTTGCAGGATTGAGACCTGAGGTCCTGATCCTGCAAACACATTCTATTGGGCTTAGTGTTTATTACTGTGAGTACTCCTCAATGTGACAACTTAGTATCATGAGTGCGTACTACTATGAGTTCAGTGGGACTACATACAGTAATAAGCACTGTGCTTGGTAGTATTTCCAGGATCAGACCCTCAATTGGGCATAACACTACAAGGAATAACAACAGAGTAGAAGGGGCTCTGGGGCAAATCAAGGTTACAATAGTGAAAGGTGATGGAAGATGCTTATGGTTCCATACATGTTTTTAAATATATCAAAATGTAGATACTGGGTCTGGAATGGGTGCTCAGGTATTATGAAAATGGAGGCCATACAAGAGGATGGAGGGATGGTTAGAAGGAGGGGTGGATAGACGAGTTGGAGGTCAGTGATGGAAAGAAGTGACAGAGGCCAGCTTTGTACATACAGCACAATATGAGTACACAAGCAGGGAGAGCCTTTGTCAAAGCAATAGTGTATTTATCCATAAAGATACCTATGAGTGTAAATGCTATATAAAAGCACAATAAAGAAAAAATATCATACAGATAGACAAATGTAGAAAGGAGATAAAGGGAAACTGGAAAGGAGCAGCAGCTGAGATTAAGTCAGACTTTAACATATTGGTAGTTGAAAGAGATCTGCCTTCATCAAAGTGTATTCAAACAATGCCATTCAGATATAAAATCCAAGATGATGACACCAAGGAGAAGTAAGTAGGGAACAAAGAACAGAGTCAGCTTGAGGTACGTTTTACCCATTTTTAGGATCTGACCCAAGTTTGAATTTCCAGGTGATACTCAAGCCTATGTATGTTATGATACTCATCCAGAAACTAAAATATTAAAATTTGGTACAGACTGAGAGTGAGAGACACAAAGATGGGAGCAGAGTACACCCCACTCTCTTCAAAACCTCAGGGAAAAGAGTGAGCCGTAAAAGCCAGGGAAATTCATTTGACAGGGTCCGTAGGCCAAATAAATCCTTGATAAAATTCCATTTGTATCACCTAGTTGCCTGAAGTCAGTGGAGTTACACTAGAGATGAATCTGGCCCATTCTGTTGTGGGTTTTCTTCCTACTGTCTGCCAAAGTTTATCACATCAAAGCCTTACCCCCTGTGAATAAAGACCCAAGAGAGGGAAAATATGTGACAAGAACTGGGAGATCAACCACAGAAGTCACAGATATCACTCTTTTCTGTTCTGAATATCAGACACAGCAATCAGACATATGACTATGACTGTGAAACTTCAAAACTAAACTGGACATTATTAAAGAAGCACAATGTTTTGCTCAACCAAAATGACAGACTTAGGTTCTAATTTAAAGAAAGATAAATGTGTTGCATGTCAGTGAGAAAAAGCATCAGTTACACAGCAAGTGGAATCTGTATTTCACTCCTGAATTGCAAGGAAAAAATCAGAGCATAACTGACTCTCTCCTAGGAGTTTGACAAAGTTTAATTATAGAATAATAACATAGAAGATATTCCTGATTGGAAAATCACTCTTCTTCTTTCCAGTATAAGAAATACATGTACAATCCCATAAGGTTGAAGGACTCGTCATTTCTGCTCAGATAGTGCTTCAAAACAGCAAGATATGAATTCTTGTACTATTATTGTAATTACTTATTATCGATACTATAACTGTAGTCATTTCAACAGAGTACCATTCTCATCCCTGTTTGATAAGATCATTAGCCTTAAATAATAGTATATTTTATGCTGCAAAATGTTTTGACTCAAACGACTGGTAGTGGATACTTAAAGTACTCTGTTAAAAGCAAATAATACTGCTTCTATTAAGCAAAGTTATATATACAATTTTTGGAAACCTTTCAAAGCAATTGTATTCTGCCCAGAAGTCAGAACTGTTTCTTTTTAGTTTAAAAAAAAAAAAATCATTTAAAGTAAATAGAATAACTTCTATCAGCAGCTTTTTTATATTAGCAGAAACAGAGGGATTCATATATCTAGTGAAACTCTTTTTAAACTAATAAGGACCCATTTGCACTACAGAGACACAGACTGGAGGTGGTGAAATTAGATTAAGCAAGAAAACATGGAATCATCTTCACAGGTTAGGTGGTGGTGATGAACCACTGTAGGCTCAAATTATCTGACATTTGCATTTATTGCAAAGAAGTTTTAATAAATAAACCCTTGAATTACCAAGGATGAGCTTCAGGAGAGTCAAAGGGATCTAGCTGTATACACTAGTTGAGATCTTTCTGATATTTTTAATTGGTGTTGCATGGAGGTTATTGTGATGTCAGTCTTCTGAAGTGTAATAAGCAATTTGGCTTTGATCCAGCAAGGTATCTAAGCACATGAGTAACTTGAGTTGAGTTGTACCGTTGAAGTCAATGTGACTAGTCACATGCTTAAACACACAGGACAAGATAAATGGAGACATTTGGTGCAAAACTGTAGAATTCTTAGGTTAAAAAAATTACATGTAGAAATTCTATCAAAAGAAGTACCCAGGATTACTGCTCTCAAACAAACCTGATGTACAAACCTAGAATTTTACAGGGACACTATCAAGGCTGGCAAACCCATATTTTTATATTCCTGCCCCCCAAAACCTTGCCAATTTTTCTACATTCTTCCTTAATGAAGATAAAATCCTAGTCCTCAAAAATAAGGCATGTAATACGCTAAAAATCCCAGATGATGAGTTGAGTGGACAATGTGATAACAAATTCCTAGTGTAGCATTTATTAGGATTGTAGTTTTCCAGAAGATGTGCATGCATGTGTGTGTGTATGTATGCAGACACACTCCAGCAACCCTGCCAAATCTAGCATCCTGAGTTTCTTCTTGTTCTGCTTCATTGGGATTTAAGATGGTAAAGATTCATTCATTGGGATTTAAGATGGTAAAGCTCTAGTTGTTGGGGCCTGATCATTTTGTTCTACAATCTGTTGGAGAGGCATGCAAAAAGTTTAAGTCTGAAAGTTTTGGATGAGTCAAATTTTGGTACTGTTCCTTTAAGTAAATGTAAAATTCTACTAACAAGCCACACTAGAGAAGATAGGATCAGTCTCTTATATATGTTGTTTGTCCAGTGGGCTTCTGGGAAGTTTGAGATAGTATATTTGGTATTTTGTTAAAATTCAGATTATTCCAGAGTTTTAGTTATATGGATCATTTATATGTAGTTTTATATTTATTTGAATTTTGTGTCAACTCTAAGTCCTGGGTTCCTTAAGTATATAGAGTAACCCCAGTGATGAGGCTACAGCTAGTTCATTTTGAGAAGAGAAGGAAAATGAAAGATTGTAAAAAGAATAAGATGTGAAAATGTCTATTCTAATCTCCAGTTCTGAGGCATACGCCTATGCCTGTTTTAACTTGGAGGCACTCAAAACTTGTTTAACAGAGGACCTCAGTGGTAGTTTGACAGAGGTCTGCATGTATCGTGCATTGATGAGACTGTAGCCTCCCACTGCTTCCCATCTTTTATACAAAGGAACAAAGGTGCAACCCACACCAGGACTATTTAAAATGGCGCACTGCATGCAGAAAGCCATGGTCTCTCTATTAAAATTTGATGGCAGAGGTGAGCAACTTTATAGAATTCCATGTATGGCATTTGGCCATCACTGATTTAACATTCATTTTATTTCTGTCACACACACACATACAAAAATGGTTTGGAAACATCACCATATGGTGTTCCGAAAAGAAATTTGTTCCCCAGGACTGACATCTGCTGGTGGGTTTGTCTGTGGCTCACAGATTCTGGAAGAACTAGAGTTCCCAGCAGCCCACCAGGAATCCAGGCAAGGTTCCCGCTGGATTTGCCAAAAGTTTGTTGAACCCAAATGTTTTGGGCAAAAAAGCTTATGGGATCATCTTCACAGTATGTTCGGCACAGAGATTTACAGTGAGAGTACTGACTTAGCAGTTTGATCCAAATAAGAAACTGGAGATCACCAAGAAAGGATTCTGGCAGAGCTATATTTAATAATTCAATGTATCCTGTCATCTGATTGTATGTATTTTAGACTTTGGAATTATTGTCATTAGTATTATTATAATCTTAGAAAATACAAAGGCCTGACATTATTTACACTTTTCACATGTAACCAGATTTACTCTAGTACACATGGTAAATGTTTTGGGCAAAACATTTTGAACTTGATGAATCCACAAACTTTATTTCACAAACTTTATTTCATTGGAAAAATATTCTACTAGTTCTAATCACAGTATTTCAGTGACAGCAATATTATAGGGAGGGCTGATAGTGCCACCTGTTATTAAAATTGCCCAGCACTTCCCATTATAAGACCCTCCTGATCTTGATAGCAAGAGGGTGCTCATTTCTCTCTCGTTAGAGTTGAAACTAGTTAACCTGATTTTAAAATATCTGCTCCTCTTCAAAATCATCAAAATGAAAGTGAAATTTCTCATGTAAGATTTCAGCTCAGGGTAGAACTTTTCGGGAAAGTTTCAGGCAAATCATACAAGGCAGTTTGGAGATATGGAAGCCAAAAATTGTGGTTGTTCACTTTCAGAGATTTTGTTTTGTTTTGTTTTGTTTTGCTTTGTGGATCACCTCAACTTCTAAACTGTTTGTGCTGCAAACTCCTATGTTGATTTAACCTGCTTAGCTTTATTAGAAGTGTTGTTGACTGTTTTTGAAAGGGCATGTGAGGAAAGCAGTTAGATAGTAAGAGTGACTTCCATTTAAATACAGCACAAATGTTGTTTGCAGGGGGGGAAAGCATATATCATTAACATATGATCCACATGTCTACTTATTACACACTGCTTGGCATGGACTTTATGAAGACTGCAAGGCCTAATAGGTCAAAAGGTCTGCTGAGTCAAATTCTGTCCTGTGCTATGGCCCCTCTTTCTACACCAGTGGTACAGCGGGGCCATTTGTCCTCCCTGAACTGGCATCTGAAGATTGCCGCAGTGCCAAGGGATCCCTGGCTTGCGCAGAGTTGGTGTATCTGGTAGTATGCCACACCATCCCAGCTTCCTTCCTGGGCATATAGGATGGGTCTGGGTCTTGTTGGAGAAGGGCAGGGCAGGACTGGGGCTGGGCTGGAATACATTGCACTTCAGTAATTCCCCCAGAGGATGTAATGCGTTCTTGAGGGCTGTTACAATCCAGTGTAATTTAGAAAGTCCTTGACACTGCTCTAAATTATTCTAGTGATCAAAGTGGCATACATCAGCCCCAAAGATCAGGGTAATGCAAAGGACATGGATAGCCTCCTGCATGTCCCTCCTCCAGCTATGCTCAGCTCTACCACAACTGAGGATCTAGCCAAATAAAGCCTCCAAGAACATAAGGAACATAAACTCTGGCAAGTCAAGTGTAAAAGTATAATTAGACAGCCCAAAAAAGAATTTGAAGAGCAACTAGGAAAAGACACAAAAATTAACAGCAAAAATTTTTATTATCAGAAGGAGGAAGTCCGCCAAACAGCAACTAGCAAAAGACACAAAAACTAACAACAATTTTTTTTAATCAGAAGTGTAAAGCCTGCCAAACAAACAGCTGGATGAAGGAGGTGCTAAAGGAGCACGCAAGGAAGATAAGACTGTTGCAAAGAAGCTAAGTTAATTCTTTGCATGGTCTTCACTGTAGAGAATGTGAGGGAGATTCTCACACCTGAGCCATTCTTTTAGGTGACAAATTTGAGGAACTTTCCCAGACTGAAATGTCAGTAGAGCAGGTTTTGGAACAAATTGATAAATTAAACAGTAATAGGTCACCAGGACTAGATGTTATTCACCCAAGAGTTCTGAAGGAACTCAAATATGAAATTGCAGAATTACTAACTATGATATGTAACTTATCACTTAAATAAGCCTTTGCACGAGATGACTGGAGGACAGCTAATGTAATGCAAATTTTTTTTAAAAAGACTGCAAATGTGATCCTGGCAATTATAGGCCAATAAGCCTAACTTCAATACCAGGCAAGTTGGTTGAAACTATAGTACAGAACAGAATTATCAGACACACAGATGTACATGATATGTTGAGGAAAAGTCAACACAGCTTTTGTAAAGGGAAATCATGCCTCACCAATCTCTTAGAAGTCTTTGAGGGGGGGGGGGGGTCAACAAACATATGGACTTGGGTGATGTAGTGGATATTGTGTACTTAGATTTTCAGAAATCCTTTGTCAAAGTCCATCACCAAAGGTTCTTAAGCAAAATAGGCAGTAATCAGATAAGAGGGAAGGTCTGCTCCTATATCTGTAACTGGTTAAAAGATAGGAAACAAAGGGTAGGAATAAATGGCCAGTTTGCACAGTGGAGAGGAGTAAATGGTGGGGTTTCCCAAGGATCTGTACTGGGATCTGTACTGAGCTGGCAAAGTTTGCAGACAATACAAAATTACTCAAGTTAGTTAAGTCCAAAGCTGACTGCAAAGAGTTACAAAGGGATCTCACAAAACTGGATGACTGGGCAACAAAATGGCAGATGAAATGCAATGCTGATAAATGCAAAGTAATGCACACTGGAAAATATAATCCCAACTATCCATATGAAATGATGGGGTCTAAATTAGCTGTTATCACTTAAGAAGGAGATCTTGGAGTTAGTGTGGATAGTTCTTTGAAAACATCAGCTCAATGTGCAGCACCAGTCAAAAAAGCTAGCAGAATGTTTAGAACCATTAGGAAAGAGAGAGATATCAAGACATAAAATATCACAATGCCACTATATAACTCCATGGTATGCCCACATCTTGAATACTGCAAGCAGTAGTGGTCGCCCCATCTCAAAAAAGATACCTTAGAATTGGAAAAAGTTCAGAGAAGGACAACAAAAATGATTAGGAATATGGAACAGCTTCCATATGAAGAGAGATTAAAAAGACTGGGACTGTTCATCTTAGAAAAGAGATGACAAAGGGGGAATATGATAGAGGTCTATAAAATCATGAATGGTGTGGAGAAAGTGAATAAGGAAGTGTTATTTACCCCTTCACATAACACAAAAGCCAGGTGTCACCCAATGAAATTAATACGTAGCAGGTCTAAAACAAATACAAGGAAGTGCTTTTTCACACAACACACAGTTAACCTGTGGAACTCATTGCTAGGGGATGTTATGAAGGCCAAATCTATACCTGGGTTAAAAAAAAAAATAGAAAAGTTCCTGGAGGATAGGTCCATCAATGGGTATTAACCAAGATGGTCAAGGATGCAACCCTATGCTGTGGGTGTCCTTAAACCTCTGAGTGCCAGAAGTTGGGACTGGATAACTGGGGGTGGATTAATTGAAAAATTGCCCTGTTCTGTTCATTCCCTCTGAAGCATCTGGCATGAGCTTCTGTCAGAAGACAGGATACTGGGAGAGATGGACCATTGGTCTGACACAGTATGGGTAATTCTTATGTTCTTATGTAGGCTTTATCAAATTTGAATGGCTCAATTAAAGTCACTTTGGCTTTGTATGGACTGTATATGGTCCACATGGCTTGACTGAATTCTGCATGGTTTGATGCAGACTCTAGAAAATCCACATGACCTGACACAGACTTTGTGCCTTCCACATAGCCCAGATGTAGCTAGCTATGATTAGTGAGGAATAGCCTGCAATCCCTGCTGCAGAATTTACATCCCACTTGCAAGAGAGTATATGTCTTCTTCATTAGGGTTCAGGGTGTTGTTATGCACACTCTTGCTGCCATTCCTTAGAGTTCTAATATGCCTGACTATGCTGGCTGCACAAAGGGTGAACAGAAAAAGGCAGCGTAAATCATCTCTACCATTTTGCTTATATATGAGAGATTCTTCTTTTATGGACACACAATCAACTGATGCATATCTTATTCTCGTATCAATCAAGATTAGAAGGTAAAGAATATGCTGCCAGTCTAGCTTGTTGATTACCTTAAGTGACCATCCCATAGTGATTGACAGGTGCAATAACAATAAGGTTAAACGCACCTTCAGGATTAATAAGCAGCACATAAGCACTTAAAATGCATTTGCTCAAGAAGTTATGGTTTTCAAATCATCTTCCCAAAATCATTTTGGAACTACCAGCCAAAGCCCAGGTACAAAATATACTCAGCCACCCTTTCCCATGAAGATAAGAATGGTAAGGATATTCTTGCTCATCAAAAGAATTCTCACCCCCTGTGAGCATATGAGTGGACATTAGAAAGTCTATTTTAAATTATCTTTATTGGTGTACACAAGGAATTTTGGAAAGGAATCTCCTTCCTTCCATTTCTTTATAGCACTCATGTTAGCAGTTGTAAGAAGTTTCCAGTTTTAAGCAAGGTGTTTTTCCAGTCAAGTGTGAAATAAAATCCACTGACATTTTGCTCAAATTAATTGCAACATGAGGAAACTGGCATATATAAAAAGGAGTTCACACTCTCACTTATAAACAGTCAGTTGAGAGTTCAAAACCTGTCTTTCCTGATCCACTGTGAAGGGTCGCATTCATGTATGTTTTATCAACCAGAAGCTATTACACTATTTGAAGTAGTTTTGATTCCTAATGCTGTGTTGGCTACACAAATAAAGTTTGTGGGTTAAAGGAGGAAAAGCCAATTTGCAGAAAAGTCCTAACAGAAAGTCAAGTCAGGCAGCATGTTCCCTGTGCTGGAAAAACAGGATTGTTAAAATCGCCACAATGGATCACATTATCGTTAGCAATTAATTGAGTTTGTTTAGGGAGAGTAAGCTACTGTTGTTTAACATGGGAATAAAGTGCCATACTGTAGGCAAGCATAGTCTAGGTAGTCTATTTACTTATAGAGATAACCATTGCTAAAACAGGGAGCATAAGGAGCCAAAGTGTCTGCTTTTATATCTAATGTACATTAGAAACAGAAATCATGAGGGTACTGTATTTTGAATCTTTTTGACATCTTACTCCATTCTATGTCCACAGGATAAAAATTAACAGGATCTCTCATCATCATTTGTGGAAAGCTTATAAGCCAATACACTGAGTGAGCAGGCCATTTGCAGGCAATTTACTAACAGAATCCTCTCTCTGTCTAGTGACAGGGCACAGGACATTCACACACTCATTCTGCAGCCTGTATTGCAGTCCATGGGCTGTAGAAATGTCTCCACACTCGCCATGTCCACCACCTTTTACAAACTCCCAATATCTTCCTCCACAGACCTATGAAAAGGGACAATGGAGCAGTGTTCTGCAGCATGCGGGGGGGGGGAGGGGGTATGGAGTACCCCCATGCAACTGCTACCACGAAGTTGGCTCAATTGCATTTTGTGCTTTGTACAGCTGGTACTGTGGGACAGCATTTGACCGATTGAAAAGAAAAGCAATTTTATCATATTTGAGCATGTTTATTCATCAATGCAAAATATTTGTATTCCCACAACAGTGAATGCCAGATCACAATTCTTCTCTTATTTTGATCTGAGAACACAGGCCGTAAGTTGTAAAGCAGCGCAGGCTTAACTTGGTAAACCATTTTTAGAAACTCTGGCAGGTACTGATGGGTTTTGTTTGCACTGTTGTAAATTATCCCTGCTTTCATTCTGTTCCTTAATTTCTTTGATAATTCTGGTCTAAACTTACCACAGCCATAGTCATAATTTATAAACAAGCTGAAAACCATTCTGAAATCTACTCCACCTGTGCAGAACCCCAAGCTATGGCTTCCTTATTCAGATGAGAAACAAGAGCATTGTTTAATATTAAACAGAGTGTTTTTGGTGCTTCAGCTTCCTTTGACCATGAAAACACAGGAAACAAAGCCTTTAAAATGATAATAAGTGAACTACTTTTTGCTCTCTGCAGAAAGCTTAAAGGAGGGTGTTGCGAGCCTTCATGGACACCCAAACAGACATCAGGAGATAAATGTTGCCTTATGCCATACTCATTCATGAATATAGTTGATTCTTTAGACTTCCACATATTTGCTGGTTTTTGTGGTTGTTTCTGGTTTTATTAAAGGGATACAGTCATTTTCTGCCTGAAAATGTTGTCCTTGTTATTATTGTGTTAAAATTAGCTGCTGCACATTGTGCCAAGGAATACCTGAAATTACTATAAATGAAAGAGACGAGAGAGCAAAATATTTTTCTGGTTTTTCCCCATTATGTTTACTAGGTGCATTTGACAGCAATATGGGCCAGAATTTCAAAAGAGCTGAGCACGTTGGAGTTAAAATGTCACAACAGGAGCAGCTGGGGGCTGAGCATGTGAATATCTGACACTATCTGTAGACTCCGTTTCACTGTTTCCCCCTGTATAGTCATTCAGTCAGTTTCCCCTGTTTGTGTTGGTCTCTCATACAGCAGAAGGTAGAAAAACAGGTTTTAAAATAAGGAAACGTTGTAAAACCAAATACATTAGCAGGGGAAATCTCAGGACTGCCACAAATATAGCAGCTGAAATTACTGACATTCTTTTGTTTTTAAATGGACTAAATTTCAAAATGATTATATCCCTTTATTAGTAGTAATTATGCAGTGCCATTAGCATGCATGGCACTTTACAAACAAAATACAGAGTCCTTGCCCTCCACCCCAATTTATAATCCAAGTTAGCACTAGAATAACAGGAGATAATAGACAAAAGGAGGAAGTTGATGGAGAAGGGAGAATGACAGTGAAGACAGTAAGATCATGTGATTTTTGGGAGAGTAGTCTATTATCTTAAGAGTTACACAGCTTTTGTTTGTTTTGGTGGTGGTTGTTAATATGAATATAACACTGTAGTTTATAAACTTGCTTGAAGAAGTAGGTTTTGAGAAGGGGCTTAAAAGAGGAAGATGAGGCAATGCAGGCAACATTTTAAAGGGGGTTTCAGGCAGAGAAGACCACATGAAAGAAGACAGTCAGGAAGTTATGGGAAACGGACATAGAGAAGGTAATCAGACATGAAGCCTGGGCCCAGTGCCTTCGCTGGGAAGCAAAAGATGGTAAGAGCAGAAATGGAGGAAGGAGCTAAATTCTAGAGGCCCCAAAAAGAAAGAAACAAAGAGCTTAATTTGAGGCAATAGGGAGACAGTAAAGGGATTTTAAGAGAGGCTGAACATGGTTATATTATCACGAGAGGTAGCTGACTTTTACAGCAGAGCTTTGGACAGACTGAGGGATACATGGTGAACATAGAGAAGGCCAGAAAGGTGGAGGTATTAGTAGGTAGTAGAGCTGGATTAACATTAACATTTTTTTTAATCGAAAAATGCAGATTTGGCTCAACCAAAACATTTAATAAATTTGCATTGAATGGTTTTGGTTGAAAACAATTAGCTGATATGTCTTGCTTACATGCTCAGGGTCAACCTCATCACCATTTTTGGGGTTAGGAAGGAATTTTCCCCCAGGTTAGATTGGCAGGGACCTTGAGGTCCTTTGCCTTCCCCTGCAGCATTCGGTGCTGATCATTTGCTAGGATCATCTGGGTATTTCTCATCAGATTAATTCTTTACCATTGCAGGAGTCTCTGGCATTGGTGCACCTTGGTCCCTCCTAGTCTCCCTGTGTTACATGATAGTTTAGTCTCCTGAGGGCTATAATACTTTTGTCTAATCCAAGTTATTAGGCTCAATACAGGGTAACTGGGTGTGATTTAGTGGCCTAGGATGTGGAGGAGGTCAGGCTAGATGTGCTGGTGGTCCTTTCTGGCCTTAAATGCTATGAAAAAAAAAACAAATAAAAAAAATTCTGAAAAAGTCAAAAAAATTTTGATATTTTGATTTGAAATGAGTTTTTGTTTAGAATTTTACTTCAGTTTTATTTTTAAGGCAAAAAACCTTGAAAATAAATCTAAACATTTTGTTTCATTTGACCCAACACAAAATATTTTTAACTTTCTGGCTTTGCTGAAAAATGTGAATAATTTTCTTTTAGGGTTAACATGAAAAAATACCCCCCTCCCAAATTTTTCTTTTTGGCCACTGAACCAAAAAACCGTTTATTCACACAGCTCTAGTAGGGATCACATTAAACTAGAGATCCCTCAAACTGGTGTTCACAGATCACTGGTGGGCTGCAGAATATTTCCTTGTGGCCCATGGAGAGGTGGGTTGACCTGTCCTCCTTGGTACTGGCTGTCCTCCTTGTTTCCAATTGTTTCTGAAGATGTTCAGGCTCTTCAAAGTAGAGCTTGAAGGCCTAAAAATGTTTTGGAAACAAGGAGGAGTACCCAGACTACCTGCCTCTATTAGGGACCATGGCTATATTAAAAGAAGAAGAAAGGCAATGGGAGACACTTTTAGGGACTGGGGCCATCAGTGTGAATTAGAGCTGTCAGCCACTAGCAGGAGACGTATGTCTAGGAGAACCCAGGAGACAAGAATAATGTAGGTGGTCAGTGCGTCCATGGGAACAGACGGCAGTGATTTCAATCCTAAATGAAAAGGGAGGGGCCCACAAGACATCTTCTCTATTAAAATGTAGTCAACACTCTGAAAAGTGTGAGAACCCTTGCATCCTAAATAGTTTGCTAAACAGAAAACATTACTAAACAATGCAAAAATTGTTTTGCTAAACCAATATCCAGTTTCATACTTCTGATGATGTTAAAAATCACTGAGTGAAAAAACAAAAAAAAGATTTTGGAAGCTCTGAAAAATGCCTTGGCAGTATTCTTATCAAATACTGCTTGCTAAAAAAATTTCCAAGAGCTAGTTTTTTAAATAAAATATCCCTGAGATCGTATTCCTTCTCTCATCAGTGATAATGGCTTCTTTGTATCTTTCCTATCCCATCAAAAGAAAGAGGGAAAGCAGCTCCCTCTGGAGTCAATGATAGTGCTACTTTATAGTTAAAACACTATAGAACAGGTATTAGAAATGCAATCAATATTTCCATACTCTGGAAACTAAAAATCATGATTTTTCTGTATGTGCACTCAGTTTAAGATTCCAGCAGACTGAAAATGTAACTACTTTATTGTTTCTTTATCTCTCAACTCTGTGCTCTGGCATCACTTTCCTTAGATGGCTTAATTATTCTGTTCAGTTACAAATTACAGTACCTTCTTATTTGTATCTACAGAAATTTTAATAAGGTCTGAATTAAGTCTTTCTGATGAAAGAGTTCTCTTTTAGGGCATGTGTTAGTTAAAATTTAATGTAAACAGTTAAGTTAAACTAAAGGTTAGTATAGTCTAGGAAGTTAAACTTTTACCCAGAGTATAATTACATGCATTTTTAGATTTTGACAATTTTCTTGACACTATTTCTGGAGAAAGTGCAATTTAGTGGTTAAAGCAAGTGCCTGGGAGAGAGGACTTAGAGGGTTTTATTCTTGGTTATGTCATTGACTTATTATGTGATCAGTGGCAGTTTACCTAAGCCAAAATTTTCAAATGTGGGTTTCTAAAATCAGGCTCCTAAATCCATATTTAGGCACCTAAGTAGAAGATCTGATTTTCAGAGGTGCTAAGAAACCATAGCTCCAACTGAAAACAATGTGAATTATGACTGAGTGAGGACTGCAGGACTTGACCTCATAGTTATAAAAAAAAGAAATAAGGAAGGTGTGTGGGTGTGAGGTGTAGTGTTCAAGGGTGAAGTTCACCTCTTTATAAATGGCCAGCATTAGGCATATGCACCATTGAAGTCCCATTTAATGGGACTAGTGTGATGCATAAAATTTTGCCGTCCTGCTGTTCGGGAATGAATTTTACCTCCTAGTTTAAGTCCTTTCAGTAGTTACAGCTGTGTACATTTTCACAATAGTTTTGGTTCAGTGGTGTTTAGGATTAAATTGTTAGTTACTGTTGGACTTTGTTCACTTTAACATGGTGATCTTTGACCATCAGAGGTAGGAGGGGGAAGTTGGCTGCTCTTTAGCAGGAATATGATCATAGTGTACTCAGGGAGGAACCTCTTGTAATCTGCCCTTTTGTTACTATATATAAGGAAACCTGGTCTTGAATTACTATACTATATCTCCCTCTATCCATTGAGATTGTAGTAATTCAAGACCAGATTCCTTTATAATTCAGCCACAATAAAAGCTAGGAGCACAAGGTTACAGATGATTTTTTGTTGGTTTAAGAAATCCCTACTCCAATTAAAAATGTTCCAAATTTACTGATAGGCTGGGCTGCTCAGCACAAATTATAAGGCACTTGCATATGCATGTGGGACTAACTTCTTCATTGTATTCTGCCTCACTGGAGTGAACTCAACCACTATGCAGAAGGCAAGTGGGACATAAACCTTGTGCTGGCCTTCTGCACAGGGGTGAATTTTATGTTAGGAATCCTATTCTGTAAATATTTACTACCGAGCTTAGTGCTTATTACTGTGAATGGGCCCATTGGCTTCAAGAGGGCTACTCACGTAGGTACACTGGAAATGCTATATGGGATCAGACCCCAGTGGTCCATGTAGTCCAGAGACTTAAGAGAAAGATAAAAGAAACTATGCAGCAGGCAGTGGTGGAACAACTTGCCCTAAGAAAATGTTTCCTCCTAGCCCCCATAGTTAAAGATTGACTTACACCCTGGAACTAGAGGGTTTAATATACCTTCTGAATGTTTGTTTATCATCATTTAAAATATTTACTGCTTTAACTATGGATATTTTTGCTATCCACATAAATG
This sequence comes from Emydura macquarii macquarii, assembly GCF_026122565.2. Classification (NCBI taxonomy): domain Eukaryota; kingdom Metazoa; phylum Chordata; order Testudines; family Chelidae; genus Emydura; species Emydura macquarii. The sequence goes on from NW_027133265.1 coordinate 6,397,111, forward strand.
CTTAGTCTGTTTTTAAACGCTGCCAGGCTCTTGGCCTTGTTGATATTTTGGGGCAATGAGTTCTATGGCCTAATTTTGCATTGTGAAAGAGTATTTTCTGTTATTAGTTTTAAATTTGCCACTTTTGAGTTCTGTTGAATGTCTCATGTGAGTAGGCACTATGCCTACCGTTACTGAATTCAGTGTTTTTTCAGACTGGATTAGTAAGCCTCAGCTATATGTTAGAGTTCTCTTGTACTGTAGATAGCGATATTCTTTAATACTAGTAGAGGAGGTACAGTAGCATTAATAGCATTGCAAATCATATCTGATTAATTATTGCTTTTTAAAAAACTCATTTCATTTTCCAACATTAGCAATATCATGCAAAAGTAACCTTTTCCACTATATAACATGTAGAAAATAATATTTTCAAATGTAAAGGTAATAATCTTTTCCTCTCTGAATTAATATCTTTGACTAATTACATGGGGGCATGACCTTCTCTATGTTGGCATCTTCTTTGAACTTATAAAGTAATGTACAAGACACTTTTCACTTCTCATAGTTTTCAATTTTGACTATAATTGCTCCTGAATGAATTAATAGCTTTTCCATATTAACAGTACAAAAAGGTGTTGTAGGATCTCAGTCTAACCTTTCTACTTCACGTTATTTTTGTCTCACATCCTCTCAGACAACGTCTTCTGGAAGTGGCAAAAAAACCACAGAGCAGACTATAACAAAAGCATGGAACCATCATTGCCTGATTATTTTATTCACGTTTCCTGAATGCATAATTATGCACCAGTTTAGTGCCTTAAAAATGTATATATAATGGGACAAATTCATCTCTGGAGTAACACTGCTGATTTCAGGCTTGGAGTTGTTACACCAAGAATGAACTTGGCTTACTGTGCAGTTTTATAGGTATATGTTCTCTCAAAGGCACATTTCCTCCATAGGTTCTTCATATACACACATACAATTGTAAACCAAGCAAACTATTTCTACTACAGGCTGGAAAAGAAGGAAGAAAAGAAGAGAGAAAAGTTATTTCTATTTTAATACATTTAGGAGGCACTCAGATACAGGGGTGATGGGGCTATATAAGTGTCTACATATGTGATCGACTGTACATTGCTATGTTAAACTCTTCTTCCTGAGAAGATTTTAACACCAAGCTGTCAAAGAGGAGCATGTCTGAAGGTTTAGTAGTGATTTGTCAGCTGATTGGTCAGATGACAAGCTTCAGTTTCCTGTTTAATTGAGAACATGTCCTTGTAAACATCCAATATTTCTGACTGTGTTCAATAATTGAGGCCAATTCCTGTTCCCCATGTGTCCTCCCACACCCTTGCTGGTGAGAATGGTTTTGGCTGCAGCAGAATGGGTGATGTTTCACTACATAGTGGGAGGGTGCCCCAGAACACAGGAGATTTTCTGAAGTAGTGGATTTGTGGCCACCTGGATCCATGTAGAGAAGCTTAAGAACTAATGAAGAACTGCTCTGAAGATGCAGAAATTACTGGGAAGTGATTCTGCAACCACTCCATAGTGATTGGAAATTATTCCTTTCTGCTCAGGCCCTCTGCACACAGTTCATATGCTCAGACTGTGCATAGGCTCAAGGATTTGGTCCTTTGGACATATTTTCAGGTGGATGTTTCCTAATCACATTCTCCTAGAAATAGGAAGCTTGGAAACAAGACCCTTCCTTAATGATATACGTTAAGGAAGGAACAATCAGTTGTACACGTACAAAATGGGAAATGACTGCTTAGTAAGAAGTACTGAGGAAAGGGATCTGGGGGTCATAGTGGACCACAAGCTAAATATGAGTCAACAGTGTAATGCTGTTGCAAAAAAAGCAAACATGATTCTGGGATGCATTAGCAGGAGTGTTGTAAGAAAGACACGAGTAGTAACTCTTCCGCTCTACTCCGGACTGATTAGGCCTCAACTGGAGTATTGTGTCCAGTTCTGGGTGCCACATTTCAGGAAAGATGTGGACAAATTGAAGAAAGTCTGGAGAAGAGCAACAAAAATGATTAAAGGTCTAGAAAACATGACCTATGAGGCAAGACTGAAAGAACTGGGTTTGTTTAGCCTGGAGAAGAGAAGACTGAGAGGGGACGTGATAACAGCTTTCAAGTACATAAAAGGTTGTTACAAGGAGGAGGGAGAAAAATTGTTCTTCTTAACCTCTTAGGACAGGACAAGAAGCAATAGGCTTAAATTGCAGCAAAGGAGGTTTAGGTTGGACATTAGGAAAAACTTCCTAACTGTCAGGGTGGTTAATCATTGGAATACATTGCCTAAGGAGGTTATGGAATCTCCATCATTGGAGATTTTTAAGAGCAGGTTAGACAAACACCTGTCAGGGATGGTCTAAATATTACTTGGTCCTGTCGTGAGTGCAGGGGACTGGACTAGATGACCTCTTGAGGTCCCTTCCAGCCCTATGATTCTATGATTTTAGCTCACAGTTGTGATCCACACAAAAGCTAGGGATTTAAGAGAATTCTAAGTCATTGTAGCCATACTTTTGGACAGCAGGAAAGGTAGAGAGCAGCTTTATTACTTTCTTTAAAACGTATACTCATTCACACTCTTCTTTCAGTTCAGCTACAATATTCCTAACAGTCAGTCACTGTTTACCCTCCCACCTTGTCAAAGGCCTATAAAACTTGCTCATGCAAAGAATGATCTAAAATTTTTCTTTGAAAAAGAAATATTTTATGGTAAAAGGGAAGCATAGGACTGAAAAGAGTATCTGATTTTGGGTTTTATATTGCTGCCTATCACCATAGTACCTGAGCTCTTTCCACATCAGAGTGGCAAGAGAGAATGCCCTCATGGAGTCTCTGGCCCTTCTTGTTTTTTGATTTATAAAAGCTCTGTCTTACCCAAAGATATGGAGGGCCACAAATGAGGAAGACATTCAGGGTACAAAGTCTGACTTGCTTGCAGCTCAGCAGGCCAGGGTGAGGTGGGTGGGTTGAGGTGTGGCTGAGACATATGGCATCCTATCATGGAATAATGACAGACAGGAATCTGCATTCAGCTGAAGGAACAAGGTACATAACACAGACAGAGTGTGTAGTTACTAGTGAATGGGGTGTAACTGCTTCACAATCTGATATGAACATAAGCTACCATCAGCAGCATGCACTAGCTGGCCTCAGTGACAAAGCACACTTCTCCTTCTGTGAAGGGCTTCAGACACCACCCTGCAATTCTGTAGGTCAGCCATGTGTGAGACATCTTTATCTGTGTGGCAGGATTTTTCTGGTCACAGATGCATCTTTTGCTTTGTGACTCTACCCCCATTCACTACCTTTTTGCCATACATGCTATACAAATATTGTGCCAGGTGTTGATAACATGATCATGGTATAAAACTTAGTTTGAATAATCCTTATAGAGATCAAATATGAAATTGTGTTATGTATGGAATGAATACTGGCAGTTTATAAATTGCTTAATTTACAAGTAGCTAATCCTCTATGTTTTGTAATCTTGATAATGACTCACCATTCAGTGACACATCAGGTCACATCAGAGCCTAAACTAAAAGATTTACGAGAATTAACAGATCTAGGAAACACACCCTTGAAACACATTCAGACTTATTTATTAGTAATCATTTTTATCATAAAATTCAAGTTTATTTACCTTGCATAAGAAAAAGAAGAACTGAAGACAAACTGCCATGTCTTTTAACTTTAATAACTGTTGCCCTCTCTTAATATTAATATAAGGAAATAATGTGTATTTTGTACAATTGTTTATTTTTAATACAATATTAATAACAAATAAATAAATAAATAATAGAGGAATAAAGTTAGCCACATACCCAAAAATAATTTTAGTATCTGAACAGAAGCCTTTTGCCTAAATATTCATACTCTGGTGTCATGATTTTTAAGGCTGGGGAATAGGTGGAAGAACAAGGCAGTGCAGCAAATGTAAATGTACTAGTTTTTCACATGTGGAATCTGGAGACCTACTTGCAAATTCTCATGAGCAGCCTAGCCCTAGTGAACACTTCACTACATCACAAACTACCAGCACACACTGTGGCTGTGTTTCCTGTGCAAAAGTTCCAAGTGGGGAAGAGCATGGATGTTTATTTATTTATTATTTATTTGGCGTATGCAATCCAGTCAAGCCAAACCACAGCATTCTTATCAGTGATGTTCAAGGCACGAAGACCTCCAGGAAGTTGAATCATTTTGCAGTCCTCAGCAATGTGTGTCGTGGTTTGTGGCTGCCCACACTGACACAGTGGACTCTCTCTAAAGAAATACCATTGAAATTCTGCTGCAGCACAAATTCCATGTCCGGTACGAAACCAGTTCAGAAGGCCTCATTTCCTTCACAGTAAATCAAACCTGGATTGCCATTGAGTGGGGTCTGAGACAAGGTATTAATTTGTCACTTTCTCTGTGGACCATGAAGCTCACCATGTGTCTTCTACCATAAATCTCTCACCTGGTAAATCTAACCACAACGGGCGCCATGAGAGCAGACAACCATGTGGTGGATTAAACAAGTCTTGGATGTGACACGTCAGGATTAAATTTAATTAATGAAGCTGTGTAGTGAAACCTTCACACTAGGTGAAGCTCATGCTTGTGCAGATCACCAGCATAAGACCTGGGCACCATTTCATCCCACTTCAGTCTGGCTTGAAGTGGGGCTTTAAGTGATATGTAGCGCTTGTGCTGGCTCTCTGAACAGGGTGAATTTCACTGCTGTGCCTGACTCTAACCAGTGCTTTTAGTCTCTGACTTTCTTGAGCACTCATATTCATTAGCTGTATCCAACTTTAAAAAATTGTTGTTATATCCTTGGGAAGGTTCAATGAGCTCATGAGTATCACCGAGAGAGAGCCTGATCTTGGTCCTTTTGAAGTCCTATTGACTTCAGTGGGAGCAACAACCATCTCATAATGTCATTTTTAACATTATATTTGTTTTGTTTTATTCTACTTGGCCTCACAGGTAAATATAAATTTGCTCAATATTGAAATACTCACTTCTATTAGCTAAAACAGGCTAGTCACTTAAAAACAGCTTCCCAAATGGTAGATTATCTACCCAGGAAACTGGAAAGCATTCGTCTATCCTGTTTATCTGCCAGGTAAATATGTCTGTCCAGAGCCTACATAGTATATATTTAAAATGTAGAGCGAAAACTAATTACCGCACCTGTATAGAAGCTACTTTTGGAAGTTTAATATCTCGTTCTTTTAATGTTTCTTCCAAAATAGGATAATATATTAGACCATATGTGGTTTATTCAATATTTGTCAGTTTGCATTTTGTAAATTCAAACCTACTTCCAGGTACAAAAAAGCAAAAATTCATACCAGGCAAAACTGTATTCCTTTGAATACTGAATTCCTTTGAAAACTGTATTCCCAATGAAAAATATTCAAAAGAAACTTTCATGTGGTACCAAAAAATGCACCTAACTCTCACTGAAATCAGTAGGAGTTAGGCACCTAAACGGCTTAAGAACTTTGAAAATCCCACTCCATGTTTATTTGCATGTTAAAACATCTAAACACCTAAACTTTGAAAATCTGTGTCTGATAAATCTAAGGCTCCTAAATCACTTAGGAGATTTTGAAAGCTATGCCCCTGTACAAGAGAGAGGTTACTTATCCACAAGAAACAGTACTCAGTAAACAATTGTGTTTTTTCAATTTAATGTAATTATTTTTATTCTTGTAACCTCTTACTATATTCCTAAGCGTCTGCCATTTCAGGAGGAACCAGATCATGTAAAGAATGCATCCTTAGCACAAGCGTATAAATTATATTTGAATACACCTTTCAAAAATTGCATATGCAGCTTTAAGAATCTATGGTTTATAAATTAATTTTTCTAGCACCACTACATTTTTCCTCTTGTGTAATAAAAATGAGCAGTTATCATAACATCTCCCACAACACATGATACCTATGCACCCGAGATGCATCTGAGATACTGTATGCTCTGCAAAGATGCTTATCAGTATATGGCAAGTATAACTTTTTATAAAGCTTTGAAAGAAAAGATTGTGCTGTGATAAATTGTATTTCATAAAAACAAATGAAAGAACATGTTATGCTTTCAAATAAAGTGGTGTTGTCTCTTTAAACATATAAATTGGCACGAAAATGGTTCTAAGGATATGTAGAAACCTGTTCTGCAGAAACTCAAAATGGCTTTGTTAAAAAAATTAAGTGGTGGTGCAGAATTATCAGAGAACAGGCTACAGTACTACTACTACGGATTGTTTTAAATGGATGCAAATTAGTGAAATTTAGCCTCTTCAGAGATTTGAAGGTTGGGGACTTTGCAGAATACCTTTACATCTGTGTGTTTTGGAGGTGAATTACTTTATTTGGAAAAGTATTATCTGCTTGCTCCACTAGAATTCTCAGTAGACTTTTGAAAATCAGACTCAGTCAATAAAGCCAGCTGTACTCACTTCATTTTCTTCTTCCACTCTCATCTTCACACATCCCCTATGTCTAGAATGACCTCTCTATTCCAGCATGCCAGGCTGCTACCCTATCTTCATTCAAATACCTCCTGAAAACCCCTTTCTTGGCAGCCAAAAGTGCTAACCCACATCAACTTTATTCTCTTCTTAAAATGTCTAAATCACCACACTCTGGATCTCCCAGTGTATTGCTGTCTGATATATATAAGTTTTTTGGGACTAGAACCATTTCTGCATCAGTGTCTTTTATAGAGCTGAACATACTACTGGCTATTAGCAAATAAAAAGAACATACACTTCTTCTTATAGGAGGAGCAACTGCAGATGGGAAAAACATACTGCTTTCCTACAAGGCCTTTTCTACACCAGGGAACAGATCATCATCTGGAGTGAACGGTCACAATTCCATTGAAGTCACACTTTTTTCTTTAAAAATTTTAACCATTGCTACTACCAGTGCAGCTCCAATAGCATCAGCAATAGGAAGAAATTCTTTAGGGAAAAATGTTTAATTATCCAACAGTTTGAGCTGATGAATAGCAATCATGTAAAGGGCTGTTGTAATTCTGCTGTCTGTGGATAAGAATGAAGGGAAAGTGAAAGATGCTAATATGGGAGAGTCAGGTCTAGGCTGCAGTGGTGTACCAAGGGTGGGGGAGGCGGGAAGGGGCCAGGCCCCCGGGCACTGGCCTGTGGGGGTCGCCAGGCCGGCCCTTCATGACAAACAGGGGGTGGAGGGCGCAGGAGGCTCTGAGGGGCGCAGAGCCTCCTGCGCCCTCTGCCCATCATGAAGGGCTAGCCTGGAGCGCACATATCCACCAATCCAGCCCCGCAGCCCAGCGCTGGCTCAAATGGGGCAGCCTCACCCCCCAGCCTGGGGGGCTGAGGCCGGGCAGGACCTTCATGACGCGTTGGGGAGGGGCGCAGGAGCGGAAGCAGGAGAAGCCACCCCTTAGCCTCCAGCACCCCCTACCCTCCACCTGTCATGGAGGGATGACCTGGCCCCCCATCCAAGCCAGCTCCAGGCTGCAGGGGTGGAGCGGCAGGTAAGTGTGGGGGAGAGTGCCGGGTCAGCCCTACGCAACTGGGGGGAGGCAGGAGATGGGGGGGTGTGCAGGAGGCTCTGAGGGGCGCCCCTCAGTGCCTCCCCCCACGCATCATGAAGGACCGGCCCAGCCTCCCTCCACAAGCCAGGGGGTGAGGCCGCCCCCGTCTGAACGGGTGCCGGGTTGTGTGGCTGCAGCAGGAGAGGTGGGCGCTGGGAAAGTGCAGGGAGTGGGGGGCGGCGGAGCAAAGGCTGCATTTGCGCCCCCCTCCATGCCTCATTCCTCCCCTGCAGATACAGACCACCCCACACACCCAAGGCAGCTGGAGGGCAGCGCTGGGACCCATTATAACCAGAGATTTTGAGTGAGTGAGAACTCAGCATATTCCAGAACCATCCTGCACTGCCAGGGAAATAGACTAGCGCTGGGATTTTCCAGGGAGCCTATGGAGTTAGGTGCCCAATTTTCAGTGAAAGTCAATGGGTGCATTAACTCTACAGATGTAGAATGCTACCTAACTCTCTCAAACTTCTTTAAAAATGCCAGCCTAGATTACCCAATAGTTCAGTGGTTCTTGAACTGCTATGATTATGACCTCAAAATGCTCTCTAGCATCTCTGTCTCTTCCTGTTTATTATTTAAGTAATAATGATTGAGGATCAGGGCATTTCCTGGACATTAATGATCAGCTGGAGTTAAAAGGAAAAAGAAAAACTACGAAGGAATATGGATTTGACCTGATTTCATTGGTGATACAATTTCCAATTGTTAGGTAGAGGACACTTCTACAGAATTAATGCACGGCATATTAGCATGTTAGATTACTGGCATAATTGCTGTTCCATTCCATTTCATTATAATAATCTTCCTAATTCAGTCAGAGGCATAAAGGGGTTTAGTTAGTTTTCTGTTTAATGTTCATTGCTGAAGATTCTGGGCAGTGAAAGTACAGGCCATTTCTGTAAATGTATCATCCCACAGAAAAAATGTAAGACTGATTAGATTAAAGAAAGTGAAGTACTATTAAAAACATTTGACTTCAATAGAGCTATACCAGTTTACACCAGCTAAAGATCTTACTCTTCATTTCTTACATGAAATACCTGCCAACTCTTAACTTCAGTTCTCCACTTCCCTATTTAGGGCACTGGAAGAGAAGTGTGGTTTGATCACAGACCTGCATCTCCTAAATTCTAATCCCAAATCTGACACTGGCTGCCTCTGTGGCCTTGGGCAAGTCATTTAATTTCTATTCTCAGTTCCCCAATTGGCAAAACGGAGATAATACTTACCCACCTCCCAATGGTGTTGTAATGATTAATTAGTTAATGTTAGTAGAGAGGAACTCAGAAGATGAAAAACATTATACAAGTACTATTTGAGGCAGGGGTGATATGTGCCTGTGTGTTTGTACAGTACCTAGCACAATGGGGCTATGATAATGACTGGGGCTTCTGGGCATTACTACTCTACTAATAATAAATCTAAATGCCCATAACACATTAAGAGTTGCCACCTTTCCTTAGCCAAAATCCTGTTGTTTTCTCTCAGCTCCTCCCCCCAGTCCCTTCACCTACCTGATCTCTTCCCTTTCCTAACTCCAGTCTCTGCCTTATCTCCTCTATCCCTTTTCCTCTACAGAGTATCCAAAGGATTCATATGATAAATACATGCAATTATCCCTCTAAGGGTCATGTGGATAGATCAATCCACTCCTGAAATGAATAAGTTTTGCTATGGTCTCTCCTGTTTCTTATAAAAATATGGCCTATGAGGTGTTGTAGAGAGACATGTTCACTACAGTGGCCAGTGTGGGACTGGTCTATATGCATAAAGCCTAGGATGTCCCAAGTGCCAACATTCTGACCTTAAAAAAACAAAACAAAACAAAACCCAAACTGAATGTAACACTTACTGGTTTGAACTTTAATCTCTGAGGAAAAGGAATGGATGTGCCAGTTAAAAAACAACCTGATTGCAATCCTATTACTATAACTAATGAAAGATGCGTGTACTTTAATCTTTTTGGCCTTGGAGATATTATTTTTTAGTTTGTTACAACTGAAAATAATTAAAAGTGTGGATGCACTATAGACGTCCATTTTAAATGGAATATTTGCATTGTCAATATATTTCACTGCATTCAATTAAAAAAGGAAAGGGGGTTGGGTATCAGATAAAGTCCTAACTTCTAGATAAAGCTTTACCCTACTGTTGAGACCCTTGAGAATTCTGTTAATTAATATTCCCTTGAAACCTCTACAGAAACAACTCACTTTGACCCTCGCTCGTAACAGCATTCCTGAATTTGTTTCAAGTCAGCATTCTGAAAATAGCTTTTAAGCCAAGGTGGCAGCCCAAAACTCTGGATCTAGCTTTGGGAAAAATTGTAACCTGCAGTTTGTTTAGTTCATGTCCTACAGTGTTTGTTTTTAACCTTGGTGGGCTCCAATCCCAGACATTTAATCATACTCTGGATCATACCCTTCTCCCTCTTTTCCCACTGGTTGGTTACACTGCCTGCTGAACTGACAAATCCAACATCCAAAGAGAGTTTCAGTGGTTTCTTTTCTTAACTGCTTAAAAAGGTGTGTTGTTTACTTTGCCTAAGTGCTTCTGGGGCCTACTGTTCCGTTGTTATGTACAAACCATTTTTACTGTCATGAATCATGTTTTACCACCCGTATGCCTTTCTTTCTGTACTAGGTTTCAGTTTTTGGCTGTTGTTTCTCCTCTTCCCCCCACCCCTCTTCTTTCAAGCAAACACATTTTGAGTTCTGTGTTTGCAACCGAAACAGTACACACCAGGTATTCAGTTGTTGTTATTCCTTCGTTCTTGGGGCCTCCAAGATCAGTAAAAGTACTTTTCAGTGTTTGAACTACAGTTGCTTTTTTAGTATAACCAAAGTAAGCTGACTAAAAGTAGCTTAAAATAATGTTGCCAAACAAGCATAAAGAAAAAGACTTTACTGAAAACATCACATTGTCAACTAAAATTTGCGCTTTCCTTATCTTATCTGTTCTGATTAACACAAGCTATTTGCACAACGCCTTGTGCTAGGAAGAAGTTGTTTGTGCATGATTCACTCCCTTTTTGTAAATTTCAAAGTTTGAATGAAATCTTTCTGTTTAAATTCTTCCTCCCTGTGAAAATGTCAAAGCGTTTCTCTTCTATTCTTCCCTTAAGGTTCATACTTGCCCTCCAAAAATCCATTAGTTACAGATGGTTTTCTATTAATTTTAAAACTGCTGTTGGGAGTTTTCTGCATCCGGGTGTTTTAACATCTCCTTTCCTCTCTGTTCCACCCACTCAGACTCATTCCAGGTGCCCTTAGCAAATGACTTCCAAGGAATTTAAATGGCCAAAGCTCATTGACCAATAAAGAGATGCATGCACTGTATAACAGAGTTACACAGTTCTTGTGATTAGGAGGAAAGGTTGCTCAAGCAAAGGTGCTAGTACTATTAACCTGTCGCACTTAGATATCAGGATTGGAGAGGTAAGGGAAACATTTTTACGTAGGATTTTTGGTTTGTTTTGTGTTTGCAAAGTAATTGAGAATAAAAGTATACCATTTACAAGGTATTCGATTTATTTTTCCTTTCTTTAATTCAAAGGGTATTGAAAAGTTGTAGTAGGAAGAAACAATTACTTCTAATCTTGAGCTACAACCTGAACAAATGAATGCCAAAAAGGATTGTGTGTCAAATAGCAAAACAAATTCTGGAACTGTTCAAACTAAAAGACTAATATGCATAACTACTTTAAATCTATTATTCTTAACCATTAAATATTGTTTGTGTAAAAAAAAAAATCATGTTTCAAAGAATAACTTACTTGCCATTATTTTAAACTAATCAAGTGAAAGGTATTCATTTACCACCTGCGTATGTTTTAGTTTTTATGGGCCTGTTTCTGCTACCCTTACTCATATTCAGTAGTACCTCACTCCTATCTTATTCAAGGAATTGAAATCAGAACCTAGCCCTAAAAGTGCATTAGCAGATTTAATCAGATATCTTTGGATTTCTAGATTGATGGTGGCTAGGAAATATGAATAAACAGAATTATACATAATCATTATTAATATAATGAATCTACAATAGTCCCTCTGCATATGGAAGTGTTTGGTATTATTATGTTAAGAGGATGGAATTCTAACACTGCCATTCATATTCTGTTTATGAAATGTGGGTGTTTAATGCCTGTATATTGTATATGGTGTAGGAAGAATTACGTTAACTCGTGCACCTTACAAAAATAATTTTTAGTTATCTTCACACGTTTATACTTTGGGATTAATATTAACAGAGAAGCTGTGGGGGGGACGGGGGACGGAGGGGGTGAACTTAAGTATGGAAAAAAAATTAGTGTGATCAAGTATGTTTAAAGAAAGGAGAACTGGCTGTATGACTAAGGTCTTATCCTGCTCCCATTTAAAACAGTGGCAAAACTCCTGTTAATTTAAATGAGAAGAGGATCAGGCCTATTACTTTCTATATAATGGAATCTTATTTTAAGTTATTCATGATAGAAAATGTGCTCTGAAATGTGCACCTGGGACCCAGTCCTTCACTCTTTGCACACCCAAATCCACTGAAGTCATCAGGCATTTTGGGTGCACAAGGAATGTAGCTGGGGGGGAAAAATCAGCAAAGCTATAGTCCTTTGTAGTGCTTCATGCTGAGTTAGGCCTTGTCTTGATTAGCAAAAAGGATGCATTTTTCAATCATGTTATCTCAAGAAAGCATTAAAAGCCCTCTGCACTTGTTAAGACACAGGGTAATTAATGACTGTACGCTAGCTGGCTGTGATGTAGCCAAGGTCCCACCTAGTGTTAAAAGCTTTAACAGAGAGCTTTTCAATCAAGTTAAGCTAGCTTGATTGAGATAACATAGTTGAAAAACATATCCTTTTTGCTCATCAAGACAAGGCCTTCAGAGTGTCTATTGAAAGCAGAGTGACTGTCATAAGGCAGTTGATTTAAATATTTTTCCATGGGTTTCTTACGTAGTTTTGCACTTTGTAACAGAGATTAGATAAAGTGTTGGATAAAAATATAGAACATAGGCAAAGGTGGAGTAGTTTTGCTAGTCTTCTAACATGGTCATTTTCAATTCTATATTGCCATCTAGATGCAATCTTGTTAACATGTATTGTTCTGAATCAAATACTATATTTCTTCCTTCAGCTTTTCATAACAAAAATAAAGATCAATGAAAGGTGAATTTCAAATGACATCTGTCTCTCATTCCAGTTTTTCCTTAGGCCCAAGAAATGTTAATTTCAAAATCATATATATTTTTTACCAAATTGTACTTTTGACTGACTTAAATTTTCTTGAACCGATCAAAAATAGTCCCCGTGCCTCATTCAAGGGTTTCTGCCCTCATTAAACATTTTTCCAATTTATATTATTAACCCTGGACAGAGGTAACAATTATTGGCAATCTCAACCTACTATTAGTAAACCCAGTTTCTCAATTTCAATCAGAGGTTCAAAGGTTTGTACAAACTTCACAGATCAGGGGTCAGGCACAAATTGCTGCACTTTGCAGCTCAGTTCTGCCGATATGACAATTTCACAGCTACAATGATTGCTTTTTTCCCCCTGTTCTGCACACAGGCAATGCCAGGCAGTTAAAAGCATGATATGTACAAGTCAGCCATTGGTACCTGAGTTTAATGAGTAACTAGCTAGTGCCTTAGGTTTCCCTGGTGCAAGGTGCATATTATAAAAGAGGTCAAGTGTCAGTGCACAAAGAAAAAAATTGCAGCATTTAGTCACTGACTAAACCAAATGCTTTGAGTTTAATGTATTTTTAACAATAAACGTTCACATCCCTATAATAGAGGGATGTTCATTCATTTGACTGGAGGAAATATGTTGGACCTCATTCAGCTTTCACTTACACCACTGCAACCCCATTGCAATCAGAATTGCAGGATTGGGCCTATCTTTTTTACAATGTTCACATGGTAATATGAAACTATGAGAAAGATCAAAACTAAATCAGACAAAAAAATGTTGCTGAAGATTAGAGTGAATTTAAAACAATTAATCCATGATTTTATCTGTTCAAAATTAACTAAGCAAATAGGCTTTGTATTAAGAGTCAGTACATGTTGTTTAATACAAGGACCTCCCTAGCAACTAACTGAAAAGCCAAATCATAAACACCGTAAAAATTAAATTATACTATATAGATCCCTTTCGGCACTCTTGATCATGCTTTGATCACTCTGCAGTGTGTAACGTTATAAGATGATAATTAGAAAATATATTAACAGTGGGCTAAATTCTATGCAGAGTTACATCCACACACTGCTCCCACTGACCTCAATAGAAATTTCACAGCCATATTCCAAGGCAGAATTTAGGTCAGTGTGTTTATACATAGGAAAAGGCAAGAACTGGACTCTGGACTGGATGAACTTTTGGTTCTTTCCATCCTAAACTTTCTTTTCCCTATTTTCTATGTACTGATTTAAAAAAAGACACAAAAAGAGAATAATTCGTTAAATTGCAAATGAAGAGCCTAGCTATTTCCTGTCATATGTTGTTAAGATCCTGAAGGTACATATCCCAAAATAAAACACTCCCTCTTTTCCTAGAAAGTAGTTTTTTTCTTTAGCAGAGTATTTGTAAAGAGGGCACTCTTATCCGTGCTAGAACACTAGTTTTATAATTTTCATGGTAAACATACTCTGTAAAAACATTTCTTATTAAAACTTGCATATCTATCATCACAAATACTTATAGCACATTGCACTTTATTCTGAATGTGTCATTCATTTTCATTATTAATGACATTAGTAAGAATATTCATGATTGTAAAATAGGTCCAAGTACAGGAATTTGGGATTTTATAGTACTGTCACAACTTTAGGGCCTGACTGGAAGAAATGATGAGTTCCCTCAACTCTCATCAACAATAAAATGCATTATGAAGGAAGGAGGGCAATTGGGATTTTAGACATGGAAGAAGTTGGTAATGGTTTGAAGTTTTGGCATATTTTTTAAGTTTTTGGTCAGCATTATTACTATTATTGTTATACATGTCCATTACAGAATAAAGATGGGGGAGACATTCAGGCCTCATTGAACTCATTAGGAGTTTTTCCATTTATTTCAATGGGACCAGGATTTCACCTGTGACATCTGCCCAGAGTAGCTGGCAATCTAGGGGGCCCAAATCCTGCAAATTTTTATTACTGAGCATACTGATTACTATCACTCATTAGTAAGCAGTATATCAGGTAGCATTTACAAGACCAGGCTCTAAACAACGTATGATCTAACATGATGCAGGGAAAGTGGACAATGAGGAGCAAGGATGTGAGGAAGGTTTGCACAGTACAAGGTGATTTGATGTTTGTAGGGAAAGCATAACATTAGTTCCCACTAATATTTTTATTTAATCGATGCATATTTGTTAGGCTTGTGTAGCATTAGTGGTATTTCAGAGGTATAACTAAGGGCACAGTGTGGCCTGCAGAAACGTTATAGCCTGTGTTATGGTGATGATGAATGAGCAGGAAGAAACCCAGCTTAATCTTCAGACCATGGGTTGAATTTGCAGAGGTGTCAATTAGAAAAAAATTATTTTACTTTGTAAACGGAACACATTTGATATTGAAATCCCTAAATATGGAACCCTGCAATTCCATTTGAACAGTCACTTTGCAGAATAAAACTGCATTCATTTTAAGTCCAAAGTCATGGCCACTGTCCCCTTACTCACTATCTCCACTATCCCCTTACTCAGTCCACAGGTAGCACTGAATTTCTAATCTGGACAGTACCGTCCCAGGTAGCTTATCACTATAAGGAACAAGAAGCAGAAGAAGAGTTTTAGAAGAATTTTGTTGCTGCTCATTTAGTCAATGAACTGTTGGCTAATAGTAAAGTGCTTCTGTTGTGGTATAACATTATGGGTTACAAGTTTGGGGACAAGAGGGGACAAAACTAAAAGGACATAGAAAAGACCTTTAGGGTGGGATTTTCAAAAGCTCTCATCACTGGCCTGACTGTGCTCCCTCTGAGGCCACTGGGAATGTTATCATTGATTTCAGTGGGAATAGAGGTAGGCTAATGCTGAGCACTTTTGAAAATTCCCTCCATAATTTAAATGTCTTGGCTTTTCTCCCTTTTCAGAAAAGTTAAAAAAAACCAACCAACCAACCATGTTATCAACAACACAATACCAAAAATGAAACTGAAAACACTCAGTGACTACTTCTAGTGTGCTTACCCGACCCAGTGATTTGCTAATAATATTCCTGTGGAATTTCGTCCCAGTCCATATGATGATAGCAACAATTACCTCACATATGCCCACAGTAAACAATAAATACTGTAATGTCTAGAAAAAGTGTTTTGTGTCTGTAATGTAACTCCCATAGGTAAATGTGGCTGTATGCATGGGGGAGTATATTTTTTGCCCATGAACTTCAGGGCCTGGTCAAAAATCTGACCTTGTGGGCCCAACCCAGAAGTCCTTTCTCAAGCCTCACTCAAGCCAAACTCCTAAGTAAACATCAGTACCTATCTGGGCACGCCACTTCTTTTCAATAAATATTTAGATAATGTTTAGGCCAGATCAAGTGTAGTTTTGAGAAACGCAGTGTATATATAGAATCCTCGCACGGAGGCAGAGGATGTATCAGATCAGACACTACACTTGATCTTAGCCCTAAAAAGACCGAGAAGCAGCAGAAGACAGGTTTGGGCCTTATGGGGCTGGTCCAAAGCCCACTGAAGTGAATAGAAAGATTCCAACTGACTTCAGTGAGCTTTGGATCAGGCCCTATATGACTAATTGACTCCATGTTGAAAGTATCATATTAATATAATGGAGCTGATAAATCTTTGCATAGATTCTCTGCATGCAGTTTCTCCAGTTTGCTTAGTTTATAAACTGCTATGTTTAGATAAACAGCCTAGAGACTAGCAGGACAGCACTGTTTCGCTCACAGTTGTTAATATTTCTACAGTCTAACAGACAATACTGTATAAGTAAGAGAGTGGAATACAACAATCATATTAGCGAAGTCAGACTATTGTGATAACTAGTAGTGGCAGAAAATCTAAGTAGCTTGCTTCTCTTTATATTTATATTTTTTATAAATATTCTAGCCTCAAACAGTAACTTTCCATTTCTAATACTAACATTACTAATTGCTCAGAATAAATTTAAAGTCATAAGTATAAGTAGGTCTGTTACTGCTTCCATTGAAATCAATGGCAAAGCTCCAATTGTTGTTAATGGGACTTTGGTTAATATACCTATATTTATAGAGCTATAATTAGCAGAGGTGGGTATTCCAGATCCTATCATTTGGAATTTACTAGTTTATAGAATCCTCATGGCTATGTAAAAACATTTATGACTGAAGGAGAATAAAAGAGGACCAGACAGAGAGAGAGAAAGAAAGAGGTTGATCCTCTCTTTCTCTGGGTTTTCCTAACTTTAGTGGTTACACGTGTTTAAATATTATAGCACTTCACAAGAATAGATAGGTATATGTCAAGCAAACATTGGAAAGAAGTTGAAATATATTATGTATAAACAAATTATATTTAAAATGTGTTTCTTTGTACGAATCTCTGAAATGCTAACATGAAGATCCCCTTTAAAAACTGAGAAAAAAAACAAGACTTTGTTTTGGGAAAGGGAAAACATATAACCACAGCAAAGTTTAAACACATAAAGCAAATAAATATAAAAAACTAAAAAAACATGGCCTGTCTCTCACACACACACGGCCTTAATTCCATCTTCCTTAATGATTGATGTTGGCCTAGGCTACTGTAACATCTTCCTCTCTACCCTTCTCACTCCTCCAGTCTATCTAAAAAGAGACAGCTGAAATGATTTTACGCTGATCATGTCAGCCACTCATATCCCTTCACTGGCTTTCTCTGTCTTTTCACAGAAATTGTAACTCTTTATCCTAACCTTCAAGGTTCTGCATAGCTCTACCCTTACATGTGTCTCAGCTCCTGTGTCTTCCTAAACATCTTTTTCCACCCAGTCCCCTCTCTCTGTTTCCTTCTCCCTCTCTCTCAACTTTGTGCCGTTTTTCATGTCTCTATTTGGATAGCCTCCTCTTTCTCATCTGCCAAGCACTCTCCCTCTCCTCCAGATCCTCTTAAAACTAATTCCCTTTGCTATGCTCCCAAACCTGACTTTCTCTACTGTGCTCCCACCCTTGCACTACTCTTTACTGCTTTGCAATGTATCTGTCTAAATTAGACTTGAGGGCAGAGAGTCATATCATACATGGCTGTACATACGTATACCTATGGCACACTAAGCATCATAATAAAAAGGTGTTATATACATATCTCTTTCATTATGAGTCCATCCAACACCCATCAAAGTGGGCTTCTCTCCATTAACTGGAACAGGAGTTGGACAGAGCTCTATGGCCCAAATTCAGCAAAACACATGCATAACTTTTAAGTACATTCTTAAATGCTCTTCTGAATCAGGGCCTATGTCAGGATAACTGAGTCAGCTAGAAAGTGATGGGCCAATGGCTTGAAGAGCTTCCTTTGTGATTAACTGGCCAGTGAGATCATGGATCCCTCCAAGAGATAAGGACCCATCCCCAAAAACATTCACCTTTGGATTTTATGTATTGTTTTTAAAAAAGGGGACTGGCAAAAGAGACCCACAGAAACCAATTACTATCTTGTTGCAGTAACACAGGGTACTAACTTCAGCCTTCAGCTGAAGTAGCTTTCAGGCATTTGCATTTCACTGTGTGGCTGCATGGTGGGATACAGACTTTGATTCAGCTCCCCCTGAAGTCAATGGGAATATTTCTTTGACTTCAGTGAGAACCGGATATGGCCCTTCAAATAAAAATTCGGCATCATGAGCTACAAGAAGTAACCTTATGTGTGGACTCACTGACTCTCAGCTGACTTCTCTGCCCAAAGACTCCTCTAACCCACCTGTGAAGAATAGACTGTATACACTACAAAATACAACTAAATCAGGTAGCCTGGTTACAACAGATTGTTCCCAAACCTGGTTACACACGCAAGGTCTGATCCCGTATTCTCTTGCAGTAGAGAGCACTGTACAAGGTAGTAAGTGTTTACAAGATGAGGCTACAGTCTGGTTTGACCCAGCATGTTGTAAGCAGGCTCTCTAATGTGGTTGTATCTAAATATAGCCGGGGTTACAACTAGGTTCTGCAGCCATATGCAGCATGGCAGACAACAGAAAAATATTTATTAAATCAAATCCAAAGGGAATGCCTGTATTATGCCTAAGTGTCTGTCAGAGCAGGTCACATGACAATCTTGGCAAGAAAAGGAACATAAATTATAATAGATACAATTGCTATATGCAAATCAAAGACAGTTTTAAATGTTATATTTGAAACACAATTCTAGAGCCAATACGTTATTTTTTATTAAAGTTTTTACTTCGTTTTTATTTCCTCACAAGGAATCTTCAAATAGGTATGTTGTTTTCAATAAAAACATTGCCATAGCATTACAAAACACATACACAGATACTGGTGTTTCTTAAACTGGATGCTGATTTAATTTATATTATAACATTTTAAATATTATTTTAATCAGACATTGCAGAAAATTTAACGTTAGTCCTTTCTAAAAACAACAATGAGGATGTTTTAAAATACTACTTGACTTTCTCTACAACTGTAATGGTGCTTCCATAGCTGCAAATGAAATTCAGTGGCAGGGCTATTGTATACAAGGAATTTTAACTAAATAAAAGGGTCACACCTAAAACTGAAACTAATATTTTACCGTGTCAACATTATACAGGACCTTTTGTTAAGCTGCCTTCTATTAACACTTGGTTTAAAGCGTGACTTTATTATAATACCTGATGAAATCAGTGAGCAAGGTTATATAGTGCAAAACTGAGAAGTTGTCTAGCAACAAATATGACTGACTTGTTTTCACTAATGGATGCTGCATGATCTTGTTATGAATTCTTGTGCAGTCCATCATAGGAAATGTATTTTAGACTTTAATATAAAAAATCACTGAGCAATCATAAATGACCTTCTGAAAACCAGACTACCTTATAGGATTTGTTCTGGAGCTTAAAATAACTCACTGGTGGTGATATTTTAGAGATAATCAGGTAATTTTGTTTTTAAATTTCCTATTTTAGCAGGCTCCAAAAATCAAACAGAGTTGCACTGTATAGGTTTGATCCCAAATTAAATGTCCCTGTACTGCTGATGTTTAACAGAAGCTCTACAGACTCCTGGGGTCCACAGCCATGGAACCTACCCCAATTCTGAAAGGGAGATAAAGTGCAGATTGGCTGGATTATAATCCAAGATGCAATACTGTGAGCACAGACCTCCAGTGAATGTTCCTTCTCCCTAATCCGGAGTCCCGCTGCACTGTCCAAGACCACCCCATCACATTCTCTTCCCTAGTACAGAATCTCTCTCCAAATAGCTTCCCACTAGTAGTACATATTTCCCCGAGAACCTCACCCATCCATCTCCCCACTGCACAAAGATAACTTTGTCTTCTTACTCCCCTCCAAGAACAAGAAGATATCCACCCCTTGCCACACCATTGTCAATTGCTTGTTACCTAGCATCGCTGCCTTAAGTGCTGATCATGGGTGGATCAGCTTCTCCTGGTGTTGCTGGCACAGTCCTTTCCAGGTGAGGCCCATCTGCCTCAGTGCTGAGCCTTTACAGGAGCCCATTCCCCTCTCTGCTCCTTTTTAAAGTCCTCCTATAGAATCTGCATGAGCTTCTTCCTGCCAGATTGATTTGGAATTCTTGACCACAGGGCAGGGCTATTTGGGGGACTTCCCTGGTGGGGAAGTGACCCATTTGTTGACTAGCTAAGCTTGCTGCAGAGTCAGTATCTGTAATCACCTGGGGTTTGTACGGCTCACCAGGATCTCTGTCTATCTTACATTTCTGCAAGGCACCTGTCACCATGCTATTTGAGCACTGAAGTCTATGGATGTTTTATGCAGCACTGTGTCCTCTATCACTCATTTTCCTAAACATGTTTTTCAGTTATTGTTTTTAAGTGTTTTCCAATCATTTCACTTACTTCTGGTGCCATTTGCTGACCTTGATAAACACTTACATGATGACACTAACTAAACTTATCAAATCTCAGAACATAGGTCTGGGGTTAAATGCATACACAAATAAGACTCCTTAATAAAACAAACGAGCCAGATAGAAGGTAAAGTTGCAGTTTAACAGCATCTCTCAACCAGCCACATTATATTTCTAACAGCCTGTTATGCCACAGCTGAAGGGCTAATTTCAGCAGTGAGGTAAATGGTTGTGTAACCTTACAAAGCACTTAGTCCCACATCCACAAAGTCCCAGTTTTAGGAGCCATTTTAACCCACAAAACTCCTATTTGGTTGCTTGCACCTAAATACACTCAGCACCCACATATCTACAGTAAAAAGCTCCCTAGGCAGCTGTTTTTCTGTCTCTGGGCATGCACACTGCTGCCTCACTCTAGGTGTCTGGATACCTATCTCCCAGCTAATCCCCAAAGTGATTCACAACCCGGGGGAAGATAGGAGTTCCTCTGCATAATTTACCCATGGCACCTGATCCAGTAAGCAGTCTCTGAGCATGCCCACTAGGTCAGGTCCCATTCAAAATCTGCTCAGAGGAGGTGGTGGCAGATGATGCCTACTTTTAAACTTTTAGCCCAGTGCACTTGCCTAGGACAGGGGAGACTGAGGTTCAATCCCCCCTGCCTGAGGGGAAGGAAGGATTTGAACAGGATCTCCCACACTTCTTAGGAAAGTGCTCTAACCAATGATCTGTGGGAATATTCTAATATAAGGATCCCTCAAGCTCTCCTGCTGAAGCAGTTTCCATTTTGGATAAATAATTAAAGAGTGATTGGAAGAGGGAGACTGGACCCAAGGTCTACCATCTGCCAGGGGAGTATGCTAGCCATCAGGCCACAGTCTCTCTCTTATTCTGTGTATCTGGCCCAATGGCTAAGTCTGAGAGATGCAAGAGACCCTGGTTCAAATTCTCTCCTTCTCAGGCAGAGGGGGGAATTGAACCTGTCTCCCCCACATTCCACATGAGTGTTCTAACCACTGGGCTAAAAGTTATAAGGTGATCTCCTTCTCTAGTCAGTTTGTGTGGAATGAAACAGATGCCTAATTCATTCTCACAAAAAACAGTTGAGGCACCTAAGCCACTTGAATGCAGGAGAGGGTTCCCAGTTGTGGATCGCAAGCAGAGATAGCTGTCTCCTTGCAGCCCTGACTTAGGCACCTATCTCCATGAGAGGGGCAGGGCTTAGGAAACACCCACTCTTGTTGGCTCTCCCATTGGCTAACTCATGTGGCTTCCTGCTTAGCATGCTGGCTTTTGTAGATCATGTTCTTAGGGGCCAGTCTTTCCCCATTCATTGTATATGGAGCCTTGGTACCTAACTCAAGCCTTGTGGATCGCATTGCTGTTCCTGTGATTTTCTAGGTGCCTAAAAGTTAGGCATTGCAATGTCTAAGGCTATGTCTACACTACAAAATGAAGTCAACCTAACTTACATCAGCATACAGCCACCACAGTAATTACATCGCTTGTGCGTGTCTACACTTTGCTCATTGTGTTGGCAGTGTGTGTCCTCACCAGGAGTGCTTGTATCAATTGTATTATCCATGTGGAGCATTGTGGGATGGCTCCTGAAAGCCAGTAACAGTCAATGTATGCAACACAGTGTCTATACTGACACCATGTTGACCTAACTACATTGACCTTGACTCTATGCCGCTCATGGAACGAGAGTTATTAAGTCAGTGTAATGAGGTAGTTATGTCAGTGGGAGTGAAATTTAAAGTGTAGACACTTTCATAGTCAGGTGGACATAAGCTGCCTTGCATCGACCTAACTCTGTAGTGTAGGCCAGATCTAAGTCCCATTGCGAATCTGGGCCTGAGATACTACAGTGACTGCTGCCATAGAAGAATATGGAAGGTTTGATGAATAGAAATTTTTAAGGGTCAGAGGGTGCAAGTGACAAAGCCTACGGTGCAGGAAAATGTCTGTAGCATTGAGTTTTTCAGGTTTAAATTTATTTGCCAAACTAATCATTTTTACCTCAGTTTTTTTTTAAAGCTGGTGCTGAAAAGCATTTGAATAGATTATTAAAATGTAGGCACATTTATTCCAATTCAAGAAAAAGGACTTGACTTGGGTACACCAGATGGTGGGTGGCAATATAAAAGGCAGAAACTGAAACTCAGTTGCTAAAGATGACTTACTCATTTGTGAGGATTCATCACATGAACCAGCTGAAAATTTGAAGCCATTTTGTTGTGTTTCCCCAGTAGCAGTGAAATGGTGTCAACAGAAAGATAATTATCAATGTGTTGATTCACATACGTGCATACTCCAAGATATCTCAAAAGTTTTCCTGTGTTCAAGGCATAATCACTTTCTTTCCCTGCCACTCTGTCACATCACTGAGGATCCACTTTTCCCAGATTTATATCCATCCTACCCTTGAGGCAGCCAACTCTGCTTGGCCATATCCCTGGAGGTTTCATTATATGACAATCTTTAATTAAAGATTAATCTTCAATTCCTGGAGACTCCAGGACAATCCTGGAGGATTGGCAGCCTTACATACTTTCATCCAAAGGCAATCACATAAGAATCCTTTGAGTGCTACAACAATGCTTCTTAATCTTTAATTGTTGCATGGAGTGTTGTTGTAGCCCTGTTAGTCCCATGATATTTCTTAACCTTTAGACATTCAGAATCCACAATAATGGCTGAGGTACAAATACCTATGCAGATAAGACAGATAATCAACCAGAGGCGTTGTTGATGAGGAAAGGAAAACTGTCCTGCATCCCAAGGGCTGAGTGTGCTGTTTCTCCTGAACCCCTGGTTCCTGCTCACCTGGGCAGTGAGAAGCTAGGTTAGGGGACTTAAACTGGGATTCCTGCATACCCCGATGAGCTCAACCAACAGCCCTTAAAGGTAACCAAAACTGGGGCTGTTTTTTTATCATAAATGTGTTAAACTTTTAATGAGAAAGAGGATGGAGAGGGGAAGGCATAAAAAGGCAACTAGAGCCATGCTGTATATCATAAATACTGTATATGTGCAGATTTTAAACAGATGATTTTAAAAATATGGCCTTGAGGTTAAGGCATTGCAATAAAAGTCCTGAGATCTGGCTTCAGCTCCTGGCTCTGCCACAGAATACTTGTGTGGCTTTGGGCAAGTTACATGATGTTTCAGTGCTTTAGTTCCCCATCCTCCAGAATGGAATAAATAGTTCCCTACCACACAAGAATGGTGAGAGGATAAAGTCATTCATTAATATTTGCGAGGTGCTTATATACTATGGTGATGGGAGCAATATATGTAGGTAGGTAGATAGATGGCTATTATTCCTTAAATATAGTCCAATTTTTAATGAGTGTGTGTGCATGCTTTGTATTGTTTTTTTTAAAAGTCCTGGGTATTTTAGAGATAACACATCCCCTACGGTAATAACTGTAGCAACCACAATTTTAATCCATTCCCAGATAATTAGTCAGATAAAATTTGTTAACTCTACAGACTCAATTTCACAATAGTTTAGATTAAGAATGGTCTTTTCTTCATATGATCCTGTGTCATGCTGAAGCTGGTGCACCGTACTCTTTGGGTGTCCTAGATGAGGAACTGAGCTCTTCTGATTCACAAGACTGTGTGCTTCAAAGTGTAAATATGTATTTTCTGGTTTTCCCCATATTAGTCATTCTTAATGGAAATAAGGAAATCATATTTGACTCAATCAAGCCTACTAAATTTGTACAATATTAGCTCTCACACTGCAAAGATACAGTTTGCGATATCAGATTAAGTTTCAATTGCCAGTTTATTATATATTAGTAAAATAGACACATGGTTCTTCTGTACATTTCAGAAAGACATTTAAAAATTAATATTATGCATGAGATCGATTGCTATGAAGTCTTTACCCACTCACCTTTGAAAAATCAATCTACTGTATGAAAAGGCAGTAATAATAAAATGAGAATGCCCTGAAAACATGCAGTGTGTGTTTTTCTGGCCAAGAGAGACTTTACCTGAACATTGTGAACACTTCTGTTGTGTCATTCAGCAGGCAAACCTCAAACGTGTGTTTAACTAAGAGTAAAATAAGATTATGTGGGCCAAACTGAGGTCTCTAAACAGTTCTGGTCTCTGCACTCTGTGGTACTGCACTAACAACTGGGTGCCCACAATGAGCTGGTGGCTCGCTATAGATGAGAAAGAACACAGAAATGGATGAAGCAGAGTGGGGGAAAGAACCTGGAGGCAAACAGTGGGAGTATACAGGGAAACAAAGGAGGAAATAGATTGTGGAAAGAAGTGGAAGGAAACAGACAGGACAAGAATCTGGGGGAAAAAAACCCAGGATAGAGAAAACAGACTTGAAGAATAACGGGAACAGAGACAGAAAAGGCTAGCCACTGAGGCTTGGTATAGACTTAAAACTTATACTGGCTTTGCTATGTCAGTTAGGGGTGTGAAAAAAACTACACACTTGACCAACATAGCTATGCCAACACAAACCACAGTGTTGAAGCAGCTCTGCTAATGGAAGTGTGCTTCTGTCAGCATTTGATATCAAATCTCACCTATACTGAGGCCTTATTGAAAACCTAGGGAAAATTCCCTATCCAAAGATTTGAAATAACTGGCATGACTGAATTGATATTTAGAATTCTTGTGGGGGAAAAAAAATCAAATTTCTTAATGAGATCTCATTAAAAGAAAGGAAATATCTACAAATTTCCCTCTTTCTAACCATCTAACATGCACACACTGCTCTATCTTCCACTTCTTTTTCTTGTGGGGAGTGCTGATGTTTAGATATGGAATATTTCTGCTTCAAACAAGGACAGCAATAGATATGAGAGGCAGGCAGGTTTTGAAACTTGATTTTAAAAGTGACATCAGTTATAGAGCACATAATGGTCTCAGGCTCCAGAGACTAGAGTTGCTGAAACATGATTTATGTGCTACTACTGTTGAAAGCTACCTAAGATTCCCCTTGATAGATGCAACTGTTACTGGTCATGAGTTACATCCTTTCCATTGCATCAGACCTGTTCAGAGACAGAACCTGCCTTCCATTACCCCTCAATACACAGAACCCGAGGAGTTGCTCTGTGGTACCTGTGACCCAGGCTTCTGCTTCACACCCTCCCTCACACATCAGAACCTCATTACACCTGTGGAGTGCAACATTTGTCCTAGATGCAGAAGACTCTCCATTAGCTTTTTATGGTAGCAACACTTAACTGTCTCTTTTCAGAACTTCTGTCCCATAAAATGAAATCTTCACATGCTTCCTCCATTTTACTGAAGCACCAAACTCTGAACACACAAGCATAAAGAACTGTTCCAGTGCAGTGCAAACCTGGATACATACTGTCCCAGCAAAATTACATCAGACTGAATAAAACTACTAACTAGGTCCAGTGTGAAAACTACTGAGTAGGACCAATCTGTCTATGCTGGGTCTTCAACCAATTTTATGGAAAATAGATCTCATCAAACAATCATCACTGAATGGCAGTGTGTCTAGTGTGGATCTGCTGGGATCAATACTAGGCCTAACACTTCAATATTTTCATCAGTGATCTGGAATATAAAAATCACTGCTGATAAAACTGGCAGATAAAGTTTGGCAGAATGATAAATAATGATGAGGACAGAGCAGTCAGACAGAGCCATCTGGATCACTTGGTATACTGGTCCCATTCAAACAAAATGTGTTTTAATGCAGCCAGGTACAAGGTGGTACATTCAGGAGCAAAGAATGCAGGCCAGACCTAGAGAATGGGGGACAATATCCCAGAATGTAGTGACTGAGAAGGATTTAAGCTCATAATGGACAAACAGCTCATGAACTCCTTTTACAGTGCTGTGGCAAGAAAAGCTAATGTGATGGATAGATGTATAAACAGGGGAGTCATGAGGTGTTTTTACTTCTGTAGATGGCACTGGTGAAGCAGATACTAGGATACTGCCTGCAGTTCTGGTGTCCACATTTTTAAAAGGATATTGAAAAACTGAATAGGGTGTAGAGCAGGGTGGATTGATTTAAATCAAGGCGATTTCAATCATTGATTTAAATAGTTGTTTTAAATCAAGTTTCCCACTGATACTTCTTCACATATTTCTTAAACAATGGTGCAAATCTGATCACTAAAACATGTTACTTTACAACTCAATACAGCATTTTACAACATTTAGGAGGGTGTACCTTGTGTAATTTTTTAGATAACTTGAATTTTATTAATTTAGGAAATAGTACATAATGCTCATTACCTGTGTCAAGCTGCAGATGCAGCAGCAATACATTAGGAATGGTAAGAACTAAATCACACACAAACACAATAGCACTTTATATTTTATGAAACTAAATCTTAAATGTTACATAAATATTTCACATTTGCAATTGCAGCAGTCTTCTGAGTTGCCAACTGATGGCTGTCCTTAAACTCTTTTTTAATTTTTCAAATTTTATTAACTCTGACAAGTCATCACAACACTAAACGTATGCTGTCCTTAAAACTTCTACAACTAGCTCTCATCTTCCCCACTTCTACTGTCATTTTTATTCATAGACTGAAACAGAAATACAAGTTTTCCTGCTTTTTCAACTCCCAGTTGATATCTTAACTTTGAGTGAATAATACCAAATGATGAAAATATTCTTTCTGTGCCTGCAGAGGAAGCTACTGCTGTGAAAAGTTGTCTTAGCAACTAAAGGAACTCTGTTTCAAGGTGCCTGGCTAATGATTTCCACCAATTCAGGGGAGTGACTGTTCAAAACATCATCAGTAAACATGTACTGTTTAAATGGTTCTACTCCAGCCATGAAATTTATTATGGCTGGCATAATTGAGGAGTGATTTTGAGATGCCTATGCCATAGCAGCAACATCTTCTTCAAAAGTTAGGCATCTACCTTATATCTCAGGTCGAGAATGTTCGCAAGAAAATGAGGTGGAGTTAGTGCTTAATCCATTTGCTTCTTTATTGCCTGCAGTTTAACTTTCTGAGGAGATATTTCTTTCTTCAATGTCTCTTGAAGAGTCTTCCAGATTTCGACAGCATCAGCAACAATGTCTCTGAAGTTTGTTTAAGGCTATGGATATAGGCTTCAATATACTGAGCATATCCCTCTACATTCCTCTTTAATCCAATGTTAGATACTTTGGATGAGATACTTCCATCTATTTTATCATGGTTTTCTTCACAAAGCTTTATAAGACTAGGCCAGTTCTTAATCAATTGTTCAAAAAAAATCAGCCACAGAATTCTATCGAATATCTTGAGGAAGAATTAGTTTGGATCCTCCTGCTCTCTTCAGTGAAGCTGAAGCAAAAATGGTTGTTACGGAAGTATTTTGCAACTTCAACAACATTTTCTTTTATTCCTGGAGAAGACATTCTTAAATCTTTGGCTAAAAAATGCATTAAATGGGCACTGCAGTCATATGTTATTAAGGAGCATTCTTTCATTTCTTCTTCTAAGTATCTTCTCATCTGTGCCACGTTTGCAGCATTGAATGAATAATACCAAACAATGAAAATATTCTCTGTGCTTTTAAGACAGTGTCTTAACTAACTCCTCTGCCTTGCTTGGCCCAGCTCTACCACCACATAAGCACAGAACAACAATCCTATCCAGCCTGTGCCTTTCTTTGCACATGTGACTTTAGTCTGCTGAGAAATAGAAACTGAAAGCCCAAAATTTTCAAGAAGCAAGAGTTGGTAGTTAGGCTGGACAGACTAGAGCCATTCATTCATTTTTATGAGACTGTAAGTGTAGGTTTAGCATGTTTGTGATGAGATTTAATTGTAACTGTTATTTTTTAAATGAGAGAGAAATTTAGTATGTTATTGATTATTTAAAAAAAAATTAAAAAAGTCCTATTTAAATAAAAAAAATCTGATTTAAATTTTTTTTTTTTTTAAATCATTGATTTTTATCCACCTTGGTGTAGAGAAGAATCACAAGAATGATTCAAGGACTGGAAAAAATTCCTTATTGTGAGAACTTAAATTTAACAGATTGAGCTCTTTATCAAAAAGAAGAACTAGAGATTGTGTGTATAAGTACCTTCCTGAGGAGAAAATACCAGTACTAAAGAAATGTATAATCTAGCAGAGCAAGGCACAATAAGAATCAATGTCTGGAAACCAAAGCCAAATAAATTCAAATTAGAAATAAGGAACAATTTTTAACAGCAAGGGTGATTAACCAATGGAACAAATTACCAAGGCAAGAGGTGGATTCTCTATCTCTTGATGTCTTCAGCTCTAGCCTAGATGTCTTTCTGGAAGATGCTTTAGCCAAACAGAAGTTATTCAACTCCATACAGGGACAACTGGGTGAAATTTAATGGTCTGTGATATACAGGAGGTTAGACTAGATGATCCTTCTGTCTTTAAAATCTATGCATCAATGACCCTCAAAATCCAAACGCAACTATTCTTTTAATTTAGCTATAGGAAAATCACCGTTAGCTCTCAGTTGTAGTAGCAGTTAGCATTTTTATCCTCTTTCTGAGACAAGACTATCTCGAGAAGTAAACAGACAGTACCTTCCACACTGTCATTCTACTTGTATGCAGAATCAGATTTCATAACTGCTTTTCCTTTACTTTGATAGCTTTACTGTGCTCACTATGTAGAGAGACAAGGTGGGTGAGGTCATTCTTTTATTGGACCAACTTCTGTTGGTGAAAGAGACACGCTTTGAGCTACACAGAGCTCTTATTTAGAGCTGGGAAAGGTACTCAGAGTGTCACAGCTAAATACAAGATAAAACAAATTGTTTAGCATAAGTAGTTAACACATGTTCTAAGAGACCATTCAAGGTGAAGTGGCCCATTAATACTGGTTTGTATTAGAGATTTTATCTGTAATTCCTGAATTATTCTTTTCAGCTTCTGTAAATTTTAATTAACTTACTAAAAAAAAAAATGTGTTAGATATCTTAACAACAACAATTAACTGACAACTGGGGGAGCTCATCTAAATTTACCACATAACCCTTTACTGCAAGGGGACAAAAACATTATCCCCATTCTTTACATAAACCATGTAAACATTTATTTTCGTTATTTCCATTTCAGATTTTATTCTGCAAGTCCATTGAGAGCTGGGAGTTCTTAGTTACAAGTGCTTAATAAGCCTTGCCCATATTTTGCTGTAAAATTACCAAGTACCCAATTACCATGGGTAGAGGAGTACACTGACGGTGAGCACTCTGACTGGGAGCCATGGAAATGGGGAGTACTGGCTCTGTAGCATCACTGTCCTTTTCTGATCCAACAGTAGCCCCTTTTTACCAGGAGATCAGGCTCCAGGGGGTTTTAAGGATCCAGGTGGCAGCTGTTCTCCATGGTATCCTTCTCCCTGCTGTGGTAGAAGCAATCTGCATCTAAGTAATACTACTTGAAGCTGCATTTACTCAGATTACGTGCCTATATTCCCTTCAGAGTGGAGTTTTGCACAGACTTTGGGAGCGAGAACAAGAGCTTCATAGTTCATGGGAACCTGGATCACCTTCTTCATCCATAGCCCCCTTTTAGATTATCTTATAGGAGGGGAAGATTTTAAGGAAACTCATCCCATGGAGTTTCCTGAGCCATGTGTCCACTTCATGCAGGAGAGTATATTTAGCTATTTAATTTTTATGCTTTGTATTTAATAGCCTTATCCCCTGCTTGAAAAATGAACTTGCACATAAACTGCAGAAAGAAGTCAGATTCCTGTCATGTTAACAACAGCTAATTAATTTCCTCCTTTCCCCTCTCTTTGTTTAGGTTTCATCACACCTTGAATGATTTTGACATAATGACAGCTGAGGATTCCACTGCCAGGATGAGTAACGACTCCTCCAACATGTCTACAACCAAAGTTCCCGAAGGTGTAGCTGGTGCACCTAATGAGGCTGCCCTGTTGGCACTCATGGAGCGTACTGGATATACCATGATTCAAGAGAATGGGCAACGTAAGTATGGCGGGCCTCCACCTGGCTGGGAGGGACTGCACCCTCCTCGTGGCTGCGAAGTCTTTGTTGGTAAAATTCCCCGGGATGTGTACGAAGATGAGCTAGTGCCTGTGTTTGAGTCTGTAGGACGTATCTATGAAATGCGCCTGATGATGGACTTTGATGGGAAAAACCGTGGCTACGCTTTTGTTATGTACACCCACAAGCACGAAGCCAAACGTGCCGTCAGAGAACTGAACAACTACGAAATCCGTCCTGGTAGACTTCTTGGGGTTTGCTGCAGTGTGGATAACTGCAGGCTGTTCATTGGAGGTATACCCAAGATGAAGAAGAGAGAGGAAATACTAGAAGAGATCTCCAAGGTGACAGAAGGCGTGCTAGATGTCATTGTGTACGCAAGTGCCGCAGACAAGATGAAAAATAGAGGCTTCGCCTTTGTGGAGTATGAAAGTCATCGAGCGGCCGCCATGGCAAGGAGAAAGCTAATGCCTGGGAGAATCCAACTGTGGGGCCACCAAATTGCTGTTGATTGGGCAGAACCAGAGATAGATGTTGATGAAGATGTCATGGAGACTGTTAAAATCCTGTATGTGAGGAATTTAATGATTGAAACTACAGAGGATACAATTAAAAAGATCTTTGGCCAGTTTAACCCTGGCTGCGTAGAACGGGTTAAAAAAATACGTGATTATGCCTTTGTGCACTTTACAAGCAGGGAAGATGCAGTTCATGCCATGAACAACCTCAATGGCACTGAACTTGAAGGCTCATGCCTGGAAGTTACCTTGGCCAAACCAGTAGACAAAGAGCAGTACACTCGTTATCAGAAAGCAGCTAAAGGAGGAGCAACGACAACAACAGAAGTAACTCAGCAACCCAACTATGTTTACTCTTGTGATCCGTACGCACTAGCATATTATGGATATCCATACAATGCTCTGATTGGTCCCAACCGAGATTACTTTGTGAAAGGTTAGTAAACACAGTTGATCATTATCTAATTGGGGGGCATTACTGCCAGTTTTGCTTTAAAGGAGAGGGTCCATAAATCTGTCTTAGGTAGATAACAGCTGACAGATTTTACATTTTTTCTTAACTCATCTTTGCAGCACAGTTCTTCATACTTATGCTCAATTTTGCTGTAATTTATTAATGTATGTCGGGTATTTTTCTATAGACAATCCCTTTTTAATATACAGACTGGTGTACAGTAGGTTTGTGTGTAGCTGTGCGCTAGTGGACAAAACATGGGACTTGGAGTCAGGACATCTGACTTCTATTACTGCTGTATTACCTTGGGCAAGTAACAAATGCCCAAATTTACACAGACATTTCCTATAGTTTGGGTACTTCAATTTTTGATGCCTAGCTTCAGACATCTTGAGCCTAATTATCCAACGTGCTGTGCATCTGCACCTCCCTTTGACTTCAGCTACAACTGTGGGTGCTTAGAAAATCAGATCCTACGTGTCTCAAAATAGGCATCCGAATTACAGGATGCCTTTGAAAACCTTATCCATACACTTTCTATGCCTCAGTTACTGCATCTGTAAAAAAACCTGATCATACTATACCCTCTTTTATTAAAAGCTTTGAGATCTGTGGATGTAAGCTGCTATATAAGTTAGCAGTATTTCTCTTATTATGTGGAATTTAATTTTATTATTTAATTATATATATTAAAAATTAACCAAAAAATTAATAATTCAGGCTTAAACTCCAACAATTATAACTGACATTTGTAATTGCGAGTGGCATTGTACTATTATTACAGAGAATATAATTTACTGAAATTCTGAAAATTCATTTCCCCACCAAATTCAGTTTAACAATAAGGATGATCTTATTCTTTTACCACTTATCTAAATACAGAAATATTTGTAAATCCTAAATGGTCAAAAATTCCATCCTCAACTCAATCTCCAAGATTTGTACCTACAACTAGTTCTGCACTAGGAATCAGTTAATTGGATGTCTGAATACCTGAACTACCTGCCATAAAAGTACAACTACATCATGGGACCAAAAGTACCACAGTAACATTTGCAAAACTGCTGATATAAATTTTGGCAAAACTTCTGGAAATTTGGTATAAAAGACAACAACATTATTAATAAATTCCAGAGAATACCAAATTCTGAACTATACCAGCAAAATCTAGTCATTCAAGTAATAGTACTACAAACAACAGTACTACAAACAACATTGTCTGATTGTGCACTCCTGACTTAGGCAAGATTCCCTTTGTTTTCAAGAACAGAGTCACTCAAATTCAGTTATTCTAACTTCAGCAATCTTATTACAATGCAAATTCCTGTATGTGGGGGTAGTTAAGCATTCTCCCCATTGCTGTCACTGTATGTTATTCATCCTCATTTTGTTATGTTGTTATTATAAGCAGGCAGCATAAGAGGCAGAGGGCGAGGTGCAGCTGGCAACAGAGCCCCTGGCCCCAGAGGCTCTTATCTGGGGGGATATTCTGCAGGCCGTGGCATATATAGCAGATACCACGAAGGGAAAGGAAAACAGCAAGAAAAAGGATATGAGCTTGTATCCAATTTGGAGTTGTCTGCTGTCAATCCAGTTGCCATTAAACCTGGTACAGGTTAGTATAATTAATAGGTTGGGCAAACCTGTTGGGAGATGGGTGGAGAGAATACAGAGGATTAAAATTCAGCCTGTTGTTTGAACTGAGCTTGAATTTTAGATTGAGATCGGTTTGGGTAAATTAACAACCCACCCAACCAGTTGTGGTGATACTTAGGATATTCTTATTGCTGAGACCAGTAGGTCTGCATTTTTCCTGCTGAGTTTGGCCAACTGTTCTACTCAAATGTAGCACTCACCATCCTCTCTACAAATGTGAGGCATGAAATGCATTCTCAGGCATCACTCACTGATGGTAACTAGCTATGATCACTTGTATGGGATCCACAGGCCAAAGTAACAAGATAGTCCCATGTGTAGGTGTCTTCTATGGCTGTACCCATAGAGCAACACAGCTGTTGGTTTCAGAAGCTGCTGTTCTGTTTGCTAGAGAGTGAAGACTAGGGGTCACATTCCTCCCTGTTTAATGCCTTTGATGCTAGTAATTACACCAGGGATGACTGTGGCCTCATGACTGTAGACATCTAAAAGACAAAGGACTTGGAAAGTAGGCACATCTCCGTATATGAAGATTTCCTTGGCGTGGGAGAGTCCCCAAATGGCACAGAGTTGGCAGCACTAGTTTTTATGCCACTCCCTTGTAGCCTTCAGTTTAGGATTATGGTAGAGGAGGAAAGGGGATGGCCAGACCACACAGTGCTAGCCAATAAACTTTTCTGAGTTACACTGGGGCAAGTGGAGAACCAGCCTCAGGATCAGGGAACAGCAACCAGTTCCTGTCCTCCAGTTCCTTAGTGACAGCCTTTGGAAGCTGGGTGCAGGTGAGAATCTAGCCCTGCGTGTCTATAGGAGAATATAGCAGTGACTAGAATGAAGTTGTGGAGGTCCTCAAGACGCTGTTTGAATAGACTTTTGTTTGGGATAAATATTATGAGATAGAATCTACATTCAGGTGACCAGGGTGAGCCACCGAAAAAAGTAATCATGCCACAGAGTAATCATAATTGTAATAGACCAAATAATAAAACACAAGTGATGTTACAGTAAAGCTACAATTGATTGTTGTTAGAGCATTTCATAATGTTACAGCTGCATTCAATTATATAGAAGTGGAAATCACTTTTAAGATATGCACTTATTTTAAATACAATAAAAAAAAGATGAACACTCCTAAAGGAAGATGCTATCTTGACAGTTTGATGATGTCCTTTGAGAAAAAAGGCATTCATTTTAGCATTTTTATGACAAAGGTAGATGATTTTCAAAGATGAGATCTGTTTCCAAAGAAAGATTTGAGATAATTTAACCATTGTCCTCAGACTTCCTGGGCAAAATGTCAATTCTCAGTGAGAGAGCATTTCCACCCTTCATAATTATGAATACAGCTTAGGAGTTTCAGGTATTTCTAAAGACTACTTGAAAAGTGATTCTTGATATACACACTATATTCTTGCCCAGTAAATATTTATTTACAATATCTGTCTAATTTATTACAACTCCAAAGACAAGCCAAATGGCAGAATCTTAAGTTCAGATATTTCCAGATTTCAAGAAGGTTTGGATTCAAATCCTACCTAGGTCCACACCTGCCCCTGTGGTACTGGTTCTAGATCCAGTTCTGAACTGGAAAGGGCCTATTTCTGATTCCTGTTCACATGTGGTCAAAATCTTAAAAAAAGAGGTGTTCTTGTGAGGTTTTTTTTACCCAAATGGTGGAAAACAGAACTGCTGATCCCACAAGATTTCTGCCAGTTTGGAATGAACTCTTCAAGTTTTGGTTTTAATAGAGCTGAAACCTTGCATTTGGCTTCAGATCTGATCTATTGCCTAAGGCTAATTCAGATCCCAATCCAAACATCTCCTCATCTGGCCATCTGTAATTACAAGTAGTCACCCAGTTATCTTTTTAAAAAATAAGCTCATTATTGAAAATTATTTCAATCAAAAGCTGAACTGTACATTTTAAGGAACACATGGAATCACACATGTGATGACAAATTTGCTTCCCAAGCAATGTGGCCAAACTCCATTCAGAAAGGTGTACAGACTCACAGTTTTTGCATATATAATCCTCACTGTTCATACTCTTTCCCCTTGTTCTTCTATTTATGGCAAGTTACTTGCTTTTTTCATGTGAAGAAATGCTTAAAATATTTTTTTAATTAATAAAAAAGATGAGACCAGAGTCAAACAGAAAGACGTGATGAAATATGTACAGTCAAATTAGGCCAGCAAAATATACTACAGTAAATAACTATAGTGCAGGGTTGACCAAAATAAAGCCTATAGCCCAATTGCTACCCACAAAGTTACACAATACAAATCACATTCTTCTTTTCATACAGCAATTCTGCCTATAGAAACTTCATGTCCCAGCATACAATACTCCCACCTTGATCTCAGAGGCAGTAACTAAGATCAAGATAGAGCATTGCACGCTCAAGCCTGTCATCTCCTTAAGACACTAGATGAGGACAACTGTAATCTGAACAGATTTCTGCAAATTGGGTGTAGCCTTCAGGTTTCCTGGCAAGTTTTCAGTGTGACCCTCATTAGGAGGCCCCTTCTTTAAGATAAAAGTGTTTGAAAAGTATGCAGTACATACAAAATTGTAGTACTCAGTCCACAAGCATCCCTGGAAGTATTTCTAGTAATTTACAAATTAATTGAGAAGCACCCCTAAAACCTTTTATGTTGTATATCACAGTGATAAGCATGGTGTAAATTACTTAGTGAGCGAGGTTTATTTTACCTTGGAAAGAAAGCACTGTAGATGCAAATCCAATATGTTTTTCTGTATGTGGTCTATTCTAGTGGCAATCCCTGCTATTGGTGCACAGTACTCCATGTTTCAGGCAGCTCCAGCAGCCAAGATGATGGAAGATGGTAAAATTCATGCAGTGGAACATATGATCAATCCCATTGCTGTCCAGCAGGATCCAGCCAGTGCAGCAGCAGTTATACCTGCAGTTTCAACCCCTCCACCTTTTCAGGTACATATAGCGCACAGTTCTTGCTTATCTTATCTTGGCATATTGAAACCCTGACCTCATGCCTTGCTGCAATTTAAAAAGAGACTGTTTAGTTATTAGACTAAAAAAATAGCCCTACCTAGACAGTTGTCTCACACTGCACTAAATCACTTCGCCTGTCTGCCTCAAACAGGTAAACTAGGAGTCACATTAACTATTGCACAGATTACCTAAATCTCAACGGGAGTGTGCTGTGGAGAGCTGGAGTGCCACTGTACGGCCTCAACGTGCCCTGGAAAAGCTGGGATGCTGCGCTGGGGTCTCCTTGTGTTTGTGGAGAGGAGTTGAGAAATTTGCAACTTTGACGCCCTCTTCAGTTTGGGTTCTTTTTTCATCTCATTTTAATTTATTTTCTCCCCTTCATATAGCACAAGGGAGGGGAGCATATTGGTCACAGAGAGGAAGGAAGGTGGTTAGAGCACAGGCAGAAGCAATTCTACTCTTGCCTTGGCTTTACTACAGAGTTGCTGTGTAACAAGTGACTTAGCCACTCTGTACTTCACTTACCCAATTTGTCAAATGGTGATAATTGCCCTTTCCTCCCTCTCTCCCCAGAATATTGAGAGAATACATTCATTAATGTTTCTAAAGCACTTTGGGATCCTCTAATGGAAGGTGCTAGAGCAGTGCAATGTATAATTGCAAAAGTTAACAAGATCTTTGCAAATAATAAAAAGCTCTGAAGTCTGACATAGGATGAGAGAATTCACGTTCAACAGAACGTAATGCGATAAAGGCACTTTCAGCATTATTTTGGGGAGTCTTTAATTCAGCAAG
Organism: Emydura macquarii macquarii; assembly: GCF_026122565.2. NCBI lineage: Eukaryota > Metazoa > Chordata > Testudines > Chelidae > Emydura > Emydura macquarii. The sequence continues at coordinate 6,434,112 of NW_027133265.1, forward strand.
TGGAAACTGGACATACATAACATTAAAAAACCCCCGTTTTGCCACTTTTGTGCATTTGTGATTACAGACAAGATCATGCCTCAGCTTGAGGTTTCGTTTTGTTTTTTACTGCTCTAGCCACACTGTCTTTCACATGCCATTATCATAGGCACTGCTAAGAAGAAATGCATAGCTCACCCTTTGAAGCCTGCCAGCATCATTCCTGTAACTGACTGGATATTCTCTATTGACAGTCCTGAAGTGCCTTCCCTGAAAGGCTGTTGGTGTTGCCTCTGCAGCAGTGCCAGTCCAGTCAGGGAGCAAGAAACCAGGATGGGAATCCATCCTGAAACTCTCTCATGGGAAAGCCACCACCAAGCTATGGCATTGGCTGGATCTGTAAGGGTTTTTTTTGATATGATATAGTGACCTTTTTTGTAGTTGCATTTCCATTTATCATGTGAATAGTGAAAAAAATTACACTCTGAGCTTACCTCAGCTCCTGAGTTACTCTGTAATTACATTGTGACGGACTCTTTGGGCATAGTAACATTTGCAAAACAAACGCCTTCTTTTTTATTATTCCTTATTTGTACTGCAGCCCCGTCCTGGGGCCAGGATCCCATTGTTAGAGTCCTGCACGGATACAAAATTTGTATCTGCATCTGAGCCGCAAAAATGGTCTGCGAATATAAAGCAGTTATCCACAGATCTGTAGGGCTCTAGATATTAAATTTAGATCTGCAATCCACAAAAATGGTCCATGGATATAAAGCAGATATCTGCAGATTTGCAGGACTCTACCCATTGTGTTAGGAGCTATACAAAACACAAAACAAAAAGACTGTCCCTGCCCCAGAGAGCTTACAATCTAAGTCATCTTGTTGCCATATCACAGATTTGCAAAGCTCTTTGGAAACAAGTCGTGAGATTTCAGACGGTGAATAGGGGCAAGGGGAGGTATTAATATTTTACACTTCAGTAGCACCTTCTATATGAGAATCTCAGACGTTTTGCACTCATGAATGAATTTAGTCTCACAAGCAGCAATGAGTAAGGAAAAGTATCATTAGACCCATCTTATAGAACTGAGTCCCAGTGACCTGTCCTGTGTCATAGCTAGGAATAGAACCTAGGATCTTGATTTGCCCCTACGGTGGTGGTGGGGTGTAGAACTGGCAGCTCCCACACCTGCAAGGAGTGGTACTAGAATGGAGAATGTACTCTCAAGTGAAGGCAGGCAGAGGTACCACTGCTGCCTCCAACGGGGGAAAGCTGTTTCAACAGTTCCACAAAAGCCCTATTGGCAAAAGCTGCCTGGGAGATGATTATCTGTTTATGCAGGATGTGCTAGATACTTTACAGACATTTGAGAAGGGACCATCCCTGTCCATTCTGTATACAAGTCAGTTAGATTCACTATAGGCCATGTGGCACAAATGTATCTTTAAGAGGGATGTAAATATGGACAGGGAGGTTGAACCATGCATAGGGGCCATGTGGAAGAAGGCACAAAAGTGACTGTGTGGGCAGCTGAAAATGAGCAGACAAGGCTAGGAACATTGGTGGAGCAGAGGAGGTAAGGGGCAACACAAGGTTTGACAAGTGAGGATAAACAGGAAGGAGCAGTAATATAGATTTTTGAAGGCAGAGATAAGAAGTTTAAATGTAATGCAGTAGTGGCTGAGGAGCCAGCAGAAAGATTCAAAAAAGAGAAGTGGTCTCACCCTAATGCTCTAGCTCCCCACCTCCACAGTTGGCCCTGCTTACTTTCTGTCCTGTACTTGCTAGTTCCAGGTCCCTTGGAAAAGCAGGTGTTGCACATGGCTTCCGCCCTCTCCCTCACCCCCACCCATCACCCATGACATGCTGTCTCCACCCTTACAGGCCCACAGCCTTGGTCCTGCCAGCACAATCAAATCCATAATCTCCTAACTCCCAGTCCTGTGCCTTAACCACAAGATCCATCCTTCTTCAACTTTAAAAAATTGATGTGAATCCTTTAATGTGTGAAATAATTATATTCACTCTAGTAGATTATATTGCTAGTGAATGGATAAAGTCTGTGAGTTGGAATGTTAAATACCAATTTTTTGTCCGCAGGGTCGCCCCATAACTCCAGTGTACACCATGGCTCCAAATATTCAGAGAATTCCTGCTGCAGGGATTTATGGTGCAAGTTATGTTCCATTTGCAGCTCCTGCTGCAACAACAGCGACTATAGCCACACTACAAAAGAACGCAGCAGCAGCTGCAGCTGCAGCAGCAGCTTATGGAGGATATGCCGGCTATATACCTCAGGCATTTCCTACTGCAACAATCCAGGTTCCAATACATGATGTCTATCAGACATACTGAGACTGTCAAACAAGGGGGAGGGGCAACAAACACTGAAGGAACACTTTACTATTTATGAAGAAAGAACCTACTGCAAAAGAATATGTTTGGACTCAGTAAACAAACAAAACATGAAAGTGAAGAATGTTATCAAATATTATGTTTGAAATATTTTATATACGTGACTTTTCACTAATTTTTTAGGATATTTTTAAAATTTAACATACCCGTATTCATACATTTCTAAGTGACCTACGTGCATTAAGCCCATTGCCTATACAAATTTATACATAGTAGTGGGGTTGCATAGGGTTGGGTTGTTTTTTTTAAGCAATTATATTTTCAATATATTTGTGGTATGAAGGTTATTTTTAGTAACTTCTGCACTCCAGAGAATTCTATTTTGTAGTGCTTTTAATAATATATCAACTATATATTAAAGAAAAAGCACATCTGAGCAGCTAGGAAAAGTTTAAACAATATATTTTGAAGAATATTTTCAATATTTAAAGAATACATACAATAGATTTTGTTTGTTTGTTTGTTTTTGTTTAAAACAACAAGTATCTTATTTAAAAAGTTATACTGGAAAGTGCAATTTGAAAATGAGCGAGACCTCGGCATTTTGTGCTTGTATTAGTACAATTTGTTTATCATTATCTAAAATCACAAGCAAAAAACATTTAAAAAAAACCAACCTCATAAAACAAACCTCTTTAAAGCATAATTAAGTGAATCATTTTAACTAAAGGAGAGGTTGCTGTGTTTTCCATAACATCTGGCTTTTATATTTATTGAAGTCACTTCTAGTTCAGTCTCTGAGCACATGCAGGAATGAGTATCTAATATTTCATGAGAGGTATCTTGACTTAGATCTTCTTCCAGTATAAAACCTAGTCTCTTTTTAAACGCTCTTTATTTTATTCTTTTGAAGTGTAAGTTGTAGTGACAGAGAATGTATGATATTTTAGACAGGAAGTACTGCATTATTTACCTGTAACTTCATCATGTTTCATGCAAAATTTCTAAGGTACTAGGGGTGTTAGTGATATTGTACTTAATAAAATGGGGCTATCCTCCTTCCCATTCTCCCTTTCACGTCTAATTCCCATTAGCGTTAATTGGAGTTATACATGCACATCAGGGAAGGCAGAGACTAGAACCCGATGAATTTAAGAAATAGAGTTTGTAAATATCTTCTAATATACATTTTTAAAGTCATTTTATGTTTCTAATTTACATGGTATGTGGTTTACCACAAAACAAAAAAACATTTTATTTCAATGTTATTAAAAAGTTTGTTTTATTAAGAAGTAAATATATTATTGCAGTGTTTTGTGGCCTGTTTAAAGGCTTTTATTTAGTAATGCAGTGAATGTAAAATACAGTAAAATGTCAAAGGAATAACTCACTCACTTTATGAAGTGCATCAGCTTTCCCTAGGCAACTCTAATGAAGTGAGGTGTGCAATAGGGTAGTGAATAAACAATTGTGCTTTCTTTTTTAATTTAAGAACCAACTGCAGGTCCATACAATAAAGGCATGTTTTGCCAATCGACAACAATTTCAGATCATGTATAACTAAAGTGACCACCTAACATGTATTTTCTCATCTTAAGTTGGACCATTATTTTTTACTCAGCAATGCTGTGTTATATTTAATGCTATTTAACTATTATCAAAAGTACTGTGAGGAAGTTAACCATTAAATCAGACTCTGCCCCCAGTGCTCCTTCCCAGGAGAGTTTTATCACATGTTCCAGCCTTTCTGAAAATGCACCTAGACCTTAGTGCAAAGGCCCAATCCCCCTGGAGTGTTATCCAAGGGCTAGATTGCATGGAATGGGCAGCCTTCAAAGCCCAGCTTTCCTGGGGATTGGTGGGGAATAGAAGCTCCATCCCAGCGGAAGTGGGAAATGGCTCCCACCTCTCCTGCTAGCTTGGTGCCTGACTTTGGCTAAGTCCTCTCATGGCTGAGCAGTATTAGCTATAGATAAGACCCAGCATGAGTAAATGCCACTTCATGCAGCTTCAACACCTGATTGAAAAGCTACATAGAAACCCATGGGGCCAGCAGAGGGTGATACAATGGAATGATACCCTGCTTCACCCCATCCCATCACCTCCATCAAAACCTTGGCAAGCTCCAGCAGTGGAGAGATGGTGGGAGGGACAATACTGAAGCCATCACTCCCTTCTTCCATTCCTGTGCCCTAAGCGGGATTCATTGGATCCAAGTCTCCTCTGCTTGCAGAAGCAAAGGGTGTGATCCAGTCCAAGGTCTTTAGTTTTTACAGCAGCTAAAGTGCTTACTGTATTTTACATATGCCTGTATATTATGTGCAACAAAAATAAAGATCGAGATGCTACTCTCATGTGGCAGACACCAAGATACTTTAAAAACAAATGGCCTTGATGGCTGGGGCTCTGCATGGGCAATGGGGTCCATGCTAGCAGCTCCAACAGCAGGATTGGGGCCAAAGGTTGGTAGTACAATCAGTTAGGTATCTCTGAGCCTCCCATCTGTGGTCTGTCTTTATACCTGTTTCTCAATCATTTCATGTACACTACTGAGGTAAGTTTATGACTTGAAATGTGAACATTTTTAGGTTAAGAACAAATTATATATATATATATTAGCGTGCCTTATTTTCAGAAATGCTAGTATTTTAGGTGTTTTACTATATCTCTGTTCTTTGTATTTTTTAAAACTTCTGAGTTTATTTAGTTTTTGCTCCATTTATGGTACGTTCCTAGGATGTAGTAAATAAAGCATTCTTTTAAAATGGATATCTTTATGTCATTTTTAAAGCTCTGCTTGCCGGGTTTAGTCACAGGGAAAAACCTGTTGCATGTGATACATTCTCTTCAATTATTTGTAACAGAAGTGGGGCAAATGGGTGAAATTAGTAGAATCTGCAGCTAAAATAAATTGAAATAGAAGGTTCTTGCCACACAGCCAGAGCTGGGGGAGCACACTCTATATTTTTAGCAGCACCAGACAAGGAGGAATGAAGCGCACACTGTTTTTAGCAGAGGAAGGGGAGCTGTGTATAATATACCAACTATGTGCCCCAATACAACTCCCACTGAAGTTAATGGGAGTCTTTCCATTGATTTCAATGGGATTTGGATCAGGTCATGTAATTTTTCACCTTTTGTTTAAATTCTCTCTCTGTACACAGGTGAGCTGAGTTTGATGTCTCACCTTAATTTCCATTTAGCCACAACACAAAATTTCCCCACAACACTGCTGTGCTGATTGGCAGTCTTTGCAATAGCAGAGGTGTTGCAGGTCTGAACTGGAAGGGAAAATATATTGGCAGACTGGTTCAGGGAATCTTACATATTGCCTGCATTTACTACACCTGTCTCAGTTCAGGGCTATCAGACACACACACACCCCCCACCCCCCATTTGCACTAAATTATGTACAGACAAAGAAAAAGATACTGATATTTCATATATTTGTCCCTTCTTTCATATATTTGACACAGTGAAGCATGCACTATTGAAACAAAGGGTAGTCTTGCTATCCTACAGTGTTTCAGTTCTGCATGTGTCAGTCTTCAACCAGGGTCCCCCTTGAAAAGAATGTACTAATTTGCCTATGCTTATTTGGGTTACTGCACAGGCTTTTGACGAGTATCTGTCTTTTTATGTGTGTGTACATGCATGCACATTCATCTGTGGCCAAATTTACTGAAGATAGCAAAATTGGAAGAAAAGGAAGTACAGGGGGAACAGAACCAAACTGCAAGAGATTAGAGCAATGAGAACTATAGGCAATCAGGGGAGAAACAGTCCTAATAAATGAGAAATCCTGCACCCAAGGAAAAGGACATCAACAGCATAAATACATCACCATGCAGTTACATCCATCATGTGTTTTTACATCCAATGTTTTTACAACTCACCCTCTCCTTATCATGAGGGAATAATAGCTGGGAACCTTTGCTCACATACCTTGGTGATCAATGCAATATAAGAACCAAAAATAGTCTTGAATACAAACTATGAGAGGAACCCTCCAGCAGGTTTTTTTTAGCCTTATCTGTGCTAGAAATTTTTTTCCAAAACTTCCCGCTGCTATTAGCACTGGCTCACAGCTGCAGCAGCATTAGTAACCCTGGCAGGTCAAGTCTAGATGGTCCACCTGCTCCAGCAGTCATTTTCTGTACCAGGTCAATTAAACCTGCCCACAGCATGACTCATCAATATGATGCTAAACATGGGTTTCAGAGCCAAAGAGCCATCCACATTATAGATTAACAGATTATAAAGCCAGAAGGGACCATTGTGATCATCTAGTCTGACATCCTCCATAACAAAGGCCATTGGACTGCCTTGAATTAATTCCTCTTAAAACTAGAGCTTATCGTTTGGAAAAATATCCAGTCTTGATTTTAAAATTGCCAATGACGGAAAATCCACCACAACCCTAGGGCAATTGTTCCAATAGTTAATTCACCTTACTATTAAAAATTGCATACTATTCCTGGTCTGAATTTGTCAAGCTTCAACTTCCAGCTATTGGATTTTGTTATACTTTTGTCTGCTAAATTAAAAAGTCCTTTTATTGTGAAATTTCTGTTCCCCATGTAGGTATTTATAGGCTGTGATCGAATCATCCCTTAACCTTCTCTTTGTTAAGCTAAACATATTGCGCTCTTGAAATCTACTGCTCAAGGAGTTCAAATCAATATGTTTTCCAAGCCTTTCATCATTCTCATGGCTCTTCTCTGAACCTTCTCCAAATTATCAACAGTCTGCTTGAATTGTGGACACCAGAACTGGACACAGTATTACTCTAGTGAGCACACCAGTGCCAAATACAGAATTTTAACCTCCTTTAGTCCTAAGGCTTCCAACATTGCTAACATACCAGCTGTCACACCAGATCACAACAAAAATCCAGACTGGGACTTCCTGGGTTTAGCAGAGGGCCCTGTCCTGTGAACTGCTGAATGCCCTCAGCTCCTATCACCTTCAGCTGGAATTGAGGGTGCACATCACTTCTCTCAGGGTCAGGCTCAGAGACATTTGGCCCAGCTACTACGTGTTAATGGAGCAGGGAGGCATAGACAGAATTTTGTCATTATTGTTCAGAGTGAGATTTGGGGCCCATCATGACCTTGGAGTGTGCACACACATTCCAAAGGTGAGGTTCATTTTTGACTTCTCCAATTAATGCACTGAATTCCCCACAATTACTCCCACAGCTACATTTATGCTGAAGGATAAAGAAAAGAAATCCAAGCTCCCTGCTTGTGTTTGCAAAGAGAAACTGTGCTAAGACCTACAGCACAATCTTCTGTTTAAATATAGAACTATAAAATCAAGCATTCTTCCCAGGGAGATAAATGGTTGTTTTACTACAAAGAGTGCCACTGGGGATCTAATGGCAGATTCACTTAACTTCTTTGCATCAGATCCTTTTTAATTATTAAAATAAAACTACAAGCTATACATTTTATGAGCATTGTGATCTTTTAAAATAGAAACATTTACAAGAGTTTCTTGTTTGTCTAGCTTGCTGGCTTCTTTTTCCAGTTTTGTAAGCTCTTAATTAATGATTAACCTATCATAAGGTTCAAATATGCCTGAGTCATGCTGAGGATATTAACATAAAAAGTGCCACTAAAACACAGTTGTGTTTGTAAGATGACCTTGCTGAACTGGGCTTGGTTCAAAAACTATATTGGGTTCATGATTACTAAGGCAATTAAAGCCTCTGCTAAGTTGATTTGATTTCTTTTTGAATACTCCTATTTTGAATAATAATTTTTTTCAAACTTTCTCTAGTTATAAAATTCAATTGATTTTTAATATACCTTATTATTTTCCTGACACAAACACCACACACAAAAATACAACCATACTACATTTAATATGAATACTGATTAATAAGAAAGTCAAATGGAGTAACATCACTTCTGCATTGCAACATAGTATCTTTACCATAGTTCAAAAATATACACACAATATATTTTATGCTATGAGCAAAAAAGTATAGCAAAGAGTGTGCTCGCTTATGTGAATCTAAAAACCAATAGTCAGATTTTATGATCTAGTGAATGATTTGTCAAGGACATGCTGAATTCCCATTGAGAGGATTTTAGGGATAAATCATACCCTGCTATGTAAAAAGGGTGGCCAATTGGGGACATGGGAAGCTGAAAGTTAGAAAACTCCATGACTATAACAGGCTCTGCTGGATCATCCCATTAGGAGTGTTCCACTCCCAATGGGCAGGTTATTACCCTCCTGGCCCACACATCCCAAATTCTATATAGGAAATTATACAGTTCTTGGGTCATCTGTGGAAAACTTAGGCATCTATGCTGAGGCCCAGCGTCCCACCTGATTTCCTTCTGCCCCGACACCAACCATACCTTCAGGAAGGGAAATAAGAGGATGATATTATGGAGCAGAAATCCACTTAAATTAAGGTTGATAGAGCCATCTCTTACCCAGAAAAAAAACCCTATTGTTTTGTAGATGGATGATACCACAGAGGGCAGCTGTTCCTTGGCTCTGTCCTTCCCTGCATAGCAATTCTTCCCTACTCAAAACAACAGAGTCCCACCTGGTGTTAGTTGTGAAGTTTAGAGCGATCACTATGGGGCACACAGCAAGGAGGTGAGAGTATGTGTAAATGGGAAATAATACAGTGTTGCATTCACCCCAGCCACTATGTGCTGGGTTTCTGTAATCGCTACACCCCAAATATGCGGAACTCCTACAGAGGAACTTCCTGACGCTGTGAGTGGGGATATCACATTGGCTCCACTCCCCTCCTTCCAATAGAGTTTCAGCCCTGGGGGTGGCCTGTTCCACCCTTTGCATAGCAAAAATCTACAGGCCCTTAATGGAATATTGCAGATTTGGCTTCTCTCTCTGGATGTGAATGCAGGCTACAAACTGTAATAATCATTGATCAAGGTGACAAACTTCAAAAATATTAAAAATTGAATGTTTTAAGTTTTTGCTAATGCAGCTTTAGGACTATTCTAATACAAAATGCTTTCTCTGACCCTCCAATGAACTGGAATGGGATTCCAAGCCTTCCAGCCACAAGGCCAGCACTGGAGTAACCTGTTATTCTAGAACATGAAGAACAGAAGGACCAGCCCTGCAGCTCTTAGTCAGGCAAAATTTCCATAGAGTTTAATCTAGAAGCACACCATTTTAAAGATGAGCACTCAAATCCTAAAGCTTTGTCAATGAACGGCAAAGTGATGGGCAAATTGTTCAAATGTGCACAAAGCAGTGGTATGGCACTGAAATTTTAACAAGGGGCTCCATCATAAAATTGTCTGCCTTAGTCAGCAATACACACATGGACAGAGCATGAACCCCCCTGATCAGAGAGGCCAGCCCTTCTGCCTGAGGCCCCGCTTCCTTCCCCACCAAAGCCCCCAGCCCCCTACCACAGCCAGAGGAGCCCTGCCCCAGCAAGCCAGAGTCCCAGCGGGCCAGCCGGCCCAGGCCACCAGCCTTAGCCCTGAGCACCAGGCAGCCACAAAGCGGCCTCAGCCCCGCAGTGCCAAGTGGCCTGAGCACTGGCCAAGTCCTGGGCCACTGGCCGACCTGCCCTAGTCCCAGCTCCTACCCACTTTGGGTGAGAGGCTGAGCAAGGACAGGAAGAAGTGTGGCGCCTGGGCTTGGGCCACGGGGGAAGACCCGAGTGGGCAGGGGCCAAAGGGCGGAGCGTATGACTCCCCTGGCCTACGATACCTCCCACCAATTAATACATGTGACATTTTCTGGATACCATGGCTCTCCCCCAAATACAAAAACATCAACCCCAACCCTGTCCTAGGACCCCTCAAGCCACCACATTTCCCTTCCCCCGCATCTCATGGAGGTGTTAGCTCTCCTACCTGGTAGTTGATCATGAGAACAGCAATAGCAGGCAGGTGTCCTGCAGGCGCCATGGTAACAGGCAGGCTCATAGTAACCAATGTGCACTCAGAGCACTTGCATGGGGCCCCAATCTCAGGGGGGATCCTTGACCACACTGGGAGAAAAACAAGGGACACTGTGACACCCTGAGCCAGATTGCAGCTCCACTCACTCAACCTTAGCCTGGTTACTTCCCTATCATGACCGACTGGTGGCTGAGCCAAACCTGAGCAGCGTGGGTCCATGTGAGTGTGTGTGGGGAGGTGATGGGTGCAAACATAACTGGACAGAGCTGGCCCTAGACCAAAGGGCACCCCAAATATGAAGTGTCTTCGGTGTCCCCCAGCTCCATTTGTTAAACTTTTGAATACCTTATTTTTTATTGCATTCGTAAGCCCATTTCACGCCTTTGACGCATGATTTGCATGCATGACTTAAATCTTCCATATAAAATGATAAATTTGCATGCTGGGATCTGTAAATCTGTATTTAACAACAAAAGTAGCACCCTGAGCCCAGCACCTCACAAGTCCAACACCCCAGGTAGTCACCTAGGTCACTCTCCCCTAAATACCCTGTAGTCAGGTGGCTGGGATAAGCCATTGTAGTGTGTGAGTGGCCCGGAAGGCCCTGGGGGCGGTGGGTGATGGGCTGGGGGCAACTTGTTGGTGGGCTGAGGTTTGGAGGCAAGTGGGGATGTTGGGGGGGGGGGGGCTGGGATATTAGAGGTGAGAGAGATGTCAGGGGCAGTGGCAAGTGAGATATATGTCCCAAGGCTACTGGGAGTGCATGGGAGAGTGTCAGGATAAATAGGCAGTGGCATTTGAAGGGTGGTGTGTGGATAAGGAGACGGGCAGTCTGAGGTCTGTGTGGGGTGGGGTATATGGGGCAGGGGTGCTTTAAGGAAGGTGAGAGGGGCCCAATTTCCATAGAGCACAAGGCTGCAAAATTCTTTAATCTACTGCCAAGAGTGTTGTACTGAGGCCTCTGGCAGTGGGGTGGGTGGTCAAGTGGATCCCCTATGGTAGTCAGTGGGGTGAATGGTTAGAGAAAATGTACCTTTGTGTTCTTCACTTGGCCAGGACTCCCTCACTACTGGAACTCACCACACTGGTTCCTGTGGGAAGCAGGTCTCCCCTGGCAGTGATGGGGCAAGCTGGGTTACAAGCTTCCTCCCAAAACTGGCTTGTCAAACACAGAGCTGGGCAGCAACCAGTAATGAGAGAGATGAACAACAGCTGCAGTGGAAAGGCCCCTTCAGCAGAGCACAAGTTTGGCCCCACCTCCTCTCTTGTAGCCTGCTGGAGCAGCCAATGCAGTGTTACGTGTACTATACATGGTGCATCCCCTACATGCTCCTAGCAGTAGTGGTGGGAGGTATGCAGGACTGGTGATCTCCTTGTATCATCTGCTATGCCTGGGCCCACTAGCCTCTCAACCTGCAGGCCAGCAGCTGCCTGAGTACACACCAACCAGCTCAGTACCAGCCTCAGAGGGGCCTGAAAACATTCCCAAGCTGAGCTGGCATTAGCTGAGCCCATGATGTCTCGTGAATTCTGCATATGGTTTCATGTAATTGTTGAGGAAGAGGGTAGATAGAACTGATCTTTGTGGGATCCCTCAAAGGAGAGCCCTTCAGAAAGAGGAGCAACTACCCATCACCATTCTCTAGATCCTGTTGGAGAGAAATAAACTGAGCTACTTCAGTGCTGTTCTGTCTACTCAGTCTGGATAGAAGTCATGTGCTCTTGTTCCAAAATCATGACTGATCTATATTTTCAACTAGCTGTTAGGAATATATTGCATGACTTACAGTAGTGAAGTTCTGATTCTCTCCAGTAGGTGGCAGTAGTGTAAATATATATGAAAATATTTAAAATGTAAAGAGCAACGTTTTTATTATCATTAAGCCAAATATTAAGCAAGATGGAGACTTTAAAAACTGTAATATTGGGCTTTTGTATGGGCATTGGGCAGTGCCACTATTCAGCAAAATGGCTGCTGCCGCGGCCTCCACCAGAAATGAGCTCAAAACTAGTCACTGTAATTAAAATCTTACTTTTCTAACATGCTTCACTGTTTACTCAGATGAGACTTAAATAGAACTTAAGTGAGGCATAGGCTTCATGCTGGTATACAGGGGTGAACTGAATGAATAAATGTTTCCTATCTTTCAAACTTTTAGAGTTAGGCTGAGCAAGATAGGTACCTGTAGTGAGTTCTGAAAGCTACCTTTTTCTCCTTCCTCCAACTTTTTTTTTGGACATACGTCCACTCTCAAAAAATAATGGATAACATGTTCATATACTAGTTCACTACAGATAGATTCAAACCATAAAATTCAGCAGCAATGGAATCAAGGTTTTGGTTCAAGTGCAATGGATTTCAGTATGCTCCCCTTCCTCGGATGTGAGAGAGATTTTGTGCAGCTGCTGCAAGCTATTCTTTTTAAATTGTTTGTGTGAATTGTACTTCTTGGAACTGTCAATAAAGAGAACATTTTTAAATAGTACAAGTTTTCTCTACAGAGTTTTTGCAAGAAATATTAAATTGCTTATATAACTTGACAGCAGAGTATTTTTGGGGAAAAAGTATTTAAACAAATTAATTGGTAATTCTGTTGCCCAAAACTTAAATTCTACCAAACCACCAATTGTCTCAGCAATTGTGTACTCTCCTAAGCCTTTCATACCCAACCATCCCTCAACATTATGCTTCACCTATTATCTCAACAGAATATGGAGTACAGACTGGAAGCCAAATTTCTGAGTTCTAATTTCAGGTCTGCCACTGACTTGCTGTGTGACCTTGGGCAAGTAGTTTCACATTTCTGTGCCAGTTTCTCCAGCTGTAGTGGGTTAATATGTAATAGGGATAATACTTGCCTAGCTCACCTGGTTGTGGTCAGGTGCCCATAACCACTCAAAGGACTTGATTCTATAAAATGCTGAGCACCTGTGGCTCCAGCTAGGTTCACTAGGGAATGTAGGTGCCTATAACCTCTTGATTTGAGCCTTGGAACTGTAGAGAACTAAATACAAATGAAGTAAGACAGAGACAGTGATACTGTAGGAACTGATTCTGATCTCACACATAACTGAGTTCATGCCAACTTCCCTAGCACCACTACAAGTTTATACTGAGATCTGAATCTAGTCCATGTAATGTATATGGTAGACTGAAACAGCCAGACTATTTTGCAATTAATCAGGTGTGTAAAACTTGTTCTGCATATGGTCTTTCAGCTTTCATATATATGAGTAATATTTTTTCTCATATTGTTTATTGGTTGGGCCTTGGAAGGCAGTGAGATTTTAAAGGGTTATATTTGAGAAGGGTAGGTGTGCTGCATTCAACTTCTTTTATTATGATTATTAATTTAAATCCACCCCATGAGAAAGCAAACTTCCTTGTTATTCTGTTGTGTCCTTACAGCCTTTTTTTTTTTTTTTAAGGACAGCCCATAGCACAAACAGAGGAGAGTGAATAAAGAAGTGTACAGCCATTGGTGCACAGCTCACCTTAAACTAGTTTGTCCACTTTTTGCAAGCAATTCTGACCAGGTGATCTGTGTGGCAAGATAAACTAAGACAAATAATCCCTTTTTACACAAGTAGGTGAATGTTATGCCATTGTAGTGGTTATTAAATTACAGTTTGCCCCCCCCCCCCCCCCCCCCCCCCAAAAAAAAAAAAAAAAAAAAGGTTTAGGCAAGGAAAACCAACCATTTTATAACTAAATTTCATTTCTCCATCTCAGTGGCAATCCTGATAATTTTACTTCAGCGTTGGTGTTTAGGGCCTCAGTAGTGTAAATCTCATTTAGGATGAGGATTATACGATTTGCTTTTGCAAGCAGAATATTATCAACTTTCTGGAAGTGGAGCTTTCTGATCCACTGCTTGTCTTAAAGCAGCAGTCATTACATACATGGAACTAATAGAAGGCTATCTGATACCATGTTTCTTTTGGAAGCAACAACATAGTTTTTACTGTTGCCTCATTTTAAGAGCATCCTAGTTTTTCAAACAAAACCTTGGTGCCAACGGACAGAGCAGCCGTTGCAGTAAAACCACCCCCTGAAAGAGTAACACTGTGTCGACTGGAGGGGTTTCCTGTCGATGATGCAGCGCAGTGAAGACACAGCCGTAAATAAAAGTTAGTAAGTTGATGGGAGATACGCAAGTTTAAGTACGTGGTTTGCATATCTCCTGTCGATGCCACTGTAGACCAGGCCTTAGATGTCACCACAGGGGAGAAAATGGATCTGATAATAGCAAGGGTTAGTCCATGTCTTCAGCATCTGATCACTATACAAGAAAATAAAAATGTACCAATAGAAGGGGAAGATTTGCAAGAAATGGCAATTTCTGCCCATTATCATACGGCTTACCTTTCATTAGCCCTTAATGCCCATAAGATTATACGTGTAGGTGCTTTGTAAGCATATGGAACTGCTACCAAACATGATTAAAAGGAACAATAGAAATCTGTGAGGATTTTAGTGACAATCAGCAGAAATTTCCTTTAAAATCTGATGAATGTTGGATAACCCCTAAGGAACTTCCAGGGAGATTTTCTGCTTTCTATCCTCTTTGGCTGTACTCTTGTATTTTAATATGCTATCACTGTAAGATGCAAAATATTAGTAAGGTTTTGAATGGCCCTTTGCTACAGTCCAGTCAATTAAGGATCAAAGGGATCTACCACAAAACAACAACTGAAGCTGAAAAGTGTGTTTTTAAAGACATTACAGTCTTGACCTGAAACCCACTGAAGTCAATGGAAAGCCTCCCATTGACTTAAACAGGCTTTGGATCAAGCCCTAAAACACTGTCAACTTTGTAACCCCATAGAACAACAACTTCAGCTCAGTATCCTGATAGCCATGTTTTACCAACATTTTATTGGCCACATGGTGGCTGGCACTTGGCTAATCCACAAAGGAGAGAGGGCATGCAGAAAAATGGAGTGCATGCAGCATCCTCACTCATGGCCGTGCTTCCCAGAAACCCTGGGTGGTGCTATGCCCCAGAGTCCACCCCAACTTGGGCCTGTCTGTTTAAAAGCATAATCATCATTATGAATGTCAGTAGTTTTGTAAGAAAGAAACTGAAATATGGATGAGGGGAGTGGGAAGTTGGGTGTGGATGAGTGACATCAAACCTAAATGCGGGGTGGAAGGAAAAGATTCTTATGTTTAGAATTTTAAAATGTCACTTATTGTGACCAGCATATCCTTTCTGCACTAACCCTGCCTCTCTGTCACAGTTAATAAGGAAGTCCAACAGTTTATGTAATACAGGAAATCAGACTAGATGAGCACAATGGTCGTTTATTGATTCATAGATTATAAAACCATATATTTGGCCTAAGAACTTCTAACTTGTTTAGCTACAGATTTGTCATGCCAATTCGTTCTACTCCTACTAGCTCCTTTTCAAAGACAGTTTCTGGGCAAAGACAGAGGTCATATATGCTGCCAGAACAACAGGTGCATTCCCTCTGTGCATGGTCCATCAGCCTTAATTCACTTCCTCTTCTAATTTTTTCCTTCACAATTGCACAACACCATTTTCTAAAATTAATAGAAAAGACACTGGTGTCCTCTGGAAAGCCTGCTCAATGAGTCACAGTAATGTGTATTGCCATCTCTTCTGCATGCGAGGGAAGGATCTGAACGTTCTGTCACCTCCGTCCTTTTCCTGGGGTGACTGCATATGTGAAGGGTCTGCTTCCTGGCTCCTCATCCACCCACTTAATTCACCTGGAGTTGAGAGCACACAGCACATTTTAGCAGGTACCAACACCTCAGAGGATTGTGTTCTTACTGTTTATTTTGGGATGAGATTTGGGGACCTCTATCATTTGCAGAGGTTTTCATATAATCTATAAATCAACATAGAAGATTTTTTCCATTAAGGAGTATGACTCTGAACAACTTGAAAATGTTACTCCATATTCAAAAATGTGATTCTTTGCCTCTCACATTCTTGTTGTGGTGCAAATCAATTGAAAGTCTCTGGGTGAAGATAAAAGGGGAAAATAATGGGGTAACGTTAGGATTGGGTATTGTAGGTAAGGATAAGATTATGTCACAGAGGCATGGGCGCCTGGTGCGTAAATCTTGGGAAGGCTTAGCCTTACCTGACAGCCAGGCTGGCCCCCCAGACTCTGCCCACTCCTGCTATGTCGCATGGGCTTGGTGGTAGCAGCAGGCAGGCTTAGCCAGCCTGGCTTCTCTGCTGAAGCGGCATGGCCAGGCCGACAGCCACTCCAGCAATGGGGCTGGCTGGCCAGGCTGATGCTATAGCACGACGTGGGCCTATAGCACTCCAAGGACTGGGGTGGACCAGCCAGCCCAGGGCTGGGGTGGGTCAGTGGGCCAGCCAGCCACAGGCCAGCCTGGGGGATGGGAGGGCGGGCCAGCGCTGGGATATGGCGTGGGCCTGCAGCATTCTGGGGGTACTCGGGCCAGTGGTGCTCCAGGGATGGGGCCCACCAGCCAGGGCTAGCCTAGGGATGGGGTGGGCCAGTGCACTCCAGGGGCTGGGCCTGGGCCGCGAGTGCTCCGGGACCTGGGGGCACTTGAGCCAGTGACACTCTGGGGGCATGCCAGCCACCAGCCAGCCTGGGGGTGGGGCACCACCAGCATTCTGGAGGCTGGAGAAGACCAGTCAGACTGGGGCCGGGGTGGGTTGAGGTGGGGCATCACTGGGATGCAGGCTCCGGGGGCACTTGGACCACCTGCCACTGGTACTGGGGTGCTTCAGCAGTGGAGCGCTTCGGCACTGGGGCCACTCAGTGGATCTGGCTGGTGCTCGGGCCCCCAGGGGCAGGGCTGTGATGGGAGAGGGGGATGGAGCTTCGGGCGGAAGGGGCAGGGCTGGGGCCTACCTCCCCGAACAGGCAGTTCACGAGCTGCCAATGCACGGAGGTCATGGATTCCGTGACTTCTGGCAACCTCCATGACATTTTCCTCTTCAGCCAGGGGCAGGACTGGTGCTGTCAGCTGGCAGGGGCCCTGGACCTCCCAGCAGCGGGTCCCCTGGGCTGCAGACCCTGCTGCTCTCAGCCTCTGTAAAAGGTGGAGGGCCTCACTGCAGCTCCAAATCGCCCCGGGCCGTGTGGGGACCCCCACAACTCTGGGTGGCCCAGGGCCACAGGGGGACCCCTGCAGCTCCAAACCACTGCAGGTGACAGGGGCCCCCATAGCTCACAGCCTCCAGCTCTGGAGCTGAAAGTCACCGAGGCGGCCTCCACAGCTCCCAGCTGCCAGGGCCCCCCAGAAGCTCTGAGCCACTGTGGGTGGTGGGGAGACTCCAGCAGCTCCAAGTGGAGACCATGCAGCTCCCAGCCTCTGTGGGAGGTGGAGGGAGCTCTGCACTGCAGCGAATGTTGGGAGGACCCCAGCAGCTCCCTGCTACTGCCGGCAGAGGGAGCTCTTAGCTGCCACGGGTAGTGGAGGGACCTCAGGGCTCCAAGCCCCTGCAGGTGGCGGGAGACCCTTGAGCTCCGAGACACCACAGCTCCTTGCCCTCCGTGGTCAGCAGGGAGAGCCTAGAGCTCAGCTGGTCCCTGCAGATCCCAGGGGGTGGGAGCCCCTGGAGCTCTGAGCCTCCAGGACAGCAGGTGCTGGACCCAACAGTCTTCTACTCCTCTCCCACAGCAGGGCTTGGTTTCTCATCCCCTCATCAGCCTTATTTTGTCATAGTTATTTTTAGTAAAAGTAAAGGACAGGTCACAATTCCGTGAATTTTTGTTTACTGCCCGTGACCACTCCATGACTCTTACTAAAAATAACTGTGACAAAATCTTAACTAACTATAGACCACCAGTGTCAGGAAGTGGAGGTGGATGAAGCATTTCTAAAACATATTCCAAAACAGTAATGCAGAACTTTAACTACCCATCCATCTGTTGGAAAAGTAATATGTAACACACAAAATATCTAGTAAGTTCTTGTAATATATTGAGAACAACTTCTTCCAGAAGGTGGAGGAAGTAATGGGGGGCAGCCATTTTAGACTTGAATCTGACTAACAGGGAGGAATTGGCTGAGAATTCGAAGGTGGAAGGCAACATGGGAGAAAGTGATCATGAAATGATGACAATGATTCTAAGGAAAGAAAAAAATGAAACCAGCAGAATAAGATAAATGGACTTCAAAAAAAGCAGACTTTAACAGACTCAGAGAACTAGTCAGTAAGGTCCCATGGGAAGAAAAGTTATGGGGGAAAGGAGTTCAGGAGAACTGGCAGTTTCCCAAAAGAACAATATTAAAGGCACAACCATCATCAGATTATCTTAATGCAAAGGAAAGATAAGAAGAATAGCAACAGGGTAATATAGCTGTACCAGGAATACTTTAATGACCTGGAAATCAAAAAGGAATCCTACAGAACTTGAAAGCCTAGACAAATATCTAAGAATGAGTACAAAAGAATTGCACCAGCATGTAGGGACAATATCAGAAAGGCTAAGGCACAAAATGAGTTATACTAGCAAGGGACATAAATAAAAACAATAAAAGGTTATATAAATATATTAGGAGCATGAGAAAGATGAAGACTATTTAACAGGAGAGCTAATAATGGATAACAACGAGAAAGCTAAGGTGTTTAATGCCAGTGTTGCTTCAGTCATCACTAAAAAAGGTTAATTGTGACCAAATAAATACTTAACACTGTTAATATTAACATGGGGGGAAAAAACAAGCCAGAATAGGGAAAGAACACATTACAAAATTTAGATAAGTTAGATGTATTCAGGTCAGCAAGTCCTGATGAAATTCACCCTACGGTACTTAAGGAACTAGCTGAAGCAATCTCAGAATCATTAGCGATTATCTTTAATAACTCATGGAAGATAGGGGAAGACCCAAAGGATTGGTGACGGTTAAATAGAATTTATCTTTAAAAAAAGGGAAAAAGAGGACTCAGGGAATTATTTAAGTTAAGTTGCCTGATCTGTACCAGGAAATATTCTGGAACACCTGTAAGCAGCTATGCCGATAGGTAACAGCTAACATGTATTTATCAAGAAAAAAATCATGCCAAACCAACCTAGGCTATGGCTACACTAACAGCGGCAAAGTCGCCGCCGTCAGATCGATTGCTGTGGATCGACTGAGCAGTCAGAGAAGACCCGCTCAGTCGATCCAGAAATCAACATACTAAGACCATCTTCACAAGTGGCGTAGCGCGGCGTTGACAGGAAGGCGCAGTGCAGTGAAGACGGCGCGCAGAAGAGGAGCCCAGAAGTCGACGGGAGTTACACAAGTTTTTTACGTAGCTTGCATAACTCCCGTCGACTGCTGCTGAATCCCAGAGGTAAGTGTAGACAGGGTCCTAGATTCCTTCTTTGACAGAATTACTGGCCTACTGGAGGGGTGGGAAGCAGTATATGTGATATATCTTGATTTTTGTAAGGCTTTTGACACAGTTCCACATGACAGTTTCATAAGCAAACCAGGGAAATGTGGTCTAGATGAAGTAATATAAAGGTGGTTGCACAACTGGATGGTTGTATATAGTGCAGTTCCTCAGTGGTCTGTCCTGGGTGAGGTACTATTCAATATTTTCATTAATGACTTGACTAGTGCATTGGTGAGTATGCTTATTAAAGTTGCAGATGACACTGGGCTGGGAGGGGATGCAAGAACTTTGGCGGAGAAGATTAGAATTCAAAATGACCTTGATAATTGGAAAGTTGGTCTGAAATCAATAAGATGAAATTTAATAAAAACAAGTGCAAAGAACTACACTTAGGAAGGAAAAATCAAATGCAAACTACAAACTGGTGAATAACTGGCTAAGCAGTAGTAGCGCAGAAGAGGATCTGGGCTTATAGCGGATCACAAATGGAATATGAGCCAACAATGTGATGCTGTTGATACCGGATGCTTAGTGATCAGTGTGAATACCAGTGAAACACGGTACGCCCGATTTGCAGATTAAGAAGGTTTAATGTGCAAGGTTTTTTATAAATATACTAGTTAAGTATAAAGCCTAAAATTAGCTACAATATATTATACTTACTAAGCCTGGAGAGCTAAGCAATCACTCAGCAGGCTGAATACAGGAACAGCTTTCTTCAGGGGCCCCACCAGGGAGTCAGTGGATCCTTTGGTCTGACTGGCAGCACGTCCCACGGAATCGGGTGTTGATGGAGTGCTCCCCTTTGTCTAAGTGGTGATTTTTTATATTTTTTTATATACAGCTTTTATTTAATTTTTTTTTTTACTTATTATTATATATGCTAATTACTTACATTCGGTTTTTATTTTTGACTACATTTTACTTTTACTATGATAATTGGGGTCACAACAACATCTGGTGATAGGAGGGGCGCTGTGAAAATATGCCCCTTGGCAGTGAGAAAGTGTACCCCCAGATGTTCAAGGATAACTTGCTGTTCTCATTACCGTTTTCTATGTGCAGCTGCAAGCATACTTGTTGTGTACTTTGTTTTGTTATGTGCCGTGATATGCAGAAATGGAGACATCTGCAAGGTTACTCAGTAGTCCTATTTATTTTTGCCAACCAGAAGATGTCATGCTACAGGGGTCAGAGTAGCCAAGCAAGCTGCAGAAGCTGTGCTAGGCCTTTAGGATAGTGGTAGGGCAACTCAAATTACACTGGGTCTCCAACAATGCAGTTGCAAAAAAAGGCAAATATCATTCTGGGGTGTATTAACAGAAGTATCACAAAGACACAGGAGGGAATTGTTCCACTATACTCAGCACTGGTGAGGTCTCAGCTGGAGTCCTGTGCCTAGTTTTAGATGCCACACTTTAGGAAAGATGTTGACAAACTGAGAGAATCCAGAGGACAAAAATTGTAAAAGGTTTAGAAAACATGACCTATAAAGAAAGCGTAAAAAATTGGGCATGTTTAGTCTTCAGAAAAGATGACTGAGCAGGGACCTGATAATGGTCTTCAAATACGTTACAGGCTAAAGAGAATATCCACTGAAGTTGGGACAAGAAGTCAGCTTAATATGCAGCAAGAGAAATTTAGATTAGCTATTAGGAAACATTTTCTATGACAGTTAAATTCTCAAATAGGTTATCAAAGGAGGTTGTGGAATCCCCATCATTGGAGGGTTTTAAGACCAGTTTAGACAAATACTTGTCAGGGAGGGCATAGGTTTACTTGGTCCTGTCTCAGTGCCAAAGACAGCCTAGACGACCTCTTGAGGTCCCATCCAGCCCTTATATTTCTGTTTATATGAGCTCTCACTGAGACCTAACTGATTAGGGTATTTTGAACTTTCTAGATTTAATTGCCTTTGATGTATTAGTGACCAAAAAAATGGGAAGAATAATTTTGGAATCATAAAAGACAATAAACTCACTTTGCTGTTGTTAAATTCGATACATGTAACTCAGAATTGACTTTTCTGATTTATTTATGATGCTTAGTTATAATGTGTGCTCCAATAGCACAACTGGTTAGTGCACAGTACTTATACAGTGGTGTGGAGTGATGCTGGGGTTGTGATTCAAGTTTCACCTACAGTATCTGTTTTCCTGCCTTGAGAGCAAGAGACTGAACTAGAAGACCTCTCTAGGTCCCTTCCAGTCCTACAATTCTATGAATCTATGATTTCAGACATTCCAGAAATATTTTTTTCCAATCTCACAATGATTTAGATAAAATTTATTTCTTATTTTGATGAAGTTAAAGGGAGGTGTCAAAGTCAGGTTTATACTGTGCCTAGGAACATATGTAAGGAGTAACTGCAGTATAATACAAGCCAATATATATGTGTCTTTCATACACTGTAAAACCAATGACATTCAGAGATTTAAACAAACTAAAGGAAAAGGAATGTTTCAAAACAAGATTTAAAGTGAGGGACAATATAACATTCTGACACCACAAGTTGTGCTCAGTGCTAGAGAACAGGTCTGTCAGAAAGATATTTAGAAATAACCTAATAATATTACATGACAACGAAAAGGCACAGTCGTAAATAATAAACTACCCTTGGCTGGTTTTCTTGGTGGCCCTCAAAGTTTTCCATCCTTGATTCTAATCTTTCCAGGATAATCTTTTTTGTAATACTTGTTACTTGTCTATTCATTAATGTTGTTAGCCTATAACCCTTGATACGAACAAAAAAACCCAAACATTTGTGGCAAGTCTGGGCCTATGAGGTGTATCGTGATAGAAATTTCTTGGCCTATTTCATGTAGTCTTCCCTAGATAACAAAAAGCAACTTTTTTTTTCAGAATATTTTACTTGTTAGTTCAGAAAGTTGCACAGTTGAATTTCTAACTGAAAAGTTAACATTGTGTCTATGTGATTTAGGCAAAATTCTATCCTATAAGTGTGAAATGCATTGTTGTGAGGAAAAACAGCATGTTTGGTGCCAAGCAACCGGCCCCTTAGCCATCCTGTCACTGCAGAGCAGAATGAGTCAGGAGGCTGGGGAGCAACATACACTTTAATACTCTAAAAAGACACAAACAGCATCACCGCTCCTGCGAATGCCTATCCTGACAAAGTAGTGTATGCACAAAATGGAATAAAAAACTGCTTTAAAATAGGGATGTATATAACTGAGGAAAATCAAGTGTTTGTGCCTTCAGGGAAACACAGAATATTTGGCAGGTGCATCTTGCGTATTTCATTGCTTTATCAAAAGTGAAAGGCAGGTTTCCTCCTCAGACTCCCACAAAAACAAACAATCAACATCAGGAATGTCTTTCCCCGAGAGGAAAAAACAAGGTTACTTACCAGTAACTGATGTTCTTCGAGATGTGTTGCTCATGTCCATTCCACTATATGTGAGTGCACACCTCCGTGCATGGTTCCCGGAGCTTTTTTCCCCTTAGCAGACCCCGTAGGACCAGCTCTGGTGCCCCCTGGAGTCCTGTGCATATGCCACGGTAGATGAGGAACAGTGCCCCCTCAATCCCTTCTTTCTGCCAACTCCAGCACTGGGGAGTGGGCGGGGGGGGGGTGTTGTGGAATGGACATGAGCAACACATCTCGAAGAACATCAGTTACTGGTAAGTAACCTTATTTTCTTCTTCAAGTGATTGCTCATGTCCATTCCACTATAGGTGACTAACAAGCAATACCTTGGAGGTGGGTCAGAGTTACCAGTGAGCTGCCCTCAGCATCACTCTGCCAAATCCCACGTCCTCTCTCGCCTGCTGGACGATGGGGTAGTGGGACATGAAGGTATGCACCGACGACTAGGTGGCAGCTTTGCAGATGTACTGCAGGGCACCCTCTCCAGGAAGGCTGTAGACGAGGCTTGAGCTCTGGTTGAGTGTGCTGTGATGGTTCCCGGAAGCGGCACCTTGCCTGCTCGTAGCAGAACCTGATGCATGATGTAATCCACAAGGAGATGTGTTGGGCGGAGACAGGTGAGCCTTTCATCCGGTCAGCCACTGCGACGAAGAGCTGCATCGATTTCCAGAACGGCTTTGTACGCTCGATGTAGAAGGCCAGGGCTCGTCTCATGTCCAGCAAATGCCATCTCCTCTCCTCCTCCGAACTGTGCAGTTTGGGAAAAAACACAGGGAAAAAAATATCTTGGTTACAATGAAATTGGGAAACCACCTTGTTCAGGAAGGCTGGGTGCGGCCTCAACTGCACCTTATCCTTATAAAATACTGTATAAGGGGGCTCTGAGGTCGAGGCTCTAATCTTGGATACTCTCCTGGCTGAGGTAATGGCCACCAGGAAAGCCACCTTCCATGAAAGCATGAGCAGAGGACATGAAGCCATGGGTTCAAAGGAGGCCTTGTGAGTCTCGAGAGGAGTAAGTTGAGATCTCAGGGAGGCACTGGGTCACGGACCTGTGGATAAAGCCTCTCCACCCCCTTGAGGAACCTGACCGACATGGGATGGGAGAACAGGGATCTCCCCTCTAGCGGCTGATGGAAGGCCAAAATGGCCACCAGGTGAACCTTCAGCGAGGCCAGCACCAGACCCTTTTGTCTCAGGTGGGCAGCCACTACCACCATGCATTTGGTGAACACCCTTGGAGCCAAAGATAGGCCAAAGGGTAGGGCTATAAATTGGTAGTGGGAGCCAGCCACCGTGAAATGGAGGAAACGCCTGTGGCTGGGGAGGATAGACACATGAAAGCATGCGACCTTGAGGTTGAGGGCGGCATACCAGTCTCCTGGATCCAGGGAAGGGATTATGGAGGCTAGGGAAACCATGTGAAACCTGAGTTGTTTGACAAATTTGTTTAGACGACACAGATCTAATATGGGTCTCAGTCCCGCCTTCGCCTTGGGGATGAGGAAGTACCTCGAATAGAACCCCTTCCCCTTTCTGTCTTGAGGAATGTTGAGGAGGGTGTCCACTTCCTGCAAGAGGAGTTGCTCGTGAGAGGGGTCCCTGAAGAGGACAGAGGAGGGGGTTGTTGTGGGGGGGGGGTAGATGTAAACTGTAGGGCATAGCCCTCTGAGACTATCCCAAGGACCCAGCAGTCTGATGTGATCTTTGCCCATTCAGGATAGAAGGGCTTTAACCTGTTTAGCAAGGGGCAGGGTAGATCCAGGAGAGCAGTCGGGGCATCACCCTTGGGCGCACCATCAAAACTGTCTTCTCCGGTTGCCCGACCCCCTGGGGGGCCCCTGCTGGGGGGCTGAGGATGAGATGGTGGGCTGATTTCTCCTTCTAAACCCCCTATTCCCGTCCCTATTTCTATAAGGTTGAAAGGGCCTAGGTGGAGGCCTTGGCTGCTGCTGATCCTGGGGCTGTGACTGACGCCTGGAAGCCTGGGGCATGTACAGGCCCGGGGAGCGAAGCGTGGCCCTGGAGTCCTTCAGACTGTGCAGCTTTGCATCGGTCTGGTTGGAGAATAGGGCCAACCCAACAAAGGGGAGGTCCTGGATCGATTGCTGCACCTCCTGGGTCAGGCCCGAGGATTGCAGCCACAAGCACCTTCTCATAGAAATGACAGAGGTTATGGCCCTACCTGCCGAGTCAGCAGTGTCACTGGACGTCTGGAGCGCTGCCCTAGCCACCATGGTTCCTTCCTCCACGATGGTGGTAAAGTCTGCAGCCTGGTCCTGGGGCAGGGCCTCAGCGAATCACCTGAGGGAGTCCCACAAGTTAAAATTATATCTGCCCAGGAGGGCCTGATGGTTGGCAATCCTGAACTGCAGGCTTGCCATGGAATAAACCTTTCTCCCAAACAAATCCAGTTTTTTTGTTATCTTTGTTCTTGGGAGTGGACCCTGGCTGACCTTGCCTGTCCCTCTGGGTGGCCACATCTACCACCAAGATTCCCAGGGCAGGGTGAGTGAAAAGATACTCAAACCCTTCAGCCAGGACATAATACTTTTTCTTGGCCACCTTTGAAGTAGGGGCGACCGAGGAAGGGGCTTGCCACAGAGCCTTTATGATTTTGGAGGACCCTTTCATGGACTGGTAGGGCCCCTCTCGCTGCGGCAGCCGCCACCAGCACATTAAAGAGGCTATCATCGGCCTCTTTTAACTTCTTCACCTCCAGTCCCAAGTTGGAGGCCACCCTCTTGAGCAGCTCCTGGTGCACCCTGAAATCCTCTAGTGGCGCCACGTGGTCCCAGGAGACTGCCTCGTCCGGTAAGGAGGAAGAGGACTGCCGAGGAACATCCTGCGGGTGCTCCCCCTCCTGACGAAGAGTTGCACCCGTCCGAGGAGTGGTGTCTATGGGCCTTCTCCTGTGCCGGAGGCACAGACTGCACCCCTGATGACAGGATGGATTGGGGCCCCGGCTCCATCTGGATACCCCATGTGGCCCAATAAGGCCATTGTTGTGGTCATTGACCCTGGGGCCAACCTGCGGCTGACTGCACCACAGGCTGTGGTGCTTTGTGGGGGTGTCAGCTCTCCTGACAACTGTCCCCCCGGGAGACCCCGAACCACTGGACCAGTGGTGCCGTGCACGTCCTCGGTGCCCTTCCATGCCGGGGACCACCCTCTTGATGCCTCCGACCTGGAGGACGATGAGGACTATCTCCATTGCCGTGAGCGGTGCCGACGGACGGAGGTGCGCTCCGAAGAACTGGAGGTACCAGACCATTGTCTCAGGACCAATAACTTGTGGTGCTGCTTGCCTTTCAGTGACCGAGACCAGCACCGTTCTGGACTCCCCAGTGCCGAGCCTGACTCTGGCGACCGGGTTCCATGTCGTGGACTGTGCGGTGCTGGGTCCTCGGATGGTGACTTGGTTCTGCGCCACCTTGGTGCAGGCAAATTCCTCGGTGCCAGGGATCTGGAGTGGGAGCTGTCTGAGTGCTGCCTGGAAGACCTCAACCAGTGCTGCCTCCTGGCATGCGCGGTCTCCGGTGCCGGGGATCGACGTTGACACCGAGAGGGGGACTCCATGTCCCAAGTCGAAGCAGGCCAGCTCAACAATGCCGACCTGGAGCGACTGCTGGGGGAGAATCCCTGCTCTAACCCTGGAGGCTGTCCAGCGGGAGATCTTCCTCCCCATACTGGGGATCTCCACTGCCCTTCAGGAGGATCAAACACGGTTTTGCCCCAGGACACCGACCCCTTCTCTCTCGGCAGAGGGGGGAGCGGAGGTGGCATAGGCAAGGCCATCAAGGCTTTTGCCGCCTGAAAAGCCTCCAGTGTCGATGGTGTTGGCAGGGGAACTCTCCGACTCCCAGGAGTCGGGGGAGGCTCCCTGCTCAGAGATGCAGGCACCAGAGAAGACTCGCCGAGCCGGGTTCAGTGCATCTCCACACTCGATCCTGCCCATACTGAGGCACAGGGTAGTGTCCGCACTCTACTTGCTGCTTCTTCCTCTTTGCCACCGGTAATGTTGCTCAGTGCCGAGTTGAGGTCAGTGCCGGTGGTGCACTCTGCACTGAGGTCATGCTTGGTGCCGAGGTGGAGCGGGCCAGCTCGGACGCTGGGTGGCACACTGCCTCCATGAACAGGGATTTTAACCGGATTTCTCAGTCCTTCTGAGTCCTTGGTTAAAAGCCCTGCAGATCTTGCATTTTTCTTTTCTGTGCGCTTCCCCCAAGCACTTAAAGCACCGATCGTGGGGGTTGCTGAGCGGGAAGGCCTTCCCGCAGGAGGCACACACCGGGCATAGCTGGGCAGCTCTAAGTGCCCTCAGGGACTTGCTTATCTAACTACACTTAACACTCACTTAACAACTACTTAAAACTAACTAAACTACTTAGAATAACAACAGTTCAAAGAAGGGGAATAGAACTTGCTGAGAGCAAGGCTAATTCCAGTAATGGTCAGGGGCGGAAAGAAGGAACTTGCAAAAGTCTATGCTCTAAGAACACGAAGAAAAGGGGAAAAAAAAAAAAAAAAAACCACTAGGAGTCCTGAATTACGTTCTGCCCAGGCCCTACTATGCATTGATATGTTATAGGCCCTCAAATCCATGGACAGTTAATGTGAAGGGTGGGGTTTATAATGAAGTAACTTTGCGGCTTCTAGGTGTCTAGGATAGAGTTGAATACAATATCTAATAAACACCAGGGCTGGTTTTGGCCTTCATGAATCTGACGTTTATTTAAATAAAGTTCATTGAAGATGTTGCAGCTTGTATTCAACTCTATCTGAGCAACACCAACATCCAGGTTGCCCTAGTGCACCCTGTTAACCCACCAGCTATGGAGGCCTCCAGCAAGACAACTTAGGAGAACCAGAAAGGGGTGGAATTGGAGACCACCAGTCTCAGAGGAGTTGTCAGGCATCAGGTTTGGATTTTCATTAGACCTCGGTCTAGGAGGTCAGATAAGTCTGAAGGAAGAGGAAAGCAGCACCATTTTCTGACAAAGTTGGACCTTGTTGTTAGAGATGCCTGAAGGTTTGTTTCAATTCACTAGTTTATTTATTTATTGCCACAGATGTCACAGGTCTTGTCCCCAGCAAGCCCTGCCTTTGCATGGTTTTTAATAATGGTTGAAGAGAAAGGAACACAGGACAATAAGAAAAAAAAATTAAATTAAAGCTTCTGTTTTAATGAAACCAGAAAGAAATAATAAGGTGAAGGCAGAGTGGAAAAAAGAGCAAGATGATCATTTTGTAAACAAAAGGGACAAAAGGCAGCTCTGCTCTAGGGGAGCTATTATGAACCAATATGGGACTATGTCTGACAGGATGATTCAAGACCAGCTAGCAGCCAGATTATCCATATGTGAACCATTACTGCTTAAACCTGAACTCATTTTACAGAAAGCTGTACATAAGAATGGCCATACTGGGTCCATCTAGCCCAGTATCCTGTCTTCTGACAGTGGCCAATGCCAGGTGCTTCTGAGGGAATGACTAGAAACAGGTAAATCATCAAGTGATCCTGTACTATTGCTAACCAAACTGCTCTATGACAGAGGCTCAACCGCTCAGAGTAATCAAACTAGTTCCAAACATTACATTAATGAGCAATGTCATCAACAATCAAGCAGAGGTGTGGCAGACATTATAAACAGAGTAATATTCATATATCCAATACATTCTATGTCCTCACATACTCTTTTAAATTAAAAGAAATCTATTCTGTGCATGGCCTTCTATACAGGATACCCTGTAAAAGATCTCCAGGATGAAAAGGCAAAGCATTTTATTAAAGCATGCCACAGTCCTCACTCCAGAAATCAGGTAGATGGAGTTGCTATTTCTCATGGTACTGTCCAGAATGCAGATGATTGCTGTTCTTCTCACTCGGGTCACAATATGCTTTGCTGTGTTGACACTGGCTCACTTCAAGGCCTGTCACTCTCCATAGAATTAATGCTAGAGACTTGTTCAGCAGTGAGATTTCTGCCCTAATCGACTTATCTGCAGAGTTCTGATAGAATACACAACAAAATAAATTACTATAAGAAATAATCCCTGTATTTTATCCTATGTGCTTGAGAATTTAAACCAATTATAAGCACTTGGGCCCAAATCCTCAAAAAAGTATTTAGGTGCCTAATTCCCAAGGAGTTAGGTGCCTAAATATCTTTGAGGATCTGGGCTTTGATCTAACCTAAAAAGTTTCCCAAATTGTTGTCCACGGAGCAGGCACAGCAGGCATTGGCTACTCCTCCTATTCAGCTACTAAGCTGCATTAAATGAGAGAAAAACAAAAATCTGAATACATTCCTAATATGGCCTTTCTACATAAGCAATTGGTGGAGTTGCCACAGTTGTACGAATGTGAATGGGAGGGGAGATGGTAATAAATGAGGTTGTTCCCTTGTTACCCAGGGTTCTGCCAACCCAAAGCTGGGGGTAACTTTATTTTGTTCGAGGTGGTGTCAGGAAATAAGCCAAATGGAGACATGGCTGTCCAGCCAATAGATGGATTGGTAGAAACAATATAACACAGAAGTGCTCTTACTACAAAGCTAAACTTTACTTAGGCTCAAGCACAACATGAGCATGGTCTTACTTTAAAGCTATGCCTTTACTTAGACTCAAGCACTTACACATGTCCGCAACGGGTTACTAAAATACCCCCGTCTTCAACCCTCAATAATTACCAAAGTCTGGGGCGACTTTTGAGTGGAAACAGCGATGGCTTTCCGATTGGCCTGATCTTCCAGCTGTCATTGAAGGATCCAGAAGCAGTATCCAAGACTCTCCCCCCCCATTTATCCTTGTTAGAAGATAATATGTCAAGAAAGAGAAAAAAGTTTCAAAAGCTAGACCTAGATGTGTTCCTACAAGATCTACATATCTCGAGGCCTGGACAAACATCCCCCAGAGACATGCACAATAAACTTATCGGTCATTTCCTAAAACACAGATCCCAGCACATCCACCAGAGCATCAGGGAGGGCATGCAGGGTCAGGAAAAGATTGAGCAAGAGACTCCCCTCCCCTCCTGGCTTAGTCATGCCAACGCTTCACAGGCCTGCAGAAAGGCCTACTGAGTTTGGCTGCTGTTAGCAACGAGTATGATCATCAAGTAGTCCTGACCCTTTTATTGGTCTAACAAAATCTCCCCGTACACCCTCACCCATTCTTTCTGTTAAGATGTGGCCACATTATGAAGAAGTTTGAGAAGGCCTCATTTCAGAGACCAGGAGAAGTTATAGTTAATTGTCACAGAGAGAGAGAGAGAAATCCTGCCCAATACATTTCTCTTGTAAACTGAGCAGCAGGCTGACCCTGCCTTTGCTTCATTGGAAGTGAATGTCCGAGGGGCTGCATAGTCACCACTGTTAGTAAAGTCAGGAAATTGGCATTCCATTTTTCTATAGAGATGAAGATTTAAAGGGTCAGAATTTGTAAAACTTTATAAATCTATAACATAATTAAAACAAAGAGGACTTGAAAATAATTTCTCACCATATGGGACATAGAAGGCAAAGGTTAATCAGGTTCCAGACCATATGAACAGCCAATGAAGTGAGGAGCATCCTTGTGTCCAAGTGAAAAGGAGAGGACTTTTCCAACAATGAAAGGAAAAGAACTAGTAGACACTTGTATATGTGCTGCAGCTCATCTCACTGTGATGAATGTACCATATAGCATATTTACAAATAACTTTGACTGTGTGATCCTGCCAAGGTATTTTCGGACTATAGCTGCCTCCCACTGTGTGGTGTCTGAGCAGACTGAGTGAGGGTTGCTCTAAGTTATTCTTGTTATTTATATTCATACTCTGCCCATTCCCCCTTCTCCTTCTCTCCCCGCCTCGTCCTCCCTCCCACCTCCCAACCCCGCCCCCCCCAAAAAAAAAAAAAAAAAAACCCAACCCAAACCCATAATCAGGCATCCTCTGGAACTGCACTGCCAAAGAGCTGAAGGATGACAGGAAGTGGCCAGAAGGGAGCATGGCAGTACAAGACCGCTGTGAGGAAAGTCCAGGAGTCCATAGGTTTCTCCCACGATGGATCTGCTGGTTTGAGGCAACAAATCCCTTATTTGTATCATGGGGGGGACATAAAGGGCAAACCCGCACAAAGAAAAATTTAGAGAAAAATCCAAAAGGGGAACCCCATGGAGTTTTCAGTCTTTTCATGATAGGCGTAAAGAACCCTGCATAATGAACAATCCAGACACCATGACTGATTTTTTTCCTTGATTGCTGCATTGAAGCTTCAGATTACTGTGTGTGACAGAAGCTTCAATGTCCTATCTAAGCATGCCTCAGTAAAATTAAAACTTTCTAACATGATTCCCAGAAGTCACACTAAAAACTAGTCAAGAATTAGCTGCAAAAACAAGATATTCTTCCTGGTGAAACCTGAAATGAATAATGAATTTAATCAACAGTCTTCTACATCAATTTTCAGGATCTGAGACATACTGAGAGTCCTTTGTAGAGGACAAATTATCTCTGTAATCTCTACCAGAAGAAAAATTTAAGAACAATGAATAGATTTAGAGGCCAAAAGAATTAATCTAGACAGAAAGTAAAAGTAATTCTTTAGCATTTAAGATCACAAAATTTAAGAGAAATATATATTCTTATGCATTTTTTTTCAAGATAGTCAAGAGATCAAATTTATCACATTGGCAGATCACACAGGGTTTAAAGTGGTCGAATAAGAAAAGATGGAGAATAATTTTTTATCCTCTAACAGAAGAAATTTCATAAAAATCCAACATACTTATTATACTCTGAGACCATCAAACAATCCATTTAGAATTCTAAAGAGGGCAAGAACTCACCGCACTGTATTTAATGGAGCAAGAACAAATCACATATGACTGTACAGATTGCTGATAAGATTTTCACCGAATTTTACAGTGAACCTTGGAACTTTTAGCCTGATACCAGAATGAAATTCTTCTCTCTTAATAACATACAATTAGGTAAATTGCTCCTTGTTGATAAAACTGCTCTTAAGAAAGATATTACTTAGGATGAGATAGCATAATCCATAAAACTAATGAAATGTGGTAAGACTTCAGTGACTGACTGGTGACTGCAGAACTCTTATAAGGTGTTTTTGTTGAGCTCTCTCCCTCTCTCAGAGAAGTGTATAATCATACCTTGGCTGCGTATTCTCTTCCTCCCATCTGTAGATTAGTTAACATTTCATTAATTTTCAAGGAAGGATCCATATCTGCAATATATATTGGCCCTCATGTCCCTGTGTTTATTTTCCTAATGATAACCCAGAACTTCAGCTGAAAGGTCAATATTTTTTTTAAATGAGCAACTGAAATTTCGCTTCTAAATCCATATTTAGACATCGCAGTAAGTGGCCTGATTTTCAAAAGTGCTGAGCACCCAGGAACTTGCAGTGACTTTAGCGGGAGGTGCCAAAGTCTGAATTTGCGGGGCTAATGATAAGCATCCATTTTTTAAAATAGTGCTCTTATCCAAAGTAGATATTTGACTGAATTAACTCTTTCAGCCAAGATCCACTGTCCTCTGCTATGCTGGTAAATAAGTGAAAGTTAAAAAAGTTAAGCCATGGAAGGAAGGAACATACATATTGTCCCATTCAAGCAATCCTATATAATATTGTGTCTATTAGCGCCTTCCTCTCTTCCAGACTCCCTCACACTTGCCTGATATCTCATCTCAGTTACCTGTCTTGTATTCAGTTTAGGCCCCAATCCCACTATGATTTATACAGGTGCTTACCTTTATACACTGTAAGTAAAGCACCTACTTAAGTGTTTGCAGAATTGGGGCCTTAGATTGCAAAAAAATACTTAAGACAAGTACTACCTTTACTCTCTATATACAGCACCATCATACACCTCTCTAATGCTATATAGAGATATTAAGTATTAATAGTAACTAGTTTCAGTACAGAATTTGACTTACCATAGAATTGTTGTACTCTCATGAGGAGTCCCTCTCTTTTTAGATATTATTTTAGCCTTTTTAATCCCTCAGGTGTCACATGTGCCCTCCAAAAGGGGTGTATCATAGACAAATGTATTTTTAAAAGCAGTGTTTGCACCATTTTATAGTTCAATATAATGGATCTATAATGGATATAAGGGGTCGGTTCTGGGGCCGTTTTTGTTCAACATCTTCATTCATGATCTGGCAGATGGGATGGATTGCATCCTCAGCAATTTTGCAGATGACACTAAGCTGGGGTGAGGGATAGGATACAGAGAGATCTAGACAAATTGGAGGATTGGGCCAAAAAAAAAAAAACCAAAAAACCAAAACTTATGAGGTTCAACAAGGACAAGTGCAGAGTCCTGCACTTAAGACAGAAGAATCCCATGCTCTGCTACATACTGGGGACTGACTGGCTAGGCAGAAGTTCTGCAGAAAAAGACCTGGGGGTTACAGAGGACAAGAAGCTGGATGAGTGTCAACAGTGTGCCCTTATTGCCAAGAAGACTAATAGCATATTGGGCTGCATTAGGAGAAGCATTACCAGCAGATAGAGGGAAGTGATTATTTCCGTCTATTCAGCACTGGTGAGGCCACATTTAGAGAATTATGTCCATTTTAGGGCCTCCCACTACAGAAAGGATGCAGACAAATTGGAGTGTGTCCAGAGGAGGGCAACAAAAACGATTAGGTGGCTGGAGCACATGACTTATGAGGAGAGGCTGAGGGAACTAGGCTTGTTTAGTCTGCAGAAGAGAAGAATGAGGGAGGATTTGATAGCAGCCTTAACTACCTGAAAGGGGGTTCCAGGGAGGATGGACCTAGGCTGTTTTCAGTGGTAGTAGATGACAGAACTAGGAGCAATAGTCTCAAGTTGCAGTGTGGGAGGTCTAGTTGAATATTAGGAAAACCTTTTTCCCTAGAAGGGTGGTGAAACACTGGAATGGGTTCCTAGGGAGCTGGTGGAATCTCTATCCTTAGAGGTTTTTAAGGTGCATCTTGATAAAGCCCTGGCTGGGCTGATTTAGTTGGGGCTAGTCCTGATTTGAGCAGGGGGTTGGACTAGATGACTTCCTGAGGTCCCTCCCAACCCTAATATTCTATGATTCTATCATCTGAAATATTATTCATACAAATATGAGTGAGGATAATTATCTAGATTTGTTTTGGTTTTTTAAATACACCACTACAAAACAGAGAAATGTAATATTAAAAACTGTTGAGTAATGGAACCAAACAATGATTTATGCTTTGTTGCTGCATAAGTTATCAAATCTTATTTCCTGAGCTAAGCTATCATCACTGGCCCTTTTTTAGCCCTCCCCTGCCCAGTCCCTTACTAACAGCACTGGTATTCAACTCCCCAAGTGGGACATTGTATAGGAATCCGCGTAAGTGTATTTCTATGTACTCTATGGGCAGTACATTTTATACCACAGAATGCTCTGTTTGTTTTGGAATTTTTTTCTGTGAGGATCTGATTGTGGGCCAGGTTTCCATATCCAGGATTCCTGCAAATATAATTAGCCTGTAACCAACCTTTTGCCTATGTGGTTATGTCTACTACTGTACAAGACTCGTACTGTGACTTCACTCCAGGAAGGGCTTCCTCTTACCTAGGATTTACACCAACGTAAAAATCCAAATAGCATTTTGAAAGGAGTGAACCATCTTTGGCTGAAAGCACCGGCTTGAAACCCGCTATAGTGAACACGCCTAGTATGAAAATGAAATTCTCTATAATAAATGCGACCTCCATTTCTCAAATCCTGTTCAGGATTGTTATGAACATAACTTTATTTATGGGACACCGATCCACCAGAGATGTCGTAAGCACCAATAAAACAGAACATACCCATACAACATTATGAAAACGATGACTGGACCAAATTCTAATCAAAATTCTAAACCATCAATGTGCCATGGTAAAGGCCCTCTGAAATAAAAGTGTTTTTCAACTCTCTCTCTCTACAAAGTGCCAAGTCAGTGACTTCTCCCACCACCATTGCTTTTTGCTTCTAAACCAGAGGGGAAGCAACCCTTGGTACTGACTGCATCATTCTGTAGCAGTACACTACTTCCTATGCCATGGATGGAGTCTAACTGTCCTGAATGGAATGGAGTCACAGGTGCTGCCTCTTCTCCAATCATCGTCTGTAGTAACTGAGCTTATGAGAATGGCAGGTAAGGCAAGTGGCCCAGCACTGTGGTGGTGAGGTAGGTTCTTTTTAAACGTAAAGGGAATGTGAGGCTAAAGAGAGTGGCATTCCCCAGGCTAATGGTGCTCTTCCTACAGAAGGAGGAGAAAGTGATTTAATGAAGAAGAGGATTGTAAGAAGCTCAACAACCCAGGAAACAGGGAGGACAAATCCAAATAGATCAGAGGGTATCCCAGTGAAAGGGGCAGATAAGTAATCTATTTGCACAAAACTTCCTTTCTCTAAGCAGTTCTACAACACGCAGACACAGTAGGTAAGAGCCTCAACTGGCATAAATCAGCATATCACCAGACTTCAATGAACCCACACCAATGTACAACTCCGGGGATCTGGCCCGGTGAACCAAATTCATCCCTGGCATAACTTCATTGTCTTCACTGCTTATTGGCTTTTGGCTTTAAACAGAAGGCCAAACTGTTCTGACTAGGTTGACCTGCTGTGGGTCAAGTATCCCCATCCTTCCACAGCTCAGAAAGTTTCATATGCCATGTACTAGACATGGCCCTCAGTACTTTGAGGACTAAAGGAGGCAAAAACAATTAAAACCAATTTTATTCATCACACGGTTGAACTCCAGATCACATTCTACTTCTTGAACAAAAACTATCACTTGCAGAGATAAAAACTGCCTTCCAAAACATTGGCCTTTGCTATGGCTAGCAGCATGTGCCTGCTTATAGTTAAACATTCTCTAACAGCAGTATGAAAGCTGCTGATAAAGCTGTTTACATTAAGAGAAATGTCTAAATTATTCTGTGTCTCCTACAGAAAAGAAAGATTAAGGAGAGGGGAAATCTTGTATAGTAGGGCCTGACAGAAAGAAAGACAGAGGCTTTTATTTTTGCTGCCAGGTTTAGAATGAGTGCTTTGCCCACTAGTAGTACAGATAATTTTCCATTTCAAGTGGATTTTGCACTCATTTTTTAAAAAATAGACGTATAAAATCTGTGGTATCCCTTCATTTCTGAGTGCTGAAGAAAATTAGAATGGCACACCTATGACCCCTAGAGGTCTCCTTCTTTAGAACATAGACTGTACTTGTACATACCTAGTGTATTTTAAAAGCCTGGTCTGTACTACAAAACTAATCAAGTTGAAGCATGGTTGTGACACATGATTATGTCCAAACTGTGCTGTATAAAGGAAGCACAAAAAGTTAAACCAATTCTATTCTTAATAACTGTACTTACACATGGTTATTTTATAGAGCAGACAGGATCTTTGTATGACAGTCAATGCTGATTTCAAAAGTCTAGTTAAAAACCCACCTTGAGAATGGTGCTGCTTACTTATTGCTCAATTTTGCGCCAGAAGTGCCAAACCTTTAAGAAAAGTTCCCACCATTTAGCCATAAGGAAATTTTATCAGCACAAAGATAATTTCTATTCAGTACTAACAACCCAGTCTCCCATGCTTTTATTGTCAACAATCAAACCATAAATGGTAGATAAAGTTTTACCTCATGCGCAACTAATCTTTAGGTTGTCATAGATACTTTATTGTCATCCACCTACACCATTCCTATACATCCTGGAGACAGCCTAAGGTTAATGACTTGACAGTACCTCTAAATAGTACTGAGCCAAACTCAGACCTTGTGTAAAGTAAATGCAATTCCCATGGAAGTGTTGAGACCAAAGGCAAAGGTGGCATAAATGGCAGTGTAAGTTGAACAGAAAATTTAAATTGGTGTAAGGAATAGAAGTAACTTGCACCAATCTGCTGCACAATGTGAAAATGAACTTAAATTGCATGCCAGAGGGATTGGAGAGAGTATACCAGTAAAGCAACTAACTAGAAAATGTAAAATAAATAAGGGATGAGCAACTTTATATCTCACACCTTATTTTTAATAGCTTTTTTCTTCCCCTTTCTCGGCATGCAAGATACACTAATTTTGCACACCCAGGTCAAGTTCTGGCAGGAATATTATAAAAAATACTGTTGCTAATATGTACTAAGATATGCACATGCTAATTACTGAATTATACAGCTGTATTAATTATAACACTGTCATCCTTTATTTACTTACACAAACTGGTTTGATATTTTCCTGTTGGCATATAGAAATCTCTAGAAAATGCACATAAAAAAAAGAATGTAAAGTTAAACCACATTTAAAGGTTATTGTTAATCAGGCCTATCTGCCAATAATCACACATACAGAACAAGAATCCAGTAATTCTCAATGAAATCATTTTGGGTCATTGAAACAATTTGGTTTATGGCTAAGATTAGATATCAAAAAGCTCCGAAAATCATAGAAACGTAGGGCAGGAAGGGACCTCAAGAAGCCATCAAGTCCAGCCGCCCGTGCTGTGGCAGGACCAAGTAAACATAGACCATCCCTGACAGGTGTTTGTCCAACTTGTTTTTAAAAGCTTCTAAAGATGAGGGACTTCACGACCTCCGTTGGAAGCCTATTCCAGAGTTTAACTACCTTTATAGTTAGAAAGTTTTTCCTAATAGCTAACCTAAATCTCCCTTGCTGCAGATTAAGCCCATTAGTTCTTCTCCTACCTTCAGTGGACATGCAGAACAACTGATCACGGTCCTCCTTCTGACAGTCCTTAACATATTGGAAGATAGTTATCCAGTCGCCCTTCAGTCTTCTTTTCTCAAGACTAAACATACCCTGTTTTATCAACCATTCTCCATAGTTTCTAAACCTTTTAACATTTATATTGCTCTCCTCTGGACTCTCTCCAATTTGTCCACATCTTTCCTAAATTTTGGTCATCAAAACTGGGCACAGAACTCCAGCTCAGACCTCACTAGTGCTGAGTAGAGCAGAACAATTACCTCCTGTGTCTTACATACAACACTCCTGTTTAGACTCCTCAAAAATATACTATCCTTTTCTGCCGCAGCATCACACTGATGACTCATTCCATTTCTGGTCCACTATATCTCCCAGACCCTTTCAGCAGCACTACCACCTAGACAATTATTCTCCATTTTGTAGTTGTGCATTTGATTTTTCCTTCCTAAGTGAAGTACTTTGCACTTGTTTTTCTTGAACTTCATCATGCTGAATTCTGAACAATTCTCCAATTTGTTAAGGTCATTTTGAATTTATCTTCCATTAAACAGGTCCTCCAAAGTGCTTTCAACCCTTCCCAGCTTGGTGTCATCTGCAAATTTTATAAGCATACTCTCTACTCCATTATCCAAGCCACTAATGAAAATATTGGATAGTACTCGGACCCAGGACTGACCCTTGTGGGACTCCGCTAGATTCACCCTCTCAATTTGACAGCAAGCCATTAGCAACTACTCTGAGCATGGTTTTTCAACCAGTTGTGCACCCACCTTATAGTAATTTAATCTAGACCACATTTCCCTAGTTTGCTTATGAGAATGTCATGTGGATCCATGTCAAAAACCTACTAAAAATCAAGATATATCATGCCTCCTGCTTCTCCCCCCCAAATCCATTAGGTCAGTAACCCTGTCAAAGAAGTAAATTAAGCTGGTTTGGCATGAGTTGTTCTTGATAAATCCATGTTGACTATTCCTTATAACCCTATTATCCCTTTTAGGTGCTGACAAACTGATGCTTTCTTCAATGACTATATAATTTACAAAACACCAGTCACAACTATGCCTGTGTGCTAGATATGTCACTGCCTTAACAGCCGTTATAGCCAATTACAGTCTACCAACTCATCACAATAATTAATAAGATGGCACAAAGTCTGTTTAAAGTTTTATTTTATAGCATCAGAAAGAATGTGTTGCAGCAGCTGCATGAATGTCACACCATGGGGAACTTGTGTTCAAAGTGTATATGCACAGCACTCTAGTGCAGTGTTTCGGAACTTTTTTAGTATCAGGGTGTGATGTATGATTGAAATAACCATGTATAACATTGTTGCTACCACTGTTATACAATTGCAACTAAATTTACACAAAGTATGTCACGTAAGGTGTCAATGGAGAAGTTATGATTTCCTAAGTATGATTAGCCTGTTTATATGCCTATATCATTTTCTATCTGAAAGATAGATTTTGTATCTAAAGTTATAGATATTGACTATGTACTGGCATCCTGCATATATGCTGCCTTCCTGAGTAACACCTACTAAGTAAAATCTACATTGAAGTCAGACAGCCCATTGTGACTGGACTATGCAAGTTAATGGCCCATTTAAGAACACTTAGCTTGCACAACAGAATATAGAAGAAGCCTGTCCCCACCCAATGGGCTTCTCCATGAACATTTTAGCCAGAGCATGGACAATGGCTGCTCCCATGACTCAAAGCATTCAAGGACATGTGACTTGCTCATGTAACCTTGGACTACATTTTGGGCTTGTAATTTTCCACGAACTGAGACTGAAAGCATCCACCCATTCGGAGAAGATATATAAGGCAGCTGGCACCATCTGCATCATGTCTTCATCTCCTGCTTCATTTCATTTCTCTGAACTGGATTTCTAACAAGGAAGCTTTAAACTAGAATTGATGACCTTTCAAGCTGTTTGGGTAATTTCCAGAGACTTTGCAAATCAGCAGTTTATTTCACTACTGCTAAAACCTGATTCAAGAACTTTGCAATTACTGTATGTAGGTGATTTTTTTACCATTTTAACCTGGATTAGATGACCTCTTGGAGTCCCTTCAAGTCCTACGATTCTATGACTGGAATACCGGTATTGAAGAGTATATGCTGTTCCAGAAAGACAGAAATAAAGGTAAAGGTAGTGGAGTAACATTGTATATTAACGACAAGGTAGACTGTAAAGAAATTAGGAGTGAAGGAATGGATAAAACTGATCTGTTTGGGTCAAAATCACTTTGGGGAAGAAAGGTAACAGAGGGGCGGGTGACCAGATAGCAAATGTGAAAAATCTGGATGGGGGTAGTAGGCACCTATACAAGAAAGCCCCAAATATCAGGACTGCCCCCCAAAAAATCGGAACATCTGGTCACTCTAGGGCCCACTGGAATATAGTTTTTGGGGTCTGCTACAGACCCTAGGATTGAATTTGGATATGTATAGAGACCTCTAATATTTTTCATGAAATAAATACTACTGGAAATTATGTGATTATTGGAAACTAACTTCCCAGATATAGATTGGAGGGCAAGTGCTTTTAATAATGGAAGAGCCCACATATTCCGGGATGTGATAGCGGACAGATTTCTTTACCAAATAGTCACCAAACCAACAAGAGGTGATGTCATTTTTAGATTTGGTATTGGTGAGTTGTGAGCAGACCAACCTGATCTCCCTTTTTATTAACACTTTTATCAAATGACCGTGCCACAAAAGTGGGAGTGTGCTAATAAAATATGCAGACAAGACAAGGCTGGGATGTATTGTCAATACAAAGGAGGACCAGAATATCATACCAGACTTGGACAACCTTTAAAACTGGTAATAGAAATGGGAGGAAATTTAATAGTACAAAGTGCAAGGTCATACACTTGGGAACGAACAACAAAAATTTTTGCTATAAACTGGGGAGTTATCAGTTAGAAGCAACAGAGGAGGAGAAAGACTTGGATGTATTGGTAAATCACAGGAAGACTAGGTGCTGCCAATGTGATGTGGCCATGAAAAAGGCTAATGCAATCCTATAATGCATCAGGAGAGGTATTTCCAGTAGAGATAAGGATGTGTTATCATTATACAAAGAACTGGTGAGACCTCATGTGGAATACTGCAATTCAGTATTGCAATATTGCAATTCAGGACTCCCATGTTTAAGAAAGATTAATTCAAACTGGAACAGATGCAGAGAAGGGCTACTAGATCCAAGGAATGGAAAACCTAACTTACAAAAGGAAACTTAAGGAACTTGACTTGTGTAGTCTAACAAAACAAAGACTGATGGGAGATACAATTGCTCTCTATAAATACATCAGAGCGATAAACACCAGGGAGGGAGAAGAGTTATTTAAACAAAGGGCCAATTTTGGCACAAGAACAAATAAATATAAACTGGCCATCAATAAGTTTAGGCTTTAAATTAGATGAAGGTTTCTAACCATTGGAGGAGTGAAGTTCTGGAACAGCCTTCCAAGGGGATTAGTATGGTCAAAAAACCTAACTTGTTGCAAGACTGAGCTTGATATGTTTATGGAGGTGATGGTATGACGAAGTTGCCTACAATGTCATACGGTCCATCTTCAACTACTATAACCAAATATCTCCAATGGCCAGAGATGGGACACTAGATAGAGAGGGCTCTGAGTTACTACAAGGAATTCTTTCCCAGGTATCCGCCTGGTGGGTTTTGCCCACATATTCTGACTGCCATATTTGGGATCTGGAAGGAATCTTCCCCCAGGTCAGATTGGCAGAATCATGGGGCACAAGTCACTTGTTGATTTAAACTAGAGTAAATGGTGGATTCTTTGTAACTTGAAGTCATTAAATCAAGGTCAGAGGACTTCAGTAACTGAGCCAGAGGTTATGGGCTTATTGCAGGAGTATGTGGGTGAGGTTCTTTGGCCTGCGGT
This sequence comes from Emydura macquarii macquarii, assembly GCF_026122565.2. Classification (NCBI taxonomy): domain Eukaryota; kingdom Metazoa; phylum Chordata; order Testudines; family Chelidae; genus Emydura; species Emydura macquarii. The sequence goes on from NW_027133265.1 coordinate 6,475,763, forward strand.
GTGGAGGAGGTCAGACTAGATCATCATGATAGATTCTAAGGCTAGAAGGGACCAAGAGCCAGATCAATTATAAGATTCCAAAAAATCAACTGCACCTTCAGCTGAGTGTAGGTCTGTACTTACCTACCCATGTTGCACTCACCAACCTGCTCAGCAATCCTGCTATGCAGTCACATTTGGTCTTCATCTCAATATGCCCCTAAGGTCCAATTCTACCATCCAGCTAACACCCTCTGTGTAGCTTGGTGTTTGGGATATCTCTTTAGGGAGAAGAGAGAAAAGAAACTTCTTGTGTCCCCATAACAGACTGCCAAACAGCTTCACGGCCACTACCATACCCCTGAGCCTGCCATCCTGATGTGCATGGGAAGCCGTGAGGATCTGCTAGAACAGTAAATCTACTGACCTTGCACCCACCCCTTCTGTGGTCCAGTACAACCCATCCCCCCCACACATACCCACACACCAGCAGCCGCTGTGGTGCTAAGTTTCACACCATAAAGGATGTGCGAACTCCTGCAGAAGAAGGGGCTATTTTTGCCCAGAAGTTGCACTTGCTTTGTCCAGATGCTGCCCTTGCTTGTGCTGATCTAGTAGTTAAGCACCAAGCAAAACCATTTGTCTGTGCCAATGCCATGAGTGCAGGTACACAAACTCACAGGCCCACTTTTGAAGATTCAGTCCCTGATAATTTTACTTGTAGCTGGTGGAATGACTCAGCAGAACAAAACAAAAGCCAAAAAAGTCTTGTCCTCAAAAAACAGATAAGAACTTAAGAATGGCCATACTGGGTCAGACTAGTGGTCCATCTAGCCCAGTATCCTGTCTTCCAACAGTGACCAACGCCAGGTGCTTCAGAGGGAATGAACAAAAGAGTTAATCATCAAGTGATCCATCCTGTCGCCCATTCCCAGCTTCTGACAAACAGCAATCCCTGTCCATCTGGCTAATAGCCATTGATGGATCTATCCTCCATGAACTTATCTAGTTCTTTTTTGAACCCCGTTATAGTCTTAGCCTTCACAACATCCTCTGGCAAGGAGTTCCACTGTATGAAGAAATACAGATGTTTATAACAGAAATTAATAGAAAAAAATAATAAATCCTCTTCCACTGAGCTCTTGTGCAAAGAAAGGGAAAGCGGAACTGAGGTTAATCCCTTGCCCACCAAAGAAAAATTAGTGCCCCCTTCATCTCATCATATGCATTATAGTATTATTAATAAAATATAGGACCAAATTCCAATCTGTCACATTGACACAACCTCATGGTCTTCAGAGGGATTGCATCAATGTAACTATGAGATTAGGTCACATGCAGTTTCAAAAAATGGACCATTTTCCTTTTCGCTCACTGTAATAAAGTTTAAACTTCTCATCTCTGCCTTCAAAGTCCTGCACCCAACTCCTCCTGCACACAAACTCAATTTCTAATCTGTTTCTTGGTGTTTTCTCTCTTTGCTCAACCAGCAATGCAAACCTCACTGGCCACTTGGATTGCATCTCCAGGTTTAACTATCTTGTGCACTAAGCCTGCGCTCTGAGTGACTCAGGTTTGAGCCCAAGCCCCCACTTCCATCCACACACAAATCAATTAGACTCAGATTTCACTGCACTCTGTAAAAACCCTATCTCACAGCTTCTTGCTCCACTTTCTGAAGCAGTGGCTTGTGAGAGATTTTGAAGAGCCTCATCTGATCCCCAAGGACACTGAGGGGGGTGAATTCTTCCTAGAAACCATTGTGGTTACCAAGGTAATGTCTCAAGATTGAGGTAGACGGAACAGTCAGTACGTGCTCCTTACTCAGCCAGATGGGTTTCTGTTGGAGCTCTTGAAAAGTAATCCTCAAACATCTCACACAACTCAGAAGAAGCAATGGAGAGGGTAGTGGTGGTGCCTGTGGAGAACTGGAAAATGAGACCAAATCAAATTCATGATGCAAGATTCATACCCCTCAGACATGGAGATGCCAGTATTATGCCCTACTTCAAGACAAGGTCCACTGTGTAGAGTGCCACTTTTGGGTCTAGCCCAGGTCTATGTATTGTTGGAACTAAATTGTTTGAGACCTGGGATGAGCAGCTGTGACTATAGAATTTCTGAATGGAGACAACTTTTCTTGCACCTCTGAAGGAAGCTCACCCAAATATGTCATTACAGAATGAGGCCTTGATCCTGACTGGGGCCTCTAGGTGCTACTTTAATACAAATAAATGAGAAGATAAGGCAGATTCAGCAACCCAGTACCTTATACCAAGAATCACAAGAAACTAAACAACTAGGTCAAATAGCTGGTCAGTATGCAAATTAGCCACAGAGTTAATCAAAAACAAGTACAGTAATTTATTCAAGTAAGTGTTCAGAGGGTCTGAAGGACAAGGAACCAACCCAAAGGAAGAGAAGCGCCACGATTCAAAAGTGGTTAAAATCTTTGTACTGATGTGAGGTAAAAAATATATCAGTCATGCTCGGGAAAAGAAGTAAACCAACATCACCCCCTTCCCATTCAACTCAAGAACACATGAGAGAAAAAAGTTAGGGTTTTTTTTTTCCCCTGACATATTAGAGGGAACAAAATCATGGCAGACCAAATGAAGTCTGATCTTGCTCCCACTGGCTGAGCCACAGATTGGAGTTCAGATTATACTCGACACTTTGCATTTTCAACCCAACTCCTGTAGGCAATAACACTCTTGGCTGGCAACTTGGACATTATATTCTACCATTTGTAAGTATTTCCTCCTCTAACTCATCTTTTTTTTTTTTTTTTTTTGGGGGGGGGGGGGGTGTTTATGTTCCTTTCCTTCTCATCCCCTTCAGCTTGTAAGGACACTGAAGGCCCTCAAACTACATTATGTGATAATGCTTGAACAATTCCTGTCAGAGACTAAATTTGCCCACAACATAATGAATAAAAATGCTCTTTGGATTGCTATTGTTCGTATTCCAGTTGCAAAATGCCTTAAACCAGACTGCTTGGAGATTGTCTTTCTTTAATAAGATTTTAATGAGTACGCAGCTTAGCCTATCACTATGTGCAGGAAGAAGTGGGAAAGAGGGCACCTGGAGCCTTTCATTGCTGCCTGCAAGTCATCAGGCATAACATGTCCCTTACATTCCCCTAAGCAAAAAGGCTATACAAGGTGTGAGCTAGCGTCAGCACTAGCCTCCCTAAAATAAGGAGGGAGAATCAGGAAAGGAGTGGGCTTGTGTTTTATTAGCTAGCAGCACTGAATAGATACAGAAGGGAATAGACCTTGTTCTTTACACAATAGTAGCACAGCAGCCATGTTCCTGAAGCCCTGAGAGTGATTGCACTAAAATGCTTCCCAGAGATCCTGCTGGGACAAGCTCCCTGGCCCACCCTCAACACAGTACTTAAATTTACAGCATACTCAATGCTCAGGGCACAGCAAACAGATAACACAGTATTTACCACGTTCATTGTTCTCTTGAGCAAACATAAGACAGCAGGGTGACATTCTGGTTAATTCTCAACAAGCCTTCTCACCTGAGTGCATTCATACATATTTCTCTCTATTATTGTAATCACATACATTCATCATCTTTTGATTTAATCTTCAAAGGTTATTGGATCTGTGTGTCAGACACACACAAAGGAAAGGGAAGAAAGAGAGAGACACAATGAGAATATTAGATTCCTTTTGCTCCACTCAACACTACAGATATTGTATACAATGCCCAATGCCTTCAGGTGAAGTGGTTTAGGACAATTTTTCTCTATGAAATACTAGAGAGGTTTGTATTTATTGTACTGGTCTGGAATGTATGATCTGACTATTAGCAACTATGTTACTATTATTACAAATGTGTATGTTGGCAAGTAATTTCCACATACAGGCTATGTGATTCTGCTTGTCTGAAAACCCCACCCTGCAGGATTTCTACTCCAGGGTTTTATCTCCTTTGGAGCAGATTCTGCAGGAGGGATTCTGGCAATATAACTAGTATAGTTCTGCTACACAAGAGAAAGCAGGTGTCCCACAGCACTGCTCTCAGGCATGCTCACTTACAGCCCTGCAGGTGCATAAACCACAGCACCCACTCAGACTGTTTCAATCAGTCAACCAGGCCAGATTAATTCAAAACCCATATCCCTTTTGTGGATCTGGTTTAACTGTTTCTGTAGAGTGTAACTCACGTCTTGGATGCTCAGGTTCACTCCCACTCTGGGCCCATAATGAGAGCCCCAATAGGTTTTCTTGCCCATTTAAGAAGTTCCAGCCCTCCTCCTGCAACTGCTTGTACAACAGTCACTCTCTTTTGAAACAGGAGACCTCAGCTCTCCTCCTTGGAGATAGGTTGTAATTTAGCCAGATATAGGGCCTCTTTCTCCTTCAGTTGACCCCTTTCCCCAAATTAGTCCCCAGGCTCAGAGGATTCAGCAGGTTCTCTTGCTATGATGGAGCAGGCAGCATATACGCCGCTCACCTGTCTGAAAGCACATCCCAATGGGGTTGGGAGGGGGGAGGCTTGCCCCACCGACTTTGCAATGCTATTGGTCCTGATCTTTTAAAGAAAATGATGGGATTTCCTCCCAAACACTATTTATTCCCAGGCCTATTTTTCGCTTTACCACTATCTTCTAGATACTTGTATAATTCGGACCTTGGTACCACTACCTGTAAGGGGGCAGACCACTGTTACAGCAGGATTTGGAGAAGCTGCCATCCCTTGTCTAGCACAGAGCCCAGCTCTATGGGACCCCCTGGCCAGGAGCAGTCTTTGTAAAGCAGCTCCACAGACTGGCTATTTCCTTCTTCTCCTGTCAAGCTCCCTTTCTGTCCAAGGAGGACATAACCCAGCAAAGATACTTGAGCTGGGCACTATGGAGCAAGTCTAGTTCCCAAAGGACAGCCTTCTTTTTCCTTGCCCAAATATACTCTCTTGCTAGTCTTATTTCCCTTCCTCCCTCCTTCACTCTTAATGAGAGTTAAATTACAATACGGCAGCACTCATAACACAGACATGAGATACCAGAATAGTGGAAAACTCAAAAGAGAAAAGACATCCCAGTTTTCCTAATGCAGTGCTTAGGAGTCTGGAAAGGAAAGATAGGTTTTGGGAGGGTGGGGGGACATAAAACAGCAGTAGAGATCAGACGGCAGGAGATCTGCCTTCCATTTCCTACAGACTGTGCGTGACACCTTGGGCAAATTACTTAACTTCTCTGTACCTTAGTTTCACCATCTGTAGAGTAGATTTTTCTCTTAGCTTTTAAGGGTAATAAGGACTGTTGAGATGATCTAGTCTGACTTCCTATATAACAGAGGATATAGGACTTATCTTAATTCCTGCTTCAAGTCCAATAGCTATGATTGAACGGGAGAATATCTGTTAGAAAAAACATTCAGTCTATATTTAAAGATTTCCAGTGATGGAGCATCCACCCCAACCCTGGGTAAGTTGTTTCAATAATTAATTACCCACATTGTTAAAAATGTGCACCTTATATCTAATCTAATCCAGCCAGTGGATCTTGTTATAAGATTGAAGAGTACCCTCTATTATCTAATTTCTGTCCCCCACGTAGGTACTTAGAGACTAATCAAGTCACTCCTTAACCTTCTCTTTGATAAGCTAAATAAAATTGGGTATAATTCTCAAGCCTCACCCCATTCCTATGAGGGAAGTAGTTCTCTCATGCTCTGAGATCTCAAAGAGAAGTTACTAGGGAAGTGCAAGATATTCTAACCTTTGCATTCCTTTCAGTGGAAAAACACTAAGGGGCACAATTTTTATTTAAAAAAAAAAAAAAAAAGCACAAGATCCACATCTGTGCATGCTTACATTTGCACATGTAAATTTTACAGCTATTGCACATAAGATTGCAAATCTTGTGTATGAAATGGTGCATGCATATTTGAATGCAGTCTAAAGTCTCAACATTTTATCCTCATCTTCAATATTTGTCCTCTTCCCACATCTTTGGAAAGTATTTTTCTATGGCATAGAACAAATTCATTTCCTCAGACATACACCATAAAGCTAAGCATTGAAGTCCATGATACATAAATGGTGCCATTTGTCTACACTATGAAACATTATAGCTTGATTTCTGAACAAAATATACACCAGAAATTGCCTGATTTCCAGGGAACTCATGGTGTGGGACAAAACTTGTAATATTTCATCAGATACTTAATTTACTCTGATAGCTACTCAAATAATCTTTACATTAGAACCTATGCTTTTATGGCTTGCATTATGTATGAGAATCCAGATAGGCTTACAGCTTTAATTATTCCACACAAGCGACAAAACAAGTCATTAAGAATTCAATGCATCATTTACATAAGACAAATCCCTTCCTTCCATTGAGTTTGGATAACAATGACATCGCTTTGCAGTTTTGACTCTCTTCAGCATCTTAAATTACATCTTCTCTGATGCCTTCCCTATTAGTTGCAACAATTATGAAAATGAGTTTTATCACATGAACTTTTGACTGGGATCCATTTCAGCATCATCCTGCCAGTCTCACTGCATCTAGAATATCACGGTTTCACAGCTCAAAGTTCTTAGTAAAGGTCATTCACTTGCCCTGGGTATGCCTTGTGTATCAGCTTCTATCTTTACTATAAGGGGCATCTTCCTTAAGGGTATAACGTCTGCAGGGCTAATATAAGTAAAAAGCAGTAAAATAATTTTGTCAATAAAGCAAATACATAGTAATCAGCAAACACAAGCAGTAGATGTGCTGAACAAGGAGATGGTTTTATGTAGTCAACTGACTGACTTTCACATCACTTTAATAAGTCTGTTTAAAATTTAATGATTTGTATTATAGTAAAGGGAGCAACCCAATGATCACATTGTGCTAGGTATTGCATAAACAAATGCCAAAGACAGACCAACCCAATCCCAAAGAGCTTACAATCTAGGTATCAAAACAGGATGCAACAAGTGGGCAAGACAGATAAATGAGGCAGAGATGGGCAGGAGGATGAAGTAACAGAATGAGCAGAATTGACCAGAGAGTGGAAGTCACAACTCCCTGCATTAGCAGTATTAGGGTTGTACTTAAGGGTTCCAAACAGGATCGCACACACTCCTTGTGCCTTGCACTGTACAAATACAGGGGAAGATGGAGTCAAGGAGGAAGGGAAACCGTGTCAAAGGCAGCAGAAAGATCAAAGAGAATGATAGGGAAGGGAGCCAGAGACTTAGCAAGGAAAGAGTCCTAGAAATCATGGTGAGCACAGTTTTGATGACATAAAAAGTAAATACTGGAAGAGGTCAGGCAGGAATTAGCTGGAAGGAAATCAAGAATTGAGAGAGGAAAATGGAGATGGGACAGCAGTTAGAAGCAGGTGGAAAACATGGTTGTAGGGACATGAACATGTTTGAACACTCATGAGAAGAAGCTGGAAGAAAAGGATGAGGCAAAATGAAGTGAAAGAGGGAGGAAGAGATAGCAGCGGCCAGTCAGGGATGATCTTCGGTGGACTGTCAAACAGTCACATTTAGAGAAATAAATGTTTTTCATCTAGCATACAGCAAATTGGCCAAAATGCAAGCCACAGATTAAATATAGCCCTTGGAATTCTATGATCTTTAATATGGAGGTGCCTCCCATTTGGGCCACTGCTTCTAGGATACAATGCTCCTTCTTGAGCCAACACAAGGTCATAGCCTGTTTTAAACAAAACAGAACACAGCATACTTGTCCAGCACTCTTATGGGGTGCACTTTCATATTGCAGATAAGGGTATTTTCAACCATTCAGTTTAAAGTAAGTTAAACTCAACCCTTAACTCCTGGCAAGCTGCTAATATGACCCTTAGCTGAGCAAAGTTGGGAAGCTTCTGATCTGATGGAATCATTGACATGATGACTCCCATTACCGCAATCTCTCAAATCATTTTGTTTTTACAGAATTAAAGATATAAAAATCTCAAATACATCCCTCAGAAACAAAGTACCTTCAAGGCAAACTAGCTAAACATTCCTTCATACATAAAAATAAATACACTCTAAAATCTGCAGTTAAATTGCTTTGCCAATAATCAATAAGCTCATGAAAAAGACCATAATAAAAAAAATCCACATGAAGAATCTGTCCATCACTTTTGCTACCTTTTTCCATTCAATTCCTTTAGCACGGTTTGCTTTGTGGTCTCTAATGCAATTAGCAATGTATTCAATATTCTTTATCAGCATTTTGTAACAGGAGCAGCAGTTAACAGCATCCTTAGCATTTTCACCCTGAACTGCATGACTATTATTTAAATGTCCATTCCGCTTCTTCTTTAACTCAGTGTCATTGTTTCTATTCCTGGAAAGTTGACTGCTCACTCCCTCGTACTTGACCTGCTTTTTCTGATACTTAAAGTCCTTTCTTAGTTCACGCTCTTGCTCCTTCACTCTTTGTGGACTTGTGCAATTTTCACCCACATCATAAACAAAAAAGATCTTTGACATGTAGTCCAAAATAATCACCCTGGCCCATTGTGGAACAGGTTGGGCTTCTGCTCCGCAGTGATGAATATTCATTATAATGATGGTCAGTGCAGTGGATGCTGTGATCATTGTCATAGTTGCTATGTAATATTTGCCTGTAATGTAAAATAGGGAAATTTATAATCACCCTCTGCAGAAAGGGAAAAAAACCCCACAACATTAAGCTAAATGTGACTGAGAAGCTGTCAACAGAGGTCAGAATACTGGAATCATCCTAATGCTCATAAGTCATGGTTGCATTGGATTTGCCTCTAAATATGGAGTTTAAGTCCATTCAAACAAATAAAACCTCCCACTGATCATGACCAAAATTATACCATTTCAAAAAAATAATCACCTATTTATCAGTCTTACTCCCAAATGCCCCCATTTAAAAAAGCAACCATGTTAAAAGTCTTTTTTTTTTTTTTAAGTTCAGTCAACCTCACATTTTTAGGATTCCTACAAAACTTACATCAACACTGAAACGCTTCACATTTGTTATACCACTTCCTGGTACATAAATTAATTTGGAAAAGAACACAAAAACTACCAAATAAGTGATATTAAATTGCCGTAACTGTTGATCTTTACCACAGAAGAAGATGGAAAATGTAACCTTCACTATGGGCTTCCAGATATATGAGGAACTGGGAATGTCTGCAGCTGGGCAGAACAAGTGGGGGAAAAGGGGAATGCAGAGGCTGCAGGAAGCAAAAAAGGTGGGGGGTTGGGAGGGGAAGTTGAGGGGCAGCTGAGCTGGGCAGGAGAAGGCACATACACGCTTACTTACTTCCTTTTCCCAACAAATCAGCAATGGCTCACCCAGGGAAGGGGTTAGGAGGAGTCCTGGTCTTGCAAGACAGAGCAAGTTGTGCTGCAGGTCTATAGCTTCTCAAACCAGGCCACCTAGGAACCAGCTAGTAGATGAGACCTGCTCCCTGGGATAGCCGGCTGCATGCTACATGGGAAGCAAGGAACTTGTAGCATAAGGAAAGTCTTCTACAGCACATCTGGCTCTGGATTGTATTAAAAGGGCTTTCTCCCACTCTCTAGGAAAGCCACAGAAGATTCATCAGGTGGGCCAGGCAAGACTAGTGCTTCCCCCTGCTTTCTTCTCCTGTACAACTTAGCTGCTCTTCAGCTCCCTCTTCTGCTCCAGTTAATTGTACCCAACTCCTCAAGTAACTTCTGCCCTTAGTTCAAATTCCCCACAGCCAGATCCTGCTCCCTGGAATAGGGGGCTACCTGTGGGATTTAAGCCAGGATGAGAGTCGGGAAGGGAAGTGAGCCAGTAGAGTTCCTTCTATGGGCCTGGGAGGAGAGAAAATGCCACCCCCCAATATGCCCTGACCTCTCCAATGCCCAGTCATAGCAAAGGGGCTGTTAAACAGCTCAGCTGTGCAGAAAGTCATAGGGAGGCACTAATGCTTGTCTGGCTTTTCTACCTGGTGGAGCTGCTATGGTCCGCAGCATCAGGTTTTGTGGCATCAAGGATTCATCTCTGGTGAGCCATAGCAGGTCTAACAAGTGCAGATGGTATGGAAGACTTAGTGCTCACCCCTTCTCTGTCACAACTCAGCTCCTCTTCCCCACAACTCCCCTTCTGGCATAGACCTGCTCCCTATCCAAGTCACATGATTCTCACCTCCGTAAACTCCCTTTGCTCTCATCCAATTTTCAAGACATCACACTTCAACCAAATGAATCACTACACCTGGAGCACCCTGTGGTCTCCGAGCCAATTACATAACCCATTGGAGCTTGTGAATCTCACATGATGACGACATCTTGAAGGGTCTGACTAGACCCTTAATTTTCCTTCATTAACATTTTAGCCCAGTTCTTAGCACACCCATTTTTTATTATTAGTTTATCCCAATGCACCACAAAATAATCTTTTCACAAAACGTCAAACATGTATGGAATTTGTATAAATATATTGAAGTATTACACAAAGTTTTAGAAACTTTGCATCACAATACTGATCTTTCCAGATTTCATTAGTGATATGTCGTCGCCCTGACACTATACAACCACTATTTATAAAATGTGATAAAAGTCTGAAATACGCACCTATCAAGGGCACATTTTCAGAAGGAGGCATGCTCTCTGCAACCATTAGCTGAAATACAGTCAGAGCAAGCAGAACTGTAACACCAAGTGACACCTTTTCCCCAGAGTCTGCAGGAAGGTAGAATCCCAGTGGGGCCAGGAAAGAGATCAAAACACAAGGGAGCAGCAGGTTAAATATATAGAAGGAAGACCTCCTTTTCAAGATCAGCGTGAAAGTAACATCTGGATATGGGTCAGAGCAGCAGCCGTATGTGATTACATTTTTAACAGCTGGCATACCATGAATCTCCCACTCCACATCTTCTACAAAGTCAGATAGGTCTCCACTGTCCAAGGCATTGATTATGTCTACCTGATTACCATTGTAGGTCCACGAACCGAAGGTAAGGTTACATTGCTGATTATCAAAGGGAAAATAAGAAACATCCACAACACATGAGCTCTTTGTTATAGCTGGTGCATCCCAAGTAATTTTTCCATCATATCTCAATACCACATTTGTATTAACTGGTTCTGAAAAGTCATCATCAGCCCTAAAAAGACAAAATGATAACAGTAAATGAATTAGAACATGAAATATATCAGAAAATCAGATTATTAAACATACCACTGAATTCACGTAATTTACTTAATACTGTAATGAACTGGTTGTTATATATGGCCACTATGGATTGGCTATTAAACAGACTCAGGTGTGTGTGTCATACACCCAACATGCTAACATATAACTGAAATTCTCCTTCGCTCAAGCAGTAAGGGCCTCTGCTTTTTGGAGCATGGGGATTTGAGTACTATTCCTGATGCAATTGTAAAGTTCCATGTGTAGCATTAATGACAAACTTGAAATCCTAGTTGACCATGGATTTGTTACAATATTTAGGCTATCACAAACTAAAGTTAAGAAGAAAGTCAGTCTTGATGTTAAGGCAGGGTCAGATCAGATTTCATAGTCTCTCAGACCTCTGTCCGGTGCTACTGCTATCCCAACAAACCTGCTTCTGCCTTAGAAGTATCCCATATGCGGAGCCCCTGTGCCCTTTGTGTCACGTGCAAGACAAAGATGTGTCTTTTTTGTCTCATGGATCATAAACACTTGGAGCTACATTTTACACTTGGAGGTGTCCCATTAAATGTTCCTTGCAGCGCTGAAAGCCTAACCACAGTATCACTGTGCTAGTAAAACTGACTGTTCTAGTTTTACTAATAATCCTAACTCCAAAAATTGAATTCATAATACAGGTAAGGACATATTCTCCAGAGGTTTCTTTTCCCTTGTTTTCCTTTCTAGTAGGAGGTATTTGAACCCAAGCTCTTCAGTAATGTCCCTTTAATGTAAACGCTTGATCAAAAGTTTTAAACAGATTTTGAAAGACAGCTTCTCCTTACAAAACATTACAACTTTTTTTCTAAAGCAGTAACAAAGGGTACTTTTTCCACACCAGTCAATCATCTGGAAGCTCCCTTGGCACAGCACTGCAGAATTGTTACCTATTGTATCTGGGTTCTTAATTCAGCTGCAACTGAAGGGTAGACAAGACTACATGCATATGCTCAAAATCAATCTGCTATGGACAGAGAAAGCTTTTGAGGTGACCTCCAAACCACTGCTCCAAAATTTCACATAAGTCATGTTTTCTCAGCATAGCCTCTGAATAGGTATTAAAAAAATAAATTTAAGTGAAACCATATACACTTTATGCAGAGACCAGATTATAGTATTAGGTCTCAAGGCCCCTATTTATAGCATTATATTAACACAGAAATTGACATAACAGTTCAGATCAATCGTCTGTGTAGTCTAACATCTTATTGCCAGCTCCAGGCACTCCAAAGGAAGGTGCAATAAACCTGGAAGTGGATGGAGTAACTCACCCATAGGGAAATTTCTGCATATATGTTCATTTATAAAAGAAAAATACGAAAGCTAATTTTGTAGTTGAACTAAAACTGCCCCTCCAATTATACTTACTTGTTATACAGGACAATGTCTGGTCTCCAGACCAGATTGCTAGGAATCCTGATAGAATCCAACCCATCATATTCATCTTTGTCCCACTTGAGATATGCATCGTACCAACTTTGTCGAATCCATAAATAAGCTGTCAAAATTTGGTTTCTTTCATCCTGTAAGGAGTTACTATATACATAAACATTTCTAATCAATGACTTAACAAAAAACTCACTTGGTTTCAGGGAATGTTTTATAAACATAATGTGTTTCTTCTAAGACTTACTATACTGCAAGAAGTCTAATGCCAGTTCAGAGGTACCAAATATGACAATTCCCATTGACTTCTCTAAAAGCAGTGCAGGATCAGGCCTTCAGTTTGGTATGCACCCATGTTAATGTTTATAATTATTTTAAATTGTAATTCAAAAACTATGAGAAATTTTCTTCACTCTTTGCAGACACATCCTCCTTCACCTTCAAAGTGAATCTGAATTTTCAAACCAGTTTTCCAAGAAAAAATTGCATGGGGACAAAAATAGGGCATTTTAATGGAAGCTGGATACAATATTAGCTGTGAAGAACTACTACTCCTGCAAAACAACAGGTAAACGAAAGAGAAAAATAAGATTTTTTTTTTTTTTTGCATCAGTGTAATGGGACAAAACAAATGTTTTGATGCTGAAATAAACAGTATCTAATTGTCATTACAAAAGAAGTCTAACCACCACCATCTGTAGGTAGTTATATAATTTGGGTCATTATGGTGTAATGAATGAGTATATATATTAGGAACAGAACATAAATTTAATGTTTCCTCAAAAGTTTGATCACTTTATGCAGGAAAAGGCAAATTGTTCTCACATCTCCAAGTGAAACATGACGTTTTAAATTCTGAAACCCATGAAGTTTTAAAAGCTTTCACATTGTAGGTTTGGGGGTTTGCACATCTCTAAAATATGGAATTGTCTTGTTACTCACCATATCTTTAATTTGGGACAATGTGATCTGAAGGGTGACATTCAGTGCTTTATCTGTGTCTTCCACTGGTCTCAGAGCATTTGAATAGCCTCCAAACAGTTCATTGAATAACATTTGAGCATATTTTCCTTGTGCCGATTCCACACCTACACCAAATAGAATATCAAATATATCATATTAAGTATTGTGCAATATCAGAAGGCATATTGTCCCCAAGGCTCCAAATAGCATTTGTTACTGTTAGAATACATGCTGCCATCCAGGTGGTATTATACACATACTGTACTATATCATATTTAATATAGTAGAGTATATGTAGTATATCTGATGAGACCCATGCAAAGAAAGTAATTAAGTTGTAGAAACTAAATGGATATTATAGAACAATATTTCACATGGTTTTTATATAACACTGTACTAATATAGACCTTTCAATCCACAGAGTCACCGTATTTTTCATAGGAGGACAAATATCATTATCCCTATTTTACTGGTAGAGGAAAATAAGGCCCAGATTTTTAAAAAGGTATTTAGGACTGGCATTGCAATACTGAGCACAGCTGATTTAGGAGCCTAAATATTATTTTCAAAATGGATTTATGCTTTTAGGTGGCTAAATCCCATTGACTGTCAATGGGGTTTAGACTCCTAAGAGCCTAAATCCTTTTAGGCACCTAAATCTCATTTTCAAAATCAGTTAGGCATTGCAACGCTGAGTGCATCAATGCCTAAATACCTTTTAAATTCTGGACCGAAGCGATTTGCTTAAACAGCCACTCAGCTGTTGAGAATAGAAACCAGGTCTGACTTGTAGCCCTCTACCCTACCAAGTGGCTTGCGCTGTCTCCCTTCATATAAATATTACTCTCTCTGAGAGATTGTTGAATACTATCTATATAATTTACTCTTTTATTGCACTCATCTTTGAATAAGTAATTAGATGATTTTGTTCATTATTTGGCCCATGGATAGAGGTGGTTGAATAATCAGTGAATACATGCATTGAAGAAATTATTCAATGAATTTTTGCAATTATTTTCCAAAGGATACAGTATATGTGAAAAAGATATTTTTCTGTTATCTATCCAGCTCCACAGATAATCCACAGAAATATTTTCTTTAAAACCCATAGGTTTACGGATTGCTTTGTGCTCTAAAGTTTCTGTGTTGTACTGTATTATCTTTAGATGGAGTCATAGATTTCAAAAAGCAAAGGACAAGGATGTTAACATTTGTCTGACCTATGCCAATTCATATCCATGCAACTACGCAGCAAGTATTTCAGAGTACTTCACTCTTCAGCCATTTAGCTGTTCAATGATTAGTACTGCATTTTAGGACTAACTACAGTTCAAACACCAGCTTCACCGGGAAAAAAAGAAATCATAGCAAAGGAAACTATTTAAACAGTATTTAGATTCAATAGTATGTGATCAGAAAATAGTTATACCTCTGCAGTGTTATTCAGCAAGTGAGATAACTTGAAACAGTTAAGAGGATCCATTGCTGCCTAAACTGCATTTTTGGTGCACTCAGAACTGTGAAGTCAGTCGATGCAAAAAGAATGATCCATCAGGTCACAGGTGTATAAAGCAAGACTTAGGCTACACACTGGTGGTGGAAAGTGCTCTCACCTTGAAATATCACTGTGATGAAAACCAACCAAACGGAGAAGCAGCAGAAGGGCAGGCGCTCTCTCTTCATTTTGAATCCTGAACTCTGCTCCTCCAGGAACTCAAAGATAGCATTGGAAGGTGAAAACAAGGAGACAAATTAGTTGGAAAGGCAATGGAGACATGGATATGCAGCTGGTAAAAGTTCTGTCCTCAGCGGCAGCCAGTGTCCTTTTTCCTCAGCTAGGTCCTGCTGCACACCCCACTCTGCGCTGGTAACCTGAGAGCTGCCCGCTCTGCTGCTCAGTGAGAAGCCAGACAGATGGGATATCAAGAGGAAACACCTCATGCAAAACTCATTCTCTCTCCTGGTTCTTTTTACTATTAGTGCATCAGTAGAAAATCAGTATATGAAGAATAGTCCATTCATAGTCCCTCACTCTGGGCTGGATTATGTCACCCTTATGTCAGCAGCTCAATCTGCATAGGTCCACTGAATTCAGTAAAGTTTCTGGCAGAGTAAGTCACTACTCAATGTGAGGAACTGGGCAGAATTTGGCCCTGTAAGTATAGACTGTTTTTCCAGGACAATGCAACCTGAATTTGCTGGAGGCCTTAGTGATATGAAACCTTACAAAAGGGAAACAGACTTTGGTATTTGTTTCCCAAATGATTGTTAAGTAAGTCTCATATGGGTATGGGAGCCTGAGGTTTAAAGTACTACAAGAGTTTGAGCAAGATTTCTCATTCTTGCTCTCTTCCAGTTCCAGCGACTGTAACAAATGCCCACTGTTACTCATGTGTTTATGTTCCTTATTGTTAGCCAAAGAAACTCGCTTCTCTCTGTTACCAAACTGTAGTCTTGGAGGGGTAGCTGTATTAATCTGTATACAGCAAAAACAACGAGAGTCCTGTAGAACTTTAAAGACTAACAAATTTAATTTCTGCAGGCATAAGCTTTCATGGGCTGTAACCCACTTAGTCAGATGTAGTCTGTTGGCATCATAAGTACCTTTTGACTTATAGGGCCATTATCTGCTTCCACTTCCCTCTCTCCTTTCCATACAGATGAATCCAGTTCAAAAGAAGAAAATCACCAGGGTTCAACAAGGGGCACTAGATCATCTTTGCCAACATTTTAAATTAGGCAGTGAAAAATATATATCCAGTTGAAACTGCAAGAGGAAATGTAGATAAATAGAATGAAATTACCAATAACAGAATTTAAACCAGGACACATCTGGCTTGTGCAGTAAGATTAAATACTACTCTCACCAGTTCAACACTCATCGGTTCTTTCTAGTGAAAGTGAATTGATATTCCAAACAAAAAATGCTTTCCTTTTAGTAATAATTTTGGTACCATGTGGCTAGTATATGTGCTTACGTGGCTACGTACACCCGTGAGATTTGTGAGATTTAACAACTAAACAAGTAATTTCAGTGAAAGTATCTGTAATGAGATCTGTCACGTGTTGAATTCCCAAAAGGGAAAAAAAGTTAGAAGTAGTTTAGAAATATAAGGTGGCCCTTCAGTAGTATGTAATATGTTGTCTTTTCTTTAGGAAGCACGGGCACACAATGTTAAAGGAGACAATACTGAAAAAAGTTATTGGATATGTTCAGGTCAATGAGAACTCCAGAGATAACATTAGTCTGTAGTCAGTTTGTCATTATGCTGAAGTAGACACTAGTGATGTGTCCTACTCTGTGGGGAGCTTGTTTCTGATCAGCTTGGAGAAGTTGGGGGGCTGGGTTGGGGTTTGAAGGTCAGAAGAGGGAGTCAGGAAAGATTTTTCAGGATGAGGTCCCCATAGAGCGTGGATTGTAGTTTGATGATATCCCAAATGGGTTCCAGTGTGGGTGACAACTACAGGTGCGTGATCAGAGGGGGGTTTATTTCTGCATTGAAGTAGGCTCTCTCAGGGTATCTGAGTGGCCCCTTCCATGATGTCATTTACTTCACTGGTGGAGTGTCCTTGTTCAGTGAAGGCGGTTTTGAATGTGAAGGTGTGTATCATTCTTCACACTTTCCTCAGAGCATATTCTGTGGTATCTGAGTGCCTGGCTGTAGATTACAGGATTTCTTGGTATGTTAGGGGTGGTTACTGGATCTGTGAAGGTAGGTGTGGTGATGGGTGGGGTTTCTGTATACGTTTGTCTGTTGGGTTCCATTGTTGAAGCTGACTGTGGTATCCAGGAAGCTGGTGCTGGTGTGTTCAAGAGAGTTTCATAGACAGGTGGGGGTTGCTGAAATTATGTTGGAAATCTATGAGGGAGTTTAATATCATCTGTCCAGAGGATTATCAATGTTTCTCAGCTATACCATTGGTTTCATAATGCATTTGTTCAGAAATTCTTCTGCAAGGTGGTCCATGAAGAGGTTGGCATATTAGGGAGCCATCCTAGTACCCGTGGCTGGTCCCATGGTTTGGGCAAAGTTTGCTGCTGAATGTAAAATTGTTATGGGTGAGAATGAAATGAAGGAGTTTGGTGATGTGTTTGTGGTGGATAGCTGAGGGTTATCTTGTAAATATTTGAGGCAGGCAGCTATGACATCATTATGAGGGATGTTGATGAGGGAGGTAACATCCATACAGGCAAGGATGGTGTTCTGGGGAAGGCTGCTACTGTTGCAGAGTTTGTGAAGGAAGTTAACTGTGTTCTGGAGGAAGCTGGCATTGTGTGTTTTGAAGACAGTTTCTATGAATCCCAATATTCCTTCAGTAAGAGTGCCATGGCCATATATGATAGGTGTGCCTGGCTCCCCTTGTTTGTATATATTGGGAAGCATGTAGAAGGGCCCTGGTTCATGGAGAATGAGTTTGTAGAGGTTCATTTGGAACTGTTTGGGGAAGGATTTGAGTATATTTATGACAATCTGTACCCCTATGCTCACGCCCTTACAGGGCTTTGATAAATTTTGTACAAACTATGCTTTGAGGTATCATTTGAAAACTCAATTTGCTAATCATTATTGTCCTGGTAAAATATATATGGCAACATTGCAAAGTTATGATTCCACTGTATGGTAAGTATAGGACTTATTCCAAGTCTGGGGAGAGTAGCCATAAACCAGTTCCCAGAGACAAAAGGGCAGCTGCTGACTGAGCCAGGTGTCAACAAAATTAAGTGGACCATTAGCTGGGTAAGTGGCCAGTCTTTGGGAGAAAAAAGGATGTGGGCGAAAAGCTACATCTTGACAAAGAAACAGCAGGTGATTCCTGTGGTACTGGGTGGATTGGGGGACCATTTATATTATTTAACATCAATATTTCATATGATATGCCATGTCAGCTACCGTTAGAAAGGTTATAAGTGGTTAAGTATGATGATATGTGCATGTGTCATATTTGTATTAGAAGTGACGGATGTGTTTGATGCATCTGTATTTCAATTTGTGCTGTGTTTCTGGGCAACTCCCTAGACAGAATGGCAACAGCAATAAGCTGCTTAATGGCCCATTAAGGAAGCTCACAGATACAATGGGCCCAGGGAGAGAAATGGGGGCTACACCTGATGAATCAGGAGAATTTACTCAGAAACTAAAGTCAGAATGGACTAATACGATCATCTAGGCTGACCTGCTGCACGATGCAGGCCACAGAACCTCACCCACCCCCTCCTGTAATAAGCCTCTAACCTATAACTGAGTTACTAAAGTCTTCACATCATGGTTTAAAGACTTGGTTTAAGGTACAGAGAATCCACCAGCAAGTGAGCTGTGCCCCATGCTACAGAGGAAGGCGAAAAAACCTCAGAGCCTTTGCCAATGTGCCCTGGGGAAAAATTCCCTCCTGACCCCAAATATGGCGATCAGTTAAAGCCTGACCACGTGGGCAAGGTTCACCAGCCAGATACCCATGTAAGAATTCTCTGTAATAACTCAGAACCCACCCCAAACATCCCATCCTACGCCATTGGCATACCTACCACCAGTAGCCAAAGATAGTTAGTTGCCAAACTAGGCTGTCCCATCATACCATCCCCTCCATAAATTTAATCAAGCTCAGTTTTGAAGCCAGCTAGGTTTTTTTTGTCCCCACTGCTCCCCTTGGAAGGCTATTCCAGAACTTCACTCCTCTGATGGTTAGAAACCTGCATCTAATTTAAGGGCTCAACTTCCTAATTATATCCATTAGTTCTTGTGTCCACATTGGTGCTGAACTTAAATAACTCCTCTCCTTCCCTGGTATTTATCCCTCTCATGTATTACAGAGAGCAATCATATTCATGTGACCCTGGACTCCATCTTATTTTTGTAAATTTCCACAAGCAGCATGGCAAAGGCCAAGGGACATAAAAGGCGGCTCAACCACATCCATATTGTCTTTCATCTTCAGCCTTCACCTACCTCTGGATCAACTCATCTGCAACTGAAGCTGTGAAACAAAGAACTGAGACCCATCCAGGGACTAGATGTACACCAGAGGGACGATACAAGCCTGCAAACTCCACAATTCTACTGGAAACCTGATATATAAAGAACTTTCAAATAATTTGTATGTACCTGATTGTTTTAGTCATTTAATCTCTTATAGTTTTTCCTTTTATAATAAACCTTTAGTTGCTAAAAGATTGGCTGGCAGTGTGGTATTTTGGATAAGATCCAAACTTATATTGATCTGCTAAAGTGGCTGATCCTTTGGGGGTCAGGAGAACCTTTGTTGGTAAAGAGCATAGAGTTTTAAATAATTTCTCTTTTTACAGGACCTAGTGGCTGATGGGGAGCTGGAGACAGAAATGGAGTAAAGGGGGCGGAGTATATTTTGTTTTAGCTTCTTGATAACCACTGTGGGGAATCAGAAGCATTGTTTGTGCTGGGAGTATCTGCTCTCCTTTTGCAGCTTGCCCTAACCTTGGCATTTTCAGGTGGTCAACCCTAGGCACAGACAGGTCACGGCTCCCCTCTACACAGATTTTCTGTCTCTTGAACCCCAGGTGGAGATGATTCTCAAAGAGAGAACTATAAGGGAAAGCAGATGTCCCACATTCTCTCTCACTCTCTACTCACAGCATCGACAACACTCGAACAAAGGAAGCAGCACGGCACTGGGGGAGAGATCCTGACTAAAAGAAATACACCGCGTAAGACTGTAGGAACATGTGATGAGAGAGACTTTGCTTTGAATTCACTTAGCTTGTCAAGGTAGGCATTAGTTTTACTTTTATTTTCCTGTAATCAATTTTGACTTTTATGCCTCATTACCTGTAATCACTTAAAATCTATCTTTTCTAGCTAATAAAATTGGTTTGTTATTTTATCTAAACCAGTGTGTTTGAACTGAAGTGTTTAGGAAACTCCATTTGGGGTAACAGGATTTGTGGATAATTTTCTATTAATAAAATGACAGGCTTTATAAGAGCTTGTGTTGTCCAGGAGAAAGCTGGGCAGTACAAAATGTACATTTCTGGGGGATGTCTGAGACTAGGAATTTGCTGGTGTTGCTCTGCAGTATGAGTGGCTTGCTATAGCACTCTCACAATATAATTGGGAGTAACTTACATGCTGTAAGCTGTGAGAGCGCGAACCAGGAGTGGTAGCCGTCACAGCAAACCAGTGTAAAAGGCACCCCAGATTGGCTGCATACCTTCAGTTCTCCATTCATAGGTCCAGACTGTACCCTGGTTAATGTCACAATATCCTTAAATTCCTTGTTAAACTGTAGCAGGGAGTCACCTTTAAGTTCTGTATAATAGGTGGTGGTGGAGAATTGGTGTGTCCTGGTCTGGTCAACAACTCCAAGCAGCACCAGACCCTGCCAGAAGAGAAGATGCAAAACTTGCAGACATCTCTCCACTGCTACAATCCCCTACAAACACACCTTTCATCATCCACAGGTCCTACACATGCCTACCACCACATGTGGTATGCCTCATCCACTTCATTAAATGCCCAAACAGTAACTATGTGGGTGAAAACTAGACACCCTTTGCTCTCAATTGAACTCACAGGAAAATGATAAGACAAAAACACCATATCATGTGTGTCTCAGAACACTTTTCACAAACTGATCACTCTATATCTCACTTATCAGTCCTCATCTCCAAAGGAAACCCGCACAACTTTCAAAAGATGAACCTGGGAGCTTAAATTCATAAGCTAGACACTAAAAATCATGGACTGAATAAAGACACTGGATTTATGGCTTATTATGACA
This sequence comes from Emydura macquarii macquarii, assembly GCF_026122565.2. NCBI lineage: Eukaryota > Metazoa > Chordata > Testudines > Chelidae > Emydura > Emydura macquarii. The sequence goes on from NW_027133265.1 coordinate 6,497,004, forward strand.
ATCCTCCCCCCACCCCAAGGTTCTTCTCCCATCCCCATCTTCTTTTCCTTCCTGTGTCTGGAGGGGTATTAACATGCCACTTTACCTTGAAGGTCCCTTGAAATGTGTGTTAACTATTTAGGTTGAATAATCTGTTCAAATCTTGTATTTAGCAGTGACAGTTTGAGTTCGTTTCCCAGACCTGAAGAGCAGCTCAGTGTAAGCTCAAAAGCTTATCTCACTCACCAACAGAAGTTGGTCCAATAAAACATACTACCCTGCACCCATCTTGTCTCTAATATCTTGGGACCAACACAGCTACAACTACACTGCATACAACTGTTGCATACTGTAATTACAAGAGTATGAACAGTGCTGTCCCTCAAAGTTTAGGGCTCCAAATATGATCTGTACCAACGCTCAGACTTGCAATAGAGTGTACTGATAAAGATGTGCTCAATTACGTGAGCATTAAATATTTGAGGTGTAGATAGATGTACCGTAATTTGCATCATCATTCATACGATCACATCTGAAACTTTATACCTCTATCGCAATGCAAGTTTTGTATAGGAAAAGCATAAATCAGGCAGCCCCTCAAATATAAGAGGAAGCAAGTGTATTCCCATATTTATTCTGTATATATTCCATTTAACAGTCATTATGGAATCCTAAATGCACAATAGGAGATAGGATAAACTTTCATGTAATGTTAATTCTTAACAAATGTGTTTAACTCAGCCACACACATCACACTGATGATTTTCAATTCTTTTTATATGGACTTCAGTTTTATACTACTCCCCAATCTCATAATAGTTATAGTGACACTTCTATCTCCCCGTAGCATAGACCAAAACAGAAAATTGTGCTGTGTCCTTGCTTCTCTGAAGACACTAACTGTAGACTAGAGAAATAGAAAAGTTGGATGGATAAACTTTTGGATGGATTCATTCTCACCTATCTTGAGAAAAAATAAAGTCATTGTATTCTCTTACAAAAAACTACGAAGAATTTATAGTACCATAAACAGCATGGGACTTAGTGCTGAAGTCTGGAAAAGTTATGTCCCACCAACCATGTTTCAAATACCACGGGATTTCAGAAAAATGAGGTCCACATAATGGGCAATTGGACTACCAACTTGTCCAAAGATCTGTGGTCTGATATAGGGGTACCTAAGGGGAATCAATTTTCCCCGCTGCATAAGTTTTATTCACTGAAGGATTGCAAAGCAGCCAGATTTTTTTTTTTTTTTTTTTTTTTTTTGGTTAAAACTAATACCAAGCAAAAAAAAAAAAAAAAAACAAACCCACAAACTTGCGCCCTTCTCACAAACTGTTTGACAAACATTACAATAGTTTTCTTATAATTATGTAATGACCTTAAATTAGAGATCAGGCAATAAAACAGGGTTTTGAGGGAGGGATTGTTTAATTATAGTTTGATCTATAGAAGTACTATTACCAGATCCAAAAAAAAACCCTCTTAAGTTTGAATAAAGGTTAAACATGCAATAAAGTAGTTCTCCATTGTCACAAAAGGAAGTGGTACTATAAAGACAGGAAATAATATAAAGTGAAGAAGATATCACAAAGACAATCTGAAACGCAATGGGCCAGCCTTTAGAAATGGAGTCAAACCATTAACCTTTCAAAAAGGTTTCAGGCAAACTTAAGTTATTTCATTTCAGTGTATCAACCACTAGATGTCCCTGTTAAACATCCCATTTATTTCCCAAGGCATTCAAGACGACTTTCCGTTTATCTTACCAAGATCACATCATATTATTTAGTATATTTTGATTAACCTCACCAAGTGATTATTTGCCTCACACTCTAAGCCAAAGCAAAAACAAGAAGTTATTTCAAACAAGAAATGAAATAAAAGGAAGAAACAAATGACTGCACTTGGCTCTTCAGTTTATTTAATATACGAGACTGCATTTGCAAGATGCTTTCAGTAGAGATGAAAAAAATCAGCATTGACAATTTGACAACTTGGGACACTGCTTCAAATACAATCCATTTTTATTGCTGTAGAAAATTGTTAAGGTTGCATAGCACAAGGTCCAATTCCTGCATCTGCTCTCTCACGAAGTCATATAGTCAAATTAAAAAAAAAAAATCTACAGATTCTTTTTATGGACAAAACATTATGCTTCTCTTGTGTGTCCTTTAGGGATGATTCATGTAACATGAATTCAGTAGTTCCCAACCTTTACTCCACTGTGGCACACCTTGATACCTTTAATTATTTTGAGGCACACCATTTAGTCTCCAAATAAGCTCATGAATATTCATGAGCCAATCCAGAACTCAAGTAATTTTTCAAAAAATTCCAGGGAACACCTGCTCAGGTCTGATGGCACACCGGCTGGGAAACACTGCATTCATTCATCAATGCACTAAGCCTGTTCATATTCTGTCACTCACGTGACATTTCTATACTTCTGAGGATCCAGAAAAGCAGATGGATCTACATGCTATTCATCAGCAAGACATGCAAAAAATCTCTGGATTTAGCCTGACATTTGGCTAAATCAGGCACTTTCAAAGAGATTTAAATATCAACAGAAAAATATTTTTCATATAAACATGTAATTAAAGAGCTTTCGGTTTTAGATGTTTGGTCCTAGGCAAATTATTGCTTTTTATGCTTAAAGAGCGATTTTAAAATTAGTGTTTTCTATTGAAAGTCAACCCTTCTTTTCCTTCCCCCCAAAAGTCTGTTTCTAGTATTGAGCTTTCAGCAAATACGTTTTGTCAGCCCCATCCACACAATTTTGAGAGTATATTTTGAAAAAACCCATTATCTTTTTGCTTTAAGGAGAATTTTATAGCGAGTTTAAAATCCTTACCAGAAACCCTCCAGGTATTGTACTCTCATAGGCTTTAATGCTGTCTGTACAATCAAATACCTTCTATCAGAGAACAGGTGAGAAGAACAGATTGGTTTCCAAGCACAGTTTGTCAGAACTGTCTCATAGTCTGGTCCTGTTTAAGTTCCTGCCAGTTTCCTCCCTAAAAGCATTCACATGTGCAGTTTTTGCTATATAGAATATTCTCCTGTGATGAATCAAGTAGCAAATTAGCTCTTCATAGTCAATCTTTTTTCAATCAGATTAACTACAATCTTAATAGAACTGGGAAGCCAGCTATCAGTACCAGTAATATGACCCTACGTGTAGAACATGGCTCTGTCTGTGTGGGGAGGATGGGGGGGAAGGGGGATTAGAGAGATTTGTTCTCACCCACCTCCTTCCTTCTCTCTCGCAAAATCCCCCTCCCCAAAACCAGCACACTCATTCACTCTTTTGCTCTCCCTTTCTCTCTCACACAGAAAAATATCAGCCTGTATCAGCTGATATGGAATCTTAGCCACACTTACTTTTTTAGAAATATATAAATACAGCTAGAAAGTTTGAAATATTGGTCCTGTCTGGTAAATTTTCTTTTTACACACTTGCAAACAGCAAAAGGGTGTATACGTGTCTTTCATTCTATACCTGAAGAGGAGGAGGAGGACCCTTTTTTCCTGAAATGCTCTGTATTATTTCTTTGACCTAAAATAAGGTATCACATTCTTCTCCTAGGAGAAATACAAATTAAATATTGTGTGTCTGCTCTTTAGAAACATTTTGTCCCTGGCAGTGTTAAAGTACAGCCTGTCTGCTAAGATCAGACAGTTTTCTGTATACAGCTCTTTAATTATTAATGTATTAATTATTAGGCTTTGTATTGTGTCTTTGAACTGTTTTTTTTAAAGCCGTATTTTAAGTTTATTTGTAAATGTAGAACAATCAGGAGATAATGCAGCAAAATATTCCCAGTGCTAAATCTGACTAGGCGGATAATAATGACAACACCGATTTAGGCTACTACAAATGAAAGAATTTTAAAAATGTAGTTGGTAACTACTTATGTGCTTTATTGTCTGCATCTCTTAAGTGTAGACAATATAAAAAAAAACAAAACCCAGTTCTACTGCTTCTAATTCAGTTCACTATCAGTGTCTTAGTGAGTTCTCCAATGTTTGGGTTTCAAACACTGCACAGATCATTAAGGTTCTGCTCTTCACAAAAAACAAAATAAAAATCTGTAGGCCCTAGACACAATTACAGATCTGGCTTTGACAGATATTTCAATGTTTTAAAACAAACTGGGCTACAGAAATGTTTTCCCCATTACACAGGTGTAAAGAGGAAGACTTCAAAGCCTTTCTCTGCCTGACTACCATACGGACATGGATGATAAAGGAGAGTACCTCTAAATAAAATAATTAATCTAACCTGGGAGCAGGGGACATGAGGGACATAGCTTGGTACTGGAGATTAGTAATTGCTCTAGATACAGTTCCCCATACTGAGGGCATACCAGATATTAAAATTATAGTACACTTGATATTATATAAAGTGTAAAAGGCAACATTTTAGTTTTATTACCTCTGTAAGACTCAGGAGGGAGAAACAGCATCCCTTTAAAAACAGAAACTGCATTAAAAACATCACACCATTGAGGGCATCTCTTGGGGGTCTAATGTCCTTTGAGAACATCTACTTTACGGATAAACTCATTTCCACCTATCATCAGGGAATAAAGTAAATTTTTAATGGAGAACTGCCTAAGAATTGGAGCTCCTACCTCTGACAAGAGTTCCCTGCAAATTCAAAGTGGACTACAACAGAGACTGAAGCAGTGCAGCTAGCAGTGCAGGCAAGACGCCAAAAGGTGCAGATGACTGGAAAAGGAGAAGACACACAATGTATCGACCAAAGTTTTATTGTGGTTTTAACACAGTGGTTCTCAACCTGTGGCCCACTGTCCACTTGCAGCCCAATCAGCACATAGCTGCAGCCCATGTGACATTCTCAGGGCCATACAGGCTGGATGTGGCCCACAATAGTAAATAGGTTGAGAACCACTGCTTTAATGGATACAGTCTTGTAACTCCAGATTACATAGATAAGCAGATGATTACTTGAACCTCATTCACTGACTGTATTTAACAACTGCTGTACACTGTTTTGCAAACAAAGCTAGCCTTGTAGTATACATACATTAGAAAAATACTAACGGACATGTTTCCAATTGAAAATGTGCGCTTACCTCAGCATTTCTTTTCTCTAACTCATCATGCCCAATGCTACTCAGAGTGGATTTTTCCTTCTGTCCACTCCATCTCCAACTACTTGAGTCCAAAACTATTCTGCTGCAGCCAGGGTTTTGAATGACACTGTTGGTATCCTGGAATCAAAAGTTTTTCAGAGTCAAACAAACTTCATGTTAACAATTAAAGATCTGCCATTTTAAAAAGAGAGCGACAAAGTAATTTGACAGTAAAAACTAAATTATCCCAAAGCAAAAACTTCTTATTTAGGTCTGACAACCCTCACTACAGGATATACCAAGCAGTACTTATTCCTGTCAGAAAGGAAAAGGAATATTTTAACAAACTGCAGACAGTTTTAGGTACCCAAATTTCTTAGGACTTATTAAATAGCAAGTGATCTACTTCAGACTCTTCCTCAGCTTGAGGTTTTTTGGTTTTTTTGCTGTCTCTCTATTTGATGCCCTGGCCTGAAACTGGACAAAGATTCTGGATACTGTCAACTAACAAGTTCTGTTATAGTTTATTTCAGGGGGTATGGAACAGAGCTCGGATGACTGTCAGTCTCTCTTGAGCTCTCCCCATCTCCAACTTTCCTACAGTACAGAGGACTGAGTGAGCTCTGGGGCACAGAATCTCGATTAGGATAAATGTAATTGCCTAATGACTGGGTTCCTGCCCACTTCCTTGATGTGAGTACAGTGCTTGACAGAACTGTACCAATGACTCTATTGCAGTGGTTCCCAACCTTTGGGTGAAAGCCCGACTGATTAACACTGGGTAAAACATGCTCCACCCCCCTGCCCCAACCTCACTGGCTTTAAACACGTAACCCCCATAAACACATAGTAAAAACACTAAATTACATAAATTATTTTTACCTGAGTAAGAAGCTAAGCCTTCCCTGGTGCAGCCACCACGGCGCGCCATGTGTGGCCCCGCCTCTTCCCATCCCTCATGGACAGAGTAACAAGGGCAGGCCCTGCCGGGTTGGCCAGGACTGCTCCAGGCCCGCAGCAGCACATGGCTGCTCCTCTCCAGCTAGGCACCCAGCCCATGCAGGGTTGCTCCTCCACTCCGGCCAGCATGAAGCTTGGGGCTGCTCCTCCTCTACTCCAGCCGGCATGGATCTCAGGGGAAGGGGTGGGGGGGAAAAGAGGCTAAATGACCTCAATATTACTGAAGCCTCATGGACCCCCTGTAATCTTTGGCACACCCCCCCCCAGGGGGTCCCTCACCCCATTCTTGGAGCCATTGCCCTACTGCATAAGCAGTTAATACGGGGCACTTTAAGCAGTGCTTACTTGATAGTGGCACCACTACCATATTCACACTAGCTAGATGTACTTATGCAGAAGATTCCTTTGGTTCAGTGATCTGCAATCCCTTCTTTGTCATTAATCCAGAATCCCCTTTTCTCCAAAAGACCTAAGAAATAAGCAAAAAACAAAACAATTGTGCAAACTGGGTTTAGACCAAAATATTAAGAGGTTAGGTTTTTGTATGAGCATTGTCTTCCCTTTCCCTTAATATATGAGCACACCAACCATGCAACGTAGGTAAGCAATGAGTGCTACAAGAACCGTAGCTATTACATTTTCAGATTCCGCTTGTGTCATACAATTCTAAGGATGAGAATTTAATTTGTACTCATTGAACATCATTTGTGAAAATTGTCATCTTAACTAGAGTGAAATAATCCTATTTTGTTTCTTAAATCAGTGAATGCTGTTATATCCTCTTTATCGTCCTTGAAAAGACGACCCATAACACTATAGACAATTTGGTACTGGAGGTTAAACTGTAACTGTCATTTTAGGATTCTGAAATCGATGAGACATGAAATTCTTGGAGGCTAAGTAGAAAATAAAAGTTTCATGACCACAGAGTATTTCACTTGTGCTCAGATGAGATTTTTCTTAGTTTGTCATACATAAGGATAATTTGTAATTACCCCCACAGTGTAACTAGAGTGTTAAAAAAAAAACTTGTAACTACATTGTTATTCAACATGTCAACCCATCAAAAAAGCTGTTAGAAGGAAAGACCTAGCCTTCTCAGTCATGGGTGTTCTCTTAAAATATAATTTTTGTTCTTAGTTCTACTGGTATCACAAGTCATTAAAATCAGTAACACATTCTTCAGCCCACATCACTTCCCCTCGCTGGTTGCTAGACTCACTTCCTGCTCTGTGGATACAAGATCAGTGATTCGTCATGGCTACAGGATATAAACAGAAATAAAGACAACTTTAATTCTCTCTATTGTCCAAATTCTCATGACTAGAAAGCCTTAAAATGTATGTTGGTGATCTGAGACTACTGATTATGCAAAAGGAAACATCCATTTTTTAGTACTATATTGTGACAGCCATTAAGTGTTTCCATGCTGCCAGGATACCAGATTCCCAAAAAAACATGGCCTCACTGATCAAATGACAATTTTCAGATGTTTCTGACACCCAAGCAAGATGTGTCATCTATATCACGTATTCATTTTACATATTCTTTCTTGAATTTATCTCCACCTCTGGGAACAAGTTTTGTTATTAAACCCACTTGAACAGGATGCCCAGCATTTAACATTGAAGGAATATGACGGCATATCAGGGAATCACAGTTGCTGCTTCCAGAGAGCACAGGACAAGAAACTCTGCCTAAACCAAATTAAAGGTTAGGTTATAGGATATAGACAGGAAGCAGCGAGATGTCAGGCAGGCTGGAACTCAGGGTACCAGAAGACTAAGTGTCCCAGGCCTATCAAAGTTGTTCCTGGGGAGCTTTTTGGGAAATACTCCCAGATGCAAATTTATCTTTGGGATTTTTTTTCTTCATTTCCAGCCACCAGAAGGTAGAGATCCTAGTCAGGTCTTCCAACCTAAAACTATAGTTTGTTAAAAGTTTGTAAGCACAAAAAATTGCTTGTTCCTTGGTGGTGGGCCTTTGCATCCAACCTCAATTTATACCTTGGGAATAGTTCTCCCAACAAGGATCCCAGGACGCTTGTCACTTTTCCTACAGCAGGATTCAGTGATTTAAATAATCCCAGGACAACTGTCAGACCACTCCTCAAAGCCAGGCCCTCATCTAAAGCCTTCTTAGAATGAAGAGGACCCTCTATGCAAGACTGATTATTGAATGCCTTACATATTCTACTTCACATGTGGAGAGCATAAGGAAGGAAGTAGCGAAGCAAGAGTTCACTGTAAAAAGCAAAGCTGATTAGAGGTTCCAAAAGCAACACTATGGATTCTCTCCAAAACCTCAGCACTGCAGTAGCACAAAGATTGTTCACTAAAAGGAATTTACAGTAATTGATAAAACAGCAAAAAAAGGAAACTGGGTTAAGTAACAGCTTAGATTTAATGTTTAAGATGGCAATTTAATCCAAGTGGAAGCAACCAGTAGACAGCATTTTTGGATCTAGATATTTGAATTGGTTGAAAACTGGTTTGGTTGGGGACAGGAGGGGGAGAAGAATCTTACCAAAGCCTCTCCCATACGCTAGTGTGATCCTACTGTGGAGTAAATGATGTAGCACTGAATCTTAGAAGATATGCAGAAATTGTAACCATGGGGATGGAAGCGCTCTTGCACCAGCCTACTCCTTAGCTGTTTTAGCATGAGTTTAGACAGCCCTGGGAAACTGCTCTAGTCATAGCAGGCTACTTCCGGCTACCTATGGGCCACAGCAGTGCCTGGAATCTCTGCAGGCCAGAGTTTCCGCTACATGAGGGCTTTCCCCTCAGTAGACAGCCTGATAGCCAGGTTCCTCAGTGTCATATTTTTTGCTACTTCTGCCTCTTCACCTGGTTAGAGGTGCCAGTCTTCCACCTGGTTTCTAATTACAGCCCTACCAACAGTTCACTGTGTGGCGCAGCAAAAGGTCTTTCATGGTTGAAGGATTAGTTTATGCTCCCAGTTCGCCATTCAATACATTAGTTAATCTTTAGCAAATATTGAAGACAGCTCAGTGCTTCTAACAGTAACCTCAACTTCCTACCCTTTCTGTTGGCCAGGGTGGACGGAACTAAGATTTATGCTGGAAGCTCAAGTGAGTTTAAGTTCTCTGGATTGTCAGCCTTAACTGTGACTTATCAAATTCTACCAGAAGTCTAATTGCTGAGTCCCCCTGTAGGTCTCAGCCTGATATTAAGGACTGGAAAGGATGCTAAAGTGTGTACTTTACACTGGCTTTGTATATCCAGGTAGATAGCCAATCCCCCTTGGAATCATGTTAAGTTTTGTCCTCAATGACTTCCAGTAGCAGCAAATTCCATTTCTTCACCCATCATTATACTTATGCTATTTCAGGTTTGAATTTCCCACTCTTGTTTCATTAAACATCTCTTGTTCTTGAATTATCTGTTCTGTATAGTTGACTTAGTAACAGTTGTACACTTTGCCATTTGTAAAGTTACATTTAGAAAGTTTTAGTTTAGCAATATACTGCTTGCAATCCCCACCTACAAGACCCCATAAAAATACCATTGAGTCAAACAGCAATAAGGCTGCAAGACAGTTTATTTGCTGCTGAGATGTGGCATAGAAACAATTCAAGTTCCCACAATGAAGACCAGACAAGTTTGAAAGGAGACTACACTGCAAATTTATTGATCATGAAGACGATAGTAGTTAAGCAATTCTTGCAAGTTTATTTTGCAGAGATATAAAGCCCAATACCAACAGATGGATATCACTTATAAACAAATGCAGAGGACAGCACACTGCAAACTCTAGAAAAGTCAATTAACTAGACTGTTCTCTAAAGAAGTTGCTCCGCTACTTTGAAGTTTATGCATCAGAGCCCTAGATCATACACTGTAGGAAACAATGCATCAGCAAGGGGAATAGACTAGATAACCTGGAAGCCAGAAAAACACTAAAGTTGACTACTTCTGTTTCTTCTTTGGGAGGATACCTTGCCACCTTCCCAGGCGCAGAATGTCTTCAGAAAAATCTATAGCATATAGCTGTCACAACAGCTCCCAACCAGAAAGAATGTACACCATATTACTCTGGACAAAGGCCAAGTAATCTTAAGGCAGAATGGAAGACAGCCAGGAACTGTCTCCTTGTCAGTGGTGTGCTATCCCAGTATATAAAGAGAGGCCCTTCCCCTTGTGGCCTAGGCTGCAACATAATTATGCAGTGCCTCAACGGGACATACCCATGTCTCTCTAGATAATCCAAGAGAGATCAAAAACTGTTTTTGGCCCAGGCAGGATGTACGCAGGTGAATGTTCACTCTTTCCTCAGTCAGCTGGACATCACTCATGTACAGTAACTCTGGTTGTGCCCAGTTGCGATGCTCTGCTACCACCTCTTCCACCCGAAGAGCCCTAAAAAAAGCCACAGTAAACAAGGCACGGAACAATAAACATTCATAAAGAGAACGACACACAGACTGTACTGTTCCCAAGAGAGATCACAGCACCTCAATGGTTACATGAGATCTGCAATATCTTTGTTTACCTTCCCTCCGCTGCAACCCTGTCACCATATGACAGGTTACAAGATCTTGAAGAGGGCAGGATGACCTGTGATTTTGGAGATATACGAGAGTGCTGCTAAGTACATCAGTATTTTCGGAGAAGACAAGGATTGAGATTCCATAGCCACCACAAACCCTCTAATTTGATCCTCTGGAATTGGCCGAACGGCAGGCAACCTCATTTCCTCTCTAAAGAGAAAAAAGTGCATCAGGCCTGCATGATAGGTTTGCCAAGTTCTGGCATCTCCTGCACACTCCAACAAGTCCAAGGCTTTCCAGGGCCAAGGGCCCAACATGTGCTGATCAGAGACAAGGCTGGTTCCATTTCCTATAGGAGGTCAAGAAATACATCCTCCTGCAATACACAGAATTAGCATCAATTAACATCTAGCACAAGTATCATGAAACAAACATGTAAGGTTGGACAGATCACCTTCCCTGTCCTAATCTAAGCATTTATATGTACATCTGATACCATACACTCTAGGAAATTGCCACAACCTACCACCCCACATTAGGCCTTCCACCAAAAGAGAAGACAATTCAGCAACCAGTGTCCCTGGAAATAATTCTTAAGTCAGTGAGCCAGATTACCCTCCCCAAAAAGTCTGGAGTTTAGCAGCCGCCACCCTGCTATACAAAGTACAGTTGGAAATCCAGATTCCTTTTGGAATGGTTAACTGGTAGTCATCAAAAGATACATGTAAAGTGGGTGAGTTTAAATACTACAAAGTACCACACTGGGACAGCCATCTCAAAGTGACAAGAAAGCAAATGACTGTAGGTGCCGCAGCAACTCTACTCCCAAAAGAATATCAGTTCATGCAAGTTTTAGGTTTCCAGAGGAAAAGCAGACTTAATAGGTAAATAGAGAGATTTACTTTCACATACTAAAAGTAGATAACATTAGAAATACTAGCGCCTTCTCTGATGGAAGGCTGAGGATGTGAACTATCGAAGCAACAGAATGAATAGCAAAAGTCAAGCAGCAAAGGAGAGGATTTTTAGTTTCATTATTTAAAGTTTTGACTCTTTTCTGAAACCCTTTCCCTTCATAAGAAGGCCTTTAATAGAGATTCGCTCAGCTCTTCAATTAAGATGTTTGAGCTCAGAAGGGGGAGGACCAGGATGTGGACTTGTACTACATACCAGGTAAATAAGCAAGCCTTACCCCCTATTCAAAAAGCCAAAACTGTTAGACCTTTGTCAGAGATCAAAGAATTGTTTTGAGGCTTTTTAATCCTTTGTAGATTACTCTTAAATCTATGTAAAAATAATCCGTCTTCCTGCACAGCCCCCCCGCCCGCAGTATCAAACACGACGCAAGGCACAGCAACCCCTTCCCCCAAAGAGAAGGAAACGGAGCCGCATCTCCAGGTGTATTTTCACACACTGTTGTTTACCAACCCTCCAGCTGCTTCGAGCACGAACATTAGAACCGGCCGGGGAAGCAGAACGCGGGAGAGACACGCCCCTCCCCGAGAAGCTCGGGCGCACCGCACCAGTCCGGCGGAAGCCCGCCGCAGTCGTTTGCTACCACTCCGTGCGGGGACTGACAGGGAGGCCGCCCACTCCTGAGCCTCCCTAAACCTAGTGGTGGCACACGGGCTGGCGCGAAGCACCCGTGCTGATTCCACGTGAAGCCAGTGCCGTGTGACACCCCCTCGTGAGCGGTCCTTGGTGACAGCCACCCGTGGCCACAAGGCAATAAACCGCACTGGCCTGTGGATCTGTCCCGCCCCATCCCATGCCCCGTTTCCCTCGGAGCCACGCAGAGCGGGGAACAAACCAGCCCAGCACCGCGGGATTCCAACCCCCAGGATGCACAGGGGCCTAGACAGCGAGGAGCTCCGGTCCGTGTGCTGCAGAGCATGCTGGGAATTGGAGTCCCCACCGGCTGCACTAGCCTAGCACTCACAGTTTGGCGCGTCTCCTAACTTCTGTTCCAAGGTGGCAGGGGCCGACGCTCCGGTTTCTCCCACAGCTGCGGGGCCAGCCGGCTCCTCCCTTGGGCTCTGCATCCTCGTCTGGCCCAGGGCCACACGAGGACCTGGGGCTCTGGTGAGGCCGCTTTCGGTTACCCTGGCCCAACGGCCACCACCTCGTGCGCTACGGCTCGAGGCCCTTGACGCGGGTGTCGGACGCGGGGCGGCGGGCGAGGCTGCCCGCTCAGAGAGACTCTCTGCCAGCCACCCCAGGCCGGGCTCCCAGGCCAGCAGCCCCAGCATCGCCCAGAACGGGCGGGCGGTGCCAGTGGTCTCGGGCAGGTTCCGCGGGCAGCGGCTCCAGCCAGACATGGGTGACAGAGAACAAGTTGGCAGCGGCCTTTTCCAGCGTGAAGCAGCAACCCCCAACCAATGAGCTCTGGCGCCTTGAACTCAAGCAGAGCAGTGATGATTCCGCCACACCATCCCCCCCTCCGGCCTTTTTGTGTCCAAGCCAGCCCACTCCGAACCAATGGGGGCACCTCGGCCTCTTCGAACGCTCTTGATTGGTGAAATTGGCGACTCCCATGAGGGAATTGCACCGCCCACTCCGCAGGACGCTCTGTGGCTGACTGGTGTCTTAATCACTTAGTGGGTAGGTCCTCCTCGCAGGCTCCCCTCCTCTCGCACGCACCCAGCCTCGTTGTGTCAATCGCTGACCCCAGGTACCTACCAAGCAACCCTTCGTGTCGCCGAAGCCCTGTGTGGCTAAGGGGCTGTGGGAAAAGGTGCTCTAGGTGCGACGCGAGCAGCCCCATGGATTGGTTTCCACTGCGTTTTGGCATCAATGAGGCATGCAAAGGCAGGGCTAGCTCTCTGGGAGAGGTAGTTTTCACTCAGCTGACAGCTAAATTTAGTGATGCCTTAAGGACTGTGAGATCTACATCTATCAGCTAATAGTTAGAAATAATTACTGATATGCCTGTAACGCAGGGCAAGGGTCCGCCCTATATTCCTGAGTTCCAGCTCTCATCACAAGTGCCAGTGCCACACAATCTGATTAAAATATTAAATACCATACCTCCTAGAATCATAACAGATTAAGGTTGAAAGGGAAACCAGGAGGTCATCTAGTTCAATCCCCTGCTCAAAGCAGCATCAACCCCAACTAAATCATCCCAGCCAAGGCTTTGTCAAACTTCATCTTAAAAACATATAAGAATGTAGCTTCCACCACCTCCCTAGGTAAGCCATTCCAGTGCTTCACCACCCTCCTAGTAAAAAAGGTTTTTCCTAATATCCAACCTAGACCTCCCGCACTGCAAATTGTGACCATTGGACCTAGTTCTGCCATCTGCTACCACTGAAAACAGCCTAGCTCCATCCTCCCTGGAACCCCTTTTCAGGTAGGTAAAGGCTGCTATCAAATCCCCTCTCATTCTTCTCTTCTGCAGACTAAACAAGCCTAGTTCCCTCAGCCTCTCCTCATAAGTCCAGTGCTCCAGCCCCCTAATCATTTTTGTTGCCCTCTGCTGGACTCCCTCCACTTTGTCCACATCCTTTCTGTAATGGGAGGCCCAAAACTGGACACAATACTCCAAATGTGGCCTCACCGGTGCCGAATAGAGGGGAATCATCACGTCCCTCGATCTGCTGACAACGTTCCCCCTAGGACTGATTCTTTCCTGTGAAAACACTCCAGAGTCACTATTGTCTCCTGCCACCACAGCCTCATCTGTGGTGACAATATTTGCCTGGGTAGCACTTGCAATTGCTGTATCAAGATCATCTAAGGAAGGTTTTGTATCAAGCTGGATCATCTCACTTTATAGGGTTTCCATGAAACTGCTGGGTTAAAAAAAAATGCAGAGATACCAGATCTTTCATGTTTTTATTGTGTCCCATCATTATCTGTCCAATAGAATGATACCACATTTGGCACATCTGCCTAAAATTCATTTATACCCCTCCTGCTGCCTCCATTAGCAAAAAACTAGATCTGATTGGATGGTCTCATCCCAAACTGCAAGGAAGATTTTAAATTTGACATCTGACCATGCACAAATTTGGAGGTCTCCATTTTATAAGATGAGATGGGAAGAGTTAGCAAACTACAGAGTTATTTGAAAAAAAGAAAGAGAATGCTGCCAATGAGCTGTGCATTCTGCCAAGTTGCAGCAAATAGTGGGCAAAAAGCATTGAACTTCATATTTATTCAAGCATTATTTCCCTGTGGAATAGCAGTTTCAATGGGACTATGGGGGGATTATTGTGTGATGCAATGTTTTGGAAAGACCTGCTAGTGAGGCTACTGTCATGGCTGTGTGTTCCCAGCTGAACTGTTTCTGTAACTGGACTCAGCAGCAAGCATGCATCAGCCTCAGTTGTAAGCAGGACTTAAGCTAATAAAATATGATATGAAATCAATATGGACACAAATCATGTTTAATCACTGTGCTATCGTGAGTTTTCCAAAGTTATTTCATTTCATTTGGGAGTAATATCTGTGAATCCTACTATGCAGTGTTATCTAATTACTAGTCTAAAATTGGCAATGAATGGTCACTTGTGAAAAATGCAACTTAGAGAGCTTGCTTCAACTTGCAATTAAGTTTGTCTTGTACCTGGCAATATAATACAATTATATATACTCCATATAAATTGATTTACCAAATGTAATATATCATTTGCTAACTTTTGTACAGATGGAAGCTTAATTCTGGGCTTTTCTACATGCAGTTTGAGTGAACCCAGCTTTTTTGGCAGGTGTTTCCGGTGCATAAAGAAAACATCTCTCTGTGGTTAGGCTGCTTAGTTTACTGTACTTCATCGCACTCACCAATCAGCTCAGAGTGCAAGAGGCTCAACCACTTTATTTGGGGCCTGTTGTGAAAAACTCCAGAGGTTGTAGGACACAGAAACACTGAACCATAACTATTTTACACAAATGTTGAAACTTCAGGGTAACCAAAAAAAAGATATTTGTAATGTATTACTGTATTAAAACCACAGTCAGCTTTCCTGATTCTAAACTAGGGAAACCATGTTGGCACTGCTCCCATGGATCTTTCAAACAAACACCATATTAACTATAAAAAAATACTTTGCACTTCTTTAGTAACTTCCATCTAAGTACTCAATGTATACTAGAAACAACACTTAACTTCATAACACCTCTGTTAGGTAGGGAAGTATTGCTATCCCCATTTTACAACTGGGGAAATTGAGGCACGTTGTGAATAAGTGATTTGCTAAATGTTACCAGGCAGACTATGGCAGAGGCAGAAATAAAACTCATTAACCTAGTTTTGATCTCAGTTACACCAGATTTACTTAGGTGTAACTATACACCTCAGAGGAATTATGCAGATGCACCCCAAAGTAGGGGATATTAAAGTAAGCCTCTGGATTTCCTGATTTCTTATCTCATCCTATCTCCCTCTAGCCTAAATGGTTAGTAGTTCTAAAACTATTTTAATATGCGGTGAGGGGATTTTAAAATAAACGATTGATATATGTCAGCATCATAAGGCATTCATGGGTTTGCTTGCTAGATGGCTGGCACAGATGTGAGCCTCTTACTACTATCCAGAGTAAAGTGGTGAGTGCAGCCTTAATGGTCTTTACCAGTTGTGGAATGTTAGACTATTTCCCAGGATCCTATGGGTTTGTGTCCCCCTCCTGCAATGAAAATGTAGGGGTGTCTCCCTCTTCTCCCACATCTAGTTTCATCAGGGAGCAAGCAGAAGACAGGAACTTTTTGTCTACATATAAACCAAGCCCCAGCCCAACAGTTTGACCCTGACTGTGTGTTGCTTAATATTTCTCTGATGATTCCTGCCCCAGACATGATTAGCATAATGCTTATAGCCCCTGCCTCAAATCAGAAAGTATGAACAGAGACTGCAAAACAGGAAAAACAATTTAAAAATAAGCAGATAATGTTATTTAAATATCCTGGGCAGTAGCGTATCGTGGGTCTCTGATGCATGGGGGCCAAGCCTGAATTTGCGCCCCCTCCCGCTTCACGTGCCCCCCCTCTGCACTGCCCCTAAGCTGCCCTGGGGTGGGTCTGTATCTGCGGAGGAGGGGGGTGCGGCCGGGGGGGGGGGAGGGGCGCAAATGCAGGCTTGGCTCTGCCACCCCACCCCCATGCACTTGCCTGCCATGTGGTGCTTGCCTACCCCCCAGCCTGGGGGGGGGCCACCCCCTTCCTCTGCGTGTCATGAAGGGCCGGCCCGGCACACCCTTCACCCCTCTCCTTAGTATGCTACTGAATCTGGAGAAGGTGGTGACAGCTATGTAGATATTACTGAAATGCAACTTCAAGTATACAGTAAGTAGTACAAGTCTCAGTTCATAGTGGCTTTGCCCATCTTCACAAGGAACAAGGTGTGTTTTTAACCTGTGATTGGTACGTGTTAAATAACATACGTTAAAATCTTAGTGTAGACAAGGCAAGTTGTATGGTTGAATTAAAGCCTTAGGGAAGTTTGTAGTTCACCTTCATCAGCAAAAAAGTGTTAAACTACAGCTGGCCTTGTCTACACTTGGATTTTAACACCTTAGTTACACATTACACAGATGTGTAACACTTTACACAGATGTCTCGAGATATGTACCAGTGTAAACTGTATCTATAATAGGGGGTTTGCACTGGGTGCAGCTCACGTTGATGGCTGAGATCCCAGTACAGCCAAGGCCTTAAATAAATGAAGTGTTTGATCAGCCTAGGAGCGAGTTGTATCTCTACTTCCAGAGTGCTTAAATATTTCAGATCTGCAACTTCAGGTTCTGTACAGCATCACACACACTGTCAATGTTCAATTTTAAATATTAAGCCTTATTTACATGTTCATAACATGTCTTACATGTTATTTACATTCCCAGGGAACAACTTTTCAAATGAATAGCACATTCTACTAGATAAGCAGACTATCTGTATGCAGCTGTTGAAATTACAAGTAGGGAAATAAATAACAAAATTTAAATTTAAATTTTCATTATAAGGCTTTCAACCCTATTGAGATGAATGGAGACAGTTCACACTTAGAGCTATTGTTTCCATTGGTCAGAACCTGCCTCTAAATACATTTTAAAAGTATTTTTGCAACATGCCTAACTAGAAGCCTAACTCTTATGAATAACTCTGACAGATCAGCATTAATGTATGAGGTCTTTTTTTAAAACAGAGTAAAAGAAAATTGAGGGAATTATAAGACAAAGTTATAACAATAAAGAGAAGTATCAAATGATATCTATCCTGTCACTTTCTGCAAATAGTGTCTGGATTCAGATTGATACCTCTGATGTAGTTAATTAACATGCAAAATGTGGTCATCGGGCAAGGAAAAAAAGGTGAGGGCATTTGAAGTCTGGGATGCTTATTTAAGACATAAGTTATTGATGAGATCAGATGGGCTAAGAGAACTATTACGTGAGTCCTTTTAGAGAGACTATTTACTTGACACACACAAAGAAATAACAGGAATCACAATCATTTTATCCAAAGCAGTGAATAAAATTCCAAATGGATTTGAGACACATAAAATGGATATTTCATAACAGACTGTCATAGCATTCTCAGAGAGTATATCCGTATAAACATTTTTGTGGATTATGACACACGGTGCATGCAGATCAAGTAACCTGAGATATAAACTGTCCCACAGGAGGACAAAAGGAGGAAGAAAGGAATGATGTGAGACACCTGAGACTAAGGGCTTGACTACACCAGAAAGTTGTACCAGTTCAATTTAAGGTATGATTTTAAACTGATTTAGTAATGGATTGTAAATGTAATTATTCTGATATAACTATTTCACTATAAATTCACACCCTACCTTAATCCGGTTTAACTTTCATTTGTAGACAAGCTCTTAAACTGCTGCAAATCCCTGTATGGATATCAATTTTATTTAAATGTGTCATAGGCCTTGTCTACATTAGCATTTATGCCAGCAAAACTTTTGTCGCTCTGGGGTGTGAAAAAAATACACCCAAGTGACATAAGTTTTGTCGGCATAAGCTCGTGAGGACAGTGTCATGTCGGTGGGAGACACTATCCCGCCAACGTAGCTACTGCCGCTCGTTTAGGTGGTTTTATTATGTCGGCATGAAAGCTCTCTCCTGTCAACATAATGTGGCTACAAAAGTGTTCTTACAGCAGCTGTGCCGTGTAAGTTTTAAGTGTAGACTAGCCCTTATTTTGGTTTAAAGTCCATAATTGATTTTAGTTAAACTAGTGCGACTTCTGTTTCTAGATAAAGTCTAAATCCTTTTTCTAGACTTGGGATTTCAGCCAATGTAGCTGCAACAAAGGATGCCTTTAACATGGAATATAGGCCCAATTGCTATAAGCCATGACTGCACCTTTGCAGTTTAACTCAGCTCAAAAACAGAGTAAATTGCAACTCCAAGCGTACAGTAATCCGTGCAAGTTACAGTTCATAGTGGTTTTGCATATCTTCACAAGGAACAAGGTATGTTTTTAACCCGTGGTTAGTATAAGTAAAACAACATATGTTAAAATCTTAGTGTAAGACAAGGCAAGTTGTGTGGTTGAATTAAAGCCTTGGGGGAGTTTAGAGTTTACCTTGACCAGCAAACAAGTGATAAAACTACAACTGGCCTTGTCTACGCTGGGATTTTAACACATTCGTTAACATGCGTTAGTTAACATACGTTAAAAATTCACCTTTTTCCTAGTTTAGATGTGGTCTAAGCCTAAGAATTAAAACAATTTAAATTCAAAATTTCAATACATCACAATGGTTTAAGAACTTAAAATGTACAGCAAATTTGCTGGAGATTACTTAATAGGTCACAGAGCATACTTCATATACAGTAAATATGGCAATATCTCTCTCAGAGAATGGAAATTATTAATCTATGTACAATCCTAATGAGCTGTTGCATGGAAATTCAGAACCGTTCTGACTCATATACTCTGCAAACAACTTCATGAGATTGCAGTTTCACTTTTTGATGTGGCTTCATTATAAAAGTTAAAGCTGATTGACTTACTATGATGAACAAGTATTCCTTCCATTTGGCTAAACGCTTTCTAATTTTACTACAAGTTATAAGGGGTAGAAAGGCCAAGTCCTAAATTGGTTTTTGTACCCACAGTTTAAGAAGCAACTGAATCCTTAGCATGAACAGGAAGGAAACAAATATTTGCTTAACACCTACAAGAGAAGGAAAGAGAAAAAACTTTATCTTGGCCTTTAGAATGCATATAAGAGACGGATTAGATCAATGATATTCACATTGAGGCTTGGGATCTGCAAGTGACTCTTTAATGCATTTTCCTTGACTCTTTTGCATCATATGATATTAAAACACTGTGTGATTTAATTATTAACCAATCTAAGTTATTAACCAGTCAGGATGCTTTTACTGTGTTATTAACCAATTAAGTTATCAACTTGCGCTAAATTATTGATTTATTTGCTGTGAGAATAATATATACATATACACACACTAAATATTTCCCATCACACTGTTTAAATATGAATATACAGTACTATAGTAAATGAATCAATGTGGCTCTTTTGGGTAATGTTGATCATTCATTTGGCTCGGAGTCTTGAACCACTGAGGTCTGAATATCACTGGATAGATAGATGAATGAAATTGTAGTGGCATATAAGAGCCTTTTGTGTCTAGGTCAGTGGCTCTCAACCAGGGGTACATGTATCCCACGCTGGGGATACACAGAGGTCTTCCAGGGGGAGTATAGCAGTTCAGCTAGATATTTGCCTAGTTTTACAATAGGCTACATAAAAAGAACTAATGGAGTCAATATAAACTAAAATTTCATAGACAATAACTTGTTTATACTGTTTTGTATACTATACACAGAAATGTGAGTACAATATTTATATTCCAATCTATTGATTTTATAATTATATTGTAAAATGAGAGAGCAAACAATTTTTCAGCAACAGTGCACTTTTGTATTTTTACGTATGATTTTGTAAGCAAGTAGTTTTTGAAGTAAGGTGAAACTTGGGTACACAAGACAAATCAGACTTCTGAAAGGGGTACAGAAGTCTGTAAAGGTTGAGTGCCACTGCTCTAGGTTCAACTCCAGTCCATTGCTATTTGGTGGCCTGTAGTATGGTAAATACACATTGATAAGAAAGTGATGATGTAGCAGGCTGGGTGGCCGGGTCCCCTGTTTTCCTCCACAGGGTTCACTCCTCCTGGCCCAAAGGACTCACCATGCCTTCCTTGGTTGCAATCACCCATGCTCCTTTATTTACAGTGCATACAACTTGGTCCCACTTTCTGCCTCAGGGCTCAAGTTCTACTTTCCTCCTGTCTCACAGGCTTCCACTGCTCTGCTTGACCATACCTCCCTAGCAGCTTCTGGCACTGGCCTATTTATCTCCCTGGGCCAAGTCACCAGCTGTTCCCTTTTATCTCATTAGGTCAGGGCTCTGAATCAGCCTAATCAAGGCAGCAGCTGTTACCTGCTTTGCCAGAGCCCCTTAGGCCCTGGCCAACAGAGGCAGGTGAGGGGTTTACCATCCTTTGTTCTGTTACAGATGGTTACTGTAAAATGCTTGTAATAAAACATAGAATTAATGGCCTCAGTCAATTTTCAGTAAACAGATGTCTGTATAGCAAAAAAAACCAAACCACATTACAAAATACGTTAATTGGCATCTCTCACTGGAGGTGTCAAAGACTGAATAGTCATGGTCACTGAACTTCTCCATGTGGAGAAGTATGCACTACCCATGCTCCACCTGTTCTTTAGTCTACAGGGCTATCAATATACCAGAAAGCACATCCTCACACAAACATAAGAAAATGGTATTTTTTCCTTTTCTGCAAGCCTCAGACTTTACTGGGGAGTTATGTAGGTCTGGTCTATACTACAAAGTTAGGTTAACATAAGGTGTCTTGCATCAACCTAGCTGTGCAAGTGTCTACACTATGTGTCTCCCAATGATGTAAGTGGCCTGTTACACCGACAGAAAAACACCACCTCTACAAGTGGTGTTGAGTCAAGGCTGATGTACAGAGGTCAACACAGTGCACATGTAGACACTGCATCCTCCAGCAGCTATCCCACAAGGCCCCACGCTGACTCCATTAAGCCGCTGCCCAGGAGTGAAGTAGACTGGAAGGTCCCCCACCCATTTTAAGGCCCCCACAAATTCTTGAAATTCCTTTTCCTGATTGCCCAGCTTGGCAAGCAAACCTAGCAGATCTCCATTGTTGAGTCTATCTACCCAGCTGACTATGCCAGCTGCACACTTGAGACGTGGACAAGAGATATTGGATCTCCTGGGCCTTTGGGGAGAAGAGGCTGTGCAGGCATAGCTCCTAATCAGATATAAAAACATTGGCATCTACAAGGTAGCTTATTATAAGCGGAGCGTCGGCAGCAGCTTAGCTGTGGGCTGTGCTTTCGCTTGTTTGTCAGCCAGTTGAATTTATGCCCACCTGTGTCAACCACAGGCCCTGCCAAAAAAATCACTTCTGGCTGTGCCCCTGGGACACAGCTTTTGACTTTTCATTAATTTACTCGTGCTAGAGGAGTAGTGGTATAACCAAGAGAGGTTTGAGAGTTGCTGTCTGCTTTTCAGTCACCTCCAGAGTTAGGTGGATCAGGCATGCAGAGAGTTTGTTTATGTATACAGGGGTGTCCCTTGAATCCTCCAGAGAGATCTCGACGAAACTTTCATGGAGCTACTCTGAAATTCTCTGATGAAGGTTCTAGGTATGGCTGCCTCTTTCTCCATGCTAGGACACTTCCCCATGCCACTCAAAGATAACTTCCACAGGCACCACTCTAGCAGCATACTGGTCTGGGTTCAGGATGCCCAGGAGCTGTCATCTCTCTGCCTTTGTCATGCTCAGGAGCGAGATATCAACTAAACACCATAGCCTCTGGAAAGTGATGCCATTATTTGGAGCCATGGCTTGGGCTACTAATTTTATGTCACCCATCTCTTCCCTTCTTATTTCCCCAGCAGGTCATACTCACCATTGTTTGTGCTCTGCCTACCACCATGCCCAAGCAGAAGAGAGAATGAACATATAGTGTTTAAAATGTTAGGGTAGCAAGGGTTGTGAGTTCTGCATCCTATGTTTTGCTTTACATAGTGGATGTACTGACCCTGGTACCTACGGCTGCTGCCATTGCAGCCTTGAGGCTTGGTCTCCCCCTCTACACCCATGGAACGCCTTAGCCAGATGAGGAGAAAGAAGGGGACATGTTCAATGAGATCCTGCAAGCCAGTGCTGCATCAGACTATGAGCACAGGGCCCAGAGAATGAACATTGGGCACAGCCTGGAGAAGGAAAAAGTGGAGAGGAGAAAGGCGCAGGAGAGGGAGATGCACCAGAACATAATGGGGCATCTCAGGCAGCAAAACACATGCTGCAGGCTCTGGTGGACCTGCAGGTTTAACAATCCCAGGTGCGCCTCCCTCTAAAGCCTCTAGAGAACTCAATATCAGGACCTCTCTGGGCCTCTCTCAACATTCCACATCAGAATGTTCTCTAAGATTAACGTGAATAGACAAGTCTGTTACCTCACTGCATCTTTTTTGGCAGTGAAGTGATCCACTCAGATATCCCTACACTTTGCCTGGTGTAATTAACCAGTTATTGCACTGATATTATGAGCTGGACTGTCTAGCTGTCTAGTGTCGGATGTGATCTGCTATATGCTAATCCAGCCCCCAAATCAGATCAAGATTCTGAATGTAAAAGTCAATCCCCACCTGTTATGGGAGGGAAAGAAGGAAGGAATGTTGTCTAATGACTAATCACCATGCTGAAATAGAGTTCAATGAAAGCTTTGCTTCAGGCAGGATCAGACCTTTGCCTCTACAAAGAGAAAACCACTCTGAGCCAACACCCACTGAGGTGAATAGAAAGATTCAGTGTAATGGATATTTGATCAGGCTCTAAGAGAGGTGTGAACTGCCCCATTCATCTCAATAGGTGTTAATTGTAAAGCCTAATTATGACAATTTAGGTTAGTATGTTCAAAGGGGCCTACAGAAGTTAAGTGCCCAGAGGCCTTTGCTTTACAATGGGATTTGGTTTTCTAGCTCCTTTAGGCCCTTCGAAAATCCTAGCTTTAATCAATATTAACGGTTAGCATAATTTTAACTGAAACATCCAGTTGAGTCTCTTTCCACTCATACTAAAGTAACCACTGAAGTCAAAGTCCTTTGCATCTGTCTTCACTGCAGAAAATGTGAAGGAGAGTCCCATACCTGCGCCATTCTTTAGGTGACAAGAACTTGTTCCAGATTGAGGTGTTGATAGATGAGATTTTGGAACAAATTGATAAATTAAACAGTAATGAGTTCCAGAGGGGTAGCCATGTTAATTAGTTTGTGTTTTTCCTTAAACTGTAATGTCACCAGGAACCAGATGGTAGTCATCCAAGAGTTCTGAAGGAACACAGATATGAAATTGCAGAACTACTAACCTATCGCTTAAATCAACCTCTATACTAGATGAATGGAGGATAGCTAAACTGAAACCCCTTTTTTAAAAGAGGGTCCAGAGGTAATCCTGGCAATTAAATGCCAGTAAGTCTAACTTCAGTACCAGGCACATTGTTCTTTACTATAGTTTCAGCCAGAATGATCAGACACATAGATGAACATGATATGTCGGGGAAGAGGAAACGTGGCTTTTGTAAATTACGCCTCACCAATCTATTGGAATTCTTTGAGGGTGTCAACGAACATAGGGACAAGGGTGATCCAGTGGATATAGTGTACTTGGACTTTCAGAAAGCCTTTGAAAAGACCCTTCACCAAAGGCTTTGAAGCACACTAACAGCCCTGGGATAAGAGGGAATGTCCTCTAATAGATCAATAACTGGTTCAAAGACAGGAAACAAAGAATAAATGGTCAGTTTTCATAATGGAGAGAGGTAAATAGCAGGGCTCCCCAAGGCTCTGTGCTTCGACCAGTGCTGATCAACATATTCATAAATGATCTGGAAAAAGGGGTGAACCGTAAGGTGGCAAAGTGTGCAGATGATACAAAATTACTCACAATAATTAAGTTCAAAGCTGACTAGGAAAAGTTACAAAGATCTCACAAAATGGTGACTGGGCAACAAAATGGCAGATGAAATGTAATGTTGATAAATGCAAAGTAATACACATTGGAAAACATAATTCCAACTATACAAAATGACGGGGTCTAAATTAGCTGTTATCAGTCAAGAAAGAGCTTGAAGTCATCATGCATAGTTCTCTAAAAACATTTGCTCAATGTGCAGCGGCAGTCAAAAAAGCTAACAGAATGTTAGGTACCATTAGAAAAGGATAGATGGTAAGACATTAAATATCATAATGCCACTGTATAAATCCATGGTGCGCCCACATTTGAATATTGTGTGCAGTTCTGGTCACCCCATCTCGAAAAAGATATATTAGAATTGGAAAGAATTCAGAGAAAGGTAACAAAAATTATTAGGGGTATGGAACAGCTTTCATATGAGATGAGATTAAAAAGATGAGGTATCTTCATCTTGGAAAAGAGATGACTAAGGGGGGATATGATTGAAGTCTATAAAATCATGAAAGGTGTGGAGAAAGTGAATAAGGAAGTGGTATTTATCCCTTCACATATAAAAACAACCAGGGGTCACCCAATGAAATTAATAGGCAGCAGGTTTAAAACAAACCTAAGGAAGAACTTTTCATACATCCACTTCTTCCACAGTCATCCTGTAGTACTTATTGCCATGGGATATTGTGAAGGCCAAAAGTATAACTGGGTTCAAAAAAGAATTAGGTAAGTTCATGGAGGCTAGGTTCATCAATAGCTGTTAGCCAAGACTGTCTGGGATGCAATCCCATGCTATGGGTGTCCTTAAAGTAAGCCTCTGTCTGCCAAAAACTGGGACTGGATTACAGGGGATGGATCACTCTATAATTGCCCTGTTCTGTTCATTCCTTCTGATGAATCTGGCACCAGCCACTATCGGAAGACAGGATACTGACCTAGATTGACCACTGGTCTGATCCTGTATAACCATTCTTATGTTCTTTCTCTATATGCTGCATGGTATAATTGAAGTCAATGGAGTTAGATAATCTAAAACCACATGGGAGGCCCCCAGTGCTGATCAGTTTTGTTGTGTGCAGCAGCAAATATAACTTAGAGGTCAGGGCACTTGCTAACCCATCATCTTAAAAAAAATGCACTACTGTAAGTCTTCACAAGTTAGAAATGCCTTTGTGGCAGATGCTCTTTGTGGAGCTGGGTCAGGAAGCATTTTGTGAAGGGGAAGAAGAAATAGAGGGGCATGGATGGGGGCGGGTTGGAGGGAGTGGAGCTGGGTGGATCAGCCATAGGGAGGAATTTTTGGAGTCTGAGGAGAATTTGAAGGTGAAGAAGAGAAAAAATGGCTCCACTCCCTATCCCATGCCCAGTATGCCACTGCAGGGGAAGGTGCACAACTTTTGCCTCTTATGGTTCTGCTCTCTCACTATTGAGCTCTAAAAGAGCAAAGGTTCCTTTGATGACAATCCCTTATTCCTTGAAGGATCGTAAGAAATCTATTTTTCTGGAAGCCCAGCTCTTCCTCAAGGATTTGGTCAACAAACTGGGTTTTCAAAACTTCGATGATCTGTGAGGTGTGACCTGTGGGTGTTCTAAAGCAGAATTCACCACAACTGCTCTCAGCTCCACACTCTGGTCTAAGCACTCTGTGCCCGTGCCAGGCACCAAACATCCCTAAACCCAGTCCATCATGCCTAGTGCTGCGCAGCCAGAGTTCTGTGAGCATATCCCAGGAGAGACTTGATTCAGCCTGGCTGGGACTCTTGCACTGATATAGCTGGTGTAATGTTCAGTGTGGCAGCTAGTCCCTCCCATATCATCCCAGTCCCATACCACCATCCAAGCTTCGTATCACCACACAGTTTTATCCATCACATTGTCCCAGGGCGGGAGGCGTGCAGATGGTTGGATATAATTGGGGGTAGTTTGTGGGGTTCTGAACTTCTGCAAGAGTGAACAAAAGCAGCTCCATTGTAGTCCAAGACACTGGGAAGAAAGACAGGTTGATGTGCACAGTCCACAAAACACCTGAGTAGAGCACTAGAACTCATTGTCCTTCGGGTCAAGAGACAGCACTTGTGCTCTTAAGTCACCAAGTGAATGCGCTGCTCAGTGTGTGCCTCTCACAAAAGAGTTTGAGGAAGAAATAGCTTTCATAGATACTCATTGTCTATAAGCAGGGGTTCTAAAATGTTTTTAGTGCAATAACTTTTGAAATATTTCTAATCTGTTCCTTGGTACCATTGAATAGCTGAACTCAGGAACAGCTCAGTGGTATATCTTATGAGAGTCAAAGCTCTATTTTTTTCCCCCTAGCTCTACACCAAAACAAGCTATAAGAATCTGAAAATGATAAAAGCGGCCCATATTCGGGGGTGGGGAGGGTGGGTTACATCTTGTGAACACGTGAGAGATGATCCCACGTGCACCGTAACTTCTACAGTAGATTCTATTTAATTAATGCTATTTTTCTGACAATATTTCTAAAGTGAAATCTAAGCCTGCATGTGGACGTTAACACACTTGGAAATATCAGTTCTTAAACCAGAAGTTTTGTTCAGTGCAAAATTCCAAAAGGAACCCCTATAAAAATAACTAATGTAACACCACTCATTCCCCAAGAGCTGCCAGGTGCAAGACTCAAACTCACAGTACAATTCAGTTCAGTTAAACAGCATTTCATGTTGATCTGTCCACATTGTGGTGTCAGGTTGACTGCAAACACAAGTTTGCAACTCAGCAACAGTCCTACTGCTCATGCACCAATGACTTTCTCTGTCTCATCATCTTGGCTTGAGCCACATTGTAGAGCCAACTTTTACCCTGAATAATTTTTTAAATATTATTTCCTCAAAGGAGCAGTGGATGCAGGACACTAGCTGAGATTAAGCCCAAGTGGGTGTTAGCAGGTTAGCGGAGGACCTGAGCCATGGTTGGAGCTCCGACTGTATGAGAGGACAAGGGAGGGTTGGAGAAGAACCATACAATTTTGATGTTGCGCTATTTTTAGGGGGGCTCCATTGCTCCATCTCAAGAACCATTACCCTGGATCCCTATAAGGTACATTACTTTTTAAGACAGTACAAGTAAGGTCTATTGCTGCTTCCAATCGGTCCATGATGTCAACTTCCATCACCCACTTGTTACATTTTCAAACAAGCACTTTTGTGCTGTCCCCAGGCTTGGAAGGAGATCCCTATAAACAGCCACAAAGCCACCTCATTATCCATCTTCAAATCTCTCCTCAAAACTCTCCTTTGTCATGATGCCTACAAAAAAAAACAAAAAACTTAACAATGGGAAGGCTATGGTTTGCTGAGATCACTGCCTATCACACTGAGGAATATTGTCTCACTGTTTACTTGTGCCCACCCCACAGACTGTCTTTATCCATCTGTTGTCACTTCTCTTGGGGTATTTTTTACACTTAAAACACCACAGCAGCACAGCATAGGAAAGCGATCTCCAAGAGGCAGTAGGTAGGTCAACAGAAGACTTCTTAGCATGGTCTGACCAGGGTCAGGTCGACATAGCTATGTGTCTTAGGGGATGTGGATTTTTCACACCCTGATAGACACAGCTGTGCCAATGTAAGATCCCAGTGTAGACCAGCCCTTATACTTAGACTGTAATTTCTTTGGGACAGGGACTGACTTTTTGTTCTGTTTGTACAGTGCCTAGCAAAGTGACATCCTGGTGTAAGCACTACAGTAATACAAGGAAAGAAAGACAGTCAATTTTAGAGCACTTAGAAAATTCCTATGTTAAAAAATAAATTAGTCTCAAATTTAACTCTAGTGGTGATATCACCCCATTGTAACTGAAACAGAATTACTCAAACCTTACCTTCTTTCACCACAACCCTTTCTTCACCTCCACTCTCTGTAAACACATTGGGGCAGGGAGGTCTGGAAAGACATTGAAGTAATAATGGCCCTTGATTGTTGTGAGAGTAGCTTGAATCTACACCACAAATAATTTGAGTGAGTGTCTCTTGAGGGAAGATCACTTGAGATGTGCCCTGCACCCCCCACCGTATCAGCCAACTCATTGCCACCACTATACACTAGTGACAGGTTTATGTGTGTGAATGGAGTGAAGTTACCAGGAACACTTGAGACATACCTTGTGTTAATTCACTAGTGAGGAAATGACCTCAGATGGCCTTTTGTCAAATAATCTGTTTCTGATTTGGGATGTGACAAGATGGGTGAGGTAATATCATTTATGGGACCTACTTCTGTAAGTGAAAGAAATAAGTTTTCGAACTACAGGGAGATCTTCAGATGACATGGTTACTGCTCTGAGAACTGTGGGAGGTATCAGAATAAACTGTAACACCTTTAGAATGATTGCTTTCTCTCCCTCCATCTTTCTTGCTAAAAACCACAGAGAGCTTAACAACTTTAAAAACCAGATACAACAAGCTCAGTAGAAATAAGTCTTTCAGTCATATTGTTTCTTCTCAAGAAACAGAAAATATTCTGTTTTCTCCAATTCTCAGACTTTTATTTCAGTCTCAGCCATTTCCTTTTGCTATTTGCAACTCCTCTTTGCTACCTTGTTACATTCAGCCAGCCCACTTTTCTGTCCACCTACCCTTCGTGTCCTTCTATAGAACAAACCACATCCTTTTTAGTTCACCGTTAGAGCCTCTGCTGCACTTTGGTCTAGTGGTCTAGCTTTGTTCTAAATCTTTCCAGTCCATCAGACATCAATATCTGTAGATGTACAATATAACTTATGAGGGTAGTCTGAGCATGTACATACAAATTGCACTTTATCTATTTGTAAATACCTAATTTGGTTATAATGAATATGAAAGAGGGAATTTATCTTGATGTTTGAATCCCAGGAGGAGCTGGTGATACTTTAGAAAAAATCTTATGCCAAACTAATGTAATATGGAAACTTCTAAGAGATGATAAAGATGACTCTGCATTATGCCATTTTTAAAGAGTTACTTTTCAGAGTTCCACCATAGTTTAAAACTCAGATTACCTTGCTTTCTATATGTAGGGTTACTGGAGAAATATTTCACAGGTAGGAGTATGTAAGCCGGTGGCACCGTCTAGCCAGGGCGTCGCAACCCTTCCTCGGGCCCAGGCTCCAAGGAGCCACAGCATCTCCCTTTAGGGGGAATAAGCAGTGCCCATTCATAAGTCTTTAGCCCTGGCCCCCAGCAGGGCGGGCTGACAAGCAGTCTGGTGTCCTCGGCCCTCAGGCAGGGCGGGGTAGGTAAGCAGTTTGCAGTTC
This sequence comes from Emydura macquarii macquarii, assembly GCF_026122565.2. Classification (NCBI taxonomy): domain Eukaryota; kingdom Metazoa; phylum Chordata; order Testudines; family Chelidae; genus Emydura; species Emydura macquarii. The sequence continues at coordinate 6,526,829 of NW_027133265.1, forward strand.
CTGGCCCGCAAGCTGGGCAGGGCTGTTTGGGTAGTCAGCAGCCCCCAGCCTTCCCACAGGCGGGGCTTGTACAATAATCTGGGGCCCCTAGCCTTGCAGGCAGGTGGGATCAGTAGAGCTCGGGATCCTCTGTCTGGAACCGGAGAAGATCGCACTCCCTCCCGGGGTGGTTAGGGAAGGGGGGAGAGTGATGCAGGCCCACCCGTCTCCACTGCTCCCCAGCCCAGGGCCCTAGCAGTGGCAAAGCAGTCTGCCACTGAATCAGAGGGGCTCCAGCCGCAACACGCTGATGGGGTTTAGCCCCTGACTCAGCCTCTGGCTAGTCAGCTGTCCCTACACCACTTCCTCCCCCCCAGACCCGGGGTACCTGTATGCCTCAGTTTCCCTCTGGGTCGCTGGGGTACACTGCAAGTGACAGGCGCACAAGTCCCTCCCCGTTGACTGGTGGCAGGTCCAGGAACTCCTCTGTGTCATCAACGGAGGACAGCTCCTCCAGGTCCCAGGGTCCCAGGAGTTCCTTCGGTCCACAGGGTTCCCTCAGCTCCGGGGGTCCCCCAGCATCAGGCAGCTCCTCCAGGTCAGTGCCAGCCTCAGGGGATATTTCCCACCTAGGAGTCTTGGGTGGCTCGTTCTAGCTACTTGGGCTCAGTGGCCCGGTCCGATCACTAGGACCCTGAGGCCCAGTCCAATCATTAGGGCCCTGCAATCCAGGCAGGTTTTGGATGCTCCGCTCAGTGGGGCAGTTGCTCCAAACAGCTGCTTGGTCAGGGTCAGGGTCAGGGTCAGGGTCAGGGTCAGGGTCAGGGTCAGGGTCAGGGTCAGGGTCAGGGTCAGGGTCAGGGTCAGGGTCAGGGTCAGGGTCAGGGTCAGGGTCAGGCCACAGCCTCTGGGAAGACACATCTGTCTCCAGCCACAGCTTCCCCCGTACTGAGCTGCTAGGCTGGCCTTTTATGCTTCCCTTTCCTGCTTTGGCTCCTCCCCTCTGTTGCCGGGAAGTTTGGCCTGTAAGGCCCTGTTCTGCCCAGCAGGGGCGTCACGACCCTTCCTCGGGCCCAGGATCCGAGGAAGGCCACAGCGCCTTTCTACAGAGTAGTTGAAAAACAGATTTATATTAGGCCATTTAATTATTTCTGCCTATTTATTAATATTTCTTAAGTGCTGTTTGTGTGCATGGCACAGTACATAGCAGGGAAAGGTACGGTCCCACCGGCAAAATGTTTACAATCAGAGAGTTTACAATTACAAGGTTCGTCTTCACTTGACTTTTGATCTAGAGTTAATTGATTGCCAATTAACTTGAGGGTCTTAACATTATGTGCTATCATAGACATTCCTCACATATGTGGCCCAAATCTTTATTCTTTAACCTAGGTGAATCCTGAAGGTAAAAAAAACAGTCTAGTGTAGTATGAACCTACCAACAGTTAGTTCTTCATATGTCTTTATTTCTCCACATGGTTTCACCATAATTTAATGAATTCAATAAATCTACACTCAGGATAAAAATCCACACAGCAGTAACTCTTAGTGGGACACTACCCTGAATTAGTCAGAAAAGATTTTCAGAGACATATGAATGTAAATTTTCCTGCTGATATGTACTTCAGAATCACCAGACATTTCCCAAAAACATGATAACCTAATGCTTCTAGCACAGTGATACATCTTTGATATCTTATTTTCTATTTTTGATTAGAATAAAATAGTTTGTTTAATTGCAGTTTTTCTTTTCTTTCTATTTATTTATTTGGACATATATTTCTGTTAATTTTGTGTTGACACACATGCTTTTAAAAATAAGCAGTAAAAGCAGAAGGTTTAATCTGTGTGTGTGTTATGTAAAGGAAATATTACATTCTGAATTTAGCATCATTTGCTCAATGAAAGCTTGTAATTACAAACAAAAAACACTAGTGTCTGGGATGCTTAATACTAAGAATTCTGATCTTTGACATGTAGGATTTACACACAATTTACATGCCATGTGCAGAACACTAAAAATGGAGGGCCCAAATGGTAAAATCCTATATTTATTAAAAACACAGGCCATGTTACTGACTGTCTTTCCTACACCACTTCGCTCTTACTGTCTTATTTGCCCCTTGCTACATCATGTGTGGTGTTACTCAGCTACTACAGTGATGAGGGCGACATAAGAATTTATAAGGGGTAGAACAGACTAAAATAGAATTGAGGAATCTGGTCCTTAATTTGCACGCTGCATAGAACAAGAGTCAGGACAGGGATCCTTTCTTGTTTCTGCTTTGGGAGGTGCCTTTTTATGTCCTTTTGTCATGTGGCCTATTTCAAGCACAAACCTACAGCACATGTGCATGGAAAAGCACTTGGAGTTCGCTGTTCCCAGGTGTGTGTCTACATGACTGTCCTGATGACTCTTAGGCCTGGTCTACACTGGTGGCTTAATTCGAATTAAAGTCCCTTAATTCGAATTAATTACTCCCGTGTCTACACTTGCGCATTGTTAATTTGAATTAAGGAGCCTTTAAAATTGAATTAATAAAACCACCTCTGCAAGTGGATTAGCACCTGAAGCGCATCAGTTAATTTGCATTAGTGTGAGTGTGGATGCAATGAGACTTAATTCGAATTAATTGGCCTCCAGACTGTATCCCATGATGCCCCATTTCAGTACCCTCCCCCAAAGCAGCCTCGGGAAGATTTAAATCTTCATTTCCTGTGGTGAATGGGTTTAAAATCCAAGCTGCGATCGCCCCCCCCCCCCCCCACACACACAACGAGCCCTTTGCAGTTTGTCTCTTTAAGGGTTTGAAAGATCTCACCACCCCCCTCCCCGCCTGGTGAATGCGTTTTAACTGCCCAACAAGCCCTTTGCAGTTTGTCCCTTTAAGATTTGTCCCTTTGAAAGTTTAGCCCTTTAAAGTTTGTCCCTTTGAAAGATTTCACCCCCACCCCCTCCCCACATGGTGAATGCGTTTTAAATGCCAGCAGTGAGAGGAAATTCTTTGCTACATTGTTTCAGTGGCCAATCATGGAAATTGATACTTTCTTAAGAGTTTATTCACAGTGCTACATGTGGATACATTATATCATGCTTTCCATCAGTGAAATGGAAACATTTGTATCACTGTATTAATATACTAACTGACTCCGTTGTTATTTATCTTACATTCTACAGACACCTGTAGGATCAAAATCAAAGGCAAGCAATATACAGAGAGTGGTAGGGGTAGCATAAAAGGCAAACAGCATACAGTTCTAAAGTAATCCAGGATAAGCTGCGATGTATTTGTCACAGTCAAAATGAGAGCATAGTTCAGCTGGCTCCATGTGCCTGCAGCAATGGTGATCGGGGGAGTAAAAAAACAGCATGAAAATCCTTTTCCTGTTTGTTTGGGGGTGGGGGAAGAGGGTGGGAGAAGCAGCGCTGCATCCTGGGATGATGACACTTGTCACAACAGCCTCTATGGTTAGTTGCACTGTGGGATAGCTTCCCACATTGCACTGCTTTCTAATTCGAATTAAGGCTGGACAGTGTGGACGCAAGAAACCAGCACAAACACTGTAGTGTGGACAGTCTGCAGCGCTTTCTATAAATCGCTTTCTGTAATTTGAATTAAGCTAATTCAAATTAGTGCTGCAGTGTAGACATAGCCTTAGATGTAGCCTCTGGCTTCTCTCCCTAGGCTCATTGTATAGCTGATGGTCCTTGATTGGCCCCCAATCAGGCTGGACAGAGATGATACACACATATAGATGAGCTTATCATATTCAGTAAATCATAACTTTTCCAATGATACCTTACATTGCATATCTTGTACAAATTATTGCAATTTTGCAATCAAATTGCAGAGCAATTGATATCACTAATATTATAAACGGTCACTCATATACCAGACTGCATCACACACCTTCTCTAAGTGAGTGACTCTGTAATAACCAATACTTACGCGGCCCAATAGACTCCAGATCCATGCATAGGTCTCCCCTGGTCCATACAGAAAAGAAGACAGTGTTGTAGCAATGTTAGTTCCAGAATATTAGAGAGACAAGGTGGGTGCAGTAATATCGTTTATTGGACCAAGTTCCTTAGGTGAAAGAGATAAGCTTTCAAGCTACACAGAGCTGAAAAAAAGCTTCATGTAATTTGAAAGCTTGTCTCTTCCACCAACAGAAGTTGGTACAATAAAAGATATTACCCTCACCCACCTTGTCTCTCAGAAAAGAAGGGTAAGTCGGCCATCTCTTAGAATCAGAATAATAGAAATGTAGGCCTGGAAGGGACCTCAATAGGATATCTAGTCCACTGTGGCAGGACTATGTATTAGCTGGACCATCCCTGACAGGTATTTGTCTAACCTGTTCTTAAAAACCTCCAGTATGGAGTTTCCACAAACTCCGTAGATAATTTATTCTAATGCTTAACTACCCTGACAGTTGGGAACTTTTTCTTAGTGTCTCACCTAAATCTGTCTTGCTGTAATTTAAGACCATTACTTCTTGTCGTGTCCTTAAGGTTAAGGAGACCAATTTATCACCTTCCTCTTTATAACAACCTTTTACATACTTGAAGACTATCATGTCCCCAGTTAGCCTTCTCTTCTCCAGACTAAACAAACCTATTTTTTTTTCAAATTTTCAATCTTTCCTTGTAGGTCATGTTTTCTAGACCTTTAATCATTTTTGTTGCTCTCCTCTGCACTCTCTCCAATTTGTTCACATTTTTCTCGACATGTGGTGCCCAGAACAGGACACAATACTCCAGTTGAAGTGTTATCAGTATTGCATGGAGTGGAAGAATTATTTATCTTGCTTACAACACTCCTGCTAATACATCCCAGAATGATGTTCACATTTTTTGCAACAGTATTATATTTTTAATTCATATTCAGTTTGTGATCCTCTGTAACCCCCAGATCCTTTTCTGCAGTACACCTTCTTAGGCAGTCATTTTCCATTTTGTATTTGTGCAGTTGATTATTTCTTCTTAAGTATAGTATTTTGCACGTGTCCTTATTTAATTGTATCTTGTTTAATTCAGACCATTTCTCCAGTTTGTCAAGACCATTTTGAACTCTAATCCTGTCCTCCAAAGTACTTGCAACCCTTCCTAGTAGGTATCATCCACAAACTTCATAAGTGTACTCTCTATGCCATTATCCAAATCACCGATGAAGATATTGAATAGAACCTGACCCAGGCCAATCCCTGCAGGACCCACTCCATATTCCATATGCCCTTCCACCTTGACTGTGAACCATGGATAACTACTGAGTTGTTCAAGCCACTTGTGCACCCACCTTACAGTAGTTTTGTCTAGACTCTGTTTCTCTAATTTGTTTATGAGAAGATCATGTCAGAAAGTATCAAAAGCCTTACTGAAGCTGAGATATATCACACCTACTGCTTCCCCCATATCCACAAGACTATTTTAGAGACTATCCCTTCTTTAGCTTGGGAGCCTGCAGAATAGGTCCAGGATTGACAAGTGGAGAGGAGTCAGATGTGTATGGGCAAGAGGTGGAAGGACCAAATTTAGGCATTCCAGGGCCACAGGCACATTCCTAGATGGAGGCTTCCTGTGGACCTGCCTCATGCCATGGCCCTTCCTCTGTTAGGAATGCTAGTAATAATGAGCAGCCACAAAAGGGTTCTTTGCTGAACTGGGGAGAGCTCCATCATTCACTCAACTCCCCATTTCCCAGTTTACTTCTTATTGCCTTAAGCAGGCTGGGGTCCATCCTGGAGGAGTGAGGAGTCAGCCCCCATCTACTTGAGCAGAGTACTATGTAGGTTGGTCTCTACCACCACCCTCTGCAAAGCCACAATAGGGTCACAGTAGTGAGTGCCCCCAAATCCTGCTCAGAGTCCTCTTCCAGAGTTAACAGCCCACTAATATGAATGGCCAGTTCACACTGCTGCCTTGGATTCACAGAATCATAGAAGATTAGGGTTGGAAGGGACCTCAGGAGGTCATCTAGTCCAACCCCCAAGGCATTCCTTGGTGGCATGACTCCATTGGAGGGCTGCGAAAGATTCATAGCTTGGGCACAGGCTCAGAAACTTCCACATAAAAAGTCCCTCTACATCCAGTAGGTCTGTGGATATCCATGGAGTTTGTGAGCAACCCTCCCTGTTTGCTCCCGCAAGGGCAATGTTCCCAATGGAACAATTTGAGGAAAACCATGTGAGGGGACCTCAGAACTTTTCTTCCCTGGGTTTTGCCATGGAAAGGTGAACCCTCTTCATAATTAAACTACAACTTTCCATTGAAGATTTGTCTTTTAGCTGATCCCAAGGGAGGACAGGCCACATTTAATCTATTTACAGCTATCCTCCCCTAGTCTGATGGGACCTGAATTTGTTAAGGGCACATTGAAAGCCTGTCTACTTGCCCAGGCTTTTGGATGGATTGGAGAAGACAGGAGTTTTTCAAGGGAGTCAACTTTAATGGAACCCTTTAAACTGGGTTTTAGGTCCTTTACCTGACATCAGTTCAGCCTGTTACCTATGTTTTTTGTTTTACCTGTGTTTTGTATGATTAACACAAAGTGTATTGTTTAAGTGCTGCTGGACACATGCTAAACATGCTGTGATCCTGGAGATCAGGTACCAACTCAGGCCAAGGTCCCCATATCTCAACTGAACACTGGCAAACACATAGCTGCAATCAGGCTGGCTCACTTGTGTGTTAGTATTGTTAAAATAGGTATTAGGATTATAAGAATGTGTTTAGACTTTACTGAATGCCTGTGAGTTGCTACATGCATTAATCTCACTTATAAGATCTGTATGCCTTATTTGTAAGGTAAAATTTGAACATTCGCATTTGTAGGCCTTTGTAAATTACCAGACAGGAGAGAGACATTAACTAATATGAAATGCTGATCTCCAACAGAAGGTGCTTCTGTAGTACAAGGAAGGTCCATTGACACCAAGAGGACTAGAGTGGAACATTAAAGAGGACAAAGACTTTGTTGTTTACTCTTCCCCGTTCTATGAAGATGAGTATTGCAAGTGAATTCCTCCCATTAACTGGGTTTGCAGCTCTAATAGAAGGGGGGGTGAGGGGAAGAGACTAAAAATCCCTAACAAGAAGTAATTGCTGCTTGGACTCTGGCAGGCAAGGTTTTCTAAGCATAAGCAAAGGATCCCTAGCTGTTTAGCCTAGGTTAGCCCTAAAGGACATATAGAACTTGCTTATTATAAAACTTTTTATTAACTTTTCAACCTTAATATTGTAACTCATTTGTGTATATATGTTTGCCTGCTTTAACCTTGTAAACTCTTGTTTCTTTTTTAATAAAACTTTACATTGTTTATTACAGGATTGGCTACAAGCATTGTCTTTGGTTTGAGATCTAAGGTGCAATTGATATGGGGTAGATGATTGGTCCGTTGGGAGTAACCTGAATATTGCTGTGATTTATGGTGTAAGGAACCATCTATCACAAAGGTAGGCTCATTTGTGGCTCAAAGACAGATCAGAGTACACCAGGGGATTGTCTATGATTCCATGTTTAGGCTGTTATGGTGCCTGAGGAGTTTACACTCAATACTTGGTTGCTGAAATTCAAGTATAGAACTCACCACCATTTTAGGCTTTGTGTCCTGGTTCCTAATAGTCTGCCCTGAGGTTGGTACTCATGCTCTTGAGCTGCTGCAGGACAGCTTGACACATGTATTCATATATTTAATTAATACGTAAATAAATCATAAATTCTTTCCCCTCTGCTTCAGTTGATCTTCTTCAGGTGGGAGATGAGGCTGTAATTGACCCCACCTTCGTCATTACACTTTCTGAACCATTGGAACGTGGTGGGGAATCCTATTTCTGTAGAGTGACACAAGACATCTATTAAAAGCAAACACAATGGGCCTATTTCATCACCAGAATAACTCCATGCAAACCAATGGAGTTAAGTCAGGTCTGAACTGGGCCCATCTTATTTATATGAATATAAATATCTTTAGTCTGCCTCTGCCCTTACATTGCTTTAGAAATGCACACTTTAGTTAATTTATTTATATGCCTTGCCTAAATAAGAATCAATGAAATAACATCTAGCTCTTATATAACTATTTTCATCAGTAGCTCTCAAAGCACTTTACAAAGCACATCAGTATCATTATCCCCTTTTTTAACAGGTGGGGAAACCGAAGCACAGAAAGGGAGCATGACCTGCCCAAAGTCACCTGGAGGCCAGTGGCAGAGCTGAGGAAGAATCCAGGTTCCCGGAGTCCCAGTCCAGTGCTCCATCTCGTAGTGCCTTACATCTTCAGAACAAAGTATGACCATTTACTAATGAATCACAGCATTCCAATGATGCAAGCAAGTAAATACATTTACCTCCTTTTTGTAGGTGAGGAAGAATAACCAATCTGAGCCAAATTCAGTGGAACGACACCAGCAATACATTTGGACTTGGTCACGGTTACTCAAGGCCTGATCCTAAGTCTATTAAAGTCAATGGAAAAACTCCCATTGACTTCAATGGGCTTTGGGTGGGACCCATAACAAGTCAGTGGTAGAAATGGGATCAGATCTCAGGAGCTCCTAGTCTCAGTCCCATACCCAGTTCACTAGACCATGAGAACTCTCTGCATTCTGAGATTATTAACAATCTAATGGTTCAGATGCCAGTGCAAAATCCAGGCAGAACAGAATAATTTTTAAAATATTCAATATTTTAATACCATTTATTGGAAGTTTCTAGTTGAAAGGGCAACACCCAGCTTCCTACCAGAGCCCTGGGTAGAGCTGCAAAACACAGGAACCTGACTCAAAGGCATGCTGTGTTCATCACTGTGCCATTCATAGTGTCATGGGTGCTGATGCTGGGATGTGGGAGTGCAATCCGGTTTCATGGTGTCAAAAGAATGAATGTGGTTAGGTGAGGCATTAACCCAAAATTCACCCAGACTTTATAAAGAAGAAGAAAAACAAAGTGTTCTGACAATGAGGAAATCAGCAGTAGCTCATCTGTTGATGCAGGTTTTGTGATTAAAACACTTAAATGCAAGTAATTGGAAGGAGATTTACCTCATTCATCTGATATTTCAGAATCCATCTGTAAATAATGGGTTTGATTTTCCTTCACTTATGTAAGGTCTTCACCAGTCTATCTCTACTGCCTGCAATGGAGTTACTCCTGATTTCCACTGGGGTGAGGCCAGAATCAAATCCAATATGTTTACCAAAAATGGACATTGCTTTAAACTCACCAATACATTATCTGTTACAATCTGTGAACGCCTTACGTGTCTCAGGCCAAATCCTTAGCCCAAGTAAGCAAACTATGTGCTGTGAACACATGTGATGGCCAAGGTGGGAAGGAAGCCTTCCCTATTCAGATTGTGGAAGAGCAACAGAACTGCTTGATAGCCACTACGGCAACCACCAGGTTGTGTCTCACTTCCATGGATATAAATGGCTGGTGGGCATACTGGGCCAGGTTTACAAGTACCCAGCACCCACAATTGGAGCCAGATTTTCAAAAGTCTCCAACACACACCATGCTGTTTGGAAAAATCTCACCATTTATTCTGGTGCCTAACTGGGAGTGGAGCTCTTATGAAAGACAGCTATGATTGCGAGTGGAAAATCTGGCCTGCAGCGTCACAAATCTACTGGGCCCCTCTACATAATCATCCTTCATGGGGGCACAAAAGGAGCCTGCCCACTAGGTAAAATTGTGCTTCACAATGCTCAGAATGCGTTAACCTGCAGTTAGTCGATCTTCCCCTGCCACAATTGTATATGCTGCAGTCAGGGTCTTCTGCAGCTATGGAAGAAAGGGTAGGATTCACTGTCTGTGCTGCTGCTTCAGGGTTTATGACTGGCTACTTGGAAATGTTGCCAGGCTCACACCACAGCAAGCTCCTCACTGCAGACTTTTTTTCATGCAAAGGACTTTGTCCCCATTTCCTTCCTCTTTTCCAGAATCAGAAACAACTACTGACATGAATGTGCCCTTATAAGTTCCCTTTATGAACTGTACTGACTCTGGTGAGTAAAGTAAACAACCCCTCTCTCCCCAGTATGGCTAATTAGGTCATTTATGAAAGACAAACATGAGCTATAGGTCTCATTCAATAAATTTTTCTTAACTGTAGATAGATAGACACCAACAATCAATAGCTGATTGATAATAAGCAACCTGCTGCTCCTTAAACTGACCCAAACAGCCAACAAATGTAAGACAAGCAGCTAATTTAATTGCACTCAATAGAGTTTCACTGGGATTAATTGAGGTCAGAATTTGGTCCAATAATTTAAGAAACTAAAAGAAATATAATATATGGAACATATTAAGATCAATCTCAGATAAAACCAAGACCTAATCATCAGCAGGTGGCTACCAACACTTCTGCTTTCCCAGAAACCATGATTGATTAGTTAAATACCTGGTATCTGTATCAGTTTCTATATATTGTTCCGAATTACAGGCAACATTTTAAAAAGTGACTGAGTAATTTTGGAGTCTAGGGCCTGGCCTATAGCTAAAGCTTAGGTCTGACCTTTCCTTTAAGTTTTAGGTCAGGGCCATGGGCATGCGCAGGAGTTTAAATTTGACTCCTTTTGGAGGGGCTCTTCTCCCCCATCCCCCCAACTCCCTGAAGAGCTTGTTCTTATTCCCCCTCCCCCAGCCTTGGGAGAAGCTCGCTCTTCTCCCCTCTCTCTCCTACCCCAGGAGGAACTTGCTTTTCTTCCCTCCTGCCCCCCCAAACACAAAATGGGAAATGACTGCCGAGGAAGGAGTACTGAGAGTTATAGCGGATAACAAACTAAATATGAGTCAACAATGTAACACTATTTCAAAAAAACCCACAGATTATTATGGGATGTATAAGCAGGAGTGTTGTAATCAAGATATGAGAAGTAATTCTTCTACTCTACTTAGTACTGATAAGGCCTTAGCTGAGTATTGTTTCCAGTTCTGGGCACCACACTTTGAGAAAGATGTGGCCAAATTGGACAAAGTCCAGAGGAGAGCAACAACAACGATTAAAGGTCTAAAAAATGAGGAAAGATTGAGGGTTTGTTTAGTCTGGAGAAGAGGAGACTTCAAGTATGTAAAAGGTTGTTAGGAGGAGGGTGACAAATTATTCTCCTTAACCACTGAGGACAGGACAAGATTTAACCGGCTTAAACTGCAGCAAGTGAGATTTAAGTTAGACACTAGGAAAAACCTTCTTAATTGTATGGGAAGTTAAGCACTGTAACAAATTACCTAGTGAGGTTGTGGAATCTCTGTCATTGGAGGTCTTTAAGAATAGGTACAAACATCTATCGGGGATGGGCCCTTAGTCAATATGGCCTGATCCTGTTCAGGAAAGCACTTAAGCATGTGCTTAAGCATCCTTCCTGAATCAGGGCCTATGTTTGTACATGTAGTTATGATTTATTTAAAAACTCTATTTGTATGGCTTTTCTCTGCATTTCCTACAAACCAAATTGCTGAGAGTCATCATACATGACTATGAAATAATTTTGACAATATTATTTTCCTTTCCTTTGTGTTAGAGTTAAAAGATGACCACAAAAACACTACCCATAACAAAATACACAAAACAATGAAAGAACAAGGTAAACCCACAAATACTTAAAAACTGTTGATTAAAATATGTCAGATAAAGCAAAGCAAATCATATCTATCAGGCATGGGCTCCATTCCTGATACACTGCAAATATTTATTCAGATAACAAATAATTATTTATATGCTTATTTTCACGGAAACACCCAGATTTATATATTGGAGTTCAAGCAAGTATGAAAAAGCTGCTGAATCTGTATATAAAAATGACCTTCTGTGTTATCATCATGTTTTTTCAAAACAAGAGAGAAAAACTAAAATGTTTACCTTGCTAAAGAGCAAGATTAGGGTTTTAGAGCAATTTGAAATATTAAAGTCAGTTCCTTATAAAGGCAGCTGTATCTGAGGAATCCCATAACCAAATAACTCCAGCCAGGGGGGCACTCAGTGAAATTAAAAGATTGCACATTCAAAACCACTCAAAGGAGATACTTTTTCACACAACATGTAATTAGACGCAGAACGCTGTTGAGGCCAAGAACTTAGCAAGAGTTATAAAAGGACTGGACATACATGTGAATAACAAGAATAGTCAGAGTTAACATAATTCATGATAACAAAAAATTTGGAAGGCATATTAAATGTCATGATTCAGGGCTAAAGCAATCTCTGACTACTAGGGTATGTCTACAGAGCACCTGGGAATGTGCTTTCCAGACATATGCTACCTCTGCTCAGAGTGTTAAAACTATCAGAGTGGATCCTGCAGCATAGATGACCTGGCTTGTGACCCAAGTACCAGCCTGTTCAGGGGATACATACTTGCGTGCCTGACTCAAACCACTGCCTGTGCTGCTGCAGCTACGCTGGTATTTTTAACATGCTAGCTTGAGCAAGGCTAGCACCCTTAGAGATAAGGATGAGACCTACATCTGAGACCTAGATTATCCCACATCTGCGTGATGTAAGGTTTTTACACCTTCTGAAACATCTGATGTTGGCCACTGTCAGAGACAGGGCGTTGGACTAGATGATCCAGTATGGGAGTTCCAAGGTTCCTAGGTTAATGCATGTTGGAAACCAGTTTGAAGTTGCAATACAAATGCCTATTGACTTCAATGGGGCTAGGATTTCACCCTCTGTATTTGGGGATTCAAACTGCGAGATCACTATTTTCAGTCCGTGGCTCAGAGAAAGAGACATAATTAAAAATAATAAATGAATAGCTACCACCGTTTATTCATGATGACAAATGCTTCTTAGTTTTGACAATCTGTAAACTAGTGGGCTGAGAAAAAGTTTTCCTCTAAGCATCCAGCTATGCTGACATAATAAAACCATTTCAACAAAAGGTGAAGGGCTTATGTCAGCGTAGATAGGGCGATTCAATGTCAATGTAGACACTGCTTTCCTTACATTGACTATTGGCACTCTTGTCAATTTTGACAAGAGAACCAGGCAGCTAGAGCCCAGCTGCCCCCCTGCTCTCCTGGAGAGCTGAGCGGCTAGACCCCAGATCCCGGCAGGGAGTGGGGAGGAGAGAAGTGGGTTGCCAACCATCTGTAAATTTACAGACAATCAGTAAAAAAATGTACAATTTTAACACTGTCCATAAATAAATTAAAATGTCCATGAAATTGGGTAGAAATAAAGCATACTGTATTTTGACATTGATTGTCGTCGTTCAGAATCACGTCTTGTTTCATAAAAATACACTGACCATGACTTTATCAATTTCCTGTTTTCTGTTATTGCATATGCCCAAAGAACCTGATAGATCAATTAACTGCAGTTAAAACAATTGCGTAATTCCAATTCCTGTGTACAGAATATCACGAGTGAGTACCCACATTATTGTATTGTTTATGGTATTTTTAATGATGTCAGTAAAAAGTTTACCATGTCAGTAAAAAAAATCAGCTTCAGATCTTCATGTCAGTAAAAACTAAAATGCAAGATTAGCAATCCAGTGGCTTCCCCCAGCTCCCTGTTGGGAGCAGGAAGGGGAAAAGCCAGGGAGGCTTCCCCCAGTTTCTGGCGGAGAAGAGGGAGGGTGTGTGTGGGGGAGGGGGGCGGGGCAGCCTGCCGGGAGCCAGGGAACCTGTGGGGCAGTCAGGCTCTTGGAAGGGAAGCTGCCAATGGAACTGAGACGGGGCTCTCAACTTCTCTCACTGCCCCTCTTAGGTTGGTGGAATTGCTTCTGGTGAGGATGCACACTGCCCACCCACAGAGGGTAGTGTGGACATCAGCCACTGCAGTAATTAATGTGGTGGCTGTAAGTCAACCTAACATAGGTCCACTTGTCTGTGTAGTGTAGTGTCGCCTTAGTCAGTCCTCTCTCTGATTTGATTTTAAACATCAATATACTCTTACTCAGCTGGGTCGTTTTTAAGATGAGCTGGATGGGATTAGAGGGGGCAATTAATGAGTCTCTTTCTTTACTGGGCGGAAAAAAGAATGCCCAAACCCTCCTGCCCAAGTCCCATGCTGTGTGTTAGTGAAGTCCATGAAGCTGGTAGGGAGATAGCCTTCTCTCTTTCAAGTCAGTAAGGGTATGTCTACAATGCAGTTAGACTCCCACAGCTAGCCCGTGCCAGCTGACTTGGGCTGCAGGGCTGTTTACTTGCAGGATAGACATTCCAGCTGGGGTTGCAGCTCAAACTCAGGGACCCTCCCAGCTCTCAGAGTCCTAGAGCCTGAGCTCCAGTCCGAGCCCAGATGCCTGCACTGCAATTAAACAGCCCCTTAGCCTAAGCCCTGCGAGCTCACGTCAGCTGGCACAGGCCGGCCACAGATTTTTAATTTCAGTGTAGACATACCCCAAGTAGCAGCAATAGTACAGCCTTACAGGTAGGTTGGGATCCTCTAGGCTTCACTCTCATCAAGCCAACCTTAATCCAATCATGTGACCTAGGCACAGAGCCCACCCACTGACATGCAGTGCAGACCTAGAATGTACTGTCCTTTGAATCCTACCTCTTGCTCAGCTGAACTGCATGAGAAGCCTTCCGTGGCCTTTCCTTCATCAGAGCGTAAAACACTATATAACAGCCCACTGGGTGACTCATTTAGATTAATGCTCTACCCATATGATGGTGTGTTTCTGGAGCATATTTTCATTTGACTTTGTTCTATCTAAAGATAATTATTGGGGGCATCTTGGTAGCCAATAGTCACACCATCATGTAGCCAATAATCACCACAAGAGGTCTTGGCATAACACTTATTATTCTGGAGTACACAAAAGCAGCACTATATGGTACTATTAATCAAACTGAAACCAAGAAAGGAAGATAATTTGTTAGAGCCTGTTTAAAAAAGTATATCCAGAAAAAGATGATTGATTAGGTCAGGTTAGAAGTCAGTTACTCTGGTGATGAGCACCATAAAAATGTCTATAAATAAACAGAGTTAGGAGATTTACAATATGACTCATACTTTTTGCATCCATTTTTTTAATGTTCATGACAGTCATTAATCTTTAGTTAGGGTTACAGAAAACACAGTTTTCAGTAATGAAAGAATGTAAGTTTTGATAAATAGGAAAAAAAAAAAAAAAACCATCGAGGTTCCCAAAGCTTAAAGGTTTTCATTGAGGATCTCATCCTGCAAACATCTCTGCACCTGCATGTGAGGAGTCCCTCTGAGTTCAAATTCATTTACTAATATGCTAGTTTTTAGTGTTTCTGTGGGCAATGCGTTTGCATTTGGTGCCTAAAGCTTTGCAGACAGAGGTGGTGGAACTTAAGAGAGGAATACAAATAAGCTTGGGAATGACTGGAGTCTGTCTGCTGCGATCTGGGTGCAGGAGTTTGAAAGGGTTTAAAACAAGTATAAATGACCCATAGGAATCCAATACTTGTTTGTAATGAAACATTTCCCTTGGGATAACACTGGAAGTTTAAAACAGAAGTAAACATTTACCAACCTGGGACTTTGGTGATATAATAAACATTTCAAATGCTTTGTGCACAGTTGCAGTTCAAGGGCCTATCCTGGAAAATTTGCTCATATTAGTAATTTTATTCATGGGAATAGTCCCATTGAACTCAGTGTTTAAACCACAAGTCAAATACAGTGTGCGACTCTGCCCATTCCTCCTACTTAGCTCCAATTCCAAGATATAGGTAATATAAAAGCAATTGGTTGATAACAAAACTAAGAGTTTGTCTATACTTGCACTTTTGTCAGTAAAACACTCCCCCGACCAACATAAGTTTCTCTGACAAAAGCGCTGGTGTGGACAGCGCTATGTTGGTGGGAGACGCTCTCCCAACAGTACAGAGCTACCGCGGCTTGTTGTGGGTGGTTTAATTAGCGGAAGAGAGCTTTCCTGCCTGCATAGAACAGCTACACAGGAGACCTTACAGCGGCGCAGCTGTGTCGCTGTAAGATCTGTAGTGTAGACATAGCCTAAGTAACCACTGGATCTCATTATGTAACTCTTCCTCCTTCACCCTCAATTCCTGCTCTGTTGTTTGCTACTCTCACTCACTGGCTCATGTCTTAAATTGTTCAAGAGGGCCCCTAGTACATGGCTGAGCACCAAATGAAAAATAACCATCATTTTGCCATATGCGAGTTCATGTCAAGAATTGCTAGGAAGAGAGAGACTTAATTTGCCAAGTTCTCTTTGGAGAAGCTCTGACATAGCTACCAACAATGGAGCAGCACGCTGAGAGTACCCAGTTCATTCCCCAGGTAGGAATCATAGCTAGATTTGAACTATGATTTGCTTGCTAAGGAAGACAGCCCCTCCCAGCACTGGAGGTGTCTGAAAACATTAAAGGCAAAGTCCTGAGGTCCTTGCTCAGTTTTGAATCACACAAGCTATTACACTCACTCCCATCCAAACACTAGCAGGAGCTTGCCTGAGTAAGAACTCTGTGAAAACGGGGACAGATCTTTCTCCCAGAATCCTTCTGTAAAGAGAACCTCATCCCCTATGGAAGGGGGAAGTGTTGCCTTCCATGGCATCATCTCCTCAGACTCTGCAGAAAACAAAAAGGAAGGGGTTGGGCTAGTGGTGGGAAGGAGAGGGCTGAGTGCACTGCATGCGTGACTTATCTACCTCCCCCCCGCCCCCATCCATCCTAGCAACCATCACTGCATTCTTTTTAAAGCCCACACAGCTTAAAGCTGTGTTAACTTTTGTGCAGTGTCCTACTGCACTGGGGAACCCCCTGGGAGGCCGCTGTGGGCAGGGAAAGCCCTGTGGAAGGGGTAAGAGTTGAAGGGTATGGAGGCACAAGGCTTCTGCACAAATAGCCCTGATTCCCAGTGAGACCAGTGCAGATCTCAGGGAATGCACATGTTGTATGGGCTGAACTACTGCCATCCTGGAAGGGGAACAAGGCCCATCCTTACCCCCAATTAACTTATCCCATGCAAACCCATAAGCAGGTTTTCTGTGCAGGGGATTTGGCTCTAAATATTGTTAATTTCCTCCATTATGTAAAGGGTTCTTAATTATATCTTGCAAAAATTCAAAGTAATTGTGCTTGGCACTCCAGCTCCAGAGCTTGTTTCTTACTGATTCAATTTATATCAATTCTGTGTCACCATGTATTTAATTACCCTTGATATGTTTTATCGGTTTCAACAACACTACTCAGAAAAATATGCATTTAAAAAAAAAGCGTGTGAGAGAATTTTAGTGCTCATGAAAAATGCCTATTAACCCTGGAGACTGAAACGTGCCAACAGAACAGAAGCAGCATGACGATCTGAGCTGCTCTGCACTATCCCACCCGGGATCCTGTCAGTTCTATCTGGGAGCCAACACCTCTCAGGATGAAGTCAGTCTTCCTCTGGTCCAATCAGTCCTTGGCCTATTTGCTGAGACAGTCACCAAATGGCAAGTATGGTAGGTTTCCTGATGTAGTCACCAGTCTTCTGGGAATTGGACTGAGACCATAAAATAAAAGTTATGTAAGACACAGATGAACTGTCAATAATTTTTGGTCACTTCCAGGCTGGGCATGCTGGATTTGTATTGGCAAAGGTGAAAAGTTCTGTTCCATTAATGATCCTCTGTGTATTCCAGCCCTCACCCCCTTTGCTAATATACTCCATTGGTGGGTTACCTGAATAAGAACTGCTGGGGTTTGGCCCTAGGAGACTATTTCACAGACATGACAGTTTGCATTTGTGGTTAAGCTAGAGGAAGAACTTCCGAAATATGAAAACAAACTCTTATTAGAGGAGTTTAAAACAGAATGCACAACCATCTTTTTAAATAAAATATACAATGATCATATTCTATATACAAAGTTCTTAGAGTTAAAAACTCAGCATGGGAACTTATATCAGCAAGGATTTCAACCAAAGCAGAGGCTTTCTATCATTAAATAAATGTGGAAAAATAAACCAACAACAGAAATGAAAAATTAAAGAACATGGACTTTATCTGTAAGTCTCCAGTTCAGGCTCCCTCCAGTCCTCTATGGTCAGGCAGCCTATAGTAAAATAGCTCATTTACAGTTTTGTGGGCAAAGGAGAGTTAGCTGCTTTTTTCATTGGTAAAGGCATTATTCATGGAAAGGCAAAAGCCAGGTCAGCACATCTGGTCTACCAGGAACACTAGCATGATGATCCTACCGGAGGCCCTTTCTTGGCTCACTTTCCATTTTCTATGTTGATGTACCTCTGTGCAAGGGAAGAAGTAATGAGGCTAATAGGGTGATAAAGGGACTTCAAAAGATCCTGCAGTCATTAACGGAGAAGAGTTTCCTCCTCTTCTGTTTTCGGGCTTGATTGACTGCAGTCCGGACTGCGTATTCGAACACCTGCTGCACCCCCCTGTTGCTGAGAGCAGAGCACTCCAAGTAGCCTTTAGCTCGGACCTCCCGGGCCAATCGCTTCCCATCTACTGAGCTGATGCAGGACAAGTGATGGGGTCCTGTTTCCCGCTGGTCAGTCTGAGTGGCCACCACTAAAACGGGGATTCGAGGCAAATGGTTTCTGATCTCAGCAATCCATTTATTCCTCAGGTTTAAAAAGGAATTGTGGTTGGCCACTGAATAGCACATTAACACCACGTCAGCCTGTTGGTATGAAATGGGACGAATGCCTTTGAAGGCGTCACTGCCAGCTGTGTCCCAAAGGCCTAGGCTAATCTGGACACCATCCATGAAGACATCCACTCCTGTATTTTCATACACTGTGGGCTTATAGGCATCTGGAAAAGTCTCAGAGGTGAAACGCACCAAAAGTGATGTTTTCCCCACGGCGGCATCTCCCACTAGCACGCACTTGATTGAATCCAGCATTTTCTCAAATTCCAGCTCAAAACGTACTGTTTCAACTCACTGAGAGCAGGAGCCGTAGACAAAGAGAAAGAGAATTCTCAGGGACCTTTTGAAATAATCTCCATTCAGTAGGAATTCATCCAGATTTTTTAACTTCTCAAGACCCGCGAATTTCGCTTGAGTACAAAATCCCCTTCTCTCCCACACAACTGTGTGATGCTATCAGTTTAATTCTTCAGTGAGTAAAATAAGCTTCCTGAAAGAGAAAAAATAAAATATAACATTTATAAACCAGCTTTGTTATAATCCAGTGAAAACATCATTTATTGTAAATTTCTCTGGACGTCTATTTCAGCAGTTCCAGATGGTGTTCTAATGCAGTTGTTCTCAATCTTTCCTGACTACTGTTCCCTTTCAGAAGTCTGATTTGTCTTTCGTACTCCAAGTTTCACCTCACTTAAAAACCACTTGCTTACAAAATCAGACATAAAAATATAAAAGTGGAACAGCACACTATTACTGAAAAATTGCTTACATTCTCATTTTGTCTGTAAGAAATTTTAGTACGTACTGACTTCGCTATGCTTTTTATGTAGCCAGTAGTAAAACTATTCAAATATCTAGATGAGTTAATGTACCCCTGGAAGATCTCTGCGTACCCCGAAGGGTATATGTACCCCTGGTTGAGAACCACTGTTCTAAAGCAAGTATTAATGTCATTCCCTCTAGCCACACAGGTAACACCACTTGGTTTAAAAAAAAAAAAAAAAAACTTTCTAGGGTAAAAATTCAACCATCATCTTTCTCTAGTGCATTTATTATAATTAGATATCACTCAGATTTCTCATTCAGCAGATGGGATAAGATTTTCAAAAATGCCTAAGTAATTCAGGAACCTAAGTTCCACTGACTTTCAATGAGACTAAGACTCCGAAGCAGCTAAGCCACTTTGGAAAATGCGACTTAGGTTTTTTAAGCATTTTTGAAAATGTACGCACCCTCCCCAGCAAAGCTCCTCAAGTGTAGTACATGAAAAAAGGTACACATTAACTGTTTTGCTTATTTAAGTAATTCAACAATCAAAGACAACCTGCAGCCTCTCAGATGACAATAAAAGGGGGGAAAAAGGTCTTTAGATATAAATCTTGTGTGACAGGAACCGTATTGGTTTTACAAATGGTGCAGTATCTACTACAGAGGAAAAAATGCTTAAAATTTCTTTGTTGCAAATCTCTTTCAACAAACAAGCAAGAGCAAACCAAAGAAATATATTCCCTTTCCCAACCATTATATTTTGTTAAAGGAATGCAATCAATTCAAAATTTAGTTAGTTTTTAAAAATGAGTTAAAGTAGTTTCAGGCATTTCACCTGTTCTTGAGCCCCTTGCCGGTACTTAAGGTTTTACAGTCACATTTTCCTATTTTTGTAAATGTTTTTCTTTTCCCCAATTGCTTTGTGAAAGATTCACACAAACAGCAGGGGGAAATTAATTGACTGATTGTACAGGGGAAACAATGAAACGGATATACACTAAATGTCAAATTCACTAACAGAAAAACTGAAGTAAAAGAACTTTCTCTTTTTCTCTTTCTAGTCTTAAATGTTCTGAATAATAATAGGAGCTTAAAAATATGAGTTTCATTGCTAAATTGGCCGTGTCCTTCTAATGTGTATTTTCCACTTAAATAATTGATTTCTGTCCCTTCCTTTGTTAAGAGGGGAGACAGTTCTGGAGTTTATTTGCATAGAAAGGAATGATCAGTTCAGAGTAAAGTCTAGAAGAATGCTCTGTAGTTTACAATAGCCTACTTCAGTTTCACTATCCCAACATTCTGCTCTCCTAGCTATACATTTCTAGTATATTTAATGCTTCAACTGATTTCACAAAGAAAAACAAAATAAAGCATCAGTTGGACTTGCAGTGCATTTGACTAGCATTGACAGTGCAACTAATTGCTTCTATTTTATAATTGCTTCTATTTTATAATTGGTCAGTGTCCTACCTCCTGTGGGACTGCCTATTGTACATTTTCTGCCACACAAGCCGACCAAAAAAGATAAACATACAAGCAATCTGACTTGTACACAAGGGAGTATTTTATTTTATAAATGCTGCTTCAAATCCTCACTGGCATATTCATACTGACGCCTTGTTACTGGTACTTAGAAGAGAGTCATTGCAACAGGTGGTATTTCCTGATTCGCAAACACAATATGCGTTTCCAACCCTTTTTCACAGGATTCTGAGAATTCTGATACAGACTGAGTCACACCAGGGACCCTCCTGTGTGTCAAGAAATGAACAAGACCATGAATGAAGAAATCCTCGCATGTCTGTTTGATGCCACAGAGCATCTGGTTTATAATTTACTTTAAAAACCACCTGTAAGAATTTTACCCCATGAATCAAATGTCTCATGGAATGTACTTCACGCAGAGAAGAGACTTCCGAGTAAATCAAACAAGATTTTTTTAAAAATATAAATATAAGATTTGAAAAGCATACACTGGATGTGCTGTCCAATTATTTAAGCACATTTATGGGAATGCTGCTATACTTTAAAATTGTGTCAGTATTACCATGATAAAGCCCTGTACTCCAGTGAATTATAACGCAGATTTAACCATTTGCTTCCTGATTAAAATTCTGCATACAAGATCTCCTCTCCAGAGCACAAATTTCTTTAATGCATTTTCAATCCTATTAGTCTGGTTATTTTTAATGCATTTGAGTGTGAAAAAATAGAAGTTACCAATTCAAGATGCTTTTTGGTTTTTTCTAAACTAAAAAGTGAGAAAGACAGACACAAAGATGTGGCATACAATTTGACATTAATCTGAGTTGATGGCTTTGGATAATTTGAAAATACAATAGAAGGATGGCTAATATAGTAAAAACAGACTAATTAACATGTTATTACATGTACTAGTACTGATACACGTTGATTAGTACTGACGCATACTTACAGGTACTGACAAGTCCCATCACAAAAGCATATGGCCTTTTTTAAAGTAAAGTGAGTCAAACTACAACCCATATATAAAGGAAACTAAAATGTACACAGTAAAGGACCATTTTCTGATTCCTCCTGAGTTGGTGTGTCCAAGGGCCCAGGGAGCTCTACCCTGATTTAGATCTGGCTTTATTTTGTTATCAACGGCACTTCCACTCTATCATATATTATATGTACTACATAAAAGCATATTATTTTGGGAATTTTAATTATACAAAAGCCAGAAATGTCACAGGTAATATTCTCAGACAACTTTAACTGTAATTGCCAGCTCCCCGTGCAATACAGTCGGGTCTTGAATGACTTGATCGCACAACATATGCGCAGTATTGTAAAATTCCACCTACATCCATGAAAGTTTACAAGAAAAGATGCAATTTAAACATACTTCAAGCATACACACTTCATCTCATTGACAAAGTCTTACTGTAGAAAGAATACCCAAATGCAGCGTAAGCAGTAAAGAAAACACTACACAAGTACACCTAAAGCTATAGAAAAATAGTCAGCTTAAACCTAAATGAAGAATACATACATGATGTCCTTTCAAGAGTCCTGCTGGAGGGACAGTATTAAACCTTAGTTTAGGAGCATAAGTGGCAATATAACACACTGCATAAGCACTTGCAAGGCTAGAAAAAATACTGCAGTTGCTTTCCACTGCATTATATTATAGAATTTGCCAACTATATCACATTGCCCAGTTGTGCGTGATCACCTAATAAAAGACTGTTAGAAATGCCTGATGACAGAAAGTAGAGTGAAAGTTTCTAAGGGAAACTTAATTCTGAATTTCCTAATTTCTGTGTGATCAACCTTAATGCAGACTTAGCAAGATTTTGCATATAATTTTAAATAAAAAGACAAAAAGTAAGCAAAAATTTAAAATATCACTGGGGAGATTTTCGAGGGCCCGAATAGGAGATAGGTGCTCCATTTGCATTGTCTTTCAAGAGGACTTCGGTGCCTAAATGCCCTTTGTGCTTTTGAAAAATTCCCCCCAAAAGGAAAAATATTGAGGAAAAACTCTAAATTAAAGCAATGTTTTAAAAAACAAGCAAGCAAAGATAGATTGCAACAGGATATAATGGAAACCTATGGAATCCTGGTTCTGTTGAAGCTGATGGCAAAATTCCCATTAATTTCAGTGGGGGCCAGGATTTTGCTTCCCCCCTACCCCCTTATCTCAATCATTGATATAGCACTGATACCACAACTGAATCATACCATCTACTGAAGTAAAAGCCAAATAGTGTCCACTACCTGTTTGCGTCCACACTGTAGGGAGAAGACACAAGAAACCCCTTCTTCCGTGCACCATCCATGCGGGGCTTAATCACCTGGGAATCTCTGAGCTTAGAGACATCCACGATTGTATGGCGAGTAACTCTGGCAACTACTGTAGGGCTGTAGCTTTACACATCTCCCCACAGAGCAGTGGAGTTAGCAGGGCACGGAGAGGAGCAGATGTTGCTCCTTCTCCTGGAATAGTGCCGTATCCATACTCCCAGGAGCTCCAGGCATCTGCTTACTCCAGGCAAGATGCCTCCTAGAGCTCCCACTTGCACACTGTGCCTCCATCACACTTAATGGGAGACTAAGGCCATTTGCCATAATCAAGCTGTATCCTATTGATGGTGTCTCGGATGCACCACCCCTGTGCAGCAACAGCAGCTGCACTGGACCTCCTCCTGCACACATGCATTTGAGAACTTTTGCTCACATCAGTAATCCCATTGTGAGTCTACTTGCTGCAAGTAAAGACACAATACTTGTTTGTGTGGTTGCAGGACTTGGCCATCTAACTATTAATTTTACCACAGATACAGAACAGTTATAAAAGCTATAAAGGTGACATTAACAATAAGTAGACAGACTAAATATTTTTCCAAGACGTCACTTATGGATTAAGCACTGCAAAGCTTGATGTGGTTTGTGAGGAGTACAGGAAAGTACTCCCACATGGGAGCAGTGGCCCGCTAACACAGTGCTCATTGCAGAATCAGGACCCTAGTGAGTATGTATCACGTGAAGAACTAGCCTTATTTGTGAGGAAACAATTTCAGCAACAAATTGATTCAGGAACATTTATAGTTTAATGAGGTAGGCTGGCTTCTCATTTAAGGCATAGAGTGTCATCCAGTATGGTCAAACATCTACATGGAAGCACATCCCTGAGCACCGAAAGAGGCGTCAGGAACTCCTACATTCTAATCTGATTTTTGACAATGATTCCAGCCTTGTCTAGACTAGGATTTGGATTAATTAACATGTGTACAAAGAATAGTGTAGACAAGGCCTTTAACATATGCTAGTCTGGTTGACCAGCCAAAGTGTTTTTAAGATTAAATGCAATGCATATGCTAAGTATTATCATCATTATCCTGCCACTACTCCTGCAATTGGAATTTACTGTAATTCCCATAGCGACCAGTAACGGAACTGGTTATATCATGGGCTTTAATACTGCATAAATGAGTGTTAATGAGAGTTGTTGCAGGGAAAGGATGTTGAGAAGTGCTCACACTTAAAAAAAAGAGTTCTAAATGCTAGAGAGGATTTAAATTTTCTTCATAATACTTAGATCCGAGCCCTATCTTTTATCCATACACGTAACTCTCATTGACATCAGTGGCAGTACCAGCACAGAGAGAAGATAATGGCCCAAAATATGATCTCTAGATCTTCACCTGTCCCATTCTCTCTGGTGTGTATTATAATTGTTGTACATTCAAATTGTACATCATATGTATAAATAGATCTCTTACCCCTCTTGTTTTACATATATATGAGGCTCTTAAGAGGGCTAGTGAGGAAATAACAGTGGCAATGTCTTCAGTGTGCTGATGACGTACAGCTTTATATCTCCATCTCAACTGATACAGCCAGCCAGAACTGTGCACTACAGTACTCAGTATCTGGAGGAGACTGGAGAATGGATGAGGGCTAACTGGCTGAGATTCAATCCAGATAAGACAGAGGTGAATGCTGATTGGTTGGGGGAAGCAGCCAGAAGATATGGCAGGAATAATACTGACCTCTTTAATTGAGGATGTGGGTCTGCCATTTGCAGATCAGGTTCACAGCCTGGAGATCTGGTTAAAGTCCCAACTGCTATTAGAAGGTCAAATAGCTGCTACAGTTTGGATCAGTTTGTTTTCATCTCCACATGGCCATAAGGCAGTGCCAATTTCTTTCAGATACAGACTTTACAACTGCCATCCATGCCTCTGTCACCCCAATATTAGACTACTACAGTATATGGGCCACAGCTTAAATCCATCTGGAAACTGCAACTGGTGCAGAATCCAGGAACTCACCTGCTAACCAGGATTTCTTTTCATGAAGATGTTAAACCAGTCATACTCAGACCTCAAGTGTCTCTTTAATGCATCTCTTTCAGCTCTTTGCAGCACATGATATTGAAACACTGTGTGATTTAATTGTTAATCAATTTAAGTTATTAACCAATCAGGATGCTTTTACTATTATTAACCAATTGTAGATGATAAAATAATAATACTTGGTCAGTCATTTTGCTGATATATATACACTACATATTTCCCATCATACTATTTAAATATGACTATATAATACTATAATAAATGAAATAATGAATTCATACCACTGTAGCTCTTTTGGGTACTGTTGATCGTTAATTTGGCTCCTGAACCCCTGAGATCTGAGTATCATTGTGTTAAACCAGTGCTCTGTTATCTGCACTAGCAGCCTTTTGGTTTATAGTTTGATTTTAAGATGTTGCTTTTGATCTGTAAACTCTTAATGACCTAGGGGCTCCCTATCTGCGGGTGTGTCTATACTGCAGCTGGCTACCATGATTCCCAGCACAGGTCAACAGATTCACATTAGCTCATCTTGAGCGAGCATGTAAAAGTAGCAATGTGGACATGGCGGCACTGGTGGGGGTTTGGCTAACTGCCACAGACCTTGGTCCACCTGACCAAGCTAAGGTGGCTAGCCCAAGCTGCCTCCAGTGTCGCAATGTCTATCCTGCTATTTTAAATGGCTTGGAGATGAGCTAGCGTGAGTTTGTTTACCCACGTTGGGAGTCACATCTTCCAGCTGTAATGTGAACATAAGAGAAAACCTCTCCCTTCATAAGACAGTGCCATAGTTGCAGTCTGTGGAAGCATTTGAGCTATGGTACCATTGGTATGAAAGAGAAGTTGTGGGTGAAGGGGGTACTGCCTGAGAGTTCTCCATTTGGGCCCCACATCTTTGCAACTCTCTTCCCTCACTTGGTCCATAATAGTCTATGTTCAATTTGTTAATTTTTAGGGCAGGCTACAAGGTCCATCTTTCTCCTTTACCCAGCAGGAGCAGGGTGAGCTTGTCAGACTATGGTAATTTCACTGGTAAGGTTTTTTAAATGTCTGTTACATTTATGTTACCGCTTGTGCAGTGTTGTTAGAGCATAATTACCAGAATTAAGATTAATTGCAAGTTTATGGTTAATTGTATTTTTAAGCATTTGTCAAAGTGCTCAGAGGTTGGGATGGGCACTCTTTATATGGGTATTATGCATTTAAAAAAATAAATGGAAAAATACACCTTCCATGTCTTTCTGAAGTTAGGATAACAAACCACACATGCTAAATCTTTATTTTCAAACCTTGAGAACTTTGTCTCAAAACTAAATTTCTTCAAACAAAACAAAGACTCCACTCCCAATTCAGAACTGTGCTCAGGCCACGTTTGAAATTTAACAAAGATTTTCAGTTTTCTGAATAAGAAAAATGGAAGGTAAAGATTTGGGTTTTTTTCTTTTGAGAAAAAAAAAAAACAAAAACCAAAGCTGTCTTTTTATCATTCATGCAACCCAAAAACAGCCAGACTTTTTGGTGTTAAACTTTCCTAAAAAATTCATGTCTGAGCTGAGGCAAAGCATGAACATTTTGAACCCCTAAAATGCTTTTTTCAGAAGGTGTAAAGCTTGAAACTAAAAACAGGGGATGAAGGCCAAATTTTCAGACAGTTGTAACTATGTTATTTTTAACAGGCTATCTCATGCCTTCCATTTTGAAAAAGAAATCCCCATAGTCAGAAAAGTGGATAGCATGATATGGCCCAGTCGTATTCATGAGTAAAAATAAGTGATGAAGCCCCATATTGTGATTATTTGTTTTTAATCACACTTTTGATATAACCACATACAAATTAAACATGCACATCCTAGAATTAGAACAACCTTAAAAGATCAAAAAAGTCTGAGTAAAGGGCTGATATTTAGGGTTCCTGAGCTATTGAAGTCAATGGGAAATATGAGTGTTGAGTATCTCTGATAATCAAGGCATGGATCAGGTGGATCATTAAACCACCTCATTCTTATTGTGCTTAGGTACTGTGTATGGTATGAAATGTCAAATAACTCACTATTTGGGTGCCCGCAGCACGACAGGGCATGTAAGTGACTGATTTTTAACACTAATCCCTGTGTCCTGCCCAAATTCAGACTTGGTTAATTCCTGGAAGTGACATTCACCCTTTACAGGGGGCCAGTACAAGTCCCTCATCCAACATCCTTTGAAGTCAATGGAAAGGAAACATTGATTCATGCCCTAAGAGAGTGATGCATAGGCCTTTTACTGGTTGTCTGAATGGGGTGAACTTCATCCATTGTGCCATGTAAAATTGTTGTGATACACAATATATTGGATAAAATATCCTTTGTTTCTTATCCTCATCTGTAACACCTTTTTGTTCTGTGCTGTTAAGCAGTTCACAAGCTTTACATCCGATATGGTTGCATTTCAGTGGTGGATATGCATATACATATTGGGGGGTGGAATTACTGTATGCGTATCCACCACCAGTTGCTTCTTTGTGTGTCTAGTTATAAATATGCACACATACAAACATACTTAAACCTATAAAAACTCATATACACATTATATTCCTGTTATATATACATATTATGAAAAGACATCTTTCCATAATTAAAAATGAGCCAGGTTCCAGTCCTAAGGCCATGGCTAACTTCAGTATAACCAATCTAAAGGTCTGATCTTGTAAACGTTTAGGCATGAAATAGTCTCATTGACTTCAATGGGACTACTTGTGTGTGAAGTTACTCACACGTGTAAGGGTTTGCAGCACTGGGCCCCAAACTACTTCAAATTTCTCATGACACATCCTACCTTAATACAGAACTTTTTTCTTGACATAGGAGGTAAATCAGAAAAGACAGCTATGGTAACATATATATTACCTAAATATTTATATAATATTAGGTAAAAACATTTTTAGTGGTTCAACTCTTTAAAATCCTATTTTTTTTTAAACTGAATTTCAGGTATTGATGTCTATGCAAGCACAGAATTGGAATATTTAATGGAGGTGTTACGGGAAAGGGATTGTGGGTTCTTTTGGTTGGTTTTGCTGCTGCTGTTCTAATATGGAAATGTGGGTATAAAATATTCTATGCTGAATTTGTAACTGTTTTGTGTAACAAATAATGTATGTATTGTTTCATAGTGAACAATTCAGGATATTGGGTTATTGCTACATTGTGGCGAGCATTTATTAATTTGAGAGAAAATATTTCCTGTATTTTACGGGATGGTGGTGAACGCTTAATTAGATCATGGTAGTAGGAAATTGACTACATACTTTAACTGTGTATTTCCAGAATTGCCAATGTCTAGAGTTTTGTCCTGTGTATGTGGTAGAAAGGTATCAAATCTATAGTTAGATGTTAGCAGTAGTAAGTGGAATCCCCCTTTCGAATGTAACTATCAATTACAGATTTTGGATGGAAATATAGCTGTACCTAGTTAGCAAATCACTTTATAAAGCACTTTGTGGAAGGAAGATTATAATATTTTTCCTGCATGTGTTGGTTTAACCCTTTAATTTGTTTTACACTTTTTTTGTATTTAATTTATATGTGGCTACCTTGCAAGGTCTATTCCGCAATCTAGTCTTCATGTACTTTATACCAAGCAGTTGTAAAATTGGTGTAAATGAGTATTTGAGATACACTGGAAAGGTTCCTTTCTCACATGTATAGCTTCCCTAGGAATCCCTTATTTTAACAAAAGAAATTAAATACAAAAAGTATTTTTTGAAATCCCCTTTCCTGGTCACACGGAGTCACAATGAAGTCACTGATTCGCCGCATGGGTGCAGGATCTCGTGTGCACGGATCTTATGTCAGGGTCAGGGCCGTAGTTAAGACCAAAAAAATAAAGGGAATGCCCCAGTCTTGACAAACTTTCATTCATATTTTATTTATTTTGAAGTAGCACATGTTGTACACAGAGGCCCAGATTTACATTGATTTATACGCTGGGATTGCACAAGTGTAAATCATTGCGGAATTTGACCTGGGAGTACCTGCTTTATTAGCTTTCTCTGACTTCTGTGTAACCTTAACAACATGTCATTTTTACATAAAATGTGTAATATTACAAGCAGCAGTGGGCCATATAGAATAGTTTTAGAGAAAAAACCCTCAAAAGAGTGGATTTTCTGACTTCTCTCAAATACCAAAAGTAGATACTTTATAAAGCCCCCTCCTTTTCTTGTCCCACAGTACAGTTTTGTCAAATGTCATTTTAGATTTTTATACCTGGAATGTATTTGCCTTCAGCTAGTAAATGGATAATACGCATTACCACGCTGGGGTACATTGTGGCACAGTGTTTCTGTTCTCTGAGATTGGTCAGGAACATTTAAAAGTTTTTCTTGATTGGCAAAGAAGCCTTTGCACATTTTGCATGAAATTAGCCATTTACTGAAAAAGAAACATTTTTATTGGAGATAAGGCCACATTTTGGACTCGTATACAAACATTTGGTTTATTTAAATGAGGGGACTTGGCCCAAACCCATCTGGAAGCTTTATAACAACCTCCCATTCAGCATTAAAACCTCATTGAAACATAAATGAATTTTTAAATCTGATTTTAGCTTGATAATAATGAAACATCCCATCTTGAAAAGCTTTTGTTTCATTTATTTTATAATATGCCTTTGTAAAGAGGAAATCAAAAATACAAATGTTATTAAAAGAAGAAGAAGTTACAGATTATTCAGTACTATGCACCACTGAAGTAATTTGATACAATGGCCACATTTAAGACTTTCCTATTTTTTGACAAGTTTTTAAGTATAGCCATTGTAAAAGGAAAGCTCCAAAGTGCAATTTATCTATATTTCTGCTGATCCCCAAACTGACTTTCATCAGAAGAGAAAACATTTGCCTTTCCTGTTAGAGTGAAAGATTTCAGGACTTTTCAAAGATCATGGATATGAAAGACAAGAAAAAAAAAATATTTAACGAACTACGGCCCTGGTTCTGCCATACTTGCATGAGGAGAGCCAGCCTTATCTTTAATTTTTAAGTAGACAAGCATAACCTTCAAAATCAAATCAAATATCACTTGTGAAGAGTAAAGAATTCAATAAATATTACCACTAGCTCAAACTGGATGAATGTCACCTAGTTAGATTAATTTTCAACCTTGCGAACGTGTGTGTACTGAAAACAACATTGTGCGTTACCACAACATTCATTCTGGTCTCTGCTGGAAGAGAAGATGTTCTTTCCCTTCCCATGTATATCGGGTCTTTCCCACATAGTGTGTCAGTGGGGCCCCTTTGGGAAAACCCCAAAACCACAACAGGACCAATTTTTGGTTTTTAACATTTTTAAACATTTGATCTGTCTATTTTACTGATCCACGGGGATAAAAATATATAACTTGAGTTCAATTCCACTCTCATCACGTATGAATTTACAACTCCCATTGACTCCTATGGGGTTGGACAGAGGTATCCAAGGGCAAAATAGAGTCCCTTGTGCAAAAGATATGTTTGTCCACGTACATGAAGACATAGGTAATTAGGAAAGGTAACCTAATCTGTGATAACTGCAGAAATAGGAACAAACAAGATTTCTTGTATGCCCCTGTTTATTCCCCCCCCCCCCTTTTTTTTTTTTTTTTGGACATATAAGCACATAAAATCCTTGGTTAAATTCTGCTCTTTGTTCCACTGGTGCAGTCACGTCAATATCAGTAGGGATGTTCTGATATAACAGAGCAGAATCTCTCAGTTGTCCTTCCTTTTTTTGTAAAGAGATACATTTTAGACCTGATTATGCAGCCACTTTGTACAAGTGTTTCCCATTGTTCATACTTAGCAGCTGCAAAACTAGACCCTTTGGTTCCAAATTATTTTCCTTTCAACACAGATCAGAGTATGTTTGTGTGTTGGGGAGTCTTTTGATTTTTCAGTTAACATTAGAAATTAAGCACAACTAAATCATGCTAAACATATTGGAGAATAGGTTTAATTTTATGCAAAAGGGGCCTTGTGGGCCTCAAGTCACGGGCCTCAAGCTTGTTGTATGTTTCCAATACATAGAGGCATTGCCATAATATTTTAAAACATGTTCTTAGCAGTAGGTTTGACAGGGTAACCACCACGCTCGCTTTCTTTATGGCTCGATGGGAGATGGATCCCAAAACCTTTTTTTGGACTTTTTTTTTTTTAATGGGGTCGTGGCATGGTGATGTTTGTGAACCATTGTTTTAAAAGATCCACCTGGAGCTAGTCAAAAAATTAGAATTTATTTTTATGAAAAACTCAGATGTCAAAGTTGTTTTCCTTCTGAAGAGTTTGAAACAGACCCATTTTTCATGTTTTAGAAATTGTTCATGATTTTTATTCATTTTTCACAAATTCTTTTTAAATCAAACATATTATTGAAAGTTTTCGTTTAATGGTAAATGAAAAATTGCAATAACTTTTTAGATAATGTTTACAATGATGTTTTAATTATTTTTAAATATAAAAAAAACGAACTTTTTGCAACAAAAGAAATATTTCATTTTCAAACAAACATCATTTTTCAGCTAAGCACATTTTCAGTGAAAAATTTCAGCCAGCTCTAGATCCACATCTAGATCCAGGAAGTCAGACTAAAATGAGAGATAGGCTAATGTCTTGGTCTTACATGCCTTTGTGACCTTTAGATTGATTACTATATTGCACACTACATATGGGGCTACTCGAAAAGGCCAGTCAGAAGCTTCCGCTAGTGCAGATACAGCAGACCTCTTGCTCTGCAAGATTGGCCATAGGGAGCTCATTACACCTCCAGTTCTACTGGTTTCCGATTTGCTCGTAGGTGTTATGCAAAATGTTCGTTTAGGCTTTTAAAAGCCTATGTGATTTAGTCCTAGCTACCTAAGAGACTGAATCTCTGCTGTCCACCATTGTGGTAGCTGAGATCAATCGATTCTCTCTTGATATCAGTCCCAAGGTTTGCATGACTGAGGACTGTTGCAAGGCTGTTTTCATCAGAGGGTATTTTACCCTAGAATTCACTTCCCACATTGGTCAGACAGAGCCAGAATTTGTTGAACTTCAGCACATGGTGTAAAACTCATCTCTCTACTCAGGATTTTCCTGAGACGGTTGGTCAGGAAGGGTACAAGTCTTTAAGGATGTCTCTGGGAAGGTCCATGTCTGCACTATAGCTGCTACAACAGCACAGCCAAGCACTGCAATTGTGCCACTGTAGAGTAGATGCTTCCTACATCAATGAAAGGGGGGTTTCCATTGATGTAGTTAAGCCATCTCTTTGAGAGGTGGTAGCTAGATCGATGAAAGAACTCTTCCGTTGACCCAGCCACATCCTTACTGGGGGTTAGATGGATTTAACCAAGGTGTTCAGGGTGCAAATAATTTTTCAAAGCCCTGAATGACATGGCTAGGTCGATCTAATTTTTAGATTTAGACCAGGTCTAGCGGTAGTTAGTTGGGGACGTAGCCTTAAATTTATGCTCTTACTCTGGCAGATACACATGTGAGATGTGTCCTCTGATGCAGCTAATCATTGGCAGAAAAAAGTTAAACGTTTGAGGCCTGATTCTCAATTACACTATAGCCACTTTATAGTGAACGGGGTGAAGAAGCCTTAAAATGGGCATAAATTACACTTATACCAAATTTAAGGCAACTTTGTATTGGCAGAACAGTGTAAATTGGTCTTAGTGTAAATGAAAATCAGGCCTTTATATTACAATTTAATAGTTAATATGCTCAGACAATGGGTGGAGGTTCATTTATAAATATATAAAACAGATAAACACATAAATAACTAATTTTCCCATTGCAGGGCATCTATTCTAGTGAGCGTAAAACTCTGAAGTAAATTCAGCCAGTTCATCCTTACAAGGGTACTTCACGCAAGCCTTCCTATAACTTTAATTCTGCCCATTACCTAAACAGTACATTTATGCCAAGTCCCTGCCTCTTTAATGAAACTGGATTCAATTATGTAATAGTATTTAAATTATTCTTTGATGGATGAGATAAAGTGATTTCAAAATGTGATTTAAACATGTATGGTTACTTCTAATTGAATTTTTATAAAAATAGATTAATCTAACTTTTGGTTTTTTAATAAATGTAAACTACTGTACAATCCAATGCAAAGTTCCACCTTATTTCAACAGCTATAGGAGACAGGCATCCATTAGGTACAGCTAAAAGCAAGCAGATCAGCCCCGTAAGGTTCATCTAGCCTATTTTATCCTACCTTTCCCATCTGAAATTTTTTTCCTTTGGACAAATCGGTGTTAAAGACGGCCTCTTCCAGATGTCACAGCCCCACTCCTATGCCAGGCTCTAATGGAAACATCACTGAAAGGAGGATAGGAAAATTTAGAATTACATTCAGATTTGTTATGGGTAACTGAGAGAAGTCTAGACCTGGCTGTGTCTGATGGATATTATGTGATCCAGCACATTTACACTCTATCCCTATCCACTTCTTATGGTAGCTTCATTTCATTGGCAAGGTGACAAGACTATTATCTAAATTTGGAGCAGCAGCTTCTGAAAACAGAATCTTGAAATGCGTATGCATATCTTGATCTACATGAATGCACACACCACTACATATGTAACCAGACCATGTGTTGTGAAAATAATCTGCTTGTTCTATAAAAGAGAGGTGTAGTGTTGAGAAAGAAGAGGAGAATTGTGTTTATGGCCATTTAGAAGGCAAGTTAAGG
Organism: Emydura macquarii macquarii; assembly: GCF_026122565.2. Lineage (NCBI taxonomy): Eukaryota > Metazoa > Chordata > Testudines > Chelidae > Emydura > Emydura macquarii. Next base: position 6,560,660 of record NW_027133265.1, read on the forward strand.
ACTTAATTCTCAAAATGAAGAAGTGAAAGATCATTAGGATCCTAGCTGGATCAGGGTTCAATTGAAACTAGGAATGGAGATAAAAGGTTTTTAATTTGCTGATTTCTTCATTGCTAACTTCAGTTCATAAAAACATTAACATTTCACCTCATTGAAAAAATTACTACAACACAATACTCAATCTAAATTTATATTTTGAAAATAAAACAATACATTTTCCCCTCAGTGACAGTTTATTTGACAAGGGCTGGGATCCTACCTTCATTTGCACCAGGTTTACACATATAACTCTGTTGATTTCAGTGGAGTTATTCATGATTTACACCACTGTAAATTAGATCAGAATCAGGCCCAGGATTTTTAGATTCATTTTTTTTTCCTATCTTTTTACTTGCATTGATTAACATATAAGTTACTAGTACATTCAACCTCTCTTATATCCTCCTTTTTAATGAGTTGTTTTATGCTGAAGTACAAAAAAACTTAATAAAATATCCAGGAGAAGCACCACATTTTTTTTATGCTGAAGTAGAAAATAAACTTAAAATATAATAAAAAATCCAGGGGAAGAGCACAAGGAGGACAAGGTTGCCTTTTAATACAATATCTCAGTAAGGAATGTTCTATTTTGTATTAAAAGAGAAAGTAATTGTTGTTTTCAAAACAATTTTTTAAGATGAGACAATGGTGACAGCTAAAAAAAACTAATTTTGATTCATATTTACATTAACACACTTGGAGGGGAAAAAAGGCCCAAAGACTCACCAGACACAGGATGTTGAACAAGGCTCTTGAAAATAAGTGTTACGGAAGTCAAGTACTTTTAGTGCAAGTGGAGAATAAAGATGAAAACTGGAGCTCTATGTGTTTTCAGTGGAATTTTCCTTGCTGGATTAGCAGTAAATTTTCTTTTTTCTTAAAAGGGAGGTGCAGGGAGAAGGAAAAAAATAAAAGAGAATCACCTACCCTCCAAGTAAACTCGGCGTAGGAGACTGCGCTTCGTTCATCTGGTGATAGCGACAGACGTAATGTGATGAAAAATAAGCCAGTGGTTTAGTTCAAGTCAGCTTCCTGAAGAGTTCTTCTCAGCTCTGCCTGTGTGGGTTTTGCTGTGGGTTTGTGTGTGTCCTATTCTCTCTGTGATGACTCCACGAACGTACATGTAAAACCTACTCACAGAGAGGGGGAGGGGGGCACAGCAAGGCCCTGATGCATAAAGCTTTCTCTCTGCAGCTTGCTGTTTCCACAATCACCTTCCCTCTGCAGCTGCTGCTACTAGCGTGGGGACAGCAGAGCCCACTCACCAGCTAAAGGAAGAGCAATTCAACAACTGCCCTCGAGTCTTGTCTAGAATTCAAACTTCCAGCGGTTTAACAAAGAGAGTTTGCTTACTAATAGATTAGGGCCAAAATAACTATATTGATTTTAATACATACCATTGAATATTTTGGACCAACTCTATGAGTGGATCAGCCCTAAAAAGTGTGATTTTAAATTGAACTAGTGCAATACAGTGTGGCCACTCTTCAATCGATTTAAACCTGGTTGATAGGGATTTGTCTTAATTCAGTTAAGAAATGAATTAAGTTATACTGATTGATGAGTGTCCACACAGGTTTTTGTACTGATTTAATTAAATTGATTTAAAAAAACCACACATTTAGCTAAACCAGGGCGATCCTGAAACAAATCACAAAAGGGAAAGAAGAGAGAGACTGATTGAGCTGAGTGATGAGCTGCCAAATATTCTCTCCCTTAGGTCCTGACTTGACAGGTTAAAAAAAAAGTATATTTTTCAGTTGTGTTAGTTCAGTTGAGTTAGCTTAACATGATTGAAAAGCCCTGTTAAGACTCAGGCCTTGTCTACATGGGAAAGGTTTTTTGGTATACCCTAAAATGTGAATTTAAACTGATACTGTTGTATAATGGGTAGCAGCCCATGTAAACACTCTTAGGCCTAGTTTAAAGTTTAAATTAAGACTGACATAGCTATATCACTCTGGAATGTGAAAAATTCACACGCTCAGAGCGTCATAGATATGTAAACCTAACTCCCTGTGTAGACACAGCTAAATCGATGGAAGCATGCTTCAGTCAACCTGGCTACTGCCACTTGGAGAGGTGGATTACCTACATCGATGGAAAAAATCCCTTCTGTCACTGTAGGCAGCACCTACACTATCACTACAGTGGCATAGCTACAGGGCTATAGCTGTACCACTGTAGTGCAGACAAGTCCTTATTCTGCTAGAACAGGATCTTTTCAGTTTAGTTTATGTTGGTTGGGAAGGGATTTAAGCTGAACCAAAAAAAGCCATTCATATCAGAATGTGTTTACAAAGTGGGGTACCCCATATAACTATATTGGATAAATAGTAATGCTTTCTGTTATATTCACAGCATGCAAACAAAGAAGTTAGAGTATTTTATGCTTTTAATCTTTCTAGAGGGTTGAAATGCAACTTTACTTTATTTCTTAAAATCCAGAACCTTAACTTACAAGTAATAAAAACAGAAAGAAAGAAAACAGGTTGCTCCCCAAGGCAAAGAGATACAGCCCAGTTCACCTTCCTCTAGGCTGGCTCTTTGCACACTGCATGCTGAATGACTCAGATTAAACATTTCCCTACAGAGCCCCTAGCCTGCAAGCAAGACTATGAGAATTTAAAGTGATAGTTTATAATTTTAACACAATGTTCAATAGACCACTTTCTCATGTAGACAAAGCCTCAGGTTAACATGTTTGAATGCTGGTGTCTCAGCTCCCTTTTAGGCTACAACATGGCCAGATAAAATTAATTCAAATGGGTTAGCCTGCATCTTAGGCGCGGTCTACAGTTTTGTTTTGTTTTTTTACTGATTTAACTAGGGATATGATTTTCTACCTAAATTATATAGTGAAAGCAATACAATTTGTGTGTGTAGAAAAAGCCCTTAATTAGCATTAAGAGGGCATCTCAGTTGTGCTAAGCTAATATGAGCTAACATGAGTGAAAAAAAAAAAAACACTTTTTTTGCATGTCAAGATGATGTCTTATGCATTTATTACACAGGAAAGATTTTTCAGCATAGTTATTTTGCTATAACAACACAGATATAACTAAACCAAAAGAGTATGTCCACATTGCTTTGTCTAAAATTGCTTAAACTACTTTCCTTGTGACTTACACAGCACGGCACTTTTTTAAAAATAAGTGAACAGTTATCCCAGAGGGCAACAGGGCATGTTGGTGAACAATAGCCAGACATGCTCAGATTAGTTTCTGTCACTTTCTTTAGGGTGCTGTTTATTAACTTTATAGAGAAAGAATGAAAAGTTGCAAAAAAAGTGACACAAACAACAATTTGGTTTAAGGTTTTCAGACTGAGCCCTCTGGCAGCTTTTGGGCAGGACCTTCCCCAAACATGGGAGGATCCACAGTGGCTGCCTGCCTGCTGCCTCCTGCTCTGGTTACAGGAAAGTATGCTCCTTATGCTCTCCTGATTTACCCCCCCCCCCCCCCCATTAGAACTGAGTCCACCTTTATATATTCAGCTCAGAGCATGGGCCAATCATAAGGTGCTGTTCAGCATGGGTCAGCTGATTCCCAGTACTTGCCTCTGGGCTTCTCTCTGGAGCATGGCTGGCTGCTCGCTGTCCCCCACCTCCAGACCATGAAAGGGGCAGATCGCATTGTTACACATGGCTATACTAGACTTAGGGACTGTGAACTTGCCACAAGCTGGAGTTGCAAACAGATGTGCTTGGGTGTGTGCCCGCATTTAAACAGACGATGAGCCCAGAGCAGTGGAAAGCGCATATGTAACCAGAGAAGGCGATCCAGCTATGATGCAATGCTGTGAGTGACAACAATGGGAGGACTGCCTGAAACAATAGAGTTAATATTTCAAAACAGGGATTGTGGCAGGGCCCACTTGCTCTTGCTTCGGCTCAAGTCCACAAACCACTCAGAGACCTTTATGCTAGTCAAACACCTGGTGCAGTATATTTACAATATTGGTTCCCAATGTGCGGGGAGATTTTGATAGACCAGTAAAAGGGTCAGAGACCACTTGATAGTAACAAGTATGATAATCAATATTACACTAACAGCAGCCAAATTCGGTAGGCCTTTCTGCAGGCCTGTGCAGCCTTGGCATGACTAAGCCAGGAGGGGAGGGGAGCCTATTGCTCAATCTTTGCCTAACCCTGCACCCCCTCCCTGATGCTCTGGTGGATGTGCTAGGATCTGTGTTTCAGGAAAAAACCAATACGATTATTTATGCATGCTCTCTAGGAGATGTTTGTCTGGGCCTCAACATATGCAGATTCCGTAGGAACACATCTAGTTAATTAAGTATTCTGGCAAGAATAGGTCTAGCTTTTGAAACCTTTTTCTTCTTTCTTGACGTGTTATTGTCTACTAAAAAGGATAAATGGGAAGGGGGGTGAGAAGCTTGGACTCTTTGGGATCTCTTCTTGGACAGCTTCTGGATCCTCAAACAACAGCTGGAAGATCAGGCCAATCGGAAAGCCATCACTGTTTCCACCCAAAAGCTGCCCCAGACTTCAGTAATTATGGAGGGCTGGGGTGTTTTACTAACCTGTTGTGGACGTGTGTAAGTGCTTGAACCTAAGTATAACTTTAAAGTAAAAACACTCGCGTGATGTGCTTGAGCCTAACTAAAGTATAGCTTTAAAGTAAGAGCACTTTTGTGTTATACTGTTTCTACCAGTCCATCTATCGGCTGGACAGCTGTGTCTCCATTTGGCTTATTTCCTGACACCACCTCACACAATGTAAAGTTACCACGAGGTTGGGGTTGGCAGAACCCTGCGTAACACCACCACCCTGGTACACTCTACAGGCTTAGTACAGCCTTCCGTACAGTTTCGAGGGGCCCTCAGCTCCAGAGACAAGCAGGGAAGAGCAATCACAATCAATGAATCTCTCCCTCCACCTTTCCCCCGCTCTGTCTGCTTCCTCCCCCATCCCCCCCCGCCCCTCCTCTTCCTTCCTTCCTTCCTTCCTGTGCCTTTTTGAATCCTCTGCCTAATAGCTTAGCCTCGCAGCTCTCCTCCATCCACCAAGTAGACACAGCTCTTCCTAACAAGGTCTGTTCTTCAGTTTTTGATTGGAGCAGTAGTGACCAGAGTGCTGGCTCAACTGCTGTTGCACAGCACTCTGTCACAGGCATGCATCCACGCAAATCTTAGAGTGGTATAACTCATTCTAAAATAGTTATGTCATTTCCAAAGAGGATTCACTAAAGCAGAATAAGATGCAAGATAAAGTGAAAAAAGATCATTTGCATGTGGACACAAAGCAGTTTAATGCCAAAAAAAATCTAAAGATATACTGAATGGCTGCATAGACAAGTTTTAAGCCTTACGTTTTAAGACAAGAGAACCACATAGAAGCATTGTGTGTACTTACAGAGTTGAGGCGTGAAGGACTTGGGAATCTATTAATTTGTTTTCCCATTTAAATGAAAATCCATTCTGATAATCATGCTTAAGAAAGAAGGGACCACCATTTGACAAACAAAAGTCATTTGCTGAACTACTCTGTTCCTGAAAATTATATTAAGTTAGCAAATAGAGTTTAGGTTAGCACATTGTTGTACAATCTGAAAAGGGAGTAGGGTGACGACTTTGTAAAAGGCCCAGAAGTATCCTCACCAGGGTATTTTTAGGACATACCTGACCTTTGGTGCAATCTGGTCTATTTCAAGGGAAACAAATTGCTCTTTAGAAGAACTTTTGTGGGCTTTCAGGATATCTCCTTAACAGAATCTAGAAAGGATGTCACATGGGAAGAAGGGAAATCACCTTAACCTTCCTTTCAATTTGATGATAGATTTTTGACAAGAGACTCCAGCACATCATTGATTTAGATGAGAGTGCTTGAGTCACTTGATTACAATAAAACATCTTAGTACTTCATTCTTATACCCACATAATCAGACTGGTACTTCCCAAGACTAGTTTGTGCACTCAGCAGGGGCGTAGCCAGAAGTGATTTTTGGCAGGGCCTGTGTTTGACATGGGTTGGCATAACTTCAACTGACCAGTCACGTGGCCAGAAGTTCAGGAAGCGACCGGCCAAGAAACTAATCTGCCTGACATGCCAGTTGCCAAGGTAGCTTAAGCAGAGTGTCAACAGCAGAACTTCCGCAACCAATTGGGTGGGCCTGCTTTCAAAGCCCACCCACGCCCACTCATTGCTACGCCACTGGCACTCAGGCTGAAAGTTCTGTAGTGATTATGATAAAGAGAAAGTCAGGCTCGCTCTTTCTATTATAATACACAAAGATATTTTGAGATGTTTCCCCCAGAACTCAGTGGTTTGTATGAATTAGGGATGGCAAATACAGTACTCAACTTCTATTAAACATCTGAAGTGATCGCCACTTTTTTTTAGGAGTCACATAACCCATAGGAGTAACAGACAGAACAGTTGCCTAGAAATGCAAATATTTTTCTTGTTTTTTTACTACTGACTCATCCAGATGTGAAGACCATCTGGTAAATTGTTTGCATTTTGGTTGAAACAACACATTGATCTGCTAAATATTTCATCAACAACTTTCAGCTAAACTGAATTATGTTGAAAAGCAGGTCTTGGAGTAAGAGATTGGTTTCAATTCATCTTGATTTCCAACTGTTCCCTCAACCTTTAGATTGTTCCAGGAACAACAGTGTACTTTGCGATCTCAATCTAGAGGTTTTTAGAAAGATTTGGATAGAAGATTTTTTTCCTCTCTCTCTTATTTTTTTCCATTCAAGCTTGAGACTTTTCTTAGGGAAGCATGCTGTATGCCACAATTACTCCATGGCTCTTTCTACTTATGGTGAACCACTCTAAATTCCAAGAGAGCCCACAAGCTCCGGAGCAGACACAGAATCACACAGCATAGCTATCACATCTCCCTTCCTTGAGTCTCAGGGCTTGTCTGTTTGTCTTTCTTGATGTTTTTCTGCTCCTTTTCCACCCACCCACCTCTGTGCCATGCAGTGGAGGGGAACATCTGGCTGTGAGAGAGTATTGTTAACTCTAGCACACACAAAAATACATAGCTTCTCCTTTTTTTGATATTCAGTATGAGTCATAATACCTGGGCTTTGCAGAAAGCACCTATTAATTGTGGAAGATTTTGATGGGGGAGGTGCAGAGGGCTGCACTGAAAATCAGTTAATAGTTCAGAAACTAAAGAGAAACATTCAGGTGAACTCAGTTTATGACAAGTTACATAATATAAACATTACTCAAGTTTTTTGGTGATTAGTGTATGATGCAACCTGACTTACATACAACTTCTTGTGTGTCTTTTAACAGTTTCTATGATAAAGTCATTGGGCTTGATCTTGCAATCTTTACTCATTCATGTAGTGCCCACTACTACAACACTGAGAAACACCATGCTGCTATTTGTGTAAGGACTACTCATATCAATAAGGGTTGAGAGATTGAGCCCAGAATGTTCTTTCCTATAACCACTGTCTGATTTCCCTTTCATTCTCAGCTATGATTTAGGCAGCTCTAAATGATAGAAAACATTGCTATTTCTTCCTCAGCTGTGTACACACAATGCTCAGAAGGTAAAGTGATCTACCTTAAAATGATCTGGGAGAGAAATCTCCATTAAGAGATCTGTTTACATTGATGCCTGCAAGCACACCTCATATCCTAGGATGTCTTGATATATAAACTGATTTCACTTTTAGTTTGTTTATATAACACTCATCATGAGCTATCTGGGCACTGTGCAAAAGGTTTAATCCATAATAAAACTTAAGCTGTGCCCAATTTTATATATAATCGACTTACCATGTTCTTAACATTAACAAGGAAGGAAGGAAGGAAGGATGGCTCTGTGGTTAGGTTGCTACTCTAAAATATGGTAGACTAGAATTCAGTTCTATACTCTGCCGCAGGCTTTTTGTGTGACTTGGGCAATTAACTTGGGTATATGTGACTCAAAAACCTCTTAATGCCAGCTAGCAAGGGGGTTACAGGAAACTCTGCATTCTGATGGGTAGGTTCTGGCTCACCAGAGACTGTCATGTGAGTCTGAAATGTATGTATAGCTGTTATATAAGGAGTTATGTATATATTCTGAAAATACATTCTTAAAGTCTGTATGTAGGGACTGGTCATCAGCAAAGGTGAAAAAAGGGTCTGTCAGACAAGAGATTGTTATTCATTTGTTTTCATGTAAATTGAGCATTGTCTCATTCACAATGGCAATGGGTCTCCTACCACAAGTCTAAACCAAATGCAAATGAAGGACTGTAAGAAAGAACTTCAAAAAGGATCTATCAAGAAGAAAACCACAGTGGGGGGAGGCAGTGGGCGGTGCACTTCCAACGTTTGCTGCACTATATTTGGGAGAGAAAGAAGACACCCTGGGCACCCTTAGCTGAGAAAGAACAGTGATTTTGCTTCAGGAAAAAGGGGTCACAGCCAGGCTTGACTGAAAATGCTGAAGAAAACTGTGGGTGAGATAAAACTTTGTTACACAAGAGAGTAACTTGTTAGTTAAGTTTAGTCTCTAGAAAGCGTGCTATGATTTTTGTTTTACCTAAGGAGGTGGGTGAGCTTCAGAGCCCAAGCTGCAACTTCAAAACATTGTCTTCTGTCCAGTTATTGTAAGTGAGGTAGCACAAGCTCCATGAGCCCAAGTGTGTCAGCTCAGGCTGAGAGGCTCAATTCCCTGGGCTGTGCAGACATACTGTCAGTGTTTCAGTTCTCCATCTGTAAATTGGGGATAACACCACTTCCCAACCTCAAAGAATTGTTGTGAAGATAAACATATTAAAGACTGAGATATTCAGATCCTGCAGTAATGGACATCATATGGCGTACCTAAGAACAAGCACAATGACTTCAGCGGGATTACTCCTGGTAAAAGAACTATACCTGTGGGGGGAAGGCATTTTCAAGAGGAGGCCCTACTACAGTTAAACTACTCATGAGAGAGTCAGTATTGTGCCTGGTTGTATTTGTTGCTTGGTGCCTAAGTGATGCAAAAGAGTTACATAACTATTCAGTAAGTTAAACTGTTGCACATTACAGGTGGAGCTGGTAGTGCCGCCTGTTATTTAGGTTGCACAATACTTCCCATTACAAGGCCTTGTATTTAGTTGCTTCTAACTTTGCCAGACTTTATCCATTTAGCCTGAAATTTTCCATGTCAAATGTCTGCCTTGGGCTGATTTTTTTTCTGGAAAAACCTCAGCCAAAACAGCTCAGCCATTTCCAAGAACGAGGCTAGGGAAAAATACATTGTTTTTCAATGTTCAAATAAAAGGTTACAAGAATTTTTTTTAAGTTCTAGCACCTCCATGATTGGGAGCATGAAATTTGAAATTTAGGATGTGGGGGAGGGACTTTGTGTCAGGAATGTGCCTTGTGCTGTCCTGTGAAAATCTACCCAAATTTGGCTAAATTACAAGCCTTTGAAATATCACAGTTCACACATGCTCACTAAAGACTTGCTAAGTCTTAACAGCTAAAATCTCCACAGATTCAATCCTCACTGAGCACGCTCTAGCCCCTCGTAGTTCCTGGTACTGACAGACTGCGCATGCACCTTCCCCACCGAGCAACTGAGAATGCTCCCTCCAGCCCAGGGCTACAGGAGTGAAAATGGATTTTCCCTGTAATGGCTGCTGCCAGGTGTTCAGGGCCAGAGTGGGGCTGGGCATCAGAACTGAGAGCACAGAGCCTGTTTCTCCTCTACTCTCAATGACCCCCCTTTCCCCTCCCCATTGGCACCAAGGCAAAGTGGAGAAAGATGCCATCTGATTCAAATACAGAGGGGACAAGACCCGAACCTAGGGTGCTATGAGGGAGAGCTTGAGGAGTAGATTGGGCCAAAGAGCCTAGAGGTGGAGACTGGAACTGAAGACTGGCAACAGCATGAGGAAGGAGACTGGGGCTGCCTATGCAAGAAGACTAGGTCCGGGAGCTGGAGAGGGAAATGCGGGAGCCAATGGTTGAGAGTTAACTGACACTGGCTGAGGAGCTGGGGTGGGAAACTGGAACTGACAGGAGATTATGACTGGGAAACAATGCAGTGGGAGAAAGAAGGTGGGGGGAGGGGAGACATCGTTCACAAGGAGCTGTTGGGGGTGGGGAGAACTAGGACTTGCTGGGAAAAGAGATTGGGCAAGGAGCTGGGGATGGGGGAGGCACAGATTGGACAAAGAACCTAGGGTGGGAGGCTAGGGCTATGTCTGCACTTAAACCTGTTACAGCGGCACAGCTGCGCTGCTGTAGCACTTCAGTGTAGACACTACCTATGCCAATGGGAGGGGTTCGCCAGTCGACACAGGAAATCCACCTCCCCAAGAAGCAGTAACTAGGTACTTCTAGCGCTGGGTACACCAGGGGTTAGGTCAGTATAGCTACATTTCTCAGGGGTATGGATTTTTCATACCCCTGAGAGATGCTATGCTGATGTAGGTTCCCAGTATAGACCAGTCCTGGGACTGTGAGCCAGTGGAGACAAGCAATGTGAGGTGATTGGAAGGGAGAGAGAGAGTTGGTTTAGTTTTGTTTTTAAATCTAGAAAACTACACACAAAAAACTATGTTAGAAGAACATTATTAAGGTTGCAAAGTTAAGATTTCAGAGACGAGCTTAATTCTGGTATTTCCTAATTTTTGAGTGCTTAATTCAGCCCCATTTGTATATGCATTATGATACAATCTTTAATTATATGATCACATTTTTTTTCTCCCACAGGACCCCTGCCGCCTTCAGTGCACAAGCTGGCCTGCTCTAGAGAGTGTGGTGAAGGAAGCTGCTGTCCACAGGACCCCTTCCTCCTTTGCTGAAGAAAAGGGAAAGTGTGTAGTGACCGAGGCAGAGGATGGCAGAAAGAGAAAGGATAGTCACACCGTGAAGTCTGTTGCCCTGGAGAATTAGATTCTATTTGTGACAGTGGGTAAGTCACTTAAACTAAACTTTTCACAGGTGGTCACTGTGTGTTCCTCAATTTCTGGGTGACTGATTTGAGACTCTGGGGTCTGATTCACAGAAGCGCTGAGCACCCAGAGCTGCAACTAAAGTCAATGGGAGCTGTGCTTTGAACATATAAAGTGCCATGTAATAAATAATCAGGCCCTAGGTGTCTCAAACTGGGCCTCCAAAATTAGTGGATTTTTTTTTAAACCTTAACTTCTCTGTGCCTCAGTTTGCTAGTTGTAAAACGGGGATAATATCACTTCATCTCATGAAGGTTTTGCAAAAATAAATTCATTAATATTTGTAAAGCACTAAGATACTGTAGGGATGGACACCAAAGACAGGCCCAAAAGGAAATTAGTTCTGTCTTCATACTAGGGTGTAAATAAAGCCTGGGGTTACACATTGAGCAATGAGGCAGCAACAAACTATTGAACAGCTACTCATTAAGTAAATATAACAGATACTACAAATACATACAGTATCTTTGGGAGATCATATTGTATTATCACTGTGGCCCCAGGGATTGTGTGTATGATTGTATTCTACTCCACAACGGAGGGTTACCACACCTCTGCCAAGAACCAAAAACAGTGGGAGGGGGTGTAAATGGGGCTGGGGCAGGGGCCAGGGTCAGGGCCTCCTGCCTAGTTGTTAGAATTCAGGTGGCATTAGTCCCCCCTAGTAGTTACAATCTTTGGGATGGTGATCATGCCTAGTGGCTACAATTCATATGGTGGCCATCTTGCCTAGTGGCTACACTCTGGGCAGGGTAGGGGAACCCGGACCCTCCCATTCCACCAGGTTCCAACCCAGGATTCCATGAGGCTGGTTCGGCTGCTCACCTGTGTTCGTATGGTGTCAGCCTCCAGTCAGCGTCCCTGGGTCACTTCATACTCTAGTCTGTATTCCAACCAGCCAACACCTGTTTCTGGGTAGTATTGCCTTATGGGCTTCCAGCCCTTTTTCCAGCTGCTGGGTGCTGTAATTCCTCTACTCACCAGTTTGATGCAGACTCAGCTCCAGTCCTCCCCTGGCGCCCCCAGGGCACATTCTCCTCCCTGGCTTGCCAGCCCTTGAGCTGCCTGGAAGGCTTTTAAACCCCTCCTCCAACCCAAGCATGCTCAGCAAGGGAGGAGGTGTAGGCCTCCTTAGCCCATAGCTGTTCCTTAATCCTCTCCTATCCAGTGAGGTGATTAAGGTGAATCACTTAGAATTTAAACACCTCCAGAGAGGAACCAGCCCTGAAAAGGCTTTGCACATACTGGTTCAAACTGGATTTTTCATAGAGCAACACACAAAGAAAGGGGTTTTTGGCATGAAAACGTTGCAATTAAACTGACTCAGTCAGGGCCTTATTTCTGATCAGGATGAATAAAGAGGACCTTCTATCTAAGGGCCTCAACCATTGCAGAAGGGTTGGAAAGACTTTGGCCTGCTAGGCCTCATAAGACTGATGGATAACCTCTGGTAAGTTTTTAGATGGGTATAGAAAGGTTTTCTCTGTAATGCTTTCACCTTAAGAATAAAAGTGCTTGCTTAGAAAGAGCCATTTGGTGACTTGTAAGTGCTGGCAATACACTGTTCATAGCCCTTGGACAGAAAGCAAAGCACAAGTGCAGAACTTTAATACTTGTATCATAATGCATACACACAAGGGGGTCATATTAAGGTTCCATAGGCAACTTTAATTCTGGCATTTCCTAATTTCTGAGTGCCTGTATAGCAAGGCGCTGTGGCCTTCCTCGGAGCCTGGGCCCGAGGAAGGGTTGCAACGTCCCTGCTGGACAGAACAAGGCCCTGCAGGCCAAACAACCAGGGAGAAAAGGGGTGGATCCAGGACAGGAAGGACCAGTATAAAAGGCTGGCCTAGCATCTCAGGGAGGGGGAAGTTGCTGCTGGAGGCAGATGTGGCTTCCCAGAGGTTGCAGTCTAGGCCTGACCCAGGCCCTGGCTGTTTGGAGGAACTGTCCACACCCCACTAGAGCCTCCAAAGCCTGCCTGGATTGCTGGGCCTGAGTGACTGGGTAGGATTGCTGGACCTTAGTAGCTGGGAGCAGCTACCTGAGATTGCTGGGTGGGAGAAACCCCCCTGAGGCTGGCCCTGACCTGGAGGAGCTGCCCAATGTTGGGGACCCACAAGAGTGAACTGACCCTGGGGTGCCGGAGGACCATGGGACCCTGCAACCTGGATGAGCTGCCCTCTGCTGATGACTGGTAGGAGTTCCCAGGTCTGTTGTTGGTTGATAGTGAAGGACTGGTAGGACTCCCACTCACTGTCTACCCCAGCAACCCAGAGGGAGACACCTGGATGCAGGTACCTGGGGACTGGGTGGGAGGAAATAGCCCAAGGACAGCTGACTAGAGACTGGCTGAGGTAGTGGGTCCCTGCTGACTCAGTAGCAAACTGCTTTATCACTGATAGGGCCCTGGACTAGGACGCAGTGGAGTTGGGTGGGCCTGCGTCCCTCTTCCCCCCCCTTCCCTAACCACCCCAGGAGTGCTGGGCTTTCTCAGAACTGGTCCAACCCAGGACACCGAGCTTTACTAGCCCTGCCTGCCTGCCAGGCTGGGGGCTCTAGCCTAATTCGCCTGCCCTGCCTGCTGGAGGGCTGGGGGCAATTGACTGCTTGCCTGCCCTGCCTTGCCTGAGGGCTGGGGAAACCAGACTCCTTACCAGCCCTGTCCTACAGGAGGACCAGGGGCTACAGACTGCGAGAGAAGCCTTCCCTGCCTGGGTCTGGGGCAAAAACTTGCAATTTGTGAAGCTTATTCCCCTAGACCAAGGTGCTGTGGCCTTCCTCAGAGCCTGGGCCCGAGGAAGAGCCATGACGCCCCGGCTGGACCATGCCACCAGCCTACAGCCTGACATTGCAATGTTCCTAATAAATGTTCTTTAAATGAAGCTTTTGTGTGTAATTTGTACTATTGATAACCTCAGAAAGGTGGATGTGTCCCTACCTTCTTAAATCTCTATAATCTACTTTCTAATAGGAGACATAGCTAAAAGAATAGAAGTGTTTCTTTACCACTTTTAAATAGTTTTCCCTACTTATTGTTTACTAATAACAGATCCATGTCCTTTGCGATCAAATACCGAGGAGTTCTATGCTGCGTGCCCAGTCTAATATTGATACCTTTTGCTTTTGACTTCTGGTGGGCAGAAAAAAATGTGATAACTTTCCACTGGAATTCCCACCATGATGACAATGAAGAAGTAGTAAGTAGCATGTGCAGCTTGGAGGAAGCTATTTTTCAGGAGCTTCCTCTAAGGTAATGTAAAATTCTACTTACCATTTCTTTTAAATGGTTTCAATTTAGAATTTTGTTCAGCTGTTACATTTACAGTTACTAAATTCCCCCACCCAGTTTAAATATTATTTCCACTAATGTTCTACCATAAAAACAATAAAACCATTGAAAACAAGTTAAATTCCCTTCTTCTAAGATAAAACCGTGTGTGAGAAGATGTACTATTTCCCACATATGAATATATGTATTAGTGTATGTGTGTGAGACTTGATCTCTCTGTGATTCAGCTCCTCAGCTGTAACACAGTGAAAACATTGATTTCTCCCACCCTTTTGTCTGTCCTGTCTATTTAGAGCTATTTACAATCCCAAATAGCCATTCCAGCAACATGAGATCACCAGAGACATGACACCTGCACTGCCCAGCTGGAAAGCAAGTAAGTGGGTTGCATAAGAGATGCAGGGCCCTGCACCACCTGAAGATTGCCCAGTGCAGAAGACTTCCTCCTACAGCTGGATCAGCAAGACCTAAAGAAGCACAAATCTGCCTAAATACAGGGTAGGATCTGGCCCTACACATTGTACAGTTTATTTATTTCAAAACACATACTGACATTGGTGTCATTGTCAAAAGGAAAGTTGCTGATATCTGCATTTTCCTCTTCGATTTAGGGAAGTCACTTAGCCTTTCTGTGTCCCAAATCCACATTCCTCCCCCACAGGGATGTAGTGAGAATAAATACAAAGAAGGCTGTGAAGCATTTTGAGATTTACTGATGAAAAGCAGTATATCGGAGCTAGGTTTTATTATTATACTAAATCACATTTGGAGTGAACATATAAACAAGCCTGGGTCTATGATGAAGCTATGGAGGAGTTTCTGATTATTTTCTTTATGGTGATCCTGTCTACTGTGAAAACTATTCTATAACAGCCATGAAGGATCATCTTTCCACATTCTTAGCCCAAAAATTATTGATTGTGCAACATCCCCGTTCCCATTGCTGCAGGCTGGGGGAAAAGAAAAATATTGAAGAAGGGAGGAAACAGTTGATCCTGGCCTTTATTTTCATAGGGAGAAGAGAGAGCCTAACTTTGGGGTTTGGTTTGGGGATGGAGGTTGGAGAGAGTGAAACTTTTCCTTTTTTTGAGGGGTGAGGTAAGGGGGGAGCCCACCAGCTCTGCCCACAATTCAAGCACAGATGACTGAGAAATTCATGCAGGGTGCTCGTGGTTGCATTAGCAGGTGCTGTGGCTGTTTTGTAGTTTCAAAACGCTGTTTCTGACCCACAAATCCCTGGGCCTGCCCTGCTCAGCGGAGTGGGGGTTGCTGAAAGGAAATGGGACCTGCCGGCTCTTGAGGCACCATCACCCTTCCTCTAGGAAAATACTTTCTCTTCTGCAGGCTCTCATGATCAGAACACACATACATACAACCCACTGACCCCAAGAGCCCCCAGTACACCCCCTGCCTTTCCTGTCTCAGTGACTAACATGAACGTAAAAACTGCACTACCGCGCCCAAGTAAACCACAACCCTTTCATAATGGGCAGCTCAGCTCCAGCCCCTCCCACGCACTCACATACACGAGGCAAGATATGCAGTCAGTGGAGAACAACAATGTAAAATCAGTATAGGATAATTATTATGACCATAAGGGGCAAAAGTATCTTGTACACTTATGGAATTTCCCATAAACACGAAATAGATAGTGTGCACTAGTGCTTATAATCTCATTTTGGAGTGCAAGTTGAGGATTTTTAAAAAAAATAATAGTACAGTAATATAACTAAACAGAGAGAGATTTGTATTTAAAAAAAAAAAAACCCTTACTATTGAGCAAGTCTTTGGCTCTGACAAAGCCCAAAGTCACAAGAACACCTGATTTGGGGAAACTAGGTATGTAAAGAAGACATTCAGTTTTTGTTTAAACATTTTTTTTCTAGCCCTTTTCCTTATGAAAAAAGCTTTGTAAACAAAAGCTATATCTGCACTAAAGAGCCTGTGCTAGCATAGCTATGCGGACATAGCCTTTAGCGTAGACACAGTCTACACCAACAGAAGGAGGTTTTTTTTATTAGGGTAGGAACACCATCTTAAATGACATTAGCTATGTTGACAGAAGTACTCTCTCAGCATAGCCGCATCTACACTGTAGATTTTGTCACCACACTCCTGACTGTCATAGCTATGCTGATATAAGTTTAAATGCAGATGTAGGGCTGGTCTACACTGAAGACTTACATCAGCATAGCTATGTCTCTCATGGGAAATCCACAACCCTGAGGCTATGTCTTCACTGACGGCGGCAAATTCACCACCGTCAGATAGACTTCTCTGGATCGACTGAGCAGTCAGTGAAGACCCGCTCAGTCGATCCAGAAATCGACGTATTAAGACCATCTTCTCAAGTGGCGCAGTGCAGTGAAGACGGCGCGCAGAACAGAAGCAGAGAAGTCAAAGGGAGTTACACAAGTTTTTTGCGTAGCTTGCATAACTCCGGTCAACTGCTGCAGAATCTCCAAGGTAAGTGAAGACAAGCCCTGAGAGATGTAGCTATGCTGACTTAATCCTCTGTGTAAACAAACAGTGCTAGGGGGCCGTCCACCTAGCCACCATCTCCTGAGATGGTGGCTAGGTGATTAACTACACCAATGGGAGAACCTGTCCCATCGCTATAGTAAGTGTCTACATTGATGTGCTACTGCAGCGGTGCCACAATAGTGTTTTAAGAGTAGACATAGCCCATGCACAACTGATCACTAGGGATGAAAAGAATAAGCAGCTGGACTCCACCATATATGCACACTTATTATTATTATTATTTTATTATTAAATAGTACCTACAGGCCCCAGCCGATATTGGGGCCCTATTGTGGCAGGTGCTGTACAAATGCATAGTGAAAGATCCGAAACACTTAAGAGCAGAGAAAGATAAAAGTTGGGAGGAAGTATTATCCTCCTCATTTTACAGATGGGGAATTAAGGCACTAAATGTCTTGCCCAAAGGCATGCACACATTTTTGTGGCCGAATCCAGATTGCCCAACTACCAACACAAGATCATCATTCTTTCATTTATGTAAAAATAACAAGTTAAGTTTTTGGTATATCCAAAAGATTCATTTTGCTCAGATTCCCAGATTCTGTATGCCAGTGATGTGCATATGAGTGCAACAATGGTGGAATTGTTTCTCAGGCCTTGCAAAAATACTGATGCCATTTGCTTTCAATGTTGTAGGAATTTAAAAAGAAGAAAGAAACGTCCCACCCAAAATATTACCGTGATGCCAAAAGGATACATTAGTTTGCTAATTTTAATGTAACAGGATTGATACTGTAAAAGTGTTTAATATTTTATACACTTTTTCCTATTATTTTTCTGTGCCCAAAAGTGTCAGGCAGCTCAGAGTATAAATAAGCAAACATGGTCCCTGCCCCCAAAGAGATTGAGATCTAATTTTAGATCTAACACAATGAAAGAGGTAACAAAGCAGCAAGGAAGGAACTGGGTTACAAAGCAATATGGTGGATCTTTTTTCTTTTTTTTAACCAGTATAAATAAACCAAGAACAACAACTTAAAAAAAAAATTGTAAAGGCCAGACCCTTATGTTATATCAACTATGACCTCTAGCGGTGGTAATGACACACTACATTTTTGCCAAATTCTTTGTTATAAGCAGGCTTGTGTATTTTGTGCAATTTCAAAGCCACAGAATGTGCCTGCTACATAACTTGATTCTAAAGTCCCATTTTTCCTGAACAAGCTTTCAAAACTTCCAATCCCCCCTTCCAACTTCTACAATTAAATTAATGTCAAGATAAACATCTGTAGCATGGAAAAACATGGGAGCTACATAAACTGAATTTAACATAAAAATAAGTAACAAAAAATACTGAGCCATTTGTGTAGGAAGGTGCAGTGGCCTTCCTCTGAGCCGGGGCCCAAAGAAGGGCCACAACTGCGGGGCGGGACAGTAAAAGGGCCGGCCGCCCAATCTGCCCAGCAACCGGGAAGCCGGCTAGCGATAGGTCCAGCTGGCCACCCAATCCAGCACCAGAGGGGTGGAGCTTCAGCCAGGGCGGGGAGTATAAAAAGCAGGCCCCACAGCTCAGAAAGGAGGAAGCTGCTGCTGGAGGTAGATGTACTGCCCTGCTGGCTGCAGCAAAGGCCTGGGCCGGGCCGCTTCCCCAAGTGAGCGTCTCCCGGAGCGAGGATCCTGGGAGCAGCCCCAGCAACCAACTACTAAGGGTTGGATAGGGCCCCTGGGCCCCCTAGCCTGGCCTAGGCCTTTGGGCCCCCAGGGCTGGACCGAGTCCCTGGAGCCTGAGGACTGGGAGACACCCCCTGAGGCCAGACCTGACCTGGAAAAACTGCCGGACGCTGAGCCCCCAGAGATGGACAGAGCTCCTGGAGGAGCTGCCCGAGGATGAGCCCTA
Organism: Emydura macquarii macquarii; assembly: GCF_026122565.2. NCBI lineage: Eukaryota > Metazoa > Chordata > Testudines > Chelidae > Emydura > Emydura macquarii. The sequence goes on from NW_027133265.1 coordinate 6,579,308, forward strand.
CCCCGAGACCTGTGACCTGGAGGAGCTGCCCCTCGCAGAGGAACTCCCCGCCTTGCTACCTGTGGATGAGGAGGGACTGGCTGGTCTACCCCGGGCCGTGTACCCCAGCGACCCTGAGGAACCAGTGGACACAGGTACCTGGGGATATGGGGAGGAAGTGGCCCAGGGACAGCCATAGCCGTGGCTGAGATAGGGGCAAGCCTCATCGGTGTGTTGTGGTGGGAGCCCCGCCGACTCAGTGGCAACACCTTTGCCACTGCTAGGGCCCTGGGCTGGGACACAGTGGAGTTGTGTGGGCCGGCGTCCCCTTCCCCTCCCCCTTATCCTTGCCACCCAGAGAGTGAGTACCGTCCCCTGCTTTCCTGACTAGAGGACACTGCTTGCTCGCCCGCCCTGCCGCAGGGCCGGGGCACCAGACGCATCAGAGACGCTAACGTTCCCCTTGTAGGAAGGTGCGGTGGCCTTCTTCCGAACCGGGGCCCGAAGAAGGGCCACAACCGCAGGGCCGGACCAGACCCCGTGCTACAATTCATGTTTAATTCAATAAATCCTCAATTTTCAAAGTTTCTCATCTCTGTGGGAAAGTCTTTTTTTTTTTTTGAGGGCACAGTGTGTACCCTAGGAAAGCTAGATTAAACATTACTCTCTCTTGTCTCTACCTAGACAGAAATGATTAGTTTCTTTCTTCCTCCCCTATTTATGCATGGCAGGACCAGGTTAATCAGCTTTATGGTATGGTAGGTGAGTCAAGGTGTCTCGGAGACCAACTTTCTTAATTAGCTCAGAGTCCTGAGGGCAGTAGCACTCCAGTGACAAACATCCCTTGCCCATTTTTCCTCTGTTTATCTGCCTTTTGAGCCAGGAGTCTAGTCCTGGTTCTGCCTCAGACTTTCTTTTGGTATAGCAGGCTTTTGGCAGTGCAACAATTACTGATAGCAGTAGAAAGGTCCAGAGGAAAAAGATCATCAAGATTCCCCCCAGAAATTGTTGCATTAAATTATTTCAATTAAAGAAGTGGTTTTAAATTGTTAAAGCTTGTTACAACATGGGATATAAGACTCTCCTCTTTGTATAGAGTAGTATGTACAGAATTTGAAATGCTGTAACCCTTTTAAAAGGGATGGACTGAGGTGTGTGTAATATACACATTCATCAGAATAAAATGACAATTGACAATAAATTAGCCTTGTAGCTTTTAAAATATTTTCCTATAAATACACACTTCAATAATTCAACTGCAAAGTGAGTATTTTAATAATGCCTATTTCAACTTTTCATTGGCAGATATCATGACATCCCCATGAAGTAAGGTATTATCCCCATTTTATAGAAGGGAAACTGAGGCACAGAAAAGCTTAGTGATTTGCCCAGATCACAGGAGGTCTATTAGGGTGCAAGGAATTGAACCTAGATCTCCCATGTTCTAAGCCAGTGCCCTAAACCACTGAACTATCCTTCCCCTACAGGTCAATGATCTATAGTGGCAGATGTCAACTCCAGATCTCCTTCCTGCCTCACAACACACACAACCTAGGGATGTACTGTCAGCTTGCCAAGAGCCCAAGGCTCGCCCCAATTATTATTATTTGTATTACCATAGCCCCTACGAGCCCCAGTCGTGGACCACGACTCCATTGTGCTAAGTTCTGTACAAACACAGAACAAAAAGACAGTCAATATATACATGTATTGCTATCCTCCATTGCAGGTTAATCATCTGTTCAGGTCCAAGACTATGGAACAAACTCAAACAAGAATGAAGGACATCGCAAACCTCACCATCTTCGTCTCCAAGTGCAAGGTGCACTTCTTTGACTCGTCCTCTCCAACATAAACACAAAGCAGCATGTACATATTAAAAACAACTTCCCTCCCAAAAAACTCTACCCTACCAAAACAAATCACTGCACTTCACACAACTTTCTCCCCCGGGAGAGGATAAGAGATAATGAACCACATGTGATACATTAGTAACACTGCTTAATACACTGCTGAAAGACACTGAGGCATAGTCTACATTACACAGTTTTGTTGACAAAAGTCAGCTTTCATCAACAAAACAGTGGAGGTGTACACACTGAAATGCTCCTCCCGTCAATGTAACTCCACTGCTACACTGACATAATTAAACCGCCTTGACAGAGGCATGGGGCTTTTTGCAACATAGACTGACACAGCGTCAGTGTAGACATTGCACTTGGTTTTGTTGCCCACTTGGCCTTCAGGAGGTGTCCCACAATGCAGATCCTGTCCACTCTGGTCAGCAGTTTGAACTCCGCTGCCCTGAAGGTACACAGGTATGTACCCCATCCCCATTTAAAGGCCCAGGAATTTTTGAAATTCCTCTTCCTGTTCACTCGGCATGCACAGTTCACACAGCATCTTCCCAGCTGACCATGCCGGCTGTCCGCAACAGATGTGCTCCCGTGTGGAGTACACCTGAACTGTCGGAGCTGCTGGGTCTATGGGGAGAAGAGACTGTGCAGTCACAGATTTGCTCCAGCCATAGGAACTTTGATACCTACAGGCTGGCTGATAGTGGCATAAAGGGACACAAAAAGGACATGCAGCAGTGCCGTGCTAAGATCAAGGAGCTGAGGCAGGCATACCAGAAGGCAAGAGAGGCCCATCATTGCTCTGGTGTGGCACTGAACATATGTCGCTTCTACAAGGAGCTGAACGCCATCCTTGATGGCAACCCCATCTCCACCACCATGAGCCCTGGGGATACTGCAGGGGTCTGGAGGTAGCAGACAGCAGACTCAACCCCAAGGACAAAGCAGTGAATGAGGAAGTGGAGCTGGTGGATGATGTGAAACACACGGCAGGGTCATCCGGTGGTGAGGCAAATCAAGACCTCTTTTTAATTCTGGAGGGGTCTAACCAGTCCCAGCACTCCAGCGCTGGTATGCATGATGCAAGAGAGGTAAGCTCCAGGAAGTGTTCATTTTGCTTTGATACTGCATGGTGAGAGGAGATTGAACTTGTACTCATGTACTTTGTTATATGGTAAAAGAGGGATAGGGGACAGACATTAACAACAAATCCCGAGCATCTACACAGTGGGAGCCCAACAGAAAAGTTTGTTAACGAATCCAGGGATGTCCTGGGTATCCTCCATAGAGATCTCTAGGAAACTTTCCTGCAGGTCAATAGTTCTCAACCTATTTACCATTGTGGGCCGCATATGCAGCTCTCTATATATTGTGTGGCTGCAGCCACACAATATAAATACTATCTGTATGGCCCTGAAGATGTCACATGGGCCGCAGCTGTGTGCTGATTGGGCCACAAGTGCCCTGTGGGCTGAGAACCACTTCTATAAATATTCTGCAATCCTCTGCTGACGGTTCCTTGGCAGAGCTGCCTTGTTTCTCTTCCCACTGTAGGAAACTTTGCCACACCACTCGGCAATTATTTCTTCAGGGATCAGAACGGCAGGCAAGCAGCATGTGGAGAGGGTCTGAAACCACATGCATGCAGGAGTTGCATCCTTGCAGCCTGGGTTACCATTAGGAGTGAGATGTCTGGTTCAATTACCCTAGCCTGTGGAAAAAGGTATCAATATTCAGAATAGTCTCCCTAGGCACTTCTAGTAACCCCCTTCACAAACCACTCAGACCCTTTGTCCCTTCCTGCCAATTCTTTCCCTCTCAACGAACTCACCATATTTGGTGTGTGCTAGCCAAGGAATAGTAAGAGGTGTGTGTACATTTTTTTATTCATGGCTGTGAGTGTACTCAATACTGTCTCTGTTCATTGTTTCTTTGGCTTCTGCAGATGTGCCCTTGAGGACGCACTCCTTCACACTGGCAGAGTGCCTCCATCAAATAAGGTAATGAACCAGGAGGAGTAAGGAGATATGTTTTGTGAAGTGCTGCAGTCAACAGATACAGCACATAGCAAAACAAGAGTGTGGAGGGAGACAATTAATGAAAGACGCAGGCTGGATGGCCTGGAAAGGAAAGAGGGGCAGGAGCAGATGATAAAGCTCCTGGAGGGCCAAACAGAGATACTGAAGTCCCTCATTACATTGCAGTCTGAGCACATCCATGCATGATTCCCCCTGCAGTCAATACAGAACTCCATTCCACGCTCTCCCCAAACTCCCCCACTGCACTCCTTGCGTGTTCCCAGTCCCTCACAATACCCCATGCACTCCACACGTGGGGACTGGTTTCACAATGAAAGCTGGAGTTACAGACTGCTGTGAGAGCTCTAACTGAGACTGTTCCTCATTGCCATGTCCCCTTTGACCAAAAATTTGTGTATTGTCCTGTTATTTAACTTGAGTCTTTGAAATAAAACAAGTCTTTAGATGTGTCGTACATGCGTCGGTCAGTGGTAACATTCAAACATGGTGGCCATAGGCAGGAGTATTTGCTTAGTACAATTAACACTCGGGAAGCAAGCACTACAGGCGTCATTCAAGGCAGCAAGTAAATATTGCCTGGCTGAATGCATCACATAAAGACACATTACTGAGAATCATTGTCAAAAATGCTTCTTCAAAGCCTCGCTGATTTGAATAGCCACTCGCTGTGCCCCTTTAATTCCCCTGGTATCTGGCTGCTCAAAATCAACAGCCAGCTGATCAACCTCAGCAGGCCGCACCTGGGGAAACTTTTCTGCCTTCACTTCACAAATATTATGCAGAATACAGCAGGCCACAATGACTACCTGAATATTTTCCTCATTGAGGTCTAACCAGCCAAAAAGGCTGTGCCAGCAACCTTTTAATCAGCCAAAGGCACATTCAGTGGTCATTTGGCACCTGCTGAGTCTGTTGTTGAAGTGCTCCTTGCTGCTGTCTAGGTTCCTAGTGTAAGGCTTCATGAGCCATGGGAGCAAGGAATAGGCAGGGTCTCCTAAGATCACTATGGGCATTTCCACATCCATCACTGGAATCTTCTGGTCTGGAAAGAAAGTCCCAACATGTAGCTTTCTATGCAGTCAAGTGTTCCAAAAGATGCGTGCATCATGCACTTTCCCTGATCACCCCGCACTGATGTCAGTGAAACAGCCCTGGTGATCCACCAGCACCTGCAAAACCTTGGAGACGTAGTCCTTTCGGCTGACATACTCTATCACAAAATTGTCTGGGGCCAAAATTGGGATAGGTGTTCCATCTATCTATCCACAATTAAGGAATCCCATTGCCTCAAAGCCATCAATTATTTCCTGCATATTACCAAGAGTAATTACCAAAAATAAATTACCAAAAAATATTACCAAAAATTAATCTGGGCAGCTGGTGAACTGCCCATTCAAAGCCCCACCCTGGGTGGCCCGCACACTAGCTGAGCACTAGCCAGGCTGGCTGGGTGGCCCCAGTGCCTGAGTGCCCCAAGCTCCCCCAGAGCCTGTGCCCCAGCGCTGTCCTGCACCCCAGCTGCCTCCCTCCCTTACTGCCAGAGTGCCCCAGCACTAGTCGTGGACCCATCCCGGACCCAGGCTGGCCAGTCTGCCCCTGCCTCCAGAATGCTGCCAGCCCATTCCATGCCACTGTGCTGCCCCATCCCCGGGCTGGCTGGTCTGCACCAGGACCCAGATTGCCTCCGGCCCAACTGCTCCCAGGCCCCAGAGCTCCGGTGGCCTGTGCCATGCCACAGCGCTGGCCCTCTCACTCCCAGACTGGCCGGTCTGCCCCAGGCCTGGCCCGAGTGGTCCCTCCCAGCCCCCAGAGCGCCGCCAGCCAGCACCATGCCACAGCTGTGAGCCCTCCCCAGGAGCTGTGCAAACAAATCAGATGTAGACTCCTTGTTCTATTGTATAAGTGAGATCGAGGTAGAGAGAAATGTTTATGATAATGGTATAATACTGTTTAGTGTGGCATAAGTGGACTCCATCTTGTTAGTTTCTTGAAGTAAGCGCTTTCCTGAAACTTATACTATTGAACCTAAAAATATCTTTGTCATGCTGGCTGGACTGGGGGGGAAGCATTTATTGTATTTTTTTAACATCAATATGTCAGAATCATAATAATTCATGTGCGATATGCCATGTCAGGTACCGTTAGAAAGGCTATAATGTGCTAAATAAGATGATAATGTTTATGTTCATGTGTTGTGTGTGTAACGGAAGTTATGGATATGTTTTTATCTGTATTTCATACTGTACTGTGTTTCTGAGTGACACCCCAGACAGGATGGCTGCAGCACTAGCCTGCTTAATGGCCCATTAAGGAAATTCACAGGTACAATGGGCCCAGGGGGAGAAGCCAGGGATATACCTGATGAGTCACCAGTGACTCATGTGACCCTGGACTCCATCTTATTCCTGTGAATTTCCACAAGCAGCATGGCAAAGGCCAAAGGACATAAAAGGCAGCTGCACCACATCCATTTTGTCTTCAGTCTTCAGCCTACCTCTGGATCAACTCATCTACAATTGAACTGAACAAAGGACTGAGATCCATCCAGGTACTGGATGTACACCAGAGGGACTATACAAACCTGCAAACTCCACAATTCTTCTAGGAACCTGATATATATGGACTTTCAAATCAATTGCATGTGTCTGATTGCTTTAATCCTTTAATATTTCTCTTATAGTTTGTTTCTTTCTTTTTAAAATAAACCTTTAGTTTCAGTTACTAAAGCATGGGCTGGCAGCGTGGTATTTTGGGTAAGATCCAGACTTATATTGATCTGGTACTGTGCCTGACCCTTTGGGGTCACGAGAAACCTTTTTGGTAAAGAGCATAGAGTTTTAATTAACTGGTCTCTTTACTGGACCTAGTAGCTGATTGGGAGCCAGAGACTGAAATGCAGTAAAGGAGGCTGTGTATATTTTTATTTTGGCTTCTTGATAACCAGTATGGAGAATCAGAAGCCCTGTTTGTGGCTGGTTGGGAAGTCTGACTTCAGTGTCACTCACCAGTGCTGAGAGAATCTGCTCTCTTTTTACAGCCTGCCCTGACCTTGGCATTTTCAGGTGTCTACCCTAGGCATGGACGGATCACAATCTTGATAAATTCTCTTTGTGTGAGTGAGGAATGTATATGCAGGGCATAAAAAGACATCAACCTAAACTGCTCTAACAACAGAAAGGGGAGTGAAGACACCAACTGCCATCCTAACCCTGAAGGCCAAAGAATATCTATCAACAACACTAAAGTGCAAATTAATGACCCTAAACTACACAAGGATCCACCCTGGGAACAAACAAAGTTCAGAAATAAGAGAATCCTCAGGCTTTCAATTAGCTGGTGGATTAACAACTATATTGAACCTAGAGGCAGCATGACACAGCAAGGCCCATAGACTTACATGAGAGCCAGCAAATATAAAAGATGGAGTAAAAACATGGAAACTTTGGATCTCATTCTGCAATTGTCATCTTGGAGCATCAGATTCATATCTGACAGAGGCCTGGCTCCCTCCTCGTGCCCAGCCTAGTTGGCCACTAGGCTGGCTTGAGCAACGCATAAAAGGACTGGTAATTATATCACACGAGCTTGCAGAACTTTATGAATGTGTGTGTGAATGTGACTGCTTTTTGATATTCTTACATGTACAATAAACGTGGCATATTGCCTTGTCCCCCTGAATAAGATCCTGCTAGTCTTTTCTAAGTATAACATAGTGCCAGCCTGCCCCGCCCCCAGAGCCCCTTCAGCCTGAGCGCTCCCAGCCCCTGGAGCGCTGCCGGCCTGCACCGCGCCACAGCGCTGGCCCACCTCACCCCCAGGCCGGCCCGAGTGCTCCCAGCCCCCGGAGCACCGCTGCGCCAGCCCGTAAGGGGCCCCACAAAATCTAATAGCTCCTGGCCCCAGAAGAGTTAATCTGGCCCTGGCTCCGCCTACACAAGGAGTGTTGTGTGGACATGAACAACTGATGTAATTAAAGCAGCTTATGATCATCAACATAACTTAAATCCACTTAACTCTGTAGCGTAGACATGGCCAGAGAAACTAGTGGTGAGGACAGTGCCAGAACCTATATTATAGGCAGGACTGATAGCACTATCTATAATATGACCCTGTTTTCACTTGCGTATAACTTGGCCAAATTTTAACTGTTCAGACTGAAATTTTCCATGCCAGGTGTCTGCCATATGCTGAAGATTTCTGGAAATTTTTAGCCAAACTTGTTCAGCCATTTCTGAAAATGAGACTAGGGAATAATAAATTATTTTGCCAGTATTAAAAAAATTCTGATGATCTTTTCTTTAAAAACCTCTAGTGTTCCCATGCTTTGGAGCAATAACTTCAAATTCGGTAGGGGGTGACCTTTGCCTCAGGAATGTGCCTTTTGCCATCCCCGTGAAATCTGCTTACATTTGGTCAAGTTATTAGCATCTGAAAGTTTGCACCTTGCACATGCTCATTAGAGAGTACTTAGATTTTAGTAGCTAAATTCCCCAAAAAGATTATTTTCACATACCAAGAATAGGCAGGGCTTTACTTGTAATTTCACCTCTGGGCTGCTGTAAACTAAGTCACATCCAGGCACCTGAACTGAGAGCAGGAAGTCTGTCTCTGGTGCTCTCAGTGACCCCCACTGCTGGGTCCAGGTAGTGTGGAGAAAGAAGATGCCTGATCTACATACAGAGGAAACAAAAGTCAGTTCTGCAAGGGGGGAAAGAAAATTCCAGGACGACAAAATTGGGACAAAGACCCTTGGGGGGCAGGGAGCAGAAACTGAAACAAAAAGTTGGTGTGCTTGGGAGGCTGGGAGTGACTGGGCAAGAAGACTGGGATTAGGAGCCAGAGAGGCAAATAGGAAATGTGGGGGGAATGGGAGCCAGTAGGTGGGACAAGACAGACTATATGAGGAATTTGGGGTGGGGTGGGGTGGGGGGAGGTAAAGAGGGAGACTGCGACTAGCCGGGCAAGAGAATGGAACTGAGAACATGTGGTGTGGGGAAAGGAGTACTTGGGGGAGGAAGACAGATCTGATGAGGAGCCAGGACGTGGGAGAGAACTAGGACTGGCTTGGCAAAGAGACTGGGACAAGGAGCCAGAGGTGGGACATCAAGCTTGACCAAAGGTCCCAGGAAGGGAGATTGGGACTGGGAGCTAGTGAGGATAGGGAATGTGCGAGGGATGACGGGAAGCTGTGGGAGAATGAGACAGATTGGATAAGGAGCTGGGAGGTCGGTAGGGAGGACTGGTCGGGCAAGGAAATTGGGGACAAGGAGCTGGGGTTGGAACTGGAAATGGCTGGGGAAGAGTCCAGTGCTGGGACAGGGAGTTTGAAGGGATGAGACTTGGACTTGTAAGACCAGGAGCCTGGGACGAGAAGCCCGAGGAGCAGAGACTAAAACTGGGACTGAGTAGACGAGTAGCCTGGGGTGGGGAAGAGACAGATCTCAGTGGATGGGACAGAAGGAGCCAAGCTTGGGGAAACAGGCAAAAGAGTGTGACCCCTACAGCAGTGATTCTCAGCCTTTCCTGACTACTGTGCCTCTTTCAGAAGTCCAATTTGTCTTGCAAACCCCAAGTTTCATCTCATCTAAAAACCACTTGCTTACAAAATCAGACATAAAAACGAAAGTGTCACAGCACACTATTACTGTAAAATTGCTTACTTTCTTATTTTTACCATATAATTCTAAAACAAATCGCTTGGAATATAAATATTGTACTTACATTTCAGTGTGATACTTGAGCCTGTTTTTCACTTGTGAGCCTTGTCTGAAGCCTGAGCCCTGCCACCCGGGACTGAAGCATGTAATTTAGCTTTACGGGGTCCCCTGTGGTAAGCGGCTCTGGGGCAATTGCCCTGTTTGCCACCCCCTAATGCTGGCCCTGCACTTGTGATCTCCCTAAACCCATGACCTGCCGGGGGCTGCAACCCCCAGGTTGAGAAACACTGATCTAGATGAATTGAGTACCCACTGGAAGACCACTGCATACCCCCTTACTGAGAACCACTGCACTAGAGTACACTCCCCGCTAGAGTCTGTAACTAAACCCATATTTCCTTAATCTGACCATTCCTCTGATGTCAGCAAATATCTGTGAAACCCACTGGCAAAGTGTCCCATCCCCCTTAAGTGCTGGTCCACACAGAGATAACCTACTACTGCTTTCAGTTACTCTGTTATCTTAAGAAGTGGCAGAGGTCTGTACAATGGATCTAAAGGTTCCAGCCCTGCTAATGATCCATATAGGTGTCAATATGCTGCCATATAATGAAATTTATTTCTTCAGTTTACTTTTTCAAAAAGCTAAGAAATTCACATCTACAAAATCTACATTAAAATCATTATTAAAGTTGCAAAGTCAAGCCTGCAAAAGTTGGGAAATGCCAGCATTAAGGTTGCCTGTGAAACCTTAAATTGGCTCCCTTGTCTGTCTACATCAGTGTTTCTCAATTTCATTCCCAGCCTGGAACCTTTGCACGACCTTCCCATACCCAAGGAACCCTTGCGCCCCCATGCCATGTCCTCTGCCGAAAAGTCAAGAAAATCCTGCTCTTTTTGGCGGCGCTGTGTAGCCTTGATTCAGCAGCGTGGCCCCATCAGCTGTTCAGTGGCACTGATTTTTGTTAATTTCGGCGCCGCGGTTCCGCTTTTTCGCGGAACCCTTGGGTTACGCGGAACACCATTTGAGAAACACTGATCTACATTATGATATAGTCTTTAATTACATGATCATATCCCATTTTTTGTACAGGGCTCTGCCACATTCAGTGCACAGGATTGGTCTGCTCTGGAGATGAATCGGGGTTCTATAGTGGAGACTGCTGTCTGTTGGACCCCTCCTTCATTTGTTGCTGAAGCCGGAAGGTGTGTAGTGAATGAGGAAGGGGATTCCAGGAAGAGAAAAGAGGGTCTCATTATTATTAATTATTGGTAGTACCCCAGCACCTACGAGCCTTACCCACAGACCAGCATTCCCTAGAGCTAGATACTATACATACACAGAAGAAAAAGACAATGCCTATCCCAAAGAGCTTAAATTTAATCTAAGTTTAAGACAACAGATGGATGGATACAAAAGAAACTGATGGGAATATAGAAAAACAATGGCACAATAGAGAGTGGTCTTAGTACACCAGTGGCCTAACCACTGTCAAGTTTTTTGTAAGCATCATGGCAAAGGAGAGTTGTAAAGAGGGATTTGAAGGAAATAGCTTTGTGGATGTTTATGGGGAGTTCCTCCCAAGCATGAAGGGCAGCATGGGAGAACGTATGAATGTGCTTGTTTGAAAATTTAACATGTAAGCAATGGAGGCTGCATCATGGGTTGATTGAAGGTAGGAGTTGATATTACAATAGTGAATTAAAGGTAGGATGGGGATAAGCCATGAAGGATCTTGAAAGGCAAACAACTCATGTTTGATGTGATAGAGAAGGGGGAACCAGCAGAGGGATTCAAAGAAACCAGTTTGACATGGTCAGAGCAACAGGCTAGCAAAGCTATTTTTGCAGCAGCATTCTGATTGGCTATGACTGGGAGAAGACTGCATTTATCAGGGCCAGAGAGAAGGATGTTGAAGTTACTGAGATGCAAAAAGAGAATCTGGACACAAGTTTTAGCTGTGTAGATGAATAGGAAAGGCCATATCTTAAGAGATGTTATATAGAAAAAATATGCATGAAATTTTAGATATAGCCTGGATGTGAGGACCTAAACAGAGGTCTTTGATCAGATGATGCCCAAATTATGGCACTGAGTGTCAGGCAGGATGGCAGTGTTTTACATAGTGATTTGAGAAAAAAGGTGGGAGGAGGACTTGTGAGGAAAGATTAGAAGCTCAGTTTTAGATAAGTTGAACTTGAGCTGATGGCTTGATACCCATGAGGAGATGTCAGAGAGACAGGCATAGTTAAGGTAGGTGAATGCTGCCATGGAATATTGGATTCTATCCCTGCTGCTGTCACCACAGAGTTCTACTATATGATGCTAGACAAGTCACTTAAAAACAGACTTTTTACAGGTAGTCACTACTTGTGTGTTCCTCATTTTCTTGGGTCTGATTTGCAGAAGTGCTAAGTACTCACAGTTGTAACTGAAGTCATTGTGAGTTGTGCTTCGAACATATTTAGTACTATGTAATGCTAAGAATCTTGAAAAAAATCATGTCAGGCATCTCAAACTGGGCATCCAAAATTAGTGAATATTTTTGACCTTCATCTCTTTGTGCCTCAGTTCCCCATCTGTAAAATGGGGATTACCACTCCATCCCACAGGGATGTTGTGAAAATACCTTCATTAGCACTTGCGAAGCACTCTGCTACTATAGTGATGAGTGACATAGAAAAGCCCATGAGGAAATCAATAATTTTGTTTTCAGATCAGGGTTTGACTACTGTGCTGTAAATAAGAGCTGGAGCAACACACTGAACAACGAGAAAACTAAATATCGAATAGCTGCTCATTCAGTGAGCATCATCCATCTTGTGCACTAAATGAGGCGGGGGTCCTGTGGAAAAAACAGCATGTGACCATGTAATTAAAGACTATCAGAATGCACACACAGAAGGAAGATGAATTAAATTTGCACTAGCAACCTTAATTCTGGCATTTCCTAGCTTTTGAGTGCTTGACTTGGCAATCTTATTAATGTTAACATGAACATTATTCATGTTCTCTTAATGTTGGGGAGGGATTGTGTGTACGTACATAGGTGCACTAAGAAACTGCATGCACACCAATGAAAATAAACATTTCATCAGCTTTGTTCCCACTTTTCAGTCACAGGAAGAGAGTGGCCCTGTGCTGTAATTTTGGATTCTAATCTCGATAAACTGTCTCCTTACCTACTGAAGTCTCCTGATCAGTGTAAATTTAGGGTCAGATCTTGTAAGGTGCTGAGTGACCTTCAGTTGACTTCAGCTGGAAATGAATCAATAAAACCTTATAGGGATTACTCATACTCTTGATACTCTTCTTTCTGCTCTGATAAAAATAAAGACTAATTCTTGTCTTCAACTGCTGGAGCTAAACATATGTAAAGGATGAAGCACAGCCTGTCACCTGTTAAATTAGAATCTCAGAGTTATGAACGCCAGAGTTACAAACTGACCCGTCAACCACACACCTCATGTGGAACCGGAAGTACACAGTCTGTTTCTATGCTTGTTTCATTTAAATTAAGATGGTTAAAAACAGCATTTTTCTTCTGCATAGTAAAGTTGCAAAGCTGTATTAAGTCAATGTTCAATTGTAAACTTTTGAAAGAACATCCAAACGGTTTTGTTCAGAGTTACGAACATTTCAGAGTTACGAACAACCTCCATTCCTGAGGTGTTCATAGCTCTTAGGTTCTACTGTAGTTACCAGAGCCATCTTGCCTGCAGAGAACAGGATGGTTCAAGCCAGGCTAAGGGAACAGTGCCATGTACTTCCACCCTAGCATCAGCATGCACATATGCCAGTCAGCTGCATCTCTTTGCCCTCTGGAGTTTGTAGAGTGGCTGTAAATATGGTCACTGGACTCTGCTCCTAGTGCTCTCTTGGCACAAGGTTGAAATCTATCCTATCCTGCGGCTGCACAGGTATAATGGGGGTGGGTGAGAAATGACTCCTTCTACGTTTCTCTCCAGTTCACCCCTGCAAAAACGCAAAAGGATCTAGTCCTACTTGATTTCTTTTCAGCTACTGAAAAAACACAAAGGAATACTAAACCTATGACCTAATTATTCACACATCACTGAAAAATAGGCCATGAATCTGTTACTTTGTATCACAGCGGATTGTTTCTTTCTTGAAGTCTAGACAAGAAGCTTTCTTACAAAACTCCACAACTACATTTTATTTTACTTCAAACGTTGACAATGTTAAGTCTTTGAAGGAAAGATTGAAGATCATGTTTGTGGTAAAATTCCTTTATTAAATTAGATTTCATTTGTAAATTCATTTTGACATAAGAAATTCTAAATGCAAATTACAAAACTGTATTCCAGTAAAAATGAGCATGATCATTAACAGCAAATGTACATCTTTATACAAATAAAAATTCATTCATATTCTAATTTAAAAAATAGAAGTGTATATCCTCTATTATACACATCCTAATAACTTTTACAACTGGTAGCTGCAACACTGTACTTTTATTAACTGCACTTGCACAGGTACCTGTCATTTAATCCTCACCAGAACTTGCTCATTAGTTGAGATAGCAAACCTTTTTTCTATTTAAAGAAAAATAACCTTGCTGCCACAGAACCTACAGTGTGTTCTACGCCATCCTCTCTTCAATTCTGTGAAGAGGACTAATTATTATTCTAGAAACATGAATTACATTTAGAGATACAAATACTGGTAGTGTAAATTCTATTTATAATACATCTCAGGACATTTACAACATTTGTTTAATATCATAAACATTGGGACAGTTCTCTTATCCACACGTTCTGCACATGTTTTGTGGAGAGATTAGATGTCAACGTGATTAAATTCCACCTCTTCACAGTAAAACCTTATTTAGAATACAAGTTATGTAGGATATGCAATGAATATCACTTATATACAGAGCATGATTATTAAAATGATCTCCTTACAAGGTAATAGGGGCATCTGTAACACTGTAAGAATGAGGATTCCTGAGTTACAAAGGTTTCCAACTTCTAAACCTCAAAAATGTACCATTATGACTGTGTTTAAGACACCCTAACTAAACCTAGAAAAATATTTAAAGTTTAAAAGAAATTGAACCACAAACTAGAAAAGAAAAACAAAAGCATGAATAAAGAATCAGTAAACTATTTTAAAAATCAGTTTTGCCTTACTATTTTTATAATCCCTGGAAAACTGAAAGATGCTCTTTAAATTTTTTTTTACTTAATCCACTCTTTTAAAGAATTATGTATTCATTTGCATGCATATGTATGGATCTGTTATGCAGGACTGCTCATGAATGCTAAGCTGCTGACATTAACTTTTCTTTAGGAAAAGATTTTAAGCATGTTTTTAATTTAACAAATTGAGTGAACTTTAAGAATAAGTATTTTTTTAAAAAAGAAGTTACATTTTTGGCCTACTAACCTCTATAGCATCCTGTAAAATGAAAAGAAAAAAAAATAATAAGAAACTGATACATACCCGTTTTAATAGTCTTGTATCAGAGTGCTGGTGGTAATACTTTTGAGTTTTTTTTTTTTTACAAGAACAGTTATAAAAGGTTTTAAATTTTCATGGTAAAAATTATGTTACTGGTTTCTTCTTAAAAGGACATCATAAAAGCTGGATGTCTAAAAAATTTAACCTAATTTAAAATATAATTTTAAAGTACAGTTATTTAAAACAGTTCTCATTATAAAATAAATTATAGGGCTCCCAAAACCAAGGCTACAAAAATGAAAAAAAGTTGCAATATTTCTTCTGGAGAACTAGGCAAATAATCCAAAAGAAAGGGTTTTTTTTTTGGTACGTCCAACATTCCTCCTCCATTCTGCTTTTCTCAATTTTAGGTCCTAATTCAGTAAAGCACTTAAACACATACTTAAGTCTTAATGAGAGTCTTAAGTTTTAATGAGACTTAAGCACATTTAAAATGAATTGCTGAATCGGTAGCTTAGTGTTTGATCATGCATCACTCAAGTCAAAGGATGTTTGTCCATTGACTTAAATGGAGGAGCAGGATCTAGCTAACTTCTGGTATGACAATTACTAACCATTACCATATTCAGGGCCTTAAAATCAGTGTGCAAAAGCATAAAAAGGCCTCTGCTCTTAAGGACTTGAAGAGCAGGGTTTTTTTATATTTGAACATTTTGCCTACAGGAACAGGGCAGAGAGCTAAAGGAGAGAGACAAACTGTGTGCATAAGTACCCACAAACCAAAACATAGTTATTAGAGGTATGTCGACATTGCAGCTGGGAGGTGTGATTCTCAGCATAGATAGACAAACTTGTGCTACTTCAGCTCACGCTAGCATGCTTAAACATAACAACATAAACACTGTGGCTCTCGTGGCAGCTCAGGCTAGCTATCTGAATACTAGCCTGCCTGATCCCCAGGGCCTCAAAGGCACATACAAATGCAGTGGTGTTTGTAAATTCTATAATGTGTGTGCATACAACTGTGTGAGAACACAAACCAAGAATACTGTTTTAGTACATTTTGGGGGCAAATTTTCGACATACTAGCTTAAGAACATGAAAAATACCTCACATACACCTATTAACATTATTTCCTGTATATAACTCAATTGTTATGAAAAAGCTTTAAAAACTATTATATTAAAACTTATGCCTCTCAACTTTCAAGGCTGTTACATAGAAAATAAAAACATATTTTCAGATGTTCTATTTTGTTCTTAAAATAAATGTTCTGATTGTTTACTAAAAACATCTTCTAAGTATGGGGGCAGAGGCATTATAAGCACATTATCTGGATGCTGAAGAACTGATAACTTGAAAGGAATTCCTCCTTTAAGGTGATCTTTTCAGTTGAGCAATTACCATTATACTATTATAATCTGTTTTGCTGCTAGAAAATGTGCTTGAAATGTCATGCAGTTAAATATAATATTACTACAAGAGAAATACCAATTTATTTATTTATTTAGTATCAGAGATAAAATGTAAGTAGAGATGAGACCATGGGGTTAGATTTTTCTCCTTAAAGAATTAAGGCGCATTAGTAAGATTTCCTAACAGATTTCAGGTCCCAATCCAGAATCCTTATAACACACAACTATTGCTTTCAAGAGAAGCTGTGTATGAATAAGGACAGCACAACTGGTCCATATTTTCAAGAAATGACCACTTAAAGATCATGGCTCATATTTTCAAAAAGAGCCTATGACTTTTAGGCAACCACCCGCCATTGGATTTCAAATGTCAACTGGAGTTGGAAACCTCACTCCCTTAGGATCCTTTGAAAATCTCAATTCAAAATTTTAAAATACACAATAACTATCTTTAAACAAGTTAACTTTTACCGTATATATTTTAAAGTTAGAGTCCACAGCAATTAAATGTATTGGGCTGGAGATAATTTTAGGCCCTATTTGCACTGAGAAGGAAATAGTATTTGAAAATAGGACCTTAATTTCTCTTTAAAACCTCATATTGTTCAGCAGTATTGTAGGTCTGTAATTCTTATATTACAAACTCTGTCAAAGGATCTTCCCTTTGGAGTCACAAAAAATACAATTCACTCTTACCATTTTCTTAGAAACACATGCTGACAAAACGAATTGCTATAAAATAAATTGAAAAAATTTCTAATAAAATACTGTTCTTTAAAGTAGATTAAATAATTATTAAAGCTGTTTACAGTTTCTAGTTTCACACTTCCCTTCATTACATCTTTTTTACTTCAGCATCACTTTCAGGCAGCCTGGTTTTATTTCTGTGAACCTGTTAACCAAGAGAAGATTAAGATTGAAAATCTATATTATGTCCAGCACCATATCTCCTAATCCTATATATAGAAAGTGAATAAGGTTGCCATCCAGGAGTAGCATGACAAGATTTCCGAAGTGAAAAAATCAGGACACATTCTCTATGTGGACTAGGGTGGAAGGTTTTACACTGGATGGTTTTGGTGGGGTCAGAACAAGAGGGTTTTGGCAACTGGAATGGGAGAAAGGGAAAAAATTGCCCAATTCTCTCCTTATATTTTCTAAGCATGTCTCTCTCCCACTCTCCCCTATTCTTCGGAAGAAAAGCAAATGAAAGAGAAAGAAAATGATTACAGTAATAGCCATCCTGTAAATGTAACTTCAATTCCTAATAAGATGATGAAGCAAATATTAAGGGTGAGGAAAACAAAAAATCGCACCAATATTCATTATAGGATTTTCAAAAGTGCTTAGTGTTGACCAAACTCAACAGCATGTATTTATAAAATACAAATTTTGGCAGACAAACTGATTGATTTGAGACATTTTCATTTATCAGAGGGAGATGTCTGGCGTGGCACTGCAGGGGTAATGTTAAACTGACCGCACTTCATCCTTTTTACAGATCTTCATTAATGATGGTGTTTAACAGCACATTAACAGACTTCACAGATTATACTGAATTGGGAGGTCTAGTAAGGACAAAGAAATAAAAAAAGATCTAAAGTGATCAGAAACACGGTCATAAAATAAAAAATGAGATTCATTTTACTAAAAATCAAGGAAGTACACCTAAGGAAAAATAAAACAAAGATATTCAATGAGAGGGAGAAACTTGGAAAGAAGTAACAATGAAAGAGATTTTGGAGTGATCATAGATGATGAATCAGACATGCACTTCTAGTGTGATCCAGCAACAAAACAGGCCAATACAATTTTGGGGCAGAGGCATTACTTCACAGAGCAAGGAGCTATGATGTGATTGTACCTTGAATATTGCACTGGTATGGACACCACATAACTAGAAACAGAGTAACAAACTGGAGGGAGTTCAGAGGTTTGAAGGGATTGTTTTATGAGGAATATATTTGAAGATATAAAAAGAAGGGAGAGGAATTATTTATATTTCAATGGCATAAACAAACTAGGTGGTAATGGAATGAAATTAAGAAATGGAAAATTCTGAAGGCTGAATATCAAGAAAAAACTGCTCATAGATAACTAGGCTGCAGCATTATTTGAAATGGTGTATACTTCTTTGCTTGGACATGTACAACTAAAGTCTTGTCTACACTGCATTCTCAGAGCTTCTCCAACTGATGACCTGGCACTAGTGTAACTCTCCAATAGGTGCTACCAATAGTAGGAGCATTAGAGGATTAGGTACAGGTATTTTATCACCATGCAAACAGATTACAAAGTTAAAGACAAAATGGTAAAAATCCTGCACCCTCTCATCATGAGTGCTCCTTTGTTACTTCAGTGCAGACAACCCTTAATGACTGGCCAAAGCACTAAAAGCCGTTACAACGAGGAACAACACTGCACTGTCAATTTGTTGGATGACCTAATAGGTATTTTCTATATCTCATTTCTCTGATTCCATGATAGTTTAAGAGTATTCTGGAAAAATAAATTTATAGATTTTAAAAGTATGGGTAAAAGCATATGAAATGTTTGGAATGAGGAGGTTATTTACCTGTAACTGGAGGTTCTTTGACATATGTGGTGCCTATCTGTATTCCACTGAGGGTTATGCACATGTGCTGGAGCCAGAGCTTTTCAAAGTAGCATTGTTCAGCGGTCCGCCCATGCGCCCTTGTATTACCTCATGGTTTCACCCGAGGAGATAAAGGGTGAGGCAGATCAACCGCGTCACCAGTTCCTTCTCTCAGCCGCAAAATACAACAAAAAACAATAAAAACCTAACTATGAACGAAAATAAAAACAGGGTGTTTTTTTATTTTTAGAAAATGCTTCACTAAGAACGAGAGGTCAGCAGAAGCTCTGACTCAGACCACGTGGCAGTGAGAAGGAACTGGAGACATAGTTGGCCAGCCCTGCCCTTTATTGCCTCAGGTGAAACCACGAGACAATAAGGATACATGCACAGACTACCAAGTAGTACTGCTTTGAAAAGCTCTGGCTCCAGGAACATGCACATAGCCCTCAGTGGAATACAATAGGGACCATAACTCGAAGAAGAACCCTGTATACATTCTTAATAAAATCTTCATTTTATATGTTTCGAAGTATTTGTTTCCTTTCCCAGAGTGGTAATACTGATCGGAAATGGATAATTGTGACAAACTGGGAAATATCTGTATTATTTTTTATGAATATGTGTACCCTTCTATGTGGTTGATTATGATGCATTATGAGTTAGCAATATCAAAGATAAAATCACCTCAGGAACACATCTTCAAAGCAGCCAAGATAACAATGGCTGGGTTATTAATAGAGAAGAAACTACAATCTGGCTGTATCCAGGCTAGAATGATTTACTCTTCAGAAGCCTAAGTCTTGGATCAAAGGAGATCTAAAACCTCAAGACCCTAGAAAAAAGGATGAGGGGTTGGGTGAGCTGAGAAAGGCTGGCAGTGTAAATGAAAAGCTGACAGGCAGGCAAACTCACACAGAGAAAGGGAGGTAAAAACTTAATAAGTGCAGTCTGCTTCTTCCAACTCCGAGACAGAGTCAGCTGTTTAGTTAGCTGAATGTAGGTTCAAAATATCAGTAACAGAAATCTAAACTCACCTGAAGTTGTGGCTTGTGAGGTATTTAATGGCTGCTGGTTTGATGCGAGCAACTCCTCCCTGGCTATGGTTTCCTCTTCCCGTGATCATACACAGATATGGTTTACCACCAGTCTGCTTGTACTCTGTTACAGGAGGAATTGTAACGGTTAAAATGTTCTCTCTGTACAGACTCAGCATTTACCTGAACTTTTTTATCCGTACATCTGAAAATTTTCACCACACTAATTTAGAATTCTGTTTTCCTACATTAGCTTTATCTTTTCTATATGCAACACTGCCATGCATTTTTCTTCCCCTGGCATAAAAAATAAATTAAATTTGCCATTAGAGCTTAAGAAATATGCCTCATTGAACTGTTCAAATTTGGACTATATTTTAAAAACTATACATTGTGCTCTGTCACAGAAACCTAATGATTTTATAGCAACAGCATTCATTATTCATAATTTCAGTCCTTTACTTGGAATTTACATCCAGTTAGAAGATTAGTTAAAGAGCACAATAATAAAACAGATCTTAAAAACAGATCTTTTAGCACATAACATGTTTACCAGAACAAAGTCATCAGGAACATGAAACAAAATGCTTAAATCTAAACAAATCATATCAGTTTTGCACTAGGAAATTTTTAACTGATATAATTTTCATAAGACACACCAAGATAGGAGGAAGAAGAAACATGAATCTGTACATTAATTTTTAACCTCTGAATCAAAGTTACACTAGCTGGGTAGTAACTTCTCAAACATTGGAGCAGGTTCTTGGGAACGTCCTAAGAATCAATAGAGTGTTTCAATACATCAGTATGGGCTCTACTAGGACTTTTCTCCAGGTCTACGCTAGTAGTCAGGAATGTTCTGCCTCTAGAAAAGGTTGCAGTAGTTTCCTATCGTTGGCTATATCCTCTAATAGGGAGTATGCAGGGTGGGGAGGGAAGAGTTACATTAATCTGGAGTCTATAACTAAGTAATTGGAGAGGATAGTTTTTTCTCTCTTTTTTTTTTTTTTTTAAAAAGATGAAGGGAGCATTTATAGATTGGCACTTTGTACAGGATCGATCCTAATTTCTCTTGCTCTCCTTTATCTACTTATTTTCATATTATCTGTGATCTTTGACTACTTTCAAAGCACCTTGGGATAGATCTCTTTATGTAAACTGAAACGAATACATAAATATTTCAGAGTCAGGAGGCTACTGAGCCAGGAAGACTCTTCCAGTCCCTGACAATAAGTGTTGAGCTGTGAGAAATTAAAACTCTATGGACTAATGGGAAAATATACAATACATCAGTAAGCAACGGTTACAGTTTATAGTACAGAATAGCAAGGATGAGAAAACTTGAAGTTAATTAATTCTGGCACCCATATGCAAGTGAGAGGCCCCATCTAACACCTTAGTTTCCCCTATATTAGGAAATTGTTTTTAAAGAGAGCAAAAAGAGTTAAAGAGTTAAAAATATGTTCTGTTGATATGGTTGTGCCTTATATGGCATATATTTCTTATAAAGCATTCCATATGTGTTTACTTTATAAAGTGAATATTTTCTGCATTTATTTTGATTACTTTTTTCCCTAAGAAAAGAACATTCCTGCAATACTTGAATGCTTCACTTGGAGGAAAATTAAAAAAAATTTCAAGCAGAGCTGCACAGAATGATATTTAGGAAAGTTACAATGCTTCTGAACTTGAGAGAATCTAGTATCCTGGTTACAATGGTTTCCTGAAGACCACTGAAAGATAATTAAAAAATCTAAACATTTTGTATAAAACTAGTGTTAGGACATTGTTGGATTATGCTGCTATGCAAGCATAACACTTTCTCTTAAGATTAAAAAAAACACTGACAGAGAAGCAAGTGAAAAGATGACTCGAAGATCATTAAAAATTATAATAAAACCAAGTTGTCTTCAGGTGTTGCTAAATAGCCTTTACTATTAAAATTCATACCCCTTACACTTCCCTCTATATAAAAGGTATTTTTTCTACTTTGGTTTTCTGAGTAAGTGTCAAAGAGATAATTGTGTATGTGGATTGAGAAGTAGTTTATTCCTACCATGGCTTTTCTCCTGTAGTACTCTGGACAAGTGATTAATGGCTTCATCTACATGGAGACCATGCAGATCCAAAACATTCTCAGGCAGCAAGGATGCATTTACTTTCTCAAAGATTTGCACAGCAGCATCATGGTTTGCTTCTTTCATCTTCTGATCATGAAGGCGACCCTTTATTCATAAACACATCAACTGTTAAATTCTGAGACTTAATCTAAGCTCCATACTGGTTATCAGGATTCAAGATGACAGCACATGCGGGGTGCTTTTAGATTTAATTGCATCAAACTGTGAGCTGTAGTCATAACTGAAATTCTGGAAGGGACTCAGTAAAACCTATTCAGAGGGAGTCATGTGCTGATTTAATCAAATTCACTCACATGACACTGGTCAAAGCTTGCACAGAGAAGAGATCAGAATGAAAGACACACAAGAAAAGGAAGGAAAGCCAGATAGAAAGAAGTAAACAACATAAGATGCCTACATGAACAGAAACATAAATCCTGTCCAGTGTTGAATTTTAGCTTACTAATTAATATACTATCCTAACAATGGTTATTGTACCTTTTGAAAATGTTATTAAATCAAAAGTCTCAAATTGACTTGAATTGTTATTAAATCAAAAGTCTCAACCGGCCTAGAGGCCAGAACAAGCCTCTCAAATACATTCAATCTAGGTTGAGTCTACAGAATGTGTTCATTCAGATCAAACTAGCCATGCAGTTGCAAACACTTCCTCCATAGCTGCCAAATCTCCAGGTTTATTTTATGGAAAATCTTCCGTGATAGAAGCACCATCTTTATTAGGAGAACAATGAAGTCTACTAAGGAGAACAGGGTGTAGAGATAAAGCACGAGCATTGGAACTGTCAACACAGCAGGGAATAGCTAAACAGAAATAATCTTAAAAAAATTAGAAACATGTTTTAAATAAAAGAGGTTTTCAGAGGAGATATTAAATAGAAGATCCAGTTGCATCTTACAAACATGTTACCTATGCAGTGTTTACTACAATGAGTAGCCTGAGTTATGAGAGTTTATCATGGACCATGAACCTGGAACAGCCCCAAACTGAGAGCCCAATCCCAGACACTTACTACTCACTAAGCAGCACAGTTGGTATTGCGTTGCATCTGCAAGATAGGGTTCTTAGTTTGGAGTTGTTTCACATTTCTAATCCATGATAAACTGAGTATCTGCTGTAGCTGCTACAAATGTATGCCTGTTTTGTTAGTGCATTCACTTTATATAAAACATACAGGTATCATAATTCTAGGGACTGTAGCAGCAAACATCTTTATTAGATGACCTTGAAGATCTGTAGGTACAATTTTAGTAACAGTGAAAATGTTCTTAGGGTTTTGGCCTGATGAGGCAAAAAGCAGAAGAAGAGATTGCAGGTGACATTTTGTCTTAAAAGTTTCTCTAGTGGCTGACCAATATTGACCAGTTCCTCAACCCTCACTTGTAGGGGACCTGCAAGCACAGGCAAAGACCACAAACATTCAAGTCTCAAACTACACAAACAAAATCTAGTATTTACAATTTTTGAAAGCAAAGAAAAACATTAAGCACAAGAGGCAAGTATTTCACAAAAGTGAAGGTAACAGTTAGCCTTTCCCTAAAAGCCCTAGAATAAATGCTTTGTTTTGCAAATTTCACTTATAACTTATGTACATCAGAAGAGGCAGGATAGTGTCTGAAATTACATTTCTGTCCAAAGAGTATGCAGACACCATTATTTAGAATTTTCCTAAACCAGCCATAGCAATATCTAGATTAAAAATATAACAAAGCCACTTTAAAAAAAGAAACAGATACTAAATATTTCAATAAAATTTCTCAGCTCATCAACATTAATATAGGTAATAAAATTCCACACAATATGTATAAAATAGTAATTTTCTATTAGAAAAACTAGTTTGTAGTGATATTTGTTTATCGCTGTATAGTAAAGATGTGATGAGTATTTCATAGTTTTAAAACTTTCAATAAAAATTTGCATTATAAAAATATTATTATTATTATACATGCTATCAGATGAGTGTAATATTACAATCTACTTTTTAACCAATAAATGTACATATGATAGTTAGGTGACTTCCCAACACTTGTGTATTTTGGGAGATTTAATAATAGAGCAAATTCAAACAAGTGCAGTAAGTGAATTCATGTTCATATCACATCCAATTGGGTATTTAGTACATCCCCAAATCAAAACACAAAGCACATTTGTCTTCTTACCTGTTGTGCATAAAATGTTGCCACAGGCTTCATACCCATGCGATAGGCCTCCTCTGCCTTTTTCAAGCACTCCTGTTTCTTATGCTGGTGAAGGAAAGCCTCTGCTCTAAAGTCATCATATCCAGGGTATTCAAGGTCTTGGAACATCATCTCACTCAGAACATCTTCAGCCTCCTTAGATTTTTTTGCCTGTTAACAGTTAACATTTTCAGTAAAGGACTCGTTCAAATTCCATTGAAGTCCACTGCAAAGCTCCCACTGGAGTAGTATCAACCCCCCAAGTGAGATTACATGTGTCTGAACCATGGGCTATGTGATATTTATTCACTAGTACAGCAAATATCAAATTTATCACAGGAAAACAAACTTGAGAGAAAATATTACCACATTACAAGTAAAACAGGAATGTACATATCTGTGACAAGTGAAAGTATCCCCCATGTTTGTTGTCTCTGTTTGTCAGGCTAATATGTATACACAGGAGTAAGTGTTCAGTTTAATTTTTTATTACTAAGAAATTGTACAAGCACAAGTAAGCCATCTCTAAGAAGAAGGTGGAACTAATGACACTGAGGAAATAGCAGTATTTGCTTTCAGCTAAACTGAAGAATGCTGCGTAGGTAATTCAAAAATGGCCTTTTAAATATTTCTCTGTAGATCCCTAAACTGAATACCCCGGGGAGGCCGGCGGGGGAGCTGATCAAGTGCAAGCTTTCCAGTTCTAGCCTGGAGCATTTTTCTGATCAATTGGAACATTCTAAACTCCCCTTCTCCTCCCTGCCCCATCTCAGCACACTCCTTTCCTTCATGGAGTGAATGCCTACATGGCTGAGAAAATTAAGCAAACACCAAAACTGCCAAATTTCAGGAGAATAGAGCGTTAGGGTTCAAGCTTGTTAGCTTGTAAAGCCAAGTTAGTACTGCCCTCCTAAAAATCTCAGTAGAACTTAGTCGTCTTTATTTCAGTGTTTTCCAACAGTGTGCCGTCAGGCCTGAGCAGGTGTGCCACGGAATTTTTTGAAGAACTACTTGAAGAGTTCTGGACTGGCTCATGAATATTCATGAGTTCATTTGTAGACTATATGGTGGTGTGCCTCAAAATAATTAAAGGTATCAAGGTGTGCCACAACAGAGAAAAGTTTGGGAACCACTGCTTTACTTAGTGCTTCACATTCTGGGAACAAGTTAATGTAAAAAATATCCACATTCATTGTGACAAAAATACAAACCACAAACGTTGCAGCAAAATGCGCACAATAATATTGATGACAGGACTTCAACATATATATTTGTAATTATTAAAAAATTAGCTATTACCTTTTTCTCTCGGTTCTTCATAGCACTACAGGAAGGGAGAATCTCACTTTGCTGAGCAATCTCTTGAGCTACAACAGTTTTTACAGGGTCTGCCTCCAAAACACAGTTCAGAAATTGCTCAGTCTGTTCTAAGCAATAGCTGTAGAGAGTCATTAAAATAAAATATCAGTAACTTTGCATATATATTATCCCAATGCACATTAACAACAGCTACATTTGTTAAGATATATACAGTAGACCTCCATACAGCTACAGGGGTAAATGCTAACATAACAGTCCTGGAGTTGTCACTTTTCTACTCACTAGTGCAGCAAAGTAGCTTGTAGTACAACACCAGACTCAGATATTCATTGCATTTTCTATTTGCTTTGGTGTTAATAGATGTACCCAGTGCTGTTTGATAGCCAGTAATTAAAATGGACAAACACTGCTAAGATTTGCAGAATCAAAACAGAACTGTTTTTATTATTTTTGTTTGCAAAGGTCATGTAATTATCCATGTGCATTTTAAACAGAAGGTACTCAAAGAAAAAAATATCACAAACAGTCCAGCACTCACCAACCTATACTACAACAACAATTGTGTGTGTAAGTGTGGCTAAGGAAATAATTTTGAAAAGAAAACAGATTGTACTTTCAAGCTTCTAGGCGTTTATAACTAACAGTAAAAAAAAAAAAAAGACAGACAAAAAAATGTCTTTAAAGAAAATATCATGAAGAATATATTGGCATTGTACCTTTAAGCATTAAGCAAACCATGTAATACTTAGCAAAGACTGACTGAAAATAAGACTATATAGTTTTATGGAAGAAATTAATCTTGTTCTTACTATCACAACTTTGGTAGTCTTCTGTCTATTTTTCATATTGGTCAATAGGCTGACAAAAGGGAGATGTTTTAAATTAATGAGGTTTTATGAAGAAGCCACAAAGGCAAGGATACAGAGGAAGGAGTTAGAAGGCAAACTTGTGAGGAAAGGAAGAAATGAAAACAAAGATGCTACAAAAGTGGAATCGTGTTGAGCTTAAAGGGGAAGTCAGGATCCTTTAACTTAATGCAAAAGATGAAGGGAAACCAGTGAATGGATTCTGAGAGGCCTGTGATATGGCCCTAGCAGTAGATCAGAAAGACTATTTTAGCAGCAGTACTTTAGATGGAACAAAGCGATTTACAGAGAGGTGAGAGAGGATGTGGTTGCGGCAATCAAAGTGAATGATGATCAAGGTATGGACAAGTGTTTAAGCTGCAGAGATGGAGAAAAAGACAAATTTTAGAGATGCTGTAGAGAAATAACCTAAATGATTTGATGACAGCCTAGTTATGTAGGGAGAATGTGCAGGGAGCAAGCAACTTGTGTGAAGAGGAGGATTGTGGAACTGCCAAGGGTGATAACAAGGGAAGGAGAAAGGAAGTTTTAGGAAAGAAAGATGGAGCTCAGTTTTCACTATCTTGAGTTTCCGGTGCTAGCTAGACATCCAGGATAAGAAGCTGAAAAGAATCAGATGCAAGAATGAATGGAAGGAGAGATGACTCTGCCAGGGCCTCCTTCATAGTTGCTGTGGTGAGAAGTAGAGAATTAGCAGCAGATGTTAGGTCATAGTAGATTTTCCCTCTGGTTGAGTGCCATGCTCACTGATAATACCGTTCTCATTACTTGCCAATCTTTCCAAGTCAATTCTTAGGATGACTGCTCCTTGAATTAGCAGAACCATTGATAGAAAGTGGCTCCAGTCAGTCAACATCACTCAAGGAAAGTAATAAATGGGAATGAGAGAAAATTCTTCTCAAAGTAGTAATTAAAGACTAGAACAAGTGAAAAAACATGTATAAATTTGGAGAAAAAAAATGCTTTTGCTGTTAAGGACCATCAAGTTTGGCCTTTAATTAAAGCTAAAGTTATTTTTGTTATCTTGGATAGAACCATTCTTTAGCAAAGTTTTAACTTTTCGGGCACTTAATTGGGACAGAATAACCATTTACTGTATGTTCTTACTATGCAGCATTTTACAAAGGAAAGATCTCTCACTTGTTGTCCTTGAAGATGTCCATTAAGAAGTTTTGGTTTATGGTTGGGAACATTTCAAAGAGCTGCTTCTCCTTCAATTTGGCAGCACAGTCTTTTTTAGCCATGGAAGGAACACGTTTCTATTCCAGAAAACAAAGTAAGTGACATGATAAAATCATCATTTGAGGAATCTACATTCATAAAACTGATCCAGTAATGTAACTAATTTGTTATGACCAAAAAAAATTATTCATTACCTATGGTGCTAAAGATTTTAATTACATATAAGCATCAGCCATGCACTCTCATCTGGTGCACAGAAAGCTGGGGTGGGCATGTTAGATAGTGTGATACTACCACAATCTGCAATCATTGGTAGTGTTCCATCAATTTAAACTGAGAGAAGGCAGATAGCAAGGTATTTTTCAAGAGGGGCTTTCAAGTTTTGGAATTGCTACTCCGCTGGTGTATAAATATATCCAGATTCCTTAACATTCCAAGGCATGATTGCAAAGCCCATCTTTTTTCCTCAGGCAATTGGGGAAGGAGTATATTGAGTGTCTGGGGTTGAGCTACGGTTGCTTTATTGATGATGGGAAATAATTGGTTTTGGTTTGAGGCAGGTAGTCGGTTGTTTCGTTATATAACGTAGTCAAATTTCTGAAGTCATCTAGAGCAGTATTTCTCAACTATTGGTGCCAGTCACTCAGATCTCCCTGACACAGTTTAGGAAAGCAGCAAGCCAGTTCCTGGTAACAAAAAGATTGAGAAACACTGACCTAAAGGACATGACAGGTTGGTCTTTAATTATAAACTGAAATAAATAAAGCTGATAATTCCAGTGCTCATATAAGAAAGGTGACCAAAACAAAACCAAGCCAGTTTACTCCAAGCTGAAATCAGTCTGTGGACAGCAGGGTTATCAGTAAGCCACATATAAGCATAAGGAAAAGAACCCACAACACTCTGCTTCAAAAATATAGGCTTATAGTATTTGAACTTCAATGTCAATAGAAATAGGGGTTCTATTTTTAGAACAACTACTTAAGGGCAACAAATTACAAAGAAAGATATAATCGCACTAGTCTGTCATTGCATCCATTAAAGGGGAGTAACACACACACACATCAGTTAGATCATTACAAGCTCCAAACTGAGAACAGGGGAAAACTAAATGGAAACTAGGAAAATAGAGAAGAACAAAACTTTAGGGAATAAGAAGAGTTTGCAACATTGAGCAAGAATTGCATCTGAAGTACCTTTTAAATGAGTCAGCTGCATGGAATGTTGTGGGTTCTTTTAAAAAGTATCACAAGCAATTAAGTCTTTTTTGAACAAGCATGGCAATTAATTGGTGCACAAAGAATGCATGAAACCAATTTGATAAATACTTTTTTAAAAGTAAACAACCAAAAATGCAGCTCAACCAAATACAAATGCTAACCTGTACATTGAGATGTAGCATGATCTGTTTGTGAAACAATTAAGATATTAATCTTTCAAATGACAGATTTATTTTAAAATCAATATCAACTTGCTTTCATCTAGCACCTTAAGTAAACTCTACCTATCACCGAACCATTAATAAAATTAGTTAACATTAACATCCATCTAACTCAGAAACCCAGCACTAATCCGCCTGTGCAAAGATAGGTGACTATAGAAGCCAAACTGGGGGGGAAAAAAATCAGTCTGATTCAACTTAGACATCATGAAATGTAGCAATATTCATACCAGGTCCTGTTTCTCCTGTAAGGCTATTTCTTCGGACATTATTTCTCTGAGCGATACTCTTTGAGTCTGTGCATTCCAGTGATCCATAAAAGGGAAAATTTCTGATGTTGCTAGATTTTCGCTGTGTGTGTCTGTTGATGATTGAGAGGCCCAGATCATTTTCTTCTCATGAAATTTACTGTCTGTGCTCTGAGATAAGATTGTGTTGGAGTCATCTAGCTCTAATTGGTCAAACAGTGCAAAAGCAACAAAAATTTGAAGGTGACAAAATGAAAAACTCAATTATTTAATTTAAGCAAAGCCATAAGTAATTAAAATACATTTCACCTTACTAAATTTTTATTAATTCATTTATAATTAATAATTAATTTTATTTAAGCAATTTCTATTTTTTAGCAAAAATAATATACATTGCTTACATTTTCCTCCTCTCCCCCAAACTCTATCAAGCTTCATTTTTCTTCTAACTAGTAAAAAAAGTGACAATCCAGACTGAATTTTTAAATGCTGGAACCTAACAAACACCTGCAAATAGATAACTGCATATGAACATGTGGGATTTTTTACACTCAACAGTTCTCTGTGTGCATGTGTATATTTTGCAACCACAACTTATGAACAGATATTTAATTATTTGGTCGTATGTTTCTCTTGTGATGTTAATGGCACAATTAACTATTAGCCATCAGGCAAAAACTGTTTTAAGTCTAAGGACCAAATTGTGGCTTGAAGTCACAGTCCAGGTTGTGGGTGAGTGAAGAGGGTGCTTTTTGCTGCAGAGAAAGGATTCTTCTTGGGCAGCTGAGAGACTGAATGGTTGATTAGCAGATCCATCGCCAGTTGAAAGAAGGTCACATGCATTACCCCCAGGCTGGGACAGGGTGAAAGGATGGGACGATCACCAAGGCCATGCCCCTTCCCCCTTGCAGAAGAGTAGCCCCACTTGTAGCACTCGCCCAGATCAGTGCCTCTTCTAACCAGGGAGATTGTAGCAAGCCTTTGAACATCCATGCAGACTCTGACACAATTTCACCCTCTGTGCATTTTGATCCCAGGTAGACATGACAAAATCCAATTGTCAGAATGCTTTAATACTATTGCTAACATCAGTGGTTTGTTTATTTTTACTACCACTGCTACTGTTATAAGATAATGGTGAGTAGTACATCAAGTCCACTAAATACAAGCTGATCTTAACATATGAAACAGTCAATTTTCAACAATTTGCAATTTTTTAATCTTACTACAATTTTAGTTTTTGAAAACTGAGCGTTTTTACAGTAATTTAAGGGAAGTGCATATTGTACCTTCCATAAGCAACTTATAAGATTCATCTTCTTTTCTTTGTCGCTTCTAAATACAAATATTGAAAAAATTATGCAAGTTAGTGAACCACAGATATTGGTTTCCTCCTAATGTTAACTCAACAAATGTTACCTTTGAGAAGAACAGGTTTCAAACTTTAAACTATTTTATTTGAAAACAAAATGTACATGTATATATCTAAAATAAGAAATACATTAAGAAGTTTGGAAAACAATACTATTTTTCATGTGACAGATCAGAGTACTGCTAAGATATCAAATCAGATCTCATAATTAAATTAAAGATTAGACAAACCAAGGGAAGACTGTACCAAAATATAAGATGCAGTTTGAGGTAGTTTTTCTTCTTACTCTGGCTGAATTTATGATGACATGAGACTATAAGAAAGATAACCTCTCTCAATTAGTTAATATAAATAAAATTGTTTTCTGTACATAATAGATAATGTGCACTGAGACTTCGTCTTAAAGAATTAAAGCAAGGCTTTTTTAAGGTAAAATGTCATTGTTGGTGGATGGTTTTGAAATTCCTGTTTAAACAATGGGCAATACATAATAAAAGATTAAATATTAACTGATCTTTTTGTGAAAATTTGTGTTTAATCATCTTTTTTTCCATAACGAATCTAATTTTTGCTATGGTATGTCTTATGGTGTGAAATGTATTCTTCCCTAAAATCCTTATCTTATCCCTGCCAAGATCTGAAAAATGTCAAAGACTTCCTCTTCCTCTTCCTCTCCTTCCTACCAAAAATTTATTTTTAGAAATACCACAGTGGAGCACTGATGCCCATTTTGAAATTAGACTCCATACTTTGTTTTTATGTTTGTATTTTAAGAGATTGGTATCATATTGCATTTGAGTTTTATTTGTTGCAGGGGCAGGAGACACTATAAACTAAGGCAGCAAGTCTGTCATGGAGATAACAGAAATCACGGATTCCGTGACTTCCAGAGATCTCCGTGACATTTTCCCCTTCAGTTCCCAGTGGCGGGGCTGGAGCTGTCTGCTGATGGGGGCCCTGGAGCTCCCAGTTTCTGTGAACAGCAGGGACCTGGAGGCTCCAAGCCACAGCAGGACCACCCGCCCCCAGTTCCGAGCGGCCCTGGGCATCGAGGGGGCCTGGAGCTCCAAGTCATGGGTGGCAGGGGGACCCTGCAACTCCCTCACGCCGTGAGTGGTGGAAGGAGCCTGCAGCTCCGAGCCTCTGCAGGCGGCAAGGGACCCTGGGCACCGGGGAGACCCTGGAGCTCTGAGCTAAGCCGTGGATGGCAGAGGATACTCAGAGCGGCCCTCCACTGCTCTGAGTGGCCCCAGATGGCAGGGGGACCCTGGAGCTGTGAGCCACCAGTCCCGGAGCTCCGATCCACCACAGCTCCCTGCCTCCATGGTTGGTGGGGGCAGCCTGTAGCCCCAAGCCAGGTCACGGCTGATCCCAGGCGACGGGGCCCCACAGCTCTGAGCTGCTGCAAGTGGGGGGAAACAGACCCCAAAGCTTGAAGCCCCCCATGATGCTCTACTCTCCTGGAGCAGGGCTCCAGCTCTCATCCCCCATCAGATCCATTCTGTCATGGTTATTTTTAGTAAAAGTAAGGGACAGCTCACAGGCTTCCATGAATTCTTGTTTACTGCCTGTGACCTGTCCATGACTTTTACTAAAAACACCCATGACTAAATCTTAGCCTTATATATAACTAAAATTATTTCCTCTATGCTATATGTCCACCTACTCTATATGTGTTTTACACAGTACAGATAATATTCTTTCACTGTCCCAGTAAATATATAAAATACCTTATATAAATATTTAGACAAATGCATAAAGAGAAACAAATAGACTGATAAAGCCCAAGTGTAACTTCTTATAAGAAAGAAGCCTACCAACCATAATAGATTCTTTCCATTTCTCATGAATCACTTTGGCCAGATTCAGATCTATATGAACCACATAATCCTCAACAGTTAGTGATCCTTATGGAAGAAAGAAAATATACTCATTAAAGCACTGTACAAAAATTAGTCATACCAAATATAGCACTGTGGATTATCACTAATTAATTTGCATTTAGTAAATTTTGCATAAAAATGTCATGTCTGAAAACTGCAGTGACTTGTCAAGTTAAATAAAAAAAAACACTGAGTTCTGAGCCCTCATCCAACAGGATTCATAAACCAACACTCAATCTGTAAGGGGCAGGACAGGGCAAGTTAATATTAATCACATCTTGTTTAAACCTGACTATTTGAATGACTGGGTCTTTTATACCTTTATAATGTTTTTAATCTTTTATATGTCCATCCTTGCATTTAACTTCTTTGCAGTTAACTCTGAATCTTGTGACCAATTGTGAAGCTGCTTTTTTCCCTTATTTAATCCCTCTCCATGGATAATCATTCCTGCATAAGAATACACCAGGCATTAATGCCCACATCATTCCCTGCATCATGCCCAATTTAGAGAAGCATCCTCCCTAGGAAGGATAAAAGCCAGGAATCCTTTTCTACACTAGTCAGACAGCAAAAGTGACCATGGTAACCGCGTAATGTAATCTTTCCCCTGGCACATCTACCTGTTACTATTACACCTGTCAATTTCTCAAAAACAAAAGGAGGATGATTTACAGCATGCAAAGAAAGGGAGACAGATCTGAGAAACAGTAAGCCTGCCTGTCCCTCCTCCCCCTTTTTTTACCCAAACAAGAATTTTTTTTTGCGCTAACAGCCAAACCCATTAATGAAAATCATAGATTCCGAATTTTATATCAAGTGAACTTTATGAAAAATAATTTCAAAGATTACTATACCTCCTTTTGTTTTTTCAAACAAGTTCTGGATCTATCAAACCTGTGCACTACCTGTATTATTATACAGGTCAGAAAACCTGGACCCTCTCACAGGCAGACTTGGAGTGGCTAGAGGCATTCCATATGCACAGTCAGCACCAAATGCTGAGCATAAAAATGGTTTGATTTTGTGCCAAATATCACAATCTCATAAAGATCTGGCCTTCCTTCAGTCATTCATTATATTCAAAAGGGGTGTTTGCATGCTCTTCAGCCATGTTGCCAGGATGGACACATGCTCACAAACTCTCCATCAACCCATGAAGGGATGAATGCCCTAAGCCTGCCTTGTACTACCTGGGGGGCAGCCTCAGAGATTTACGGTTTGCAGGACTGAGCCAGATCTGAGAACTTCAGTACACAATGCCTGGTGCGACACTATGAACTGTAGTCACTCTGGCTGGCACAACAGTCCCCAGTCAACTGTTATGTTTGATGTAGATTATTTTGGGTTTTTTTCCCTTTCTTTTCCCTTTCTTTTGATCTCTCTCCTTTTCATTCTATATCCTGATGCAGCTTCAGGTTTTTTCAATGCATGTTTTCTCTCAGATGAATTTTTCATTTAAAAAATATTTCAGCTTATTTTCTCTCTCTCAAATTTTCTTTGATTTCTGACTATGGCCTCTCCCATCCCCATTTACTTATACCTTCAAAGGTTCTCTTTTTCTTCCTTTCCCCAATCAATCAAATATTTTTCCTCATCATCTACCTCTCCACCCTGGAGACTGAAAGTAGGTTTTGCTCCAAGCCAGACAAGTGGAAATATTTTCTTGCAGTACTCTTCAAGTATATATGTGGGCAGAGACAAAGAATTTAAAAGGGATGACAGCTATCAATGCTGCTATATTTTAGGTCATGTTCTGGTTCAGTTCAGTTCTAAATGAACAAGAGCCTTTGAACAGCATCACATCATCATGAGGAATTCCATGAATGCGTTTCCACAAAAGCATAATAAAAGAATTAAAAAAGACAATTTTAAAGAACTACATTACTTATATATTTTATTAATAATTTGTCATGTCCTTACCTGAATCAATGCCAACAGGCCCAAATAGTTCTTTCAGTTGAAGTGCCAGTTCGGGAGGTAGTGCCAGTTCTAGGCAACTTATATTCATGGATCTAGAGGATACTGGTGTAGGGTTTATTATCGTGGTTCTACCTTCATCCCTATTAGGTTTCCTTTCTTCCCTACCACATTCAATTGAAATCACAGGATTCCCCTGAGTTTCTTTATAGATCTCCAGTTCTCCTTGGTCATTTGCATAGTCCTTCAAAGGTGCTTGATCCATTTGCAGCAATGGAATAGTCATGTTATTTACTTTGGAACTCTCTTGATATGTCTCTGAAAGTTTATTGTCCACCTCCTTATTTAATTTGGGTTTCAAGATGGTCAGAGCAGTGTTAAACACATTAGGTAAAGTCACAGGTAGACATAAGCCCACATCAAGCTGTGACACCACTGGCTTCTCATCCATTTCATTAACAAGTCTCCTTGCCTTTAAGTTTATTTTCTGTGTCTCTGAAATAGGTTGCTTAATCATATCTGTTCCTGAATCTTCTGCCTGAGTGCTGGGAGCAATGTCATTAGTATTTTTGAGTTTTACTGAAGCACTCAGTGAAAGTCTTGTTAGTGAGTCAGATATTTTAGCATCTGTCTCAAGTATGTCTGTACTTTCACTCTCTGCATAACACACAGATACATTGTTTTCTGAAAGTTGGGTGATACCATCAGTTCCAATTATCTGGCTGGTTTGTTTAGAATTTTTAAGATTCTCTCCATAGTTTGTATTTGCCTTAAAATCAAGGTCTGTGGCAGCTGGCTCAGTTCCTGCCTCCTGCAAGCATTCGATGTCTTCGCCTTTGCACAACTTTTCATCAGCATCCAATAGCAGGCCTGTGGCCCAGACTATGTCCTTGTTACATCTTTCATACAAGTCTTTCAGCGCTTCAAATGAAAAGGACCCAAACAGCTTACAAAGAATATTCAGATTTTCAGATTCATCAATACTGATAAGTTCACTCTCTTCCACATACGTGCTTTTATCATACATAACTCTATAGGGTATTTTTTCTTGAGAACTTGAAGCGGCATCCATGTCTTTTGGTCTGAATGCATCTAATCTACCATGTAATACTTTGGTATTCTCAGAAATAATAATTTTCCTTTCTAATCTCCATAAGAGAGCAAAATCCTGTGGCTCAGTCTGCGAATACCTGCTTGGTTGTTTATGGATGTGTTTTTCTGGTTTCTCTTCGAGTGTAGACAACTGTTCCTCTGGTTTGGAGAGGACCACACTGTTGTTGGTAAATGTGAGGGCTAATTTATGATGCTTCCG
This sequence comes from Emydura macquarii macquarii, assembly GCF_026122565.2. NCBI lineage: Eukaryota > Metazoa > Chordata > Testudines > Chelidae > Emydura > Emydura macquarii. The sequence goes on from NW_027133265.1 coordinate 6,615,172, forward strand.
TGTTCTTTTATTTTGTTGGGGCTTTTTCTCACTGACATTTTTACTAGCTACTCTTTCGGATTCTTGAGAATCTGATTTATCTGTGTCCTGCAGCTTTTCAGTGCTCACAGATGTTCCATGAAGCACGTCCACTGTGTCAAGAACATTTTTGTGTATATCACATTTACTATTTCCAGCTTCATCAGATTCACTTAGACTTATCTTTGATATTCTCCTTGATCTATGCTGCCTCTGCTGTAAAGAACTCACAGCTGGCCAGTCTCCCACCATTTGCAATTCTGGGGAAATGTTATCTGCATCAACAACACACAAAGAGTCAGAAGTTAAATTTTCTTCCCTTTGCCTTTTTTCACTAGGCAGTACTTCCTGCTGAATATCTGCCAGGCCCACTTGTGCCTTGCGTGAATTAGGAGGACACTGGCTGGTTGCTTTATCCTCTTTATCACTCTTCATAGAAGATTTTTCTTTTCTTCTAGTCCTTTTGGTTCTCTGCCCTATTGTTTGTTCTACAGGCCAATCACCCAGAAAGTTTAATAATTCTGGCCTCACTGTTACATCCAAAGCTGAATCATATTGTTCCATAATGTTATTTCCATGTGTTAATACTGGTTCTTCTGCTATTTCATTGTAATGATCTTCAGTTTGAACTTCCAGAATTTTGTCATTATGTTCTTGAACACATTCACAAGAACAGAAATGCAAGTGTGTGCTTTCTTCAGATCTGACCATGTCAGTTTTACTAGTTTCTGTTTCAGTAATTCTATACATTTCTTCTATCTTTACAGCTTTTTTCCCCAAAGGCACTTCTTTTTCTTCATAATCTGATAAAAAGATATCCACACCATCTTGAATAATGCTATTCTCAGAACTGTATTCTCTTATATTATTTTCAATTTCCTTTTCTTCTTTCTGAAAATATTTACCTGCTAAGTTATTTTCTAGTGCTGAAGATGTAGCAGATGCATGCTTCTCCTCTTCAGCTAATTCAGGATGTTTTGAAGCTGAAGCAAAAACTCTCTCCTCTTTCACATAAGCACGTACCGCTTTCTGTCTGTAAGACAAACAATTAAACAGAACACATTTAAAGAAAATGTAAAACAATTAATACTAATAAGGTGGAAGGCATGCAAGCCAAGACAGGGAAAGAACAGGTTAAAGAATATTTAGATATGTTAGATTTATTCAAGCCGGCAGAGCCTGGTGAAATTCATATTGAATACTTGAAGAACTAGCTGAAGAAATCTCGGAACAGTTAAGAAGTATCTTCAAGCATTCATGGAGGACAGGTGAGGTCCCAGACAACTGGAGAAGGGCCAATACCTTACCTATCTTTAAAAAGGGGAACATACAGGATCCAAGGAATTATTGAGCAAACAGGTTAATTTATCAGCTCAACATCTGGAAAGATACTGGAACAAATTATTCAACAATCAATTTGCTAAGCACCTAGAGGATAATAGAGTTATAGAAATAACCAGCATGGATTTGTCAAAAACATGAATAGGAGGAAGCAGGAGACATGATATATCTTATTTTTGTAGGGCTTTTGACACAGTCCCCCATGACACGATCATAAGCAAATTAGGAAAATGCGGTCTAGATAGAATTACTTTAAGATGGGTGCATAACTGCGTGAAAGATGACACTCAAAGAGTAGATACTAATGGTTTGTTGTTAAAAATCGGAGAACAGGGGTTGGTCCTGGGTCCAGTACTATTCCCTATTTTCATTAATGATTTGGATAACCAAGTGGAGGGTATGCTTATAAAATTAGCTGATAAACTGAGAGGGGATGCAAGTATTTTGGAAGACAGAATTACAATTCAAAATGACCATGACAAATTAAGAATTGTTCTGAATTCAACAAGATGAAATTCAATAAAGATAACAGTCTTTCAGTTTGTTAAAGGCTGTTATGAAGAGAAAACTGATCAACTGTTCTCTATATCCACTGAAGGTAGGACAAGAAATTAAAAACCTTCCCTCACTGTTGTTCTTCAAGATGTGTCACTCACGTCCATTCCAAGTAGGTGCATGTGCCACATGCAGAGTTTCTGGAAGGTTTTTTCCCTTAGTGATATCCATAGGGTCAGCTCTGGAGCCCCTGGAGTCACACCTTCATGGCACCATATATAGGGCCCTGCTGACTCCATCTCTTCAGTTCCTTCTTGCCGGTTGGCTCCGATAGAGGGGTAGGCGAGTGGGTCCTCGAATGAACATGATCAACACATCTCAAAGAACAACAGTTACGGAAGGTAAGTAACTATTTTCGCTCATGTCAATTCCAAGTGACTCCCAAGAAGATCCATAGGAGGAGGGGTCAGAGTTCAATGACCTGTGGATTGCAGCACCACCCTACCAAATGCAACATCGACTCTGAAGTGTTGCGGAACAGTCACACCTTTGCAGCACACTGTGCTAGATGACCACATCGCAGGTGTCCAAATGCCTTGGATTGGGATCTAAGTGAGGAATGCTGCTGAGGATGCCTCTGTCCTTGTCCTTGTGGAGTGAGCTGTCAGTGCTGGGGCAGATACCTTTGCCAAGTCAGAACATGGATCACATCTTGTATCCAGACATGAAGAGATTCTTTGTGATGATATTCAAAGGCCTTTCATCCTGCCTGCTATTGCTACGAAGAGCTGCGTTGTTTTCCTAAAGGGTTTAGTCCTCTTGATATAAAAAGCCAAAGCCCATCTATCTAAAGTCCAGAGAAGGCAGCCTCTGCTCTCAGCTTTTGGCGTGTGACTTTGAGTAGAAAACCAGAAGGAATATATCCTGGTTTGTGTGGAATTGTGACACCACCTTCTGAAGGAAAGTCAGATGAAGGAGTAGCTGAACCTTGTCCTTGTAGAAAACCATATAAGGAGGCTCAGACATGAGAGCCCTGCGTTCCGAGACTCTCCTGACCAAAGTTATGGCCAGTAGAAAAGCTATCTTCCATGATAGATACAGAAGCGAGCATGTTGCTAGAAGTTCAAACAGAGGACCCATCAGTCTTGAAAGTATGAAGCTGAGGTCCCATTGGAGAATAGGCTGATGTGTTTGAGGGTATAACCTATCTAGACCTTAAGAAAACACCCCAGCGTGGGGTTGGTGAAGCCCAAACAGCCTGCAACCCAGGGATGAAATGCTGAGACTGCAGCCAGATGAACCTTGATGGATGACATTGATAGCCCTTGCTGCTTCAGATGTAACAGTCTAAGATGAAAGGTCCACCATAGGGTTTGTGCACTTGGAGACCTCCTCAATCTGAAGCTCCAAATGCTGTACCATTCTCCTCAAGAGCTCCTGATTTGCCCTGCTATCATCCACAATCGGTGCCGCTGACAAATCCGCGACTGTTTCGTCTGGGGACGAAGAAGATGAAGCTCTGAGTGGGCCAAGGGATTGCTCTTGACCTTCTGCCCCTAAAGGGTCTTGCGGTGTTGGTATCGACATTGGGCTCAGCGTCATGCTTGGTGCTTATGGTAGCCACCGATGAGGTGGCTGATGCCTGATTCCAAAGTGGAGTGATAGAGACCATCCCGAGTGTGACCCCTGAGCCTGGTGGAACACCCACAGGGTCCGAAACGGCCATTGAGCAAGCAACTGCCACTGTGGTGGTCAAGACATGGGGAAGGACTGACCAGCCTCAATCCTCTGGTGCAGCCCTTCTGACCAGTACCGGCTTCTTCTAAAAGAATTAGGCTCCTCTTCAAAGTCGAAGCCTGAGAAATTGCTTCATGGGGACCAAGGCAGTGCAGTTCCCAACAGTGCCTGGGAGAGGGTGACCGCGGCATCATAGACAGCTTTCCCCTATGTGCTTTTTCGATACCAGTGGTCTGGAGCACAGACCACGTTTGTGCTGGGGAGGGGATGGCAGTGATGTGCTCTCTATCACTTTCCTGACTGCTTCGAAGGTCTAAGACGTGGAAGAGAACTGTAAATCCTCCTCACGGCGCACCCTGGGCAGGGAGTCCAAGGGCACCAGACTCGATGGACTCCTCCCCCTGAGGCCAGAGTTGACAGTACTGCACCCAAGGTTACAGTACTTGAGTGGCCTGACACAGGTCACACTCCGCTCAAGCCTACGCCCAGTTGTTTTGGGCGTCAGTGAGCACTCCCTGTCTGTCATTTTCTCCATATAAGAGATTGCAAATGGTGCCACATCCATGAGGTGTCCCAAGGTGCCAGTGATCCGTGACAATGTTGAAGGTATCTAGCCACAGAGTCCTTCCTCAGTGTCATCTCCCTTAAGGACATCGGCACGCTCTGCACCAAAGCCAATGTACTAGGTGTCGGTTCAGCCAGGCTCGGCATTGAGGATGGTCAGAGAGCTGCCTCCACTAAAATTAACTTTAGTCTCCAACTCTTCTCCATCTTTGTCCTCCAGCAGAATCCCCTGCAGATCTTACAGCGATCCCTTTGACGGGTCTCTCCAAGACACTTTAGACAAGTGATATGGGGATCGCTCATGGGTATGAGGGAACAAGGAACATGGGTATGGGAACAAGGCATGCCCTGACCCTGGGAAAGGGGAAGTGACTTTGATAAGTGTAGGTAGAGTAGTTAGGACCCTGCTTAACTATAAACTAATTCAACTATTTTAACTATTAACAAGTAACAAATCAACACAACCACTCAGGAAAGCACTTGCAGAGCAACAGAAGAACACTGTTCCAGCAACCGTCACGGTTAGTAAAAAGGAACTGAAGAGGCGGGAGGTCGGCAGGGCCCTATATATAGTGCCATGAAGGCGCGACTCCAGGGTTCCAGAGCCGACCCTATGGATCCCACTAGGGGAAAAATCTTCCGGCAACTGTGCATGCAGCACGCACACATACTTGGAACTGACATGAGCAAGCATTCGAAGCAGAATGGGCTTAATTTGCAGTAAGGTAGATTCAAGTTAGATATTGGGAAAAACTTTCTAATTATAAGGATATTTAAGTTCTGGACTAGGCTTCCAAGGGAGGTTGTGGACTCCTCACTGGAGGTTTTTAAGAACAGGTTGGACAAACAACTGTCAGGGACGGTCTAGGTTTACTTCGTCCTGCCTCAGCACAGAGGGCTGGACTAGATGACCTCTTGAAGTCCCTATGATTTTATTCAAGGAATTTTTATTCAAGGGATTCATTTCCAAGATATTTTAAACATATTTTACATTATTCACTACACTACAGATGTTAGTTGCTTACAAAATACAGTTGGAAATATACTCTCTGTCTACATATACTCGCATAAGCCTCCATATAATAAATATATTCCATAATATCAAACAGATTAATCACTCCAATTCTAGTCATAAAAATCATCATCTGCTCCACCAATAACCCACTCTATAAGTGCAAAATGCAGTGCTATGTGTTTACATAGAATGGACTATGCTCCTTTTAACTTTATTACACATTTGAAGCTAGTGTATAAAAATCTATACTGTACACTGAATAGCATACTTCTAGTACAGAAGAAAACAAGAGGACAAAATGTTAGTGGACAGCGATAATATAATGGACTGATAATGTATCACAAAGAAATGGAGAAAAAACAGTTACTAATCTTTCCATAGCTATTGTTGTTCGAGATGTTTTGATCATGTCCATTCCAATGTAGGTGTGCATGCAATACATGCACCATTGCTGGAAACTTTTTCCTAGTGGTACGTGCTGGGTCGGCTCTAGTGCCTCCTGGAGTGGCACCCTCATTGTGCAATTTATAGGCAGCTGCCAACCTGCCGCACCCTCAGTTCCTTCTTGCTGGTTACTCTGAGGTCAGGTGGGTGGGTTTTGGAATGGACATGAGCAACACATCTTGAAGAACAGTTACAGAAAGGTTAGTAAACATTTTTTCTTCTTCGAGTTCTTGCTCATATCCATTCCAATGTAGGGGATTCCCAAACTGTGAGTTAGGAGGTGGGATTAGAGTTCCACGTTGATAAAGACCATAGGACTGCTTGTCCGAAGGTAGCATAAGTCTTTGCCTGTTGCATGATGGCATAGGATGTAGTGAACATGTGTATGGATGACCAAGTCACCACCTTGCAGATGTCCAGAATTGGGACCTGTACCACAAAGCTTGCAATCTCAAGGAATGCGCTATTAGGTGAGGAGGCAAAACCTTTGCCAGATCATAGCACGTCCATATGCATGATGTAATCCATGAGGAGATTCTCTGAGCCAAGACTGGATCCCCTTTCATTCTTCCTTCAATTGCCACAAAGAGTTGAGTGGTCTTTCAAAATGGTTTTGTCCTCTCTATGTAGAAAGCCAAGGCAAGCCTAGCATCCAGAGAGTGAAGCCTTTGTTTCTCCCTGGAAACGTGCAGCTTTGGGTTAAAAAAAAAAAAGAGAGGAAAAAAATAACCTGGTTACTGTGAAAGTACAAAACCACCTTAGAAAGGAAGGACAGATGTGGTCAAAGTCGCACCTTGTCCTTAAAGAAGACAGCATATAGTGGTTTGGAGGTAAGGGCCCTGATCTCTGAAACCCTCCTAGCCAAAGTAATGGCAACTAAGAAAATTACTTTCCAAGGGAGATGGAGAAAGGAACATGTCGTCATAGGCTCGAATGGGGGCCCCATGAGCCTTGATAGCACCAGGTTGAGGTCCCAGAAAGGCAGACGTTGATGCACCTGGGGATATAAATGCTTCAGCTCCTTAAAAACCAGGAGCAAATCGGGTTAGCAAACACTGGTTGGCCATTTACCAGTGGATGGAAAGCCAATATCGTAGTCAGGTGAATTCATATGGACAATACCACAAGGCCTTCCTTCTTCAAGTAGAGCAAACAGTTCAGGATAAAAGGCAAGGGTGTCTCGTTAGGTAGGACCCCTTTCCTTGATACACACAACAAGAGTCACTTCCATTTCACCAGATATGTCGATCTGCTTGACATCTTCCTTCTACTCATAAGAAGTATCTGCACAAAAGCATCACAACCTCGCTCATACATGAAGCTTCCACGACATCAGGTGCAGTGACATGAGATTCGGGTGAAGCAGACGGCCATGGTCCTGTGCGATCAAGTCCGGGAGCATCAGTAGGCTGATAGATTTGTCCTCTGACAGGTGCAGGAGAATCAAGAACCAACGTTTTCACAGCAATGCCAGAGCTATCAGAATCATCCTCACTTTGTCCCTCCTAATCTTGAGCAACACCCTGTGGACCAGGGCCATTGGAGGGAAGGCATAAAACAGACATCTTCCCTCAGAGAAGAAGAAAGGCGTCAGAGAAGAATCCCAGACTGTGTCCCAGATATGAGCAGAACTAGGGACGTTTCTGTTGAGCCTGGTTGCAAACAAGTCTATTTGGGGAAATCCCCAGTTCTGGAAAATGACATTCAGGACATCCAAGCGAATAGACCATTCGTGATGATTGACCTAAGATCTGCTCAAGTGGTCTGCCAGCTTGTTCTGCAAGCCTGGCAGGTAAAATGCCACCACGTGAATGGACTAAACTATGCTGTAATCCCATAGACGCATAAGGGGAGGAAGAGGTTCCACCCTGTTTGTTTATGTAGAACATTGCTGTAGTATTGTCTGTGAGTACGGAGATGCATTTGCCCCACAGGTGGGAATGAAACACCTGTCACATAAGCTTACCACCTTCAGCTCTCTGACACTGATGTGAAGGGTCAGTTTGTCTGGCGCCCCTAAGCCCCAAGTCCTGAGGAGTCCTAGGTGGGCTCTCCGTTCCATGTCTGAAGTGTTGGAGACCAATGGCATCAACGGAACTGGTCTCGAAAAGGGGACGCCCCTGCACACCGCTTCCTGGTTGAGCCACCATTGCAGGGTGAGGATGACTGCCAGTACAATTGTGACCATCTTGTCTAAAGGATGATGGTCTGCAGTGTATACCGATGCCAGCCATGCTTGGAGGGGGACCATGCTGAGTCGAGTACACTGCACCATGTAGATACAAAAGACCATGTGATCCAGAAGCTTCAGACAGTTTTTTGTTGTGGTGATGGGAAAGGATCTTAAACCATTTATGAGGGCTTTGATGGCTCTGAAATGACTCTCCAGGAGGTAGTCCCTGGTCCAGGTCGAGTCGAGGGCCACCCCTATAAATTCTATCCTCTGCACTTGTGAGAACGTTGACTTTTGCTCGTTTATCAGGAGCCCTAGGTTCGAGAAAGTGGACTGAACAAGTCTTACATACCTTTCTACCTGTTCTCTGGAGCAGCCCCTGATCAGCCAATCATCCAGGTATGGGTAAACTTGCACTTCTGCTTTCCTGAGGGAAGCCACCACCACAGCCATGCACTTCGTAAATACTCTTGGCACTGCAGACCAGCTGAAGGGTAGCACTGTGAATTGATTATGGTTGTAACCTATGATGAATCAGAGGTACTTCCTGTGGCCCAGGAATACTGATATGTGAAAGTATGTGTCCTTTAAGTCAAAGGCAGCATACCAGTCACCTAGATTTAGAGAAGGGATGACTCAGAACAGGGAGACTATGTGGAACTTCAGTTTCTTCATGAACTTGTTGAGGTTTCACAGGTCTAGTATAAGTCAGATCTCCGTTGGACTCCGGGATCAAAATTTAGCATGAATAGAACCCCATGTCTCTTAGCTCCATCGGAACCTCCTCCACCGCTCCCAGCCTTAGGAGGGACTGCATTTCCTTGGTTAGAAGTCTCTGTGAGAAGGGTCCCTGAAGAGGGACAGGGAAGGGAGAAGGGACGGAGGGGAAGATGAGAATTGAAGGGTGTGTATCCCACTTCTACCATGCGGAGCACCCAGCGATCTGAGGTGATGCTGACCCATGCCCAGTAAAAGTGAGATAAACAGTTTCCAAAGATAGGGGTAAAATCCAAGTTCTGGACTGGTGCATCACCCTCAATCATACCTTCAAAAGTTCTGCTGAGGGCCCAAAGGTTGCCTTGTGGCAGTAGCCTGACATGGAGTGATGAGGGCACCTCCTCCTAAAGCCCTTGTTTTGCTGCAGCCCCAGGTCCTGCCTTTGTTGTGGTGGCTAGAAACAGTCCAAAGAGAGAGGCTTAAAGTGCCTCTGGGATGGGACTGGCATGTGGAGGAGCAGAGATTTTAGGGTGGCGTGACAGACCTTCAGACTACGAAGCTGCACATCCGTCTGGCCAGAGAAGAGGGAGTTACCTTTGAATGGCAAGTCCTGCACAGTCAGCTGTGCTTTGTGGGGCAGGCCTGAAGATTGGAACCAGGAGCTGTGTCTCATCAGCACTGCTGTGATTAAAGTTGTGACTTAAGAAGGCCTGGTGGTTTGATATCCTGAATCGGAGGCTCCCCCCAATGGAATACACCTTCCTTCCTAGCAGGTCCACTTTCCTGGCTTCCTTAGCCTTTGAAGATGGACCCTGTTGCCCTTGCGTCTCTTGATCATTGGCTGAAGCCACCACCAGGGACCTGCGAGAAGGCGCGTGTACAAATACTCATAACCTTTTGGGGGTACAAAATACTTCCTCTCAATCTGCTTGCTGTGGGCTGAAGGGATACGGGAGTTTGCCACGAGCCCTTTATTGGCTTTGAGATGGCCTCACTGAGGGGCAAGGCTGCCCTTGTTGACCCAGGGGATGTCAACATGTCCACCAAGGCCGGAGCAAAGTCATCAGTCTATTCCACCTTCAGGCAGAGGTTTTGGGCCATTCTCTTTAAGAGCGCCTGGTGGGCTTTGTAAATGTCCTGCACTGGAGCTATGAACGTATCAGCAATGGCTTCATCTGGCAAGGATGACAAGGTGGCCTGGACTGTCTTGGGGCCCTGGAGCTCCTCCAATGGTGGCGGGTCCCCCGTGGGGGTACAACGGACCAGTCACCTCCATCTCTGGCACTGAGCCCCTCTCCAATGGGGGAGGAGGAGGCACTCTCGCCTCAGAGGGCGCCGAATACGAGTGACCTGTGTGGGAACCTTGAAAGGCCTGGATTGTCCTCACTGGCCACTGAGGAGGCATCTGCCTTTGGGTGGGGGGACAGGCTGGTGGGACAGGCCCCAGGATGTTGCTGCATATCTCTGACCTGCTCGTCACATGTTCCACTGTGACCTGTACAAAACTGTCTGGAATACTGAACCAGAGGAGTCATTTCTGGGTGACGTGGAGCAGCGCTGTACTGTCATTTGTTGTCGCAGCATCAAAGCTTGCAATGGGGATTGGTGCCTTGCCATCATCACCGGCTTGCCCAAGGCTGGGGCCAGGCTCTGTGAGGCCCCTCTTGCATCAGAGTTGTCTCTTGGGGTCAATGGTTCAAAGGAGATGGAGGTGCCAGGAGGGTCAAGAGACTCCTCGTATGCCTCTGGTGCTAATGGTGCCACCAGGGTCAAATCTTCTTCATGACTCACCCTCAGCGGGGAGTCCATGCGCACCAGACTCAATGACGCCAGCTGGCTGACAGCCATCTGAAAGTGGTCTGTTGCAGATCTCACTCTCTCCATATTCTTTCTTGTTGGGGAGCATCCCTGGTCAGATTTCTTCGGCTTCTTCTTCGGCACTGGTGATGGAGAATGGTGCCGCGCCGATGGTGCCAATTTTCTGGCCACCGGGAAAGTGTCATGGTGCTGGGTGGTCTTAGGTGCCGGGGATATCTGACTCCTTTGTGGTTCTCTGATGGAGGCCAGAGTGCTCCTAACCAAGAAGATGCTCAGTACCAGGTCTGGTTGGCGCTCCGACGCAGGGCGAAGTTCAGCTTCCATAGGAAGAACTTTAGTCTACTGTCTCTATCTTTTTTGGTCCTGGGCCTGAAGTACTTACAAATTCGACACTTCACTGGAATGTGTTCCTCTCTCAAGCACTTCAGGCAGCTGTTGTGTGGGTCACTTACCAGTATCTTCTTTGGGCAAGTCACACACTGTTTGAAGCCCTGGGATCAATGCATACCCCAGTGTCCCAGGTGGGCTAATCTTGCTGGGCAGGGATCCTAAATACTTAAAACTAATCTAAGCTCAATTTATTTAACTATTTACATTCTATTAATTATTTACATCTAAATACAGGCACAACCACTGAGGCACATCACTTGCAGATCAAGAGAAGAACAGCGTTCCAGTGACCATCTCTGATGGAAAGGAGGAACTGAGGGGGTGGCAGCTGCCTATATACCATGCCATGAGGGGGCCACTCCAGGAGGCACTAGAGCAGACGCAGCATGGTACCACTATGAAAAAGCTTCCAGCGACGGTGCACGCAGCGCACACACATCTACATTGGAATGGACATGAGCAAGCACTTGAAGAAGAATGGCCGATTCCCTTAACTGTTCACGTCTAAAATTCTTAATCTTTTAAAACTGAAAATTTTTTGTTAAGCTATTTTTTTTGGAGCAGTTCTGGATTAGGAGGAGTTAGCCTGATTCCACTGTTACACAATTCCAATCTTATCTCTTTTTAACAAAGTTTTGTATTTAAGAATATAGAGGAAGTAAGTCTTACCGATAACCTTCCCTCTGACAAGTATCTCCATCCCAATCAGCTTTTTCTGATTTGTCTGGGACTGTAGAATTCAAGATTGAGTTAACAGTAAGGCAACGTTCATATCGCTCCAACATTCTTTTGATCTTTTCTTTAGATACACCATGAATGTTTCGCCTAGAGATTAAAAGAAGATAAAAAAAGAAACATTCCAGATTTTAATACTCAAATAAAATGGACGGAAAGACGGAATCATTTTTCTTTATGATGTTATGTTTCTAGTTTTACTTAATATTCAACCTAAGAATTAGGCTAAAAATAAATTTCTCTTAAACTACTTTCTGGGATGTTGTAAACCAGAGGCTGGGTGTTTCACTTCTGTTAGGCAGGCAGAGAGCCAAACTGCACCCAGATTCTGGCACCCAGTCCTCTTCCTCTAAGCAAATAGGCTCAATTGAGAACTTCTCAGACTGGAAAGAAAACATAGCTGTCTATCCTTATCTGCCTGCTTCTAGCCATTTGTCTTATGTGTGTCTTATGCCTCTGAGTAGGATTTTGTACTGATTTTGTTACATCCCAGAAAGCAATTTGCTTGTCAGTGATCTGAGATAGGGTATGTAAATCCTGGCCAGCATGGCAAGCAGAGGGGAACTGGGGCTGAGGGCAGGGGAGAAGTCCCCAAGTAAGCCCTAGCAGCAGGAGATGGTGGTGCCCAACACCTCATGAAGGAAAGCAACTCACAGCTTCTCCAGAAGGATCCCCATAAGCACCCACCATCTGAGAGCTGCATCAGCTGTGTGTTCAACCCACATGGTAATGCCTAGGAAAAGGTGTAATCAAGCTTCCACTGGTGGCTCAAAAGAGCTTGTCAACAGGAACTTTTCCTGCTCACATCAAGAAGTGACTGCTGCTCTAGTGCATAAGATATGAGGGACATTTGGAATCAGGTAGGTCAACAGTGAAACAGATCACTTTGACACAAGAACAGACCCAGCACGACAGGATAAACCTTGGATGCTTTCCAGGGGTCCTATTGGATCTCTGTGCCTGGATTTCCAAGGGATATTTTAGAGAGGAATAAACATTTGCACAGCTTTCTAAAGATTTAAAGTGTTATGGAAATACTAAAGGTGTCTTTCTGGCTGCTAGCCAATTTATTTTGAAACTGGATATAAAATTAAACAAAATAAAACGATAAAGCAATTTCTCAACCCTTATCTGAAATCTTAAACATAATAAATTTGTAAGCAAAACAGTTAAAATAAATAAGTTAATCAGGTGCTTATTTCATTATTAACAAGGGCTCACTGATGTTTTGGTGCCTCAATGACCATTGTCAAGGTAAAAAAAAAAAAAAAAGTTATTTTAAATAGGATAAGTGAAACTTCAGTCTACTTCAACATCTTCTGCAGCATTTTTACCTTTCAAGTTCTTTTGGTTTAAACTTCCACCAAGTATCAGGCTCTCGGAACATGACTTTGTATTTGTACTGCTGAGACTGAATAACAATACAAACAGAACAGAAAATACATCAATGATGTCATATTTCCATGAAAGAGCACACAATGTACAAAACAGAGATATATATGGTTCCCATTTTACAAAACAAGTTACATACTCCAAAAATACACTAACCATGTACCATGCTTCATTTCTGGATACACAGATAGGAATTTTTCAAAGCAATCTAGGTGATTTAGATACGTATCTTCCATTAAAATTAATTAAATGTGTCATCATCTCAACCACAGATGATTGTTCTAATTTAGTTTTGTCCAGGCAACATTCTAAAAAAACCCCAAAAACTCAGTATTTTATACCATTTCTTTCCTTTTTTTAATTTTTTCTTATTTCATTTAGCTGCAAGCATGGAGTTCTCTCTCTTTCTAGAATACTATGTGGTATTTTCTCAAAGCAAAAACAAATCTTCTTTAACCAAGAGAAATCACTCAGGAAGTGACTGTCCCCCATTCCTATCTTCATGCCTATTGCCATGGAGACATACCAAAGCATTTTCTGGGAAACAGGACTTAAAGGCTACGGCTACACTGATGGCAGCAAAGTCGCCGCCGTCAGATCCATTTCTCTGGATCGACTGAGCAGTCAGTGAAGACCCGCTCAGTCGATCCAGAAATCGACGTACTAAGACCACTTTCACAAGTGGCGTAGCGCTGTGTCGATGGGAACACGGGTCCTGTCGGCACAGTGCAGTGAAGATGGCGCGCAGAAGAGAAGCGGAGAAGTCGACTGGAGTTATACAAGTTTTTTGCATAGCTTGCGTAACTCCCGTCGACTGCCACCGAATCCTGGAGGTAAGTGTAGACAGGGTCTAAGTCTTTTCCTTGTACTTTCATGCAGTGTGCAGCACTACTAAGAAGATAGCCATGAACTAATGGCACTCAAAAGTACTTTTTAAAAAACTTTCCAAAAATTAACATTGTAGCTATGACCAGATGTAAAATTAGACTCTATTCATCAAAATATTCTAAATACTGAACAAAGTCCCACCTTTCACTTGTCCATCACACATGCTGTGGGCTGGATTTGAGGACCTCTTGAGGTCCCTTGAAGCTCTATATTTCTATGATTCTATGCAACAAAGGTAGAATATTTTTCACTAACCACTTCAATCCTACGTTCATCTCATTTGAGCAAAGAAGGGCTTTTATATCTACAAGGGCATTTATGCACAGAGAAATCCCGAGACCTACTTTTTATTTTTAAGTTAATTTACTGTTCTGAAAAGTACCAGCCTGACAGTACTGCTCAGTTACGTCCTCTATTTATCAACAAAATCAGTTATAATACAGAAAGTGGCAGCAGAAGGTTCTAATTCTTTCCCAGACTAGGATGAAAATCTCTAAGGGTAAGAAAACAGATCAATCCTCATCCCAGTTCAACTCTCGGTGTCTTGGCTGAGGCTGCCAACAAAGTTGACAATGAGTTCTAATTGGCAGGTTCAGTTTGTTTTGTTTTCACTACTGACATGGATTCCTTTCTTTAAAACTAGATCTCAATGCCATAGCAGAAGTGGGAGTTCCAAGCAAAGAGAACATTTCCACCCCTTGGTATTCTTTTTAACAGGCATAAGAGAGCTTCCTTAATATATGGATTGGAAAGCATCTCTTTAAATGTAAAGTATCTTACAAAAACCACAAATCAGAGTGATAAATGGAACAATGAAAAATAAGAGTTTTAATCAGAATATCCATCCTGGATCTGAGAAACCTCCCCAGAAAATGTCTGGTTTGAAAATTCCTGACCAGTTCTAATAGTGAATCTTGTAAAATGGTTCAGTAAGTTGAGTTACTTTAAAATTAAATTCAATCTAAGAAATAAAATGTGTGTTCCATATGCACAGCATCCTTGGGGGTAAAAAAGAAGAGAGAAACCACTTTTTGTTAAAAAGCTTAAAAATGCATTTAGGAGCCTACCTACAGCCATGCAGGTTTGAAATTATTGATCTAAGCTTTGCACAGAAGTGGGCTCCAAATATAGAAGGACCAGAAGAGTACTGTGAATTTCTGCCATTCCTAAGGCCTGGTCTACATTACAAAATTAGGTCAGCATAATTACGTAGCTCAGGAAAAATCCCCAGCCCTGACCAGAGTAGTTAAACTGACCTAAGTCCCTGTGTAGGAAGCGCTAGGTTGATAGAAGAATTCCTCTGGTAAACCACCCAAGAGGCTGTAGCTAGGTCAACAGAAGAATTCTTCTGTCAACCTAGCTATGGCCTCTCGTGATGGTGGATTACCTAGGCCAATGGGAGAATCCCTCTCATTAGTATAGTTGGTATCTACTCTGAGGCGCTATAATGGAGCAGCTGCAGCTGTAGCATTTTAAATGTAGGCAAGCCCTAAGACACTATTGCTGCAAAGGGCCGAGATCCCTCAATTCCCAATAAAGAAAATGGAGCAGATCCTCAGATGATGTATGTTGTTCACGCTCCACCATGGAGCTATGACAACTTATATCAGCTGAGAATGTACTCCAATGGGCATTAATGGCACTCAGGACCTCACAGAACTGGGAGCGAAAGGATCAGAAGATGAAGAAAAGTCAATCTCAGAACCACAAATTACAAGAAAAATGTATCACTAACAAACATTACAGCTGCATGATTCTGACTAACTAAATATCAGTCATATCATTCAACATAAAGTTTGATTCATGTATGCGGCCTTCAGCTGAGCTAGCAGTGTTTCATAACTATTTATAGAAGATATATAAAGCTTTATAAGTAGGCTCACCTATGTCCTAATACCCTGTAATATTGTTACTTAAACACTTAGGATTTCCAGTTGCAGAATATATTTATTTTCAAATATTTCAACTAACTGAAATTTAGCACTATAGGACAATTTGATTTTCAAATCAGTATTTAAGACACACTTCTTATGCAAAACTTATCGGTAGTCCATCAAATAAAAGCCTGTTAAGCACCAAATGACAGAGGGAGGCCTATGTCGCTGAACTGTAGTGGATGTCAAATTTAGGATGAGGCAGGGACTATATTCTTTGCTTTCTGTAGAGCACCAGCTAATATAAACAGTAAGAAAAACGAGCTGATGGTGTTATTGATTATGCATAAGGAAGAACAGAATCCATCTTATTCTTCAAAATGTATATTTGCGTTGCAGTACAAAACATTTGGATGTGTCAGTCAAGTAAGTAGATATAACACTCAGGTCTGCACAAAGCAGAATATTTAATGATATGGTACCGTTTTTACATTTTTTTTTTTTACTGTGGGCTCGATCCAATTCTTGTTGAAATCAAACAGAAGCTGGACTGAGCCCTTTAACCCCATTTTAAAATGTTCTCAGGTTGGTTATCAATTTCTTTTCATATCACTCAAATTATCATACTAACCAAAGCAACATACGGCTTCATCTCCCATGCCTGTATGTTTGTGTTGTCTATTATTATAGGAGAGATTCTCTTTTCAAATGCTTCTTCGGCTGAAAGATACACACACATAAAATAACAAACTATGGTTAATTTCTTGCTAATAAAATGGACATCTAATGTTTATTTTAATTTTTTTAAACAAACCATGTTTAACTAGTTGCCAAAATAACTGTTTTTGGCATCTGATTTCTCTGCCCCCAACGCATTTTTTATTTAAATTCCCCACCCTTCAAACATAAAAACTACAATTGCATTGTACTATACATTGAAGTAATATATATATATGATAACAAAGGAATGGAAATGCAGATGTATAAGGCACCAATATGACTAATCAGTAAATTATACTAAAAACTACATGATCACCTTAAAGTGGACTTCTTTGTTGCATACAAAATTCTTGGCTTTATAACAGTCTTAAGATAAGTCCACTCTGTGTAAACTGTATAAAATATGAAAAATCAAAAAAATTATTGTTGTTTTACACACAACAATAAAATGTTTATCAGCTGCTTTTAAAAAAAACAGTAGGCAGTATTAAAGTAGCCTGCACAACCAGAGTTACTGTTGAGTGAGTACTTTTCCTATAAACCCACTTTTTTGCATAAGTTTAGAATGTGGCTGCAAAAATGTGATCATGTTTAAATTTAGCATATAAAAGCTTGAAAATAATTGCTTTGTGGAGAGTTTCAGGAGGAGAAACAGAAAAAAAATATTTTGTTGGTAAAAATCACCTTTTACTGGTGTCCTCTATTTTTGTTTGTTTCCTAATTTTTGTCAATAAATTAGTGCTCTATGAAGAGCATTAGTTCAAAGGCAGGGAAAAGATCTGGATGGTGCCATATGTGTAACACATCCACTGTCATGCCAGGCATTTAAGTGCAAATAATGATTATTGATCTTAATCTTGGAAGGAATCGTCCTGAGAGATAGCAAGATAGCACAGATTACCACTCAATAAGCAGAATCTAATGCAGCATATATACCCTGATGTAATTTCAGGAAAAAATAAATCCTTCAGTGCAGAAGTGGACATTTGTTAGCAAACAACACATTAGATAGGCCATTCTGGAGTCCTGTGTTTGTCAATATTATTTAAAATGTGTACCTCTAAAAGGGGAGTAAAGCTCGTTCTGGGATACAATTACAAGAAAGCCTGCTTTTTTAATAGCTTTCAGCAATCTGCAAGCAGTTGACCTAATCCCCTATATAGTTCTTACCTCGCTTCCTGTTCCACTCATGTGCATCTCCTAAACAATTTGCATCATACTGATATTGTCCACTTTTGCAAAAGTAATCATCAGTACTAAGAATGATTCCACTTGGGTTATCCTCAAGCAAAGTCCTGTGAAATATCACAAAGATAAAACAATACATTTTTCCAATTTTTGTCCCCTTTATCAACAATATATGTAAACCAAATATTAACTCCTTTTGGTTTTATATAAGATACACAACAGAGAACACCTTAGTGATCTAAGCCTCAGATTCTAAAGACCAGATTTCATTTCTAGCAGGGTTTTCTCAACCTACTTTTCTTCCACTGCAGAAAAATTAAGTTTTATGGAGTCTACTGTGTACAGATTTTTTGGACAAGACCTTTCTAACTGAAGTACTGTTTTCTCTTAATGGATATTAAAGATCCTCTAGCACTTTCCATGAAAAAGGGAGTGTGCTTTAGGCTCCTTCAAAATTTCTTCTTGTGCAATATGCAGAGTGCTGTATGTGGACACCCACCTACCTGGAACATACCCTCCAAACCAGTAGTAGATGCGTCTCAGTGGTAGGTTTACTGACTCCTGCCCACATGTGTCCTGTTTCATTCCCAAGGGCACAAGGAACAAACACATCTGCGGGGATTCATCCAACAGGAGAGGGTAGGCGACAAAACTGTCACCCTCTAATGGGGATGTTATGGGCATTTGGTCATCAATGATAGCAGCTGCTGGGAAAAACCCTAGTTATGTGGCTCCTCCAATTCTTGCTGCTAAGAAGCAGAGGGGAGGTTTTGGAGGGAAGAACAGGAGGGAGTAGAGAAGGACAAAGCCTCTGTAAATTCTGGGAACTCACTGGTTTTGAAGGTAGAATCCCCCTATTTCTTCTAGGCAGTGGTAGAGGGGGGAACCCCATGCCTTGCTGGAAGAATGAACAGGCAATTCATGCATCCCAATTATTCTGTGCAGGAGAAGCCTGTTTGGGAATGACAGGACCCCCTCAAGTATTTTTAAGGAAAGGTGACACTTAAAAAGTAATTGAAATAAATAGATAAAAGACAGAGAAGTATAGTCTGGAGTAAAAATATATCTAAGAGGAACAGGGAAGAAATTCATATTATAGAGCAGCGGTTCTCAACCTTTTTTTCCCCAAGTACCACTCGGGTCAGGTACAGTCAGGTCAAGTGGTACTTGACCTGACTGTACCTGACCCGAGTACCACTCGGGGAAAAAAAGGGGGGAGGACTTTCGGCGGTGGCGGGGTTTCACGGCGGCGGCGGGGGGACTTTCAGCGGTGGCGGGTTACATGGGGGGAACAATGCCCTCTGCCGAAACTCTTCTGCCGTTTGCCCCTTTTCGGCAGCAGGGTTTCCCGGGGGTGGGTGGGCACTTCCGGCGACGGATTCGGCGGCGCGGTACGGCTCGCGTACCACCCAGCCTTCTTTGAAGTACCATTGGTGGTACGCGTACCACCGGTTGAGAACCGCTGCTATAGAGTAAAAGAAAAGAAATTAAAGACTAACTTAACAGCAAAAAAGGCAAGTGAAAGAAAAATAATCCTGAAGGAGAAAATATAATTTAAAAAATACCTAATAATAGAAGTATAAATATCTGTATATAATGACATGCTTCTGCATCAACAGTCCCATACACTAAAACTTTGCATAATTGGCAATATGACATATCTACATATCTGAAATTGACTACTATATGTATATTAAAAGTAACTATCAAAAGCTTTCTGGAAGTTGCACTAAAAACAAAGGGCTGGATTCTCAAGTTTATGATGTACCACTTATTTGGTATAAATTGAACTTAACAGACCAGAGATTTCCACAGAACTCTGCCAGGGGGAATATCTGCCATTGTAAACCTGGTGGACCTGACATATTCCCAGCTAAACCCCACCCCTGATGTCACAGGGAGGTGTGGGATGTCAGAGGTGGGCCAGAGACAGGAGGGGCATGGTGGAGCTGAGCTCTATTACACCTGACCCTCTGCTGGCATAAGCTCCATTATGGAGCTTGCACCAGTTGCAGACATTAGAATAAGCCCCTTACCTCTCTAACCTCCCCCGCAACAACAGGCCAAAGATCAGGGAGATGCAACTGGTTCAGCTCCCTGCAGCTCCCAATGTCCACTATGTCTGAGTGCAACTTGGACATAATGGTGAATTGGGGCTTAAATTAGTCCATTTACAAACACCAGAAAAATTTTGTTTTGTTTTGTTTGCTCTTGTTAATAAATCCTCTAATAATACTGTTAAGCGATTTCTCTTATCAGCATATAATATAAAATGTTCTACCTTGCCAAAAAAGATTTTCCTGATCCTGGAACCCCTCTGAGAAGAACAAGTACTTGACCTACAAGTGTCTTTTTTCTCATCATTGGATAAACAGGTGGTTGGTGTACTTGAGAGAGGTTCATTTTTTGGATTCCATCTTGATTACCCCATACCTTCAGAGAAGCGTTGCTATCCCAGGCATTTGAAACCACTGGAGGAGAAAAGGGCATTCCTTTGCTATGCGTCCTATAGTCTGAAACAGGTCTACGTTGTCCAGGACTGATAGCTACTGGAGTTACAAAGCTGTGACTTCCACTTGATGCATAAAACACAGGAGCCATTAGATTCCAAGGAGGCGGTGGAGGTTGCTGTGATGGAGGAGAAAAATGTAAATTCCATCCCTGCTGAGACCGCTGAACATCTGCAAGTTGTGGTGATTTGAAACTGAATCCTTCAAGAGATGTAAACACATCAGGGAGAGAAATGCTTTTGTGGCCACTACACACAGCCATTACACCTTCTTGTTGTTCAAGGTATTTTGAGCTGCAATTTCCACTAGCAGTTGTATCAGCTTCTACAAGTCCCTGGAAAAATTGACAAGAAGCACCATTCAAACTTTCCTGGTTTAAAACAACATTCTGTGATTGATCAAGATTTCTACAAGCCTCTTCCGAGTTTGTTGAGTTAATGACTTCTGGAGTATTGTCAATATGAATTTCTGGCAGACTAGAGCTTTCCAATACCTGTGCAAAAATGTCCATGTCAGCTGATGAAGCATCCTTTACAGTTGGGGGACATTTGTGATACTTTGAGTTTAGCATACAGGAGAAGTTCTCTAACTTCTCATTCTCTGTCTCTGCTTGCTGCAGAGAAAGCATGACATTAAAACCTAAACTGGATTTTTCCCACTCAGGAAATTCATTAATGCCATCAGAATTACTCTGGTCCAATATCACAGGCTGCTTTCCTGTGATTTTGTCATTTGTGGAATCAAGCAATTTTTCTCTCAGACTGTATTTCTCAAAAGCAGTTTGTATCAAAGAATCTAGCTCTTCAGTCAGCTGAATATCAGGTGTTGGGATCTTTTCTGATTCTTCTTTAAAGTTCATTATATCTTCTTTTGCACAGCTTTCTCCCACTATTTCATTTCCAACAGAGTTTTGCTGGTTTACAAGAGCTAGAGATGCTGCTATTGAATCAAAACCTGAGACCTTTGAAGATGCTACTCCCTTAGCAGCAGTGGAAAGTTCTAGCAGACAATCCATAGCATTTTCAACTGTTAAAATAAAAGAAAGAAAATATAGTATGATCATAGCAAGCAATGCAGCCTAATTTTAATCCAAATTAAAAAACTTTTTACAGTCTATAAGTCAAGAAATATTATTTATAACAAACACTGAATTTAAGAGACAGCAAACAGAAAATTTACCAATTCATTTGCTAACATACTTTCCCCCTGCCTTTACAACGAAAGTTGCTCACCAGGGGACAAGAACCAACTGAATCTGCACAAACTGCAATACAACAGTGCAATATGCATAAAAGTAAATAAACTGTAAAGCTACGTTTAACTCTGGGGAAAAAGGAAAAAACAACAGGTTGATTCAATGGAATACTTGTTTTTACTCTATATAACACAGGAGAAATAGGATGAAATACATTGAAATAGTCACTAAAAGGAAAATTGTAGAAGTACAAAGAAATAACACATTGGCATAGAAAACGTTTTTGTTATAGCTAGGGCTAGTTAAAAGTGTTAATGACAAAAATGAAGGGGGGAGGGGGGGAAAGCCAGGGCGGGGGGGGATGAGGAATCTTCAAATGACTAAAATAAGCAGGAACTTTTCTGTTTATTCCAAAGAACTATGTAGAAAGAAATTACTCACTATAGAAAAAACTCCCTGTTTCTCTTTTTTGAAGTCCAGTTCTTTCAGCATAGCTGAATAGATCTTTCCTTTAATTAAGAGAATCTGGCTAGCCTTTCCTCCTAGCTTATTCTACCAACTACTGCTCCATAAAGAAAGTGATAATGGTAAATTTCCCTTTTTGAAGATAACAAAATATAGCCAAAATCCACACATCCATGACAAAGATGACAGAATGAACCTGATGAGATGAGAAACAGACTTTTTCTTGTGAACATTCTTCTTTCCCCCTTCCATCTTATTTGTTCCCTCAGAGTACTTGACCAGGCCTATCTGAAAAGCACATCCAGCTAAAATGTGTATAGAGAAACACAAGAAGGAATATATTAACTTAAATGACAGGAAAGACCGAAGGTGTTTAAAAAAGAAACCACACATGCACACACACACAGAAACAGAACAGACTTAAAGCAAAGCACAGAGAAATCTTTAATACTTCAAAGAATTGGGCAAAAATCCAGTTTCTTTGCTAATATATTGCTTATGAAGCATGCTTCCTTCAATAGGTCACACGAGTGGCCTGATTGGGAGGGTAGGTGGTTGTTATTGTTTTTTATTTTTAAAAGGGTTCTCTTTGTGGATATATTTTTTTGAAAAAAACATGCAACTGTTACACTTTATATATCTACCAAAATTATTACAAATGACAATTCCCTTGGTGGATATATTAATGCCTCCTGTGTATTCTCCAGTCAACCTCAAGATAAATCCATTATTTTATCACACATTTGGAAAAAAAATTATTAAAAAAACATATTTAATGGTGAAGATATCAAATTGAACTTAAAAAGGGGTAAGAATCATACAGCTAAATGGCATGAAAAGTTTGTTAAGTTATAAACTCTGTAAATGCATGCATCTAACATTAAAAATAGTATTTAGGTTAGGTAACAATATTAAGTAATGTAGCACTATTTAGAGATAACTAGCTTTCAAATATTTCAGACATTTCATTCTTTGACTTTCTTGAAAATATGCCCAGTAAAATCCCACCTTAATTATGTGTAATTCATATATAGCTAAAATACTTCTATATATGACATCCCCACTCCAAAATAACTCCTTCTGGACTTCCACTGTGCATTACCTGTGTGTTAAATGTCAGTGAATTTGTATTTAGAATAATCATGGAATAGAAGAGACCCATCAGAAAAAGTGAACGAGTGTAATGAATTTGAGGTAGTTGAAACCCTGAAGGAATATGAGGAAAGGAGAACAGTTCAAGGAAGCCTGCTGCAGATTGTTGCACAAAAACACAGATGAAATGCATTCTGCATAATCTGAGTCACAGGAAACGATCAGTGATGCTGGCACAAAATGGGAGTTTAAAAACAAAACCCAAAACACAGAGCTACAGATACAATATACTCAGGTTAGTGAAGTCACAAGATATATCACATGTAAAACATACACCATACAGAACATGGGACAGTCTTATGTAGTGACTAAAGCTCAGAAATGGCAGTCAGGAAAGCAATGTTCCCTTCCCACATATGCTCATCGTGCTGTGTGGCCTAGGGTAAGCCACGTAACTTCATTAAGTAAAACACGATACTACTACTTACTATCATCACAAAAATGTGTGATCAGAGAATCCTACATGGGAAGTGCAATATAATTCCAAAGTATTATGACTTATTGTAACGGGGTGTTTGCCACTCACTGCTCGGGGGCATCTCCCTGTGGCTCATCTGGAGAATTTGCTCACCACTGTCCTTGCCCCATCAGTCAGTTGCTCAGCCCATTGCCTCAGTCAGTCAGTTGCTGTGTGTCCCCTCTCACTGGTCAAGAGCTGCAGCGCCTCTCCTGCAATGCTTAGCCCTTTGGCCAAGTCACAATCATCTTCCCCTTCTGGGGTCTCACCAGAGTCTCTCTCCACACAGTCTCAAGCAGTCTTCACTGCGCTGATTGCACCACTCCCACAGTGGCTCGTAGGGAAATCCAGGCCCGCTCTCTGCACCAGGTTCCAATCTAGGGGCCCTTGAGCCCTTACTGCTCCTTGCCTAGACTGCTTCCTCACTCCTAATATAGGCTCCTATTCCGCCCACTCACATGAGGGAATGTGACTATAGGCTTCTCTCTCTGTTGCCAGCTTCCTGGCTTTATAGAAGCCCCACCTGCTTCTACCCAGGTGAGCTTCATCCCCATTTAACCTTCATCGCCTCCTAGCTCCTATTCAAATGCAGCCAATGGCTAATTGACCTCGCGTCTATATTAACCCCTCCCCAGCTAGTGTGGGGTGAACACCCCATCACATTCATGTATTCATTAAAAGTTAAATTCTTACCTCTAAAATCATTGCTGAAATCTGTAGGAGCTGCACTGCCTGAGAGCAGAATTTGCCTATGAAATACAACTGTTAACATAACAAATGTTTTATTTACCTTTAAAATCACATTCAGACAGCACCATATAAACCACACTAGGATCCAGGTCAGAAAACATTTCTGAGATGTTGTTGAGGAGCTCTTCCTTATTGACGCTGTAAATTGCTTGTGACACTGAGACGTCTCCTGGAGGTGGTACCAGTCCCTCACCAGAAGCAGCCATTCTCTCCGAATTCATGATCTTCCTCGAGGGACTCACACCCAGATTTTTCCTTCTCTTTGGCATTCTGTTATTCAGAACAAGTTTCCTCTGTGGTTTATTTTTCCGACATGATGCTGATTTTGTCAAACTCAGAGAAAACAAGGCAAGATACCTTTCATATTTCTAATGGCCACATTACCAATAGCAGACCTAGAAAGAAAAGAGTGGAGAAATCCTTAAAACTAGGCAACTGAATTTCCACTGCATTAACTCTTAGATATATAAAGGTCTGGAAAAGCATTTTATTTTATTTTATTGAGGGGAGGGGATTGCTTTTCTTTTTTCCCCAAGGGTGGGAAGGAAGAGCTTTTTAATTTTTTTTTACACTAGACATTAAGGTCCTGTCTAGATAGAAAAACTACTGAAATGGTATTACAAGATCCAAGAAAGTGAAAGTTAAAAGCAAGTGAGGGGGAAGAACTATTTAATCAGTTTTAAACCCTTTTTTGTTAACACTCATTTAATTTCCATAAGCAATCATCATTTTGGGGAAACGTAGCCTGTGCTAAAGATACAGCACACTCACACCTTCTGTTAGGTATTAGAGATTACAATAAATATCACCAAGATGTTCCAAAGGTCTTCCAGCAAAATCAAGAAAGACTAAACTTAACATTCCTGATATTTCTAAAAAGATTAACAACAACTCGAAAAAAGTCTTGTTAAAAGCCTTTCAGGTCCTTATACATCCGAGTGAAAAAGAGCAGAAGCCCTTTTAAAAAAAATGATTTGACCTTCAGCTAGCAAAATGAAATAGCACCTTGTGTCACAGTAATTATTACAGCAAGCCAATATGGATAGGGAAAAGCGATTAGTTATCTATATTTATAGCCAGTACATGTATACAGAATCTGCTTTTTCTTTATAATGCAGAACTTCAAAGTTTTGTTGTTGTCTGTTCAAGCTGCTAGCAGCAGAAAACACTATAAACTCAGTTTATTAACTTTACAAAGAACTATGTAGTTTCTAAATTTTCTGTTTGATATGGTTTAATCAACCTAATAATTAGATTCATTGGATATTAACACACTTTATTCTAATCTGACTTGTTTACGTTTTTTGCTTATTTATTTAGTAGATTTTGTATTAGATTTATTTAGTAGATTAGTATTTGGGGTAGATAGATAGAGGCAACTCTGTGACCCACTTAACAGTGGTCCATAGAAGTGTCTTATAGTCCTCCTATAGCAGGTGCCCAAACCAGAATACACTTAGCTTTTGAATGAACATTCATTCATGTATTAAACATTTCTTCCAATAAGCATACTAATTTTTTTAATAAATGGGAACTATATTTTCAAATAATTTCAAATCTCCCATATTGGCTAGACCATTGAATCAGAAAGCAGTATCACCAATGAAAAATAAACATTTGAAAGTAAACTACTTTTACTTAGGAAAGAAAGCTTTGAAATGAGTGATTTAATCATATACATACAACCCTTTCACCCCCATCAACATAAAAGCCAATATTTTTTTTAAAAATCCACAATTACTCATTAATGATACTCAGATTTCCTATTTTATTTAACTAAAGAAATAAGCAAAAGTCAGAACATACAACTGCCTACCATCAAATTCTTACATGTTCTTCACAAATATTTTAAAAGTGGCATCTCTAATGTCTAATCATTGTGAGGTTAGCTGTGCCTGGTAGGCACAGCCCTGCCTTCGGGGTGGGGTGCAGCACCATCTGTGCAGCTCCAGGAAGGATGTGCCTGTAACTTCCTGGCACCCAGTGTAGACCATGAAATTTCAGCTAGGCTGGGCCTACTTATAAAATTAAGCTACCAAAATATTAGTAAGTTGCATGTTGCAGAGTACGTGAAATGATGGCTGGAGTCCCTTTTGAAAAGGGGTGGTTGTTTCTCATTGCAACACACACATGCTGTCTTTCCATTCTCCTGCTATTTCATTAAGATAACTGCTTATTAATTGCCTCTCTTGTCTGGACCATCTTCCCTAATGAACTTATCCTCTGGGAGTAACTCATCTATGCAGTAAACAGAAATGTATTAAATGCAGGACATGCTAGACTTCCATGGATCCAGATCTCTCAAAATACCTTATGATCAAAGACCATGGCTGGATGCCACCCCAGGTATTGCTCAATTTAATCACAACAACCCCAATACCCCTTTGTTTGAAGGGTGGAACACTGAAACTAAACAACAAATCTAGGTGGATAGCGCCTTTTAACTAAGTAAAACACATAGGTCTCTCCCTCTTGGATTGTTTTCAGGAATTCCTGTGTTTACTCATGTAAATTATCAAAATGCTTTGAAAAACATTGAATTTAAGAATATAAAAGAGAAGCAATGGAAATAGGCATGGCAAGCAAGCTTCAAGAGTGAGGAATTATTCTGGACAAGAAACTGACAAGACCTGCCATTTTGCCCAGCTGTTTTCTGAGACCATGGATCCAGGCTCTAGGGGGAAGCAGCTAAGAAACCATTGCCTCCTCTTGCCTGCATTGGTGAGGATAATTGCTTTTGCAGCTAAAATATACTGGACTTTTGGTGTTGGGGCTCATTTTATATGTTTATAAGTATAGTAATTAAGCCTTTCTGTCATTATCGAACGAGAGTCATGTCAATTCCTGAGCACACTAATAGCAGATCCCAGTCTGAGTTAACACCTAGGAAGACTGCATTCAGTACATACACCTTTAGTTTGGTGGAGTGTATCTCCCTCTGTATATCTCCCTCTGCTGACCTGCTGTGGAGATGTACTGCCCTGGCAGAAGCTCTTCTCTGCCCCCTTTGGTATTATTTGAACCTCTGTGCAGAAAGCATTCCCTGCACACAGGAGAACTCAGACACTGTAATTGTATCTGGTGCCTATGTGGGCAGAGCTACAAGTGGGGAGAGATGGTCCTTTCTCTTTTCCACTCCAAGTGTCCTTGCAAGATCCAGTCAACAACAACTCCTATATATAAGAAGTGCTCTGAAAGCATTTTATTTACGATGAAACAAGTGAAGTCAGCCTAGGCAAATATTAATATTTGTATCAATCTCCAAAACAAGCAGTAACTGAAAAATCAGACTTGCACACAAAGGTTGGCAAGTCATTTGAAAATAGAGTACTTAAAGTAGGAATAACAAAATTAGGCCATGCTAACACAGACAGAAACAATGCATAAATTCAGCTTAAATGCAGCTCCATCTTTCAAAAAGCATGCACTTAGTGTGATGCATTGTGCTTAGAACATGATTTCTATTAGCACAAATTGAGCATATTATCTGCTGCATTTTTATGCCCCCTTCTGTTTAGACCAACCCAATTTAATGCTCTGAAACACACCTCTGCTTTTCCTTGCAGGTCATATTTTGTTATATCCAGGAGCTCATTTACATTCTAAGAAGAATAACCAAAAAAAGCTGCAAGCTGCAAAGAGTGGTAGGATTGGCATCTCCAATCTGCTAGGGAGCAGTGTGCCACTTGGACAGCCAGAGATTAGCTATTGGAGAATTCCCCTTCTGTAGGAGATTCTCTGCCAGTGTAAGAGAAAGGAGGGATGTTCTGGTGGTGAAACTCGATGGATCACAGCTCCCTTATGACTAATCGTCAACTGGTGTAAGATCTGGGAGTTTACATCAGCCCAGCTGCTCTAATTTGCGTTGGGGTTCATGAGCAGATCATGGAGATGCAACTGGTTCTCTCTGCAGCTGCCACTATTTACTCTCATCCATATTGGAGAATCCAGGCTGCAGTTTTGTGATTTGAAATTCCATCTTACTTTAAGAAATGGGCATTTTCTGCAATGAGCTGACTTGATGAATGAAGAGTTATTAAGAAAACAGTTTTCAGAAAAGTGGACTCTGCACACTTGTGTATTTGAATGCTCTTGTGGGTGAATATTTAATTCCAAGAAATATGCGTCCTTGAAGCAGTTATCTGTGAAGAGGTGCGTGAAAACAGTGTAGCTGAAACTGTGTCAGAGGAACACAGTTCTTTTTCAATGCTGAAATGAAACAGCTGCTTACTTTAACTGCGTATATGTTCAACAGAGGTACCTAGAATTGAATCATGAGCCACAGAGTATATTACAGCCTCTGGCTAACTAGTTAGAAATCCACTTCTGCATAGCCCTAACCTTCACTACATCTAAATCAGCATGTGATTACTGCCCCGTCTTAATTTAGGTGAAAGAACTCCCATCCAGAGCTCAGCACAGGACCCTAAATACAGATGGATTCATGTTATGTTACCTGGAACCTATAATTGAGGCTGTCCTGCAGGTGTGTAAACTGAAGCACCCTATACTAGTGCAACTGAAAATTATTTTCTTTTCTTTGTCCTCTACATGACATTGGCAGACCAGATGCCAGCTAATGCCAAGGTCCTCATGCCTTAACTGAATACTGACAAGTACACAGCTGAAATCAGCCTACCTCACCTTTATGTTAGTATTGTTAAAATAGATATTAGAATTATAAGAATGTGGTTAATGTTTAGACTTTACTGAGTGCTTGAGAGTTGCTGCATGTATTAATCTCACTTATAATATTTGTATCCCTTACTGTAAGGTAATAGGTGAGTGTTTGCATTGTAAGCCTTTGAAATATTGTAAATCACCAGACAGGAGAGAGACATTAACTAGTGTGAAATGCTGATCTCCAACAGGTATTCCTGCTGTACAAAGAAGGCCCATCAACACCAGATATACTAGAGTGGAACATTAAAAGAGACAAAAAGACATTGTTTACTCGCCCTCTTCCATGAAGATGGGTCTTGCAAGTGAATTCCTCCCATCAGCTGAGATTGCAACTCTCTAAGCAGAAGGGGGGAAATAGAATAAAAATCCCTAACAAGAAGGAACTGTATCTCTATGATGCTTGGACTCTAGGGGACAAGGTTTTCTAAGCATAAGCAAGTGATCCCTAGCTGTTTAGTCTGGGTCAGCCCTAAGGGACATATAGAGCTTGCTTATTATAGAACTTTCTAGTACTTCTTCAACCTTAAGGTTGTAACTCATTTCTGTATATATGTTTGCCTGCTTTAATCGTGCAATTCCTTTTTAATAAATCTTCAGAGTTATTATAAGATTAACTACAAGCATTGTCTTTGGTGTGAGATCTAAAGTGCAATTGACCTGGGGTAGGTAACTGGTCCTTTGGGACTGAGAGTAACCTGAATATTCCTTTGATCCTTGGTGTATGGGACCATCTATCACAAAGGTAGGCTTACCTGTGTGGCAAGACAGATAGCGTTCCCCAGGGAACTGCCTATGACTCCATGGTTAGGCTGTTACAGTGCCTGAGGAGACTGTATTTGATAAATTGGTTGGTGACATCTAAGTATAGAAATCACAGCCAATTGGGGTTTTACCCTGGTTCCTAACAATCTGCCCTGAGGTTGGTACTCACACTCGTGAGCCACTGCAAGACAGCTTGACACACTAATTCATCAAAAAGAGATGTGAACTACTCAGAAATGAATATCTGGTGAATGTTTCATTATGAAGGTTCAAGATATGCACCTGAAAGTGAGTAACCCCTTCATCCTTTCAGTAGTATGCATTTGCCTCTTAATGTTAGGCTCATTTTTTATGTTTTGTGTTTAATAAAAAAAGTGTAGTATCCTGTAGACATGTGCAGGGCTCATATTTTCTGAGTACCTGTTTGGTACTTGGCAATATCCTTACTTCTGATATTTTTAGAAATTTCTACAGAAGACATTTGTCCCAGGAATGATATTGAAAAGTTGGTAGTATTTTATGAGTGGAGAAAATCATCTGTATCAAAATATCTGCCTTACTCAAAGTATTGGTGGGCACCCTGATGATTGAAGGTACCTGAATTTTTTCCAAGTTTGAAGAGTGATGTGTCTTTTTCTAATTTCTTCTGGCATCTGTCAAGAAACTGGAGGATGAGAAACAGATCACAGAGCCAATCCAACTTTCTGACTTATCAAGTGTAGATGTAACATGACGTTCAAGTGAGGATGCAACCAATACCTCTTCCTTCCTGCTCCCTTCCACAGGCATCCCTCATGACCTGCAACTCACTAAATTGTTTTGTGCTGGCTACAATATGATACATAAATTACTCCCCAGAGACAATGGAATCTTTCAAATTTAAATCAAAATGCTTCATCATATGTTAAAATATACAAGGTAAATTGCCTTAAATCGAATTCTAATAAGTTCTCAAGAAGTTTCTTATTTTGCCTATCTGCACATTTCAACTATCAGTGGAAATATTTTTTCATCTGTTTGTGAGTGTACAGTGAAATTGGCACGTATCAATAAAAATCTAATCCTTCCAAACCTAACTATGAATCACAATGGTAAATGATATATTTATATTCCAGCCAAATCGCTGATAGGAGTGTCAAAACATTCCGAGAATGAAGCTAATCAAGATTACAGATCGGATGCCAATTAAGGCAGTCGACCCAAATTATTAGTGGTTAAGGAATAGCCTGTTTCTCTCTCTCCATTCCCCCGACAAGATTAAATTAACATGACCTCTCAGGATTAAACATACAACTCCTAACTCATTATTAAGGATATGATTCAGTCACGGAGATCATGGAAGTCAAGGATTCTGTGACTTTCCAGGACCTCCATGACTTCTTCTGGAACAAGGCTGGAGCAGCTGTCAGCCGGCCCAAGGCTGCCAGAGCAGAGGCTTCCCTGGCCCCCAAACAGCTGACCGGCAGCCACTGCCCCCCCTTCTCCCACACCACCACCAAACAGCTGATCAGTGGCCAGCCCCTCCCCCTCACCAAAGCAGCAGACGGGTTGGGTCAGCTCCCAGGGCTGGAGCAGCTACCGTCAGCCCCTGCTACAGAGCGGGGTTGGAGCATCTGCAAGCCCCAATCTTACCCCAGGGATAGAGAACTGGCTAGAGCATAGGGCTCAACGAGTAGTGATCAATGGCTCCATGTCTAGCTGGCAACCGGTCACAAGCGGAGTTCCCTAGGGGTCGGTCCTGGGGCCGGTTTTGTTCAACATCTTCATTAATGATCTGGAGGATGGGGTAGATTGCACCCTCAGCAAGTTTGCGGACCACACTAAGCTGGGGGGAGTGGTAGATACCCTGCAAGGTAGGGATAGGATACAGAGTGACCTCAACAAACTGGAGGATTGGGCCAAAAGAAATCTAATGAGGTACAACAAAGAAAAGTGCAGAGTCCTCCACTTAGGAAGGAAGAATCCCATGCACAGCTATAGACTGGGGACCGATGAGCTGGGCAGCAGCTCTGCAGAAAAGGACCTGGGGGTAACAGTAGATAAAAAGCTGGATATGAGTCAGCAGCGTGCCCTGGTTGTCAAGAAGGCTAATAGCATATTGGGCTGCATTAGGAGGGGCATTGCCAGCAGGTCACGGGAAGTGATTATTCCCCTCTATTCGGCATTGGTGAGGCCGCATTTAGAGTATTGTGTCCAGTTTTGGGCCCCCCACTACAAAAAGAATGTAGACAAGTTGGAGAGAGTCCAGCGGAGAGCAACAAAAATGATTAGGAGGCTGGAGCACAGGACTTATGAGGAGAGGCTAAGGAAACTGGGCTTGTTTAGTCTGCAAAAGAGAAGAATGAGGGGGGGATTTGATAGCAGCCTTTAATTACCTGAAAGGGGGTTCCAGGGAGGATGGGGCTAGGCTGTTCTCGGTGGTGGCAGATGACAGAACAAGGAGCAACGGTCTCAAGTTGCAGTGGGGGAGGTCTAGGTTGGACATTAGGAAAAACTTTTTTACTAGGAGGGTGGTGAAGCACTGGAATGGGTTACCTAGGGAGGTGGTGGAATCTCCATCTTTAGAGGTTTTTAAGCTGAGGCTTGACAAAGCCCTGGTTGGGATGATATAGCTGAGATTAGTCCTGCTTTGAGCAGGGGGTTGGACTAGATGACCTCCTGAGGTCCCTTCCAACTCTAATATTCTATGATTTTATGATTCTATTTTTAGTAGAAGACATTATCTCAACAAAATCTACAAAAATCAAAAATCAACATTTTTTTTAAATTGCAAGGCTGATAAAAAAATGGAAATAAAATAATACAAAAATACCAATGATACATTCACTCAGCCATGCAGATAGGACAGTTCCTGTTTTATAGACAGATCCTTATAACTTCCTCTTTCATATTTTAGGTATTCAACAGTTAGAACTGCACACACAAAATCTGGCCAAAAGGTTAGACTTTAACTTGGTAAGAGCAAAAAAGTCTTTTGCTTCTAAAAATCACAACTATGTAGTTTACTTTTTATATGCAGGCCTATCTTCCTCAGAGTCAGAAGGGAGTGGGGAGTGCTGCAGTGCAGTGGCTATTGTAGCAACACCAGGGGAGAGTGACTTTGAAAATGGGGAGATTGGGAAGCTGGCTGCAACTGACTGAGTCACAATCTGCTTCCTAGCCTTCACCAGGGACAGCACAACTACATGCTCTCTCTTGTTTGGGGCTTATGGTAAAGCTATGATTCAGATTTGTAGTAATGACGACAGTAATGGCAAAAGTAAACAAAAGAGGCAGAAGAAATTTTTTGCACTCCCATTATTTATGACACGTTTTTAATAGATGTGTACACAAACACACATGGATACCTCCACCATTGAACATTACTGGTTCTGCTCGGTTCCAAAGCACTGTTGTCACTGATCTATATTATCTGTATACAAATACAGGGCTTTTTACATTGAGTGTGCTAATGTATAAGAAAGTTTGCTCATTCTCTTTCCCTCTCATCTCAATTACTGCTATTTCCTTGTTGAAATAGTTTATAAAACTGAAGTTAAAACTGTTAAATCCATACTGATATGCCCTATATAAAAGAATACAATGAAAGGAACGTGAGACAAGTGACTACTACTCTCCTTCTCTCTTCACACCCCATATTAAGTTACTTTACAGCTATTTTTTTTTAAATATTAATTTTGAAAATTTAAAAGAAAAACTACAAAATATTTAGGAAGCATTGCTACCAAGACAGCTCCACCACTTTGCTCCCCAGAACATCCGATTATGCTGAAAAGCCAGATGTTTTTAAGCAACTTCATTTTGTTACAAACTAGGGGGATGCATGCTTTGCAGCTTCTGTACGCCAAGCTTACTGCACACACCAGGGTCTCCTTGCATTCCTCCTTTTCACCCTACAAGCTCTCTACGTGCCAGCTTCCTATCCATCTCTATTTTGGAGACTCCCTGCAACTCTCCCCAATCTCCCACCTGACGGGGTAGTATGTGCACCCCCTTCCCCTGCACGGTCACCCATTCATTCTCCACACCATACCAACGACTCTGTTCCTCTTCCTTCCCCACCCCTCAGCCCAAAGCAGGGCCCCCCATTCTCCCCACCATGCCAAGAGTTCTGTTGGTCTCCTCTCTCTCACCCCCAAAGTACCTTTCTTTCCCTCACACTAGAAGAGAGGGATGGACAGCTGGTGACTTCTCTCCCTTACCTGGAGTAGACTTTGAGGAGGCAGGTGTGACATTCCCTAGGGTACAATCTGTACCGCTGAACAGGAGTCCCCTCAGTTCTCCAACCTCGGCTGCTTCTTACACTGCTTCACGTTGGGAACAATCACTCCTGGTCTGCTCACACCCAGTCTCTAGCATGTAACTTGCTCTCAGCTGCACAGGATGAGTGCTATAACCAATCACTCATGTTGCATTACAGGAGAATACTAGCAAACTCTCCAATCCCAGACTTTCCCCCAGAAATGTGCATCTTGTACTTGCCCAGCACAGAATTTCCTCCAGAAATGTGCATCTTGTGCTGCCCAGCACTCTACTGGCCAATGCAAGCTCATATAAAGTCCATCATTTCATCAATGGAAATGATGTGCAAACCTTGTTATCCCAAATGGAGCTTCCCCACACACTTTAATCCAAAAACACCAGTTGTATAAAACAATAAAACAAGTTTATTAACTATAGAAAGATTTTAAGTGACTAAAATAATGAAGCATAGAGGTAAGAATTGGTTACAAAGGAAATAAAAGGTAAAACACAAGCTAACATCTAACTTAACAAGCTAAGAGGATTCAAAGCAAATGTTTTTCTCATCACATGCTTTTTTTCAGTCTTTCGCTGTACTGGCTGGATGCCTTTTCAGCTAGGACCCCCAAATTACCCCCACTCCGGTCTAGTCCTTTAGGAGTTTTTGACACCGTGAATAGACTGAAAGAGAGAACTGACCTAAGACATGGCTCCCCCTCGCTTATAATCCAATCTCCTGCACTAGAAGCATCTCCAGCTGCTTTGCAAGATTCATTTCCAACTGAGTCATGGGCGAGATAAACAAAGTCTGTGTGGGGGGAACCTTAAGCTGTTCCTTTATTCAAGATGTAGATTTTCTCGCTCACACCCTTTCTCCTGCTAAAGAAGGCCATTTAACCAGGTGATTGTCCAACTGATCTCGCTGAAACCTAGCTGGGGTGTTGGCTAGCCTTTCTGTCTCTGAGGAACTGGTCTGTAGGCATTTCTCCAAATTACAACATGCTTCAGTAACATTATATAATAAATCTTATACCATTACAGTGCCACACATATTTTAATAGGAGAATAATGTTCAGCAGATTATGAGTTTTCAAATGACACATCACAAGGCATACTTTGAATAAAAATTATCATATCCTGTAAAAGGACAACAAAGGAGTACAGACTATCACAACAGGACATTAGGAAAGGGAAAGGGAAAGTGAACAAAAAACAAAACAAAACAAAAAACCACACCTTTTTTTTCAAGGAGGCCCTCCAGTTCTTATATAGAAACAGCCTTAAACTAGCCTAGCTTTTAACATATAATCTCAGGTAGTATGCCTGCTACATTAATTTTAAATTGCTCAGAGAAATTTAAGAGAGGATATTTAATTAACTAGATTTAAAAGAATATTTCTATTTGACATTCTATTTTTCAAACCACATATACTCAAAACATTTCAGTGCTCTTTTTAATTTTTTGTTTTTAATAAACCTATAGAGATTCTACAGACTGAAAAAAAATTATATTTCTAATAAAATAATAATTCTAAAGGAACTTACATGTTGAGCTTTGGTGACTACACCATACTAGGTTATTTAGAGGTGAGTCCCTTCACATCTTGCAGAAACCAGCACCAATGTTTACATTCATTAAAGAGTTTGTAGACATCTGATATGTTGCTCTGTTGCTGTCAGGAAACCATATTGTTGAACGTATGAATTAGGGCATCTGTTGGTGCGGGTGCACTTTCTTTATAAAGAGAAATTATCAAAATACAAAAACAAAACACCAGATATAATTTTCCAATAGACCTAGTAACATTGAACAAGTTTAAAGACTGGATAATATAACTTTTTTTACAGCCAGGTATTCTATCATTTACTGAAAATTACCCCAGCACATGTGCAATGAGCTCAGTCAGATTTAACTCATTTTTCTAAAGGACAAAGATAACTTTTAATTCAGCTAAAGATCTCTAGCTCCTCATTTAGAAAAAACTGAATTCTATCAGACACAGAAATAACTCACCAACCAGAACTGTAAAAACAGAGTAGAGTTCAAACTAAATGGAAGTTCTCTCATTTGGTTCTTATGTCCTCATAGTTCTTATGCTGTCATGAAAATGTTTTCCCCTACACCAGGCTGTAACTATCAGGAAGAGATTCAGCCCACCATGTGGGGAAATTGTGGTGCACAGAAATCAGAATATATCCCTTAAAGCCAAAGAGATCAAGCTTTTTAGGCTTTGCCTAGACTAAGAAAATAGTGGGTTTTTTCAGCCAAGTTAGCTCAGTAGCCCTAATGTGTCTACACTGATGTTAAGAGGGGTATTCAGCTCAACAGAGCTAATTTAACTCATTTGAAAACCCCATTTAACACCAATGTAGCTATTTTGGCCTAGGGCTAAAACTTGACCTAAGCTAAAGGTGTTAAACCATGTCTACATTGGTGCTATGTGGGGTTTTCAATGTAGTTAAATTAGTGAACTACAACTATGAACATATAGTAGTAAAGCACACTTTGGAAGTTTAAACATTCTTCCAAAACCACTGCTCTAGTTGGTTGCTTCAAAAAGGAGGACTGATGCCCCAATTTCCTAAAGACACACTGTGGAACTCTTAAGAAGATCGTCTATACATCTGCACATAAATATGTTGAAATTTTTCTAAGCATAAGGAAAACTTTGATCAAAACATAGAGCATATTTTAAATAACACAGGCTTTAACAAAGAGGAACTAAATTTACAGAAGTGATGAGGGAATTAAAAGTTTAAAAGCTCATGACATTACCATTCCAGTCTTAGTGAAAATGGGGTTTCAAAGTGGCATCCAGAAAATTTCTGAAACGTTTCTATTACTTTAGCCAACAAGATTCATCCCAAATAAAAAGATCACAGGTTGTGTCCAGAACAGCCATACTCCAACCTCTTTGATGGATAAATCTTGAGTTCTTTTCTTTTAGCACTTAACACTGAAGATCCCAATTTCTAATGCAAATTTATGTTTGTGAAACAAGCTGTCACAGATGCATCAAATTAGGAGAAAATTAAATACAGTAGAACCTCACAGTTATGAACACTTTGAGAATGGAGGTTGTTCATCTCTCTGAAATTTTCATAACTGAACAAAATGTTACGGTTGTTCTTTCAAAAGTTTACAGCTGAACATTGGCTTAATACAGCTTTGAAACTTTACTATACAGAAGAAAAATACTGCTTTTAACCATCTTAATTTAAATGACTCAAGCACAGA
The DNA here is from genome assembly GCF_026122565.2 of Emydura macquarii macquarii. Lineage (NCBI taxonomy): Eukaryota > Metazoa > Chordata > Testudines > Chelidae > Emydura > Emydura macquarii. The sequence goes on from NW_027133265.1 coordinate 6,652,135, forward strand.
AACAGTTTCCTTATCTTGTTAGATTTTTTTAAATCATTTTACATTTAATATAATACTGTACTGTATTTGTTTTTTTTTGTTTTTTGGGGTGGGCCTCTGCTACTACCTGATTGCATATTTCCGGTTCCAAATGAGGAGTGTGGTTGAACGCTCAGTTCGTAACTCTGGTGTTCTTAACTCTGAGATTCTACGGTAAAATCATGAAAGACTGGATGTCTACATTCAGAATGTAGCCAATTTTTAAAAGACCTGGACACTCTTGCCCACCTAGCTCAAATCAACCATGTTTTCAAATTTCTTTTGTCAAAACTTCCTAATAGGGTAAGTGCTAAACAAGCAAGGGCTTGTCTACTCATACTGTTATTCAAGAACACCTACTCCAGAATAACTCCATGTGTGTTCCAGAAAAAGAGTGCCTTGGTTTCCATTTAAATTAACGTACTTTGAATGTCAGTTATACTAAACATGAACAAGGCACTCTTATTCTAGAATAAGAGTGGCCACAGATGGGGTTTGTCTACAAGGAACTTTTTAGTGCACAGTAGCAGGGTCCACATGGCGACTTAGTGCAGAGCAGACTAGTGTATTGTATATTCATACCACAGCATGCTGCATGCTAAAGCTTGCTCTATACTTAAACGTTAGGTTGACATAGCTATGTCAGTCAAAGGTGTGAAAAAATTACACCCCATAACCAACATGGCTATGCTGATCTAGCCCCCAGTGCAGATACAGTTATGTTGACAGAAGAATGCTTCTGTTAATATAGTTACTGTCATTCAGGGACATGGTATTCCTACACTAAAGGAAAAACCCTTTTCAGTCAGTGTAAATTGCATTTACATGATGGGATTATGCCAACATAGCTAGGCTGGTCTATAGTCTCTGTAAAGTAGGTGTACCCTAAGATTCAATACAAACAAGCCCATGGGGTTATTCAGGCCTGGTGTATGCTGAAGTTAGGTTGACCTAATATGTCACTCAGGAATCTGAAAATTCCACGTCTGAGTGACATAGTTCAACTGACCTACCCCCAGTGCAGCAGGTCAAAGGAAGACTTCTTCTATTGATCTAGGTATTGCCTCTTGGGGAGGTGGATTATCTACGCTGACAGGAGGACCCATCCCATCAGCCTAAGTAGTATCTACAGTGAAGTGCTACAGCAGCACTGACCTGGTCTACATCAGCACTTTAGCATCATGTTAGTTAAACCTGCTGTAATTGCTGGGGACTTGTCTATACTAGGGCTTCAACCAGTGAGAATTCTTTCAAACACTTCCCCAGTGTAGACAAGACTAAGAGCTAACAATCTTGCAACTTTCACTAGCACTGAATTCCTACACACACAAGTAATCCTCTTGCACTATATTTTTAAACAGGTTTTTTCCATTCACAGGTGTGCCTTTAAGAGAGTCCTTTTTTATTAAATATATTTTCATTTGGTATAGAGGATATATTAGCATATGAAAATGAAAGTGAACTGAAGCCAAGGGCAGTGGGACAGGAAAATAAGGTCTAACTGCATTACAATTACAACCGCCACAAGAGTCTGTTATATTACAATTATCCAGTGATTCAATTACAACCTGGGTTCTATTTTGTAACACAGATGAGGACACAGTTAACATCCTATCTATGGTACAAAACAGAACTGTGTTGTAACTGGGTCCCTGACACAATTTAAAATGTGGTGCAGATGGCCCTAAAGCCTTGCCTACATTAGTATTTTTGTTAAAATCTCCCACCATTACATTTTCACAGTTGCAACACTAGTGCAGAGTGGCCTCCAGCGAACATTAGTGCTTCCACTATTGCGCCCATTGGTTGTGATGCACCACTACCAATGCAATGATGGGAAAGTTTATCAAAAATGAAAGTGTTGACAAGGCCATCCAACAAACAAAAAGTGGGAAAATAAATACCTTCTGTGAGGGAAGAACTTAAAAAGGGAAGAGGGGAAGACCATAAAGAATATTTTAAAAGTTTTTAAGAAGTTCTTTGCCCCTAGCTGAGTTTGTTTCTCAGGCCTGGCCTATACTTAAAAGTTAGGCTCATATAGCTAGGGCACTCGCATCCCTGCCGTAGGAATCCCAACCTAACCCTCAGCATAGATGTGGCTACGATGTGGGAAACATCTACACTATGGCACTACAATAGCCTAGCTATAGCACTATAGCTGTGCCCCTGTAGTGCCAGCATGTAGACAAACCCTCAGACTGTCATGTTAAATAATGCTTTTATTTAAATGACCCTCCTGAAATTAACAGATCAGTGAGATTAAATATATGGAGAAGGAATCAACTGACTTCTTTGCTGCTGCTATTTTGTTTATCTGGTGGCATCTCCAGCTAACTCCAAGTAGGAGTTGTATTTAGGTTTTTACTTTATTGCAGGGTTGCCACCCATGACTTCAGCAAATGGGGGCACAAGTCAACCACAAGTCTAAATGAGTATTCTGAAAATGTATCAGGGAGGAACTGTAAATGTTGAAAAAGTTAGCACTTAAGTTGTTTACATTACCTAGAACAAGTTTAAAGGGAAGGAACAGGCTCAAGGGAAAAAATATGAAGAGTATTGAAAACAAGAGAGTGATATTCTTGTTCAATATTTTAGGTTACATCTTCTCTACAATATCAACCATGTTGGAGCACATGATTTACACTATGGTTATTCCCCTAAAGCATGTATACAGCATAGATGAAAATCACGTTTTAAATTAACATAATTTAAAAATCACATTGTAAACAAACATGTGAGATGATTAAAAACAAAACAAAAATACCTAAAAATACCATTTAATTTAAAATAAATAACTATCATTTTGTTTTGTCAGTTTCACTTTAAGGTTCTAAGTGATTCACTTTTTGAATTGAGAACACTGCAGGGGGATGTTCCTTTTCAAACAGCTATTTCTTATACACTGTAATTTTAAAAATAAATTAGTGAAATATTTCCACAGGTTGTAGGTGTTCAGATGCTTTTACAAAAATCTGTACATAGGGGTGAATTTGAGTAGACAGCACCCCTGAATCTTGCTACAGATAGCCAAGCTAAGTGTTGGGAAAAAACTGAGCTGTAATTGACCCTCCTGGCATGGCTGCTGTTATGATGTAAGGTGACAGAGCATGGGAGTTTGGAGGAACTATAGCAGCTACACATACTTCGAGATTAGAAAGAAGCAAGTGAATCTTGTCAGGAATTTTGGTATTGCAAATGACTTCCATACCTGTAATACACCTCATGACCACATATCAAAGTGACTGGAATGTGCATAAGTAATACCAGCACCACTATAATATGTATATTTGCTTGAAGGCTCACAAATGGAATCCTATCACTTGCCAGTGTTGTTTGACTTCTGATTTGCGTAACCCCAAAGGGTTTTACACCTGAGTGTAGAAAGGTAAACAAGAAGGCCACTTCTGCAATGAAAAATGCAGTGTAGGTCTTCTTGCACTGGTTTCATTACATTAGAAGTGGGATGCATATGTCCACACTGCCACTAAATCAATTTAATTCCCATGGATACAGAGTTAGGATTAGTTTTGAACTAGAGTAACTTCTATTGATTTAAGATCAAAGAGCCTTTGAACAGAGATCATTCACATCTTGCAGCATGGCAGATCCTAACTAGGTGATGAAAAGTATCATAGTGCCACTGTGTGTGTACAGCTAAGGACTTGTATCCTGCACATGGTCGTTCTGCACCACTGCAGTGCTAGGTTCAATTGGAAGCCCAGACGGTGCAGTTGCTCTGCTACAAGTGATTTTATTCCAGAATAATTAGTTTGCTTTGGAAGCACTCTAATAATTCCAGAGAGCTATTCCAGTCTATTTCCCAGTGTATTCAAGCCCTTAGTCAATTACCCTGCAAAGTCCTACCAGCGCAGCACCACTACCACCTCTTCCCGCACTCTGCTCAACATTTCCCATACTGGCACTAAACTAAGGGAAGTTTACCACCACCAGGAAGCGCTCCCTGAGCGATATCTCCAGCTGCAAGCAGCTGATCTCCCAGCGCCTTTAGGACTGGGATTCTTGCTCCCTTTTGATTGTCGTTAATGCTGACTGTGCTCGGTGCTGCACAGTAGCCCCGAGTACGCTAGTGAGTCCTCGGCGGGGGCGGCCGGCAGCGCGGAAGGGAACAAGGACCGCGACGCACCAGCCTGTGCGGGAAGGGAAGGAAGGACAAGGCCTTGCTCAGCAGCAGAGCTCGGACTGAGTGTCCGGGCCCGGACGCTGGGCAGGCAGCTCGCTCCCTATAGGGAGGAACAACCAGCCGCGGCCCCTTCACCCAACCCGCCCTGCGCTCCGTGCAGCAGCCCCCGGCCCGAGCCCGGGGCCGCCCTTACCTCACGTAGCTCCGAGGAGGCGCAATCCTGACCACCCCTGAGCTGCCTCTTGCTGCTCGCTCCGCTGGGCCGGCGGCGGCTCGGACGAAGGACGGAAGCGGAGGAGCCCCGCGGAGAGGCGAGGGGAGGAGGATGCTCGGCGGCGGCACGAGCACGGGGCCCCCGGGGCGGCTGAGGAGGAGGAGGAGGAGGCGGAGCCTGCGCCGCGCGCGGGGACACAGTGCCGTTCTGCGGCCGGCCGGGGAAGAACAGCCCCGGAGGAATGCAGGCTCCGAGCGACCCCCTCCCCCCCGGGCCTAAGGCCCAGCGCGCCGCCCGGCCGCAGCCGAGGTGCCCTCCGCCCAGGGGCTGGGGAGCCCCGTAGCAGAGCCCGCACGCCTTGTAGTCGTTTCTCGACTCCCTGCCGAGAGGAGCTCGGACGCCTGGGTTCGCCTCTTGTGGGAGCCCGGGCGGACAAGCCGCAGACAGGCAGGAATCTCTGCATGTGGGAGCTGGGAGCCCCAGCCGTGGAGTGGACGAACCCGTTCCCAGCCAGGTTCTGTCTGCCCGCCCACCTCCCTAGTTTGTAAATAGGTGCGCCTCGCTCTTTTCCTTCCCCCTGCCAGCCGCGCAGGGAGCTGTGCAGTTGTAATGTCTGGCCTTTTACCGCTGCTAGTAGAGAGAGGCTGCAGGGACGTGTCCGCAAAATCCCCCTCTGCAGCGTGAAATAGAAGGAGGGGCAGGATGGAAGCGAAGCGCCCGGATCGCTGACCGGTGAGGCCCGCGCTTGAGCCTAGTGCCAGGGCTTCGCTTCGGTCCGAAATTAAATCGTGTTTAAACTCACTGGATGTGCTGTAGCACATATTTAGGAGAAAAAACCGGGTAAAAGGTACACATTGCACAACAGAAACAACAGAACAATTCTACTTAATCATTGTGGCTAAGGCAGAGTTAACATTGAGGTAGGAATCGTGTTTCTCCTTATTTTTTTTTAAATAACCTAATATAGTACTGTATACGTAAGGGGACTATGAGCCCCTTGTAACTTAGTGGGTCTTTTGGTTGGCATCTCTCAGTACCAAAGGTCAGGGGGAAGGGTCGATTAGGAAATGGCCCTAAAAAGAGAGACCCCAGCAGCAGTGGGAAAGGCCCATATGCCAAGTCAGCCTGATTTAACCTTTTTCATCTTTTAATTTTTTTTAATTGATTGCTGTTTAATAAATTGTATTGACTTTGAACCATATGCATCGATCAGTGGGTCGGAGAAGTGTCCAGTTTAGAGAGGGTACCCCGGAGTGGGCACACCCAAGCCCCTGCCCTAAGTGACCACGACAAGGTTGGGGATTGAGCCCCCAGGAATCCTAGGCCCAGCCTTGTAGGAGTTAAAGGAACTCCGCCACACAGGAGAATGGGAGGGGAGCCTTCTAGGTCAGGCAGGCCTTGGGGTAAAAAGAGTAGAAACAAGGACTTGGATCCTTTTGCTAGCCAATTCCACCAAGGTAGTGTATGAGCCAGGAAAGTTCCCTAAGATAGCAGGATCATGCCCCTGCTTACATATATACTGCAGTAGTGCCTAAGACCCCAATCAAGACAGAGGCAACATTGTTTTAGGTGCTGTCAAATAAAATATGACGCAGTGCTTGCCCTGAGATGCTTATATTAACATTTTTGTCTAGTTAGTAAGGTTTTCCCTGAATCACTCCTTTTTGAGGGTAGCTGACCTGGGAAATCTTTGTAGAGGTGTTCAGTACACTCTGCCCGCTGTCTCTTTTTGAGGTAGCAATCCCCATAAATCTGCAAGGGGGCTCAGTACATGCTGCCAGCTGTCCAGTTTTATGGGCTCAGTCAGCATGGGTGTCCCAGTTTTTTGTACCTCAGAGTTGGCAACCCAAACTTAAATAATAATTCACATTTTCAAAATTCTGTACAAATATTCATCCCTGCATTAGCAGGGAGATGAACTAGATAATGCCAGTGTTTTTGTATTTCAGCAGTGCCCTAAATTTCTACTCACACTTAGGGCCCTATTGTGCTGGGCTCAACGCAGACAGTCCTTGCATCATAGCGTATGTGTACACTGCAATCAGAAGGTGTGATTGCATCAGGTGTAGGCTTACCTAAGCTAGTTTGTTAAAAACAGCAATGAAGCTGGGGCAGCTGCGTGAGTACATGCCCACCCAGGAGCTTGGGTACATACCTGAGCAGCTAGCCACTGCTGCTGTGGCTTCACTGCTATTTTTAGTGAACTACCTCTAGTTTAGGTATGCCTACCCGTGCTGCAGTTGCAGCACCTGATTACAGCACAAACATACCCACGGAGATCACACTAACTGAAGACAAGACACAAATGGTTGTAGCAGACGATTGAAGAGAAAAAAAGAATAAGAATAACTGAGTGGACATGTAGTTACATCTGTTAGCCATGTAACAACAAGCATTTTCACATAAAAATATATTTTTTTAAATAAATAAACCAGGCATATTTATCAGTAATTCCTAATGGCCAGCTGCCTTGCCACTCAGTTGGCAACTTATCATAGACATTACAGCAAAAGTGGGTCTGGAGGAAGGACTTGAAGGATACAGTGACACTACATATTAATTTGAGGAAGGCATTCAATGCACAAGGAGCAGCCCAGAAGTGTTCTGAGTGATGGAAGCTGGCATCACTAGGGAGCAGGAGAGGTGCAGTGCAGTGCAGTGGGATACTAGAGCAGTTATTTAGGAAAGGAATCACTTATGAAGAGCCTTCAAGGCCCAACAAGGAGCTTGTAACTGATGCAGGTGAGAAGGGGGAGGCAGTGGAAGGACTCAAAAAGGAGGGTGATATGGTCATGACAGGTCAGATGATCTTAGCAGCTGCATTTTGAGTGGACCTGCAGGGACCCAGATAGGGGGAGGCTGGAGCTGTGATGAAGAGTAATAAGGGCCTGAAGGAGAGTTTTGGTTGTGTGGACAAAAGAAAAGGCCAGATCTTAGAAATGTCATTGAGGTATAAGTAGCAAGTCATAAGCCTGGTCTACACTACATGGCTAGGTCTACACAAGGCAGCTTATATGGACCTAGCTGTGGATGTCGTCACTTAAATTTGGCTCCCAATGACAAAAGTGCCCCCCCACACCACCTTAACACCATGTCCCTGAGCAGCGTAGAGTCAGGGTTGATGTAGTTAGGTTGATCTAGTGATAGTGTAGACATGCCATTACTTACATTGACTATGGGACAGCTCCTAGAGGCCAGTAACAAACTGACCACTGTAGTCTCCATTGGAACTCCACTGTCCAGCGATCAGGTAGACAGGAAGTTGCCCTTCCGCTTTAAAGCCCTGCAAATTTTTTGAAATTCCTTTTCCTGGTTGCCTGGCTTGATGAGCACACTGAGCAACTCTCCATTGTTGAGTGTAACTGCACAGCTGACCAGGGTAGCTATACACTGCAAATGCACTTCAGCTAGAGTACACAGGAGGCAGTGAATCTCCTGGGCCTGTGGGAAACAGAAGCTGTGCAGGCACAGCTCTGATCCAGCCAGAGAAATGGGGACATGTAGAAGCAAATTGTTCAGGAGATCCAGGAGAAGTACTACAACAGGAAGCAGCAGCAGTGTTATGTGAAAGCCAAGGCGCTGCAGCAGGCATACCAGAAGGCCACGGAGGCCAACAATTGATTCAGTGGAGAGCCACAGACATGCTGTTTTTACAAATAGCTGCATGCCATCCTTGGCAGAGACCATCCCCCCAAGAGCACCATAGATACTTCTGAGGACCCCAAGTCAGAGGTCTCTGCTGTGAACACTGAGGAGGAATATGGGGGACAGGTGACCAGGGGAATCCAACTGTGCAGCAAGCCAGGACCTGTTTTTCACTCCACCACAGCACTAGCAGTCTCAACAGCTGAGCATGGGCAAGCCTGATGCAGGGCAAGAAACCTCTTATAAGTATGCAGTTTGCTTTGAATGGAACCCCTAAAGTAGCAGGACCTCTCTGTCAATTTACTCTTTTTCTTTGTGCTAGAAGAGGTAGTGGAACAACCAAGTGCTGTAGAGTGCTATCTGCTTGTCATTCTTTAGAGTTAGGCAGAGGGGCCACATGGAGCTGTATGTTTATGTGCACCAGAATGTCCCATGTTGCCTCTGTTGAAATCTTGATGAAAAACTTTCATGGAGGTTCTCTGCAATTCTCTGCCGAAGGTTTCTGGGGAGAGCTGCCTTATTTCTTCTGTCAGGGTAAGACACTTCTCCCCCCACTCAGTGATTACTTCAGCAGGCAGCAGTACAATACACAAGCTAGCAGAATACAGGCCCAAGCGGCATCAGGATATCAGCAGCAGCTGTGCTCTCTCTACCTCTGTTATCCTCAAGAGTGAGATCTCAGCTAAAAATCACCACCGCCTGTGGAAAATGATGCCAGTATTTAGTTCCATTGCCCTACACAATTACAATCATGCCAGTGAACTATTCCCTCCATCCCCCCCCCCCCCCCCCCCCAACATCCCTGAGGGCCATATTCACCATGGCTGGTGCTGTGACTGGTGCCATGCTCGGTCAATCCCAAGCAGAAGTGAGACTGCAATGGGCACAAGAAGAGTGAGTTCAGTATCTTAAGTTTTGATTTCCTTCGTGAATACACTGACAATGGTACCTCTCTGTTGTATCTGCAGCTGGTGCCATTGTGGCCTTTAGAGTCTTCCCCCTGCACTCCCACAGAATGCCTGAGCGAGATAACATGTTCCAGGAGATTCTGCAAGCCAGTGCTGCATCAGAGGATAAGACCAGGCCTGGAGGATCACCATTTGAGACATCATGCAGAAGGATAGATTAGAGAAGAGAAAGGTGCAGGAAAAGGAGATGGATGTGCAGCAGGAGATGCCTGAGCTTCTCAGAAAGCAAATTGAGATGCTGCAGCCTCTGGTAGACCTGCAGGTTCAACAATCCCTGCTTGCCTTCCTGTGCAGTCCCTAGAACTCAATATTGGGACCACTCCATACCACCTCATCAATATTCCACATGGCATCAAGGGCCAGTGCACTACTTTTCCCACTCCACCCCAGGGGGGAGGGGCGACGACATTAAAGGCAATCACAGCTTCACATGCACTGACCTGTGAATGCCACGGTTGGTGTATGTGTATGTGAAATGGAGTGTTCTCCTTCATAAATTCTGTTCCCTTAAGTTTTAAATGGTTTTTTTTTTTTAAATTGCCTGGTTCATGTTACAGAATAAAATTCTATTTTTGGAACAAAATTAATCTCCGTTAGTTCACAACATATGCTGTCTGGTGCTGAGTAAGTCTGACAGCGATTCATTTCCTGTTACTTTATTGTGTCACAGAATCTAAAACAATCACAGACTATATTAGTAGGTGCATTGACAATGTTATATGCCTACATACAGAGCAATCACTACAAGAGTCATAGCGGGATGCAAACGACCAAGGCCAGGTAGAGCACAACTGCAGCAACACATATTACTCAAGCTCACTATTAAAATGAGTTTTTTAAAACCTCCCTGCACCATATAGTTCCACATTGAGCTCTTCTAATACCCCTTGTATCTGGCTATTCAAATTCAGCAGACAGCTGCTCCATGTAACAGATTAGGGTTGACCCAGGATGTCAGCCTCCAAGGGAGGCTGCATCACTTCACTCCCCACCCCTTCAGGGATCTAGGAGCCCAGGAGGCCCTTTGGTAGGGGTGGGTGATGACCGGTTTAGGGCCTAAACTTTAGAGTAAGGCAGGGTGAATAAATAGTCTATAGCCCCATCCCTCAGTCAAGACAGGGCAGGCAGAGTTCATAGCCCACCCCAACCCTCAGTCAGGGCAGGACAGGCAAAACAAGCAGTCTATGGCCCAGCAGGCTTCACAGGGCAGAGTGAGGTTACCACACCAGAGGTGGGCTGGCAAAGGGGGGGGAGAGATGCAGGCCCACCCAACTCCACTGCATCCCAGCCCAGGGCCCTAACAGTGTCAGGGCGTCCCACCACTGAATCAGCAGGGCTCCAGCCATAAGACACTGACTAATGCTCAGGCCTGAGCACACCCAGATTGAAGTCAATTATCCCTGTGCTACTTCCTCCACCCCCAAGCCCAGGTACCTGTAGCCCCAGTTGTGGTCCACCTCTTGGGGGTAAATTACAAGGGGCAGTCCCAGCAGGCCCTCAGAATTGCTAGTGTCCAGCAGATCACAGGCAGCAGATAGCTCTTCCAAATCATTGGCAGCAGGCCACTCTTCCCAGTTGCTTTAGCAGACCCTCTGTGCTCTAGCCAGTAGGTCACTCAGGGAGTAGCCCTCCTACTCCTCTAGCAGCTTCCCCCTGACCGAGCTGCTGTAAGGCCTGGCTTTTATACTTCCTCTACCTGTCCTGCCCCTGTGCTTCCAGCTTGCGAGTGGTGCTGTACCCATGCCTGCTCACCAGGTAGCATGCATCAGCCCCTCAGTGTCGGCCTCAGAGGGAGACCACACCACTTCGCTACACCCCACTTCTACCCCAGCCTTTCCCTCTTTGCTTTACAGATACGCAGGCTATAGCAGGCAGTTATAACCATTGGTATATTTTTCTCACTGAGGTCCAATCTTGTAAGTAAACAATTCCAGCAACCCTTCAAACAGCCAAAAACACATCCCACTGTCATTCTGCACCTTCTGAGCCTGTAGTTGAAGCACTCCTTGGTGCTGTCAAGATGGTCAATGTATGGCTTCATGAGCCATGGGGGCAAGGGTAGGCTGGATCTCCCAGGATCACTGTTGGTATTTCAGCATTCCCAATGGTAATCTGCTGGTCAGGAAAGAAAGTGCCTGCTTGCAGCTTTCTGTACAGTCCTGTGTTCTTAAAGATATGTGTGTCATGTACCTTCCCTGACCAGCCCACAGTGATGTTGGTAAAGTGATCCACCAGCACTTGTGTTACCATAGCAAAGTATGCCGATGTCCCTTTCTGTTGATGTACTCTGTGGCAAAGTGGTCTGGTGCTAAAATAGGCATATGCGTGCCATCTATCATCCCACTGAATTTCAGGAACCCCTTTGCTACAAAATCATGCACTATGTCCTGAACATTGCTCACAGTCATAGTCCTACATAGCAGGAGGCAATTAAAGACCCTGCACAATTGCATGACAACAGCCCCTGCAGTGGATTTCCCGACTCCAGATTGATTCCCAACTGACCGGTAGAAATCTGGCGTTGCAAGTTTCCACAATGCCATCGCTACTCACTTCTCAACCGTCAGTACAGCTCTCATTTTGGTGTCCCTACACTGGAGTGCCGGGACAAGCTCGGCACACAGATTCAGGAATGTGGCCTTGTGCATCTGAAGGTTCTGCAGCCACTGCTCATCATCCCAAACCTGCATGACAATGCAATCCCACTAGTCAGTGCTTGTTTCTTCAGACCAGAACTGTCGCTCTATCATCTGCAGCTGCTCCATGAATGCTACCAACAAGCTTGAATTGTTTCTATGTCCCACAGCATTCTAGCCTCCAAGGCTCCTCTTGCAACTCTGCAAATACTACACCTGTGCTTGCAACACTCATGATGGGAGTGCAGAGTCATGCAGGCTGCTTCTGTCAGAGATGGCAGATTGCGAGGAGGGATGCACAGGTTTGTGTGGATTTTGAAATGATGGCGTGAAATATTGTGGGATTCAGATGAAATTATGGGATGGAGAACACTGCATTATGGGAAGTTGGCCCCACGCTCCCAGTCTCTCCTGTGCAACTTCCCAAAACACCATGGACTGAATGGTAGTGAGTTACAGAGTGGGATATCTTCCCACGGAGCGCTGTACTGTGAAGAAATACAAACGTTTCTGGTAAGGATGTGCACTGCTGACACAAGGAGCAAAGCGTGCACATATGTTATAATAACTGCGGCAGCTGTATGCTAATGTAATTTAGGTCAGCATAATTTTGTAACAGAGACATGGCCTTAGAAATAGCCTGACAATGATCCTCACAGACCCCAGGGAATTTCTTAGCAACTTTTGTCCACTCAGCTATCTATGTACTTCCTTATCATGTCAGCTGCCTGTGCCAAGGAGATGAAACTGGCCTTCGGCTCCATCCCTTCCTGCTTCTCATTAGAAGGTGAGCTGGAGCTGGAATCAAGATGGATTTTATCCCAACTCCTCCTTCTTTGTGCTGCTCTTCAAATAAGCCATCTGCCCCCACAATTCATACTTTTCAGACATGGAGTTCCTTCTTCATGTATATTCAACCCTATCACTGCACACTTCCTTTTCGTATCCTCTGAGGGAGAGAACAGGAAGTGGTTTACCATGGCCTTATTTTCTCTTTTCAGACCGAAGAGGAGTGAGAAAATCTCAGTCTATGTCTACACTACAGAGCTAAGTTGATATAAGTTACACTGACAATAATAAACTGCTTATAATTACATAGCTTCTGCATATTCGCATAACACTCCTTATGTCGGCAGAGCACGTTCACAGTTGGTGCTCTAGCATCAACAGTGAGAGCAGTGCACTGTGGGTAGCTATCCCACTGTTCAATTCACCACCTTCTGCAGCTAGGATTTGGGGGAAGGTAGAGTGGATCACAGTGCATCATGGGTGTGAGCTCAACATCCCATGCTGCAGTTTTTTCTATCCCATCATTCCATGGGATTCTGACTATGATTCATGCCATTTTTCAACAGCCCCTGTTTATTGTGTGCGCACCATCACTGCTGGAAAAGATGGATCCTGCATTGCTCTCTAATGTTGTGGTCAGTGCTATGAACACAACTTGGCTGATCATGCAGTATATCATGAGCTCTGAATCTGAACAGGAATCCATGGGCCTGCCCAACTATGTGCCATGGAAAGAAACAACACCCGATTACTTTTGGCATTCACGGAGCAACTACACATGATGGACCGTCGCTATTGGGCTCAGGAAACAAGCACTGAGTGATGGGATCACAACGTTATGGTGGGATGATAAGCAGTGGCTGCAGAGCTTCTGAATGTACAAAGCCACCTTCTTGGAACTGGGTCTGGAGCTTGCCCCAGCACTGCAGCACAAGGAAAGCAAAATGAGAGCTGTCCTCTTGGTGGAGAAGTGCATGACAATCACTGTGTGGAAGCTGGCAACTCCAGACTGCTACCGATCAGTTGCTAATCAGTTTGGAGTCGGGAAGTCCACCGTTGGGGTTGTGTTCATGCAAGTGTGCAGGGCCATTAATCACATCCTTCTATGAAGGACTGTGATTCTTCGAAATGTGCATGAAATACTGGATAGCTTTGTGGTAACGGGATTCTCTAACTGCGGTGGGACAATAGATGGAATGTATATCCCAATTTTGACCCCGGACCATCTTGTGATGGAGTACATCAGTAAAAAGCAGTACTTCTTTATGGTGTTGCAGGAGTTTGTGGTTCACCGGGGTTGTTTCACTGATATGAACGCAGGGTGATCAGGGAAGGTGCATGACGCACACATCTTCAGGAACAGTGGTCTGTACAGGAAGCTGCAAGCAGGGACTTTCTTTCCAGACCAGAAGATTTCAATGGGGGATGTTGAAATGCCCTTAGTGATCTTGGGAGACCCAGCATACCCCTTGCTCCCATGGCTCATGAAGCTTTACATGGGAAACCTGGACAGCAGCAAGGAGTGTGTGATAGGGTGTTAGGCAAATGAAAGCTGAGCCAGCCCTCTGTCACATGAGCTTCAATTAAGGAAGGGGAATTGGAGCCAGCTGAGTAAGCCTATGCTTAGGGGGCCAATAGGGAGCAGCTGTCAGGCTTATTAGCCAGGAACTATAAAAGGCTTATAGGGAGGACCTGCAGGAGGGTGGGGGTATAAACTAGAAACGGAGAAGCCACAGAATAGGGAGGAGGGTGAGTCCCCCTTGGCTGACGGCTAAGACTGCGAGGCCCCCAAGGCTGTTAAGCTGGACTGTTTAAACATAGAAGGTGGTAGGCAAGCAACCTGTAAATAAATTGCACTGATGGGAGCATGAAGCTGAGGTCTCTGAGTGGTTTGTGGGTGCAGAGGACCTGAGCAACCGGAGGGCCCAGTGCAAACCTGCTAGAGAGTGCTTCAACAATAGGCTGAGCAGGTGCAGAATGACCATGGAATGTACATTGGGCAGATTAAAAGCTCACTGGCGCTGCCTTTATGGTAGATTGGACCTAAGTGAGGAAAATATTCCCATGGTCATAGCAGCCTGCTGTGTATTCCAAAATGTGTGAGGCTAAGGGTGAACAGTTTCCCTGGGGTGGAGCATGGAGGTAGATCACCTGGTGGCTGATTTTGAGCAGCCAGATACCATGGTTATTAGAGGGGCACAATGGGTGGCTAGTCAAATCAGAGGTTTTGAGGCACCATTTTGACAATAAGCACCAGTAATGTGACTTTCTATAAAGCTTTCTCCCATGTTTTGTTCACTTGCCCCCTTGCATGAAAATTTTGATGACTGCTTCCTGACCATGATTTCTAGTGTACAAATTTGCCAACTGCCACTATGTATTAATTCCAGCAGCAACCACCCATGCGTAGGACAAAAATAAAAATTGATTATCTTTCAGAGAGTATATTTTATTAAATAGTAATAAACAATGCATGAAAAATGCTTCGTTGAAAAAGAGAACACTGAAGGGCACCCCCCCAGTGGAGGCTTTCATAGCTGTGTGTAACTCCAGCTATCATTGTGGAAGCTGTCCAAAGCAGTGGAGTGAATGGGGTACTGCGACGGGCCAGGAAAATGCAAGGAATGTATGGGAGGACTTTGAGGAGTGCATGACAAGCTGTTCTGTATAGGCTGCAAGGGGACAGGGAGCACGTATTTATTCTGCCTGCAGTTCGAGTAAGGACTTCAGCATCTCCATTTGGCCCTCCATCACTTTTATCATCTGCTCCTGGTCCACTAAAATTCACTCCTGACTCTGCTTCCTCTCCTGCCTATCTGTTTTAAAATATTTATTAATTATCTCTCTCCATGCCCTGTGTTCTTGTTCTGTGGCATCAGAGGATTGGAGCTCCTCCTGAAACATGTCCTCCTTAATCACCTACTCATCTGGCAGAGGTGCTCCATAAGTGCATAGGGGAGTCCTCTGAAGGCCACATCTGCAGAAGCACAAGAAACAGTAAACAGAAGCATGATTGCTAGTGCACTCATAACATTGAATCGTAGTAAAATACACCTCTTTCTCACTGTCCCTTGGCAAGCACACAGCTCAGTGAACACCCTAAATATGGTGAATTCAGCCCTGGGGAGGGGCATTTAAGATGGGGCAAAGAGGCTTGGCATTTTTTAAGGAGATCACTGCAATTGACTAGGGACAATATTGTAAATTCTGCCACCATTTTCCATAGATGGAAATCACTGAAGCGGATATTTCACTCCTGAGGGTAAGCAAGGATGCAAGGGTGCATTTCCTAAATAAGTGCAGCTTCAGACTGGGTCCCTATGCAGCTCGCCTGTGTGCTGCTTTGGTCCCTGCACAAGTGATTGCCAATTGGCATGTGAAAGTTTCCTACAGCAGGGGAAGGAACAAAGCAGCTTTGCCAAGGAAACTTCAGCAGAGGATTGGCAAGTACCATCAGGAAAGTTTCCTAGAGATCTCTCTGGAGGATTCCTGTGAAATCTTGATGTGCATTAACACACTGTTCCGCCTCGCTGCATACTGCACGGGGGAATGTGAAGCAGACGCAGAAAAGCTAGTCTTGTATATTTCTATCCCTTAACCCACTTCTAGCATATAACAAAGCAAAGCATGTAACTGAGCAGCATCAACTCAAAGTGATCACTTACCAGAGTTCCCCTCTCCTGCATCATGCATGCCAGAGATGGAGTGCTGGGACTGGCTCGAACCCTCCAGGGTCAAGAAGAGGTCCTGGCTTGTCACAGTACTGGACGGCCCTTTAGCCTGTCCCATCTCATCCTCCAACTCCACTTCATCATCCACCACTTTGTCCTCGGAGTTGAGTCCACTGGCCATTGTCTCCAGCCCCCTTGAAGTATCCATGGGGCTCTTGGTGGTGGAAGTGGGGTTGCTGCCAAGAATGGTGTCCAGCTCCTTATAGAAGCAGCAGGTCTTCGGCACAGCAGCAGAGCGATGGTTTGACTCCCTTCCCTTCTGGTACACCTGCCTCAGCTCCTTTATCTTTGCATGGCACTGAGGTGTGTCCCATTCATAGCCCTTATCCAAGATGTCACAAGAAATCTGACCGAAGGTATCAAAGTTTATATTTAATGTGAATAAAGACCAGCACAAAACAAAGACAAAAAAAACCTCTTGATTTTTTAAAAAGATTCACTACTTATAAATAGGTTTTAAAAAAAAACTACTAGGGGAGATTACTCACAGCCACATTGTGTATATCTTGTGAGTATCACATCTCTGTGCCTACAGTTGGAGAGCAGAGCAAATGAGAGGTAAATAATAGTGGGGGCTCTGATCCATAACTGGATCATGAAAGCATGAAAATGCTCTTAAAACAGAGAAACAGAATCCGGAACTAGTATAGATTGATTTAAGCAATGCTAATTTGCCCATCAATTTGGTATTTGAGCACATATATATTGTATTTATCGGCTCTGTAACATACAAATAAAAGAAACATTTCTAATATTTGCACACGTTCAATCCAGTGAACATGCTGGTTGATTTCAGTGAAGCAGTCTCTGCCATGCCTCACTAAGATAACAAAAGAAAATCTTCACCACCATGTGACTTTAATGCCCAAAAATATGGAGAGGAAAAATTGATCAGAACTCAATATACACATGGTGCCAACCGATAGGAGACAGTTCCCCATAAATATATAAAAACTTTCTTATTTTTTCAATTCTGAGCAAGTAGGAAAAAGACAACCTTTTCTCTCAAAGTGTGTGATGTTGGTATTAGTTAATAATACACATGGAAAAATAGGTCATGTAAATTCCAGTTTAATGATTGCAACTTTATTTTTCAAGGTTGCCCCAAAAAAGGAAGTAAAATAAGGTTTTAAGTATACTGTGATATACTGCTTACTGCCTTGATCAAACTGGAGCACTAGTGTGGTGTTACTGCTGGCACTTTATGCCTGAAACTATGCTGTTCTTTGCCAGTTGTACATGTTACAGTATTTGACACTGTGAAAATGCTAGACTAATTTGGGCACTGGCAGCCTGCCCTCTACTATAGTTCACAATTTAAATAGGAGGTATATTGGCATCTTGATAGTTGAAAGAACCTCCATTAATGTTTTAAATTTAGCTCAAGCCTTATTTTTGTTGGGAAGGCTGTTTCTTAAACTCAATAAAGTAATCATCTTGTATGCATTATAAATGTTTTTTCTTATTCTTTTGTCTCTGTTTTTGTCTACAGCTGGAGACCTGTGTTTAGCTGGAGTCTCCTGAACATACAGAATGTAATCTGTACTAGTTGTCACAAGTGTTTATTTTTCTGGTGTGCAGCAGATACCATATAGAAAATTCAAAAGAGAATTTGTTCCTTAATTTAGTCTTTTCAAACTAAAAAATTGTCGCTCCCCTTTAGCTTTTATTATAATTTATTATATTAACATGTTAGTACCATTAACATTGAGCCATAAAGCCATTAAAGCACAAAATACCACTCTCTTTCACTCTGCTGTATTTTGGTATTGCATGACCCTCTATGTTGATGCTGGATGTTTAGTGATTAGTGTGGATACCAGTGAGACACGCTACGCCCAATTTGCAGATTAATGAGGCTTAATGTGCAAGGTTTTTTATAGATATACTAGTTGAATACAAAGCCTAAAATTAACTATAATACATTATACTTACTAAGCCTGGAGAGCTAAGGAGTTACTTAGAAGGCTGTATACAGGAATGGCTTTTTTTAGGGACCCCGCCAGGGAGTTAGTGGATTTTTTAGTTTGACTAGCAGCACCTTTTGCGGACTTAGGTGTTGATGGAACGCGCCCCTTTGTTTAAGTGGTGACTTTTTATACTCTTTTATAAACAGCTTTTACCTAGTTACCTTTTTACTTATTATTATATATGCTAGTTACCTACATAGGGTTTTTACCCTTGACTACATTTTATTTTTACCATGGTAATTGGGGTTGTTAAAACAACTTTTGGTGATAGGAGGGGCGGTGTAAAAATATGCCCCTTTGCAGTAAAACAATGTACCCCCAGATGTTTTAAGGATAACTTGTTTTTATTACCGTTATTTATGTGCATCTGCAAGCATACACGTTGTGTATTTTGCTTTGTTATGTGCTGTGGTATGCAGAAATTGAGACATTTGCAAGATTACTTAGTAGTTTTATTTATTTTTGCCAACCGGAATATGTTATGCCCCAGGGGTTAGAATAGCCAAGCAAGCAACTAAAGCTATGCTAGGCCTGAAGGACAGTGGTTAGGCAACATAAACTGCACTGGGCCTTTAACATTTTTTTTTGGTGTCCGCCATAGCTTAATAGGCCACTGCAACGACTTTTTGATACACACCTTTGACTATCGTTTAAGGCAACCCAGCTGGGGTTTGAGCGATTAGGATTTTTTTACTGGTAGGGTATATTGCAGGGTATTGCCTTACTTCTATGAGGGTTTTTTTTTTTTAAGTTTTTTAAAGTTGCTTTAGGGATTTTTTTAGTTTACCAAAAGAGTTTTATTGCAGCCATTATGGAAACTATTTGCAACACACACACGAGCACAATGGGATGCAGGGCTAGCTTTAAAATTTTAGTGGCAGTGGGGGACCATTTTAGTAGGGTTTTTACCGACTATGTTTTGTGGCATCTTTTGCAGCATTTAGGACTTTGAATACTTTAGTTTTATTATGTTTGGCTATTAAATTTACGGTTTGTAATTGTTTTTGAACGTGTGTAAGCAGGCTCTTATGTTTGAGTGTGTTAGCGTGAATTATACCAGATTAGTATTGACTTTTAATATTACGGGTTGTACTTACTTTACAATATTAATATTTGCTACTAATAATTTAAATATATTTTTGGTACTTTATAAACTACATTATTCAATTTTAATACAGGAACATTGAGATAACATTTGTTTTGGGCATTTGTTTAACATTTTTTAAATACATTTTATTAATTACAACTTGGGTACATTGCTTACGTACACAAACACAACCATGTTTAATGTACGCAATGGTAGAATTAATGCTATTATGGGGTAACAAAGCATATTGACATCTTTATACATTTAAATAAGCTTTTTGACAAGGGTATGTAAATTGTATTAGTGGTTTTTTACAAATATATTTTAATTTTGATTTTAACCTGGCTTCACATGTGCAGTTTTGTAAACTAATTAATTGATTTTTTTTTTTTTTAATTTTTGTTAGGGTGTTTAGTAGACCATAACACTTTAGTTTTTACATTGAGGCCTCAGGGGACTACTGTGTGTATGTTTATGATGTGAACATTAGATATTGTTATTACATACACTGTAATTACTTGAGCCTGGGCATTTTCTGTGAAATTTAACATTTTTTACCAATGATTTAAGGCCCTTTTTTGGGTGGTGGCATTATTTTAAATTAATTTTTTTATTTTATTAGGTAGGACTTGATTAAGTTTTTGTTGGATAATACCTTGGCTTATTTTTTGAGCCCAAAGCTGTGCTTGAATGCAACCCAAAGCTTTGGAGATAGCATTTATTATGGTTTTTATGAAGTGTAATAGGCTTAGGCATGGTTTTTTGTTGTTTATTTTTTAGGGTACCAATATATTTTTAATTAGTAATAGCTAAAATTGGCTTTGTTGTAAATTACTTTAGACCGATTTTGACGCCATAACAGTGTTGATTTTGGGGTGGGGGGGGTTGGTTTAATTTACTTTGTGTAAATAAATTAAATGATTTGGGCCAGCTTTTTTGG
Organism: Emydura macquarii macquarii; assembly: GCF_026122565.2. NCBI lineage: Eukaryota > Metazoa > Chordata > Testudines > Chelidae > Emydura > Emydura macquarii. The sequence goes on from NW_027133265.1 coordinate 6,672,274, forward strand.
GGGGGTACTTATTTTGTTGACATTAATTGTGAGTTGCCCCTTAAAATTACAGAAAGCCATCATTTTTAGCTTGAAAGCATTTTTTTTAAGCCACAGGGTAGTGGGCAGGGGTACCATTTCGCAACATTTATTTGAGATTGCATCATTTTTTTGTTTACACTAGCATAGCACAGCAAACACACAAAGTAAAATTACAATAGCAAGAACACCATACAACTTTTTTTATATTGCATGTTTTGATTTTGTGCTTTTGTATGCTGTTGTGGATTTGTGTGATAACTATTTACAAAAAAAAAAAAAAAACACAAAACAAAAGTGGGATTTATAGACTCATTAGTATTAATTATTTACATATATTTAATTTTTATATTTGCTGTTATCCAGTGGCCTGCAAAATTATATGGCATGATAGAGGAACTGTATAGTCATATTTTATCTTTTTTTTTTGCCTATTAACTTTATTGGTTTTGGATTGGGAAGGGCTGGCTTTATTGGAGGGAGAGGGCAATTAATTATTAGGGTCTGGTTGGAAGCCATCGGTGTTTGGACTTTTAAATTTTTATTTATTAAAGCTATGGTTTATTTAGCCAATTTAGGGCTGGACACATGCCCTTTTTAATTTTTTTGTTGTTGTTTTTTTTGATACTATGTACTTAAGAGGGATGTGGGCCATTTGCAAAATAATTGGGGCAGAACCAGTAAGGAATTGCCAGTGCCCCAAGGCCCATACCAATGCCAACATTTTTTTTATAAGGGGTAAAGGTAGTTTTTAGTACTTGGGAGGCAAATGCCACTGGCTTTTGACCAGAGGGCCCCTTTTGTCTTAAAATAGTTTTTATTTTGGGGGGGGGAGTGAGCTCATAGAAATGTAAAAAATGGTCTTTTGAAGCTCTAGAATCAAAACAGAATAGATTTTATTTATTTGCAAGAACAACTTGTACCATATTCTAGGCCTGCAACTTGCATAAAATAGTATGGTAGTAAATATAGAATGATAACTAGATTAAATAAACATCTATGAAATGAGTGTATTAAAATATTAAGAATACCAACAGACTACACAGACGGCTAGTCACAGATCAAATTCATGTCCTGATTGTACTAAATCTAAAGCAAATTACCTTTCCAGAAACCTTCAAAGCCTCTTGAAATATCTCACTTCAGATCATTGCTGTGTACAGTGAAAGTCTTAAAATTATGTGGAAATTTCCAATCCTAAACAAGAAGAGAGAAGAGAGAGACACAGAGATAGAGAGAGAGAGAGAGAGAGAGAAAAGACCCCCCTCATGCAGTACCCAACACATTTTAAATGCAGCTCTTACACAGTAATTTTTTTTATTCAATCTTATCATCCTGTAATCCCAGCACTTCTGATTGATCATTTCATTCTACTGCCAATTTTAGGCTTCATCTACTATAGGGGAAAAAAAGCTGTATTAGCTTGATCCAGTTTTTAAAAATGTGCTTACCCTAGTACTGGTTTAAGATGTTTTGCTTGGCCAGTTTGGATCCCTGTATTTCCAGTTCATATGCCTTTTGTCAGAGTCTTCTAGTTTATGTTCCTCAGAAAAATAATTCTTCTCCCTCAACTTGAATTGTGTTCCTGAAGCCTAGATCCAGTTCTCAGTTAAAAAAAGAGCCAGAAGCCTAATATAAATAAATGTCTGCAGAAAAAGTTGCATAGCTCTGTCTTCTCTCCTCTGTGATACGGTCTGTTTTCCAGATGTAGGTCCATTGCACAGTACTTTTTAATATTTAATCTACATAAGCATCATACCTTGAAAATCTATTGCAGATTCCCACATTTGGCTCCTTGCGTAGTGTTGATCACATTTCTTATCTCTGTCTAGACTTGCTAGAAAAGACAGAAATGCAGGAAGACCTCCACCCCCAACTGCAAAAGTCATTTTGACAGCACTATAATAATAATGCCCCTTAGCTTTAACATCCAAGAACCACTGTTTTCATCATATGTAATTTATTTTTATTACACCTATTGTTGGTAGTCCATCACTGATGATGACTATATTGTCACAATTCTCCTCTATGGCTACCATATGACCCTGAAGTCTGAACCCTGATGCACAGAGTCAGCCGCACTGAGGGCATGGGAAGTCTGTATCTGTGATGTTTGATGATTCAACTCTATGGCGCCTTTCACATGCAACCTGGAGATGATTTCGTCGGTCCCGCTCAAACCTGTTACATGCTGATCTTGTCAGAGACTGCCAGGGTGTCCTGTTCCAAGCCACTTGCTCGAGTTCTTTGAGATTGATGCCAGCTCACTGAAGACTACTCTTCAGGTTATCTTTGAAGCACTTATACAGATGACCATTCTTTCTTTTGCGCTTCCTCAGCTCCCCACACAAGATCTGTTTTGGGAGATGGTGATCTTCCATTCTGATGACATGTCCAGTCTACTTAATATGTGCTCTCAATAGCATTTCCTCAAGCTGTTTAATGTGCTGTCTACAAAGATTCATATCTCAGATTCATACAGGAGAGATGCTAGAACCACTGCACTATAGGTCTTCAATTTGGTAGAGAGATGAATGTTGTGTTGATTAAGGACTTTTGTTCAGAGTCAGCCAAGGGCCTGGCTAGCTTTACCAATTCTAAAGGCAATTTCCTTATCCTGGGAACCATCACTCAAGATGGTGCAGCCCAGATATTTGAACTGATCCACGTTTTTCAGCTTATGCCTTGTGTGACCCTTCCGTGCCCAGGGTAGCCACCTGAAAATGCCAAGGTCAGGGCAGGCTATAAAAGGAGAGCAGATTCTTCCAGCACCGGTGGGTGACCCTGAAATCAGACTTCCCAACCAGCCACAAACAGTGCTTCTGATTCCCCACACTGGTCATCAAGAAGTCAAAATAAAATATACACTGCCCCCTTTACTGCATTTCAGTCTCCGGCCCCCAATCAGCCACTAGGTCCAGTAAAGAGACCAGTTATTTAAACTCTATGCTCTTTACCAAAAAGGTTCCTCCTGACCCCAAAGGGTCAGCCACAGTACCAGATCAATATGAGTTTGGATCTTACCCAAAATACCACGCTGCCAGACAATTCTTTAGTAACTAAAACTAAAGGTTTATTATAAAAAGAAAGAAACAAACTATAAGAGAAATGTTAAAGGATTAAAGCAATCAGATACATACAAATGATTTGAAAGTCCATATATATCAAGTTTCTAGAAGAATTGTGGAGTTTGCAGGCTTGTATAGTCCCTCTGGTATACATCCAGTACCTGGATGGATCTCAGTCCTTTGTTTCACAGCTTCAGTTGCAGATGACTTGATCCAGAGGTAGATAGGTGGCTGACGGCTGAACCCAACTGAAGACAAAATGGATGTGGTGCAGCTGCCTTTTATGTCCTCTGGCCCTTGTCATGCTGCTTGTGGAATTTCACAGGAACCAAAATGGAGTCCAGAGTCACATGAGCAAGTCTTGGTGACTCATGAAGTATACCCCTGGCTTCCCCCCATCGGCCCCTTGCACCTGTGAATGTCTTAAGGGGCCATTAAGCAGGCCATCCCTGCAGCCATCTTGTCTGGGGCACAGCACACCCAGACACAGCACAATTTGAAATACAGATATATCAACCATATCCATAACTTCCATTGCACATATAACATGTGAACATAAACATTATCATCTTACTTAGCACATTATAGCCTTTAACAGTACCTAACATGGCATATCTCACATGAATTATTATGATTTTGACATACTGATGTCAAACAATATACTAAATGCCCTCGCCCCCTCTGCTCTGTGAGGAGACTATGCGCAGGTTGAGTACTGTTCTTACCAATCTGTGGTACCATACATGGCTTTGGTAATTCTGACACTGTGGATGTCTCACTGGCAGGTGATAACGTAGTCGATCAGGTGCCATTGTTTGGACCGTGGGTGCATCCATGTTGCTTTATATTTATCATTTTGCCTAATAATGGTGTTAATAATGAGCAGATTATGTTCTGAACATAATCCCAAAAGGAGGAGTCCATTGCTGTTCATCTTTCCCACTCCATGTCATCCTATCACACCTCTCCAGACACTGCTGTCTGTACCAACTCTAGCATTGAAGTCCCAGCACGAAGAGTTTGTCATATGCAAGAGTTGCTCTGAGGATGGAGTCCAGGTCTGAGTAGAACTGCTTTTGCTTTCTTATGTGTTGGTTAGTGTAGGCGCATAGACACTAATGACAGTGACATGCCATAAAGGATTCAGGGGGAATCGACGTTTCAGGAGCTGTTCATTCAGGCTAACGGAGGTCAGGAAGTTGTTTCAAGAAAGATGTTCTAATTGCAAATCCAACTCCATGGATCCTGTCTTCATGCTCTGCTTTTTCGTTCCAAAAGAAAGTGTAGTCACCTCCTAGCTCGCTGATGGAACCTTCTCCGGCCAGTCGAGTCTCACTCAGTGCTGTAATATCAATATTGTAATGGGCAAGTTCTCTGGAGACAAGAGCTGTTTTTCTCTCTGGCCTTCATGCATCACCTTCTCCATAAATGTGAGGACGTTCCATGCTCCTAGAATGATTTTTTTTCTTTTTCATTGTTTTTTGATTGCTATAGGATGATCTGCCAGCCATGGTAGTCTAGCCGGATGTTATGGGGCAGGCAATGTTTAGGGCACCTTTTTTAGCACCCACCCTTAAAAGGAGTGAGCAGTGCTATCCTAAAAAGGGCTGCTCAGTTATCTAGGATGATGCTGAACTTCTCCACTGCCCTGGGGACAGAGCTGAACAGCCACTAGCCCCAAGGCCGCCTACGTGCAGGATTGTGGCTACGACTCCCAGTGGTCATCTCCACCTGTAGCTTTGCCATGCCCCCATCACCACAGGACTTGGACTGATGATATAAAGTTGATATGATTGATGATATAATATTAATGATATCATAAGCATATATATAAGTGGGAAATTCCTTAGCTGCAGTCAGAACATAAGAACATCTGTTCTTAGATCAGAATATCTTCAGTGTTTTGTCATGCTCTCCATGCCGCACAGCATGCTGATGAACTGCTTTCATGGCCCTTGAATCATGATTTGATTTCCTCTGTCCAGTCCACCGGAACAGTCTTCACATGCTAGAGAAAGGCCATTTCCCTAACTCACCGAGAGTAAAACAGCCATCAGCTACTCTCACCTGGTTTAACCCAATTGTAGAGGTGGTTTACCGGGGTGTGGCTGCTGTCACATGCAGTTACTTCAAGCCACAGGTGAGAGTTGGGTGCAAGTGGGGACCAAAGTGGGTGAACTACTCCCTAAGGAGTATGACGTGTTCTTCTGACAGAGGTACTACCCCTCCCTAATGCCCCTCCCCCCCATATACCCCTTTACACCTATACTGACATAGCATATTAACACCTTTTTGACTGAGTTCTGCTGCAGCATTAGTTTAAGTGGGAGGGAGCATTGTTTAATGATGAAAAGAGAAAATTGACAAAAACTTCCATTGACTTCAATAGGATCAAACTTCTGAGCTGTATTCCTGGCACTGCAACTGACCCACAGACAAGTTACTTAACATGTCTCTGCCTTAGTTTACTCATCTGTAAACTATCTACCTACCTTGCAGTGCAGTGTAATTTACTTTCTGTAAATAGTTTTTAGATCCTTTGTTAAAGTTAAAGCAAAAGCAAAATGTTATTAAAATTGTTATGAACAGGGTGAAACCTTGTTATGGGTTGAATTAAAACCTCATGAGAGTGATTCACCCTTCAGTAACTTAACTGTAAGGATAAGCCCCACCTACAACAAAAGGAGTATGTGAACCTGCCCAGGAGCTTTTGCTGAGTATTGTTTTGGCGGGGGCAAAAGAAGGGAAAAGAGAGAGAAAGATACGTTTAGATCAGTGGTGCAGGCTGGCTGAAAAGTACATCCATGTTTAGGTCAGTGGTGCAGGCTGGCTGTTCTTGGTGATGTGAGCAAAATAAACTGTTTCCTGCTATTTGATTCCTTCTCCATTCAGAGACCAGGCCTTTGTAAATTCTTTGTAAATAAACAAAACTGCATCAGAGAAATAACTGACTATCACCAATTTCTACTCGCAAATGGACTATCCCACCAGTACCCAAACTTTGTCTAGCCACTCAAAAAGAGGCAAATATACATTTGAAATTCTGGTTCTTAGGCAGAGACATTCCAAGTGTGACATACATTAATTTCTGGGTTTTTTTGGACATAAAACAGGTGATGTATTCCAAGAAGTAAAGAAATACATTTAATTGTGTCTTTTCTGCAGGAGGAGAAAGAGATCATGTTATATGCCAGAGGGAGGCCCCATTGCCACAAAAAGTTTCCTTTTTCTGAATTCACAGTAATTGGCAATTTAGATTTGATTTGTGGTGAATCTGATTCAAGTATTGGATGTACTCTGCTATGTGGGTTCTAGTAATCTTATTATGTTACATTTCATAGATACCAACAAAACAACAAAAAACAGCTTTAGGATTCATCTTGCTCTGTTGAAGTGAAAGAATCAGGAGAGGGAAAAAGCAGCACATTCAGTTTAATGTTTCTCCCTTGCACATGAAAAACAGTTTTTAGTATGCACATTGTTTGATTTTCATTGTATCTGTCATATGACTTTATCTGGTGGACACCACTATTTTTTAAATAAAATAACCATCAGAGTGAGCTGCTTTTTTTACACAGTGTACAAATATTAATACTAGGAGGCAAATTGATTTAAAAGAAAAACCGCACATTTATATTATGGAAATAAAACTTGCATTTCATTTGCATCAGTACAATAATTAGAAGCAGCTTAGAGAAGAAAGGATTTGGAACCAATGATAGTATCTGGCATTTTTATAACTCATACCATCTAAAATTGCTTTATAAATGGATATACAATATCTGGAGGGATCCTTCACATATCACTCAGCTGTGGCCACCTCTGAAATTAAATGAAGCAGCTGTTTAACAGCATCAAACAATACTATACAATAGTTGAATGAAAGAAGTATAATATCCAGTTGAGCTGAATATAATATCCAACTGAATTGTAGGGTGAATGTAGGTAGGCAGAATGAAATTATCCAAGCTGGAATTTACACTCATATTCTTGCAAAAAGTTCCATCTAATGACCACAGAAGAACCTAGTTTTATGCCTTCTCTGAAAGAGGACATATCCAATAACACAGGGACTCTAGCACTATACTGTGGTTTCAGTTAACTGCTGACTCAGAAATAATATGTATTGAATCCCTGTCTTGAGCTTTGTCTTTACTAGGGAAAAAAGGCATTTTTTACCACCTGTTAGCTAATGCATGGGAAAATCCTAGTGTGGACAAAGCTGTTGTAGTTTTTCCATGTGTTCAGGTAAACCCTATGTTTCCCTTTAATCTTTACCTTGACCTGCTAACTCATGTGAAAACTACAAACTTCCTTGTTCACTCTAGGATTTTATCACGTTTTAGTAACCACATTAGCCAACAGATGTTAAAAAAAACCCATCTTTATCCCTAGTGTGGATGCACCCTTTATGGGCAAAAAAAAGGGGTGCTTTTTCAATCATATTAACTCAGTTGTGTTAGCTTAACACTATTGAAAAGCCTCACTGAGATGCAGGATAAAACACATGAAGCTGTATATTAGCCAGCAGGGTTGTAGAATATGCTGTCTCCTAGGCTACAGCACAGTCAGGGTAGGTCCACATTACAAGCGCTATAGTGGCACAGCTGCAGCTATGCCGCTGTAGTACTATAGCATAGCACTTACTACAGGAATGGAAGGGGTTTTTCTGTCATTGTAGTAAATCCACCCCGTTGAGAGGCAGTAGTTAGGTCAATGGAAGAATTATTCCATTAACCTAGCTGCATCTTCAGTGGGATTTATTTGATTTTTCACAGCCCTGAGAAATGTAGCGAAGTCCATCTAACTTTTAGGTGTACAGGAGGCTTCAGTTAACATGGCTTTAAACAGAACTGGTCAAAAAATGTAGATAGAACAGTTTTCATTTGGAAATTGTAGTTACACTGAAATCTAAATGTTTTGCTGAAATATGTCAATTTCAACAACATTTTTCTTTGTAAAATTTTTTATGGCATATTGTTTTTACATTGATAATGTCCAAATGTTTTGTTTTGATTGATTTTGTTTTGCCTTTACATTACATTTAATATATATATTTAATATTTTATATTGTAATGTTTCAGTATTATTGAAACACATATTTACCTTATTGAAATAAAACAGTTTAACATCAGTTAAACTAGTTAGGATTTTGATGGCGCCAAATTGAAATTTTTTGTAATATTAATTCTTTGGGAATGTCAAATTTTGGGGCTTTTTGTTCCAATTCATAACAAAAACAAAATTTGAAATGTCAGAATTTCCTACGGAGCAGAATTTTTGACCAATTCTAGTTTTAAATGTGTTAGCATGCATTTTAACAGGGCTTTTAAATCTTGTTAAGATAATTTGATTGAGCAAACATAATTGAAAAACACATGCTTTTTGCTCAGGAGGACACGCCCTATTGGCTTGTGTACACTAGAGTTTTTTTTACCACAAATTGTTTGCAATTAACAAACAAGTTAACTGCTTCATAAGAACAGCCATACTGGTTCAGACCAATGGTCCATCTAGCCCAGTGTTCTGTCTTCCAACAGTGACCAATGCCAGGTGCTTCAGGGGGAATGAACAGAACAGGTAATCATCAAGTGATCCATCCCCAGTCACCCATTCCCAGCTTCTGGCAAACAGAGGCTAGGGGCACTTCAGAGCATGGTTTTGCATCCCTGCCCATCCTGGCTAATAGCCATTGATGGACCTATCTTCCAAGAACTTATCTAGTTCTTTTTTGAACCCTCTTATAGTCTTGGCCTTCACAACATCCTCTGGCAAAGAGTTCCACAGATTGACTATATGTTGTGTGAAGAAGTACTTCCTTTTGTTTGTTTTAAACCTGCTGCCTATTAATTTCTCTTGGTGATCTTGAGTTATAAGAAGGAAAAAATAACACTTCCTTATTTACTTTCTCCACACCTTTCATGATTGTATAGACCTCTATCAAATCTCCCCTTAGTCATCTCTTTTCCAAGATGAAAAGTCTTATTAATCTCTCCTCATATGGAAGCTGTTCCATACCCCTAATAATTTTTGTTGTCCTTGTCTGTACCTTTTCCAATTCTTATATATCTTTTTTGAAATGTAGTGACCAGATCTGCATGCAGTATTCAAGATGCTGGTATACCATGGAGGCAATATGATATTTTCTGTCTTATTCTCTATCCTTTTCCTAATGATTCTTAACATTCTGTTAGCTTTTTTGACTGCTGTTGCACATTGAGTGGATGTTTTCAGAAAACTATCCACAATGACTCCAAGATCTCTTTCTTGAGTGGTGGTAGCTAATTTACACCTCATCATTTTATACGTATAGTTGGGATTATGTTATCCAATGTGCATTACTTTGCATTTGTCAACATTGAATTTCATCTGCCATTTTGTTGCCCAGTCACCCAGTTTTGTGATATCCCTTTGTAACTCTTTGCAGTCTGCTTTGGACTTAACTATCTTGAGAAGTTTTGTATCATCTGCAAATTTTGCCACCTCACTATTTACCCCCTTTTCCAGATCATTTATGAATATGTTGCAAAGTATTGGTCCCAGTACAGACCTCTGGGGGACACCACTATTTACCTTTCTCCATTCTGAAAACTGACCATTTATTCCTACCCTTTGTTTCCTGTCTTTTAACCAGTTACTGATGCAGGAGAGGACCTTCTCTCTTATCCCATGACCATTTACTTTGCTTAAGAGCCTTTGGTGAGGGACCTTGTCAAAGGCTTTCTGAAAATCTATATCCACTGGATCACTCTTGTCCACAGGCTTGTTGACCCCCTCAAAGAGTTATAGTAGATTGGGGAGGCATGATTTCCCCTTGCAAAAACCATGTTGGCTCTCCCCAACAAATCATGTTCATCTATGTGTCTGATAATTCTGTTCTTTACTATAGTTTCAACCAATATGCCTGGTATTGAAGTTAGGCTTACTGGCCTGTAATTGCCAGGATCGCCTCTGGAGCCTTTTTTAAAAATTGGCATCACATTAACTATCCTCCATCATCTGGTACAGAAGCTGATTTAAATGATAGTTTAATGACTTAAATGTTAATTGGTAACCAATTAATTTGAGATAAAAATTACTGTAGATATACCTATCTTATTTTTTTCAGCAGCAATCTGTTCTCTACACATCTAATATCCAAGTACTAATTCGGTCAGGCCTTGCTTAGTTTGCAAGATTTAATGGGATCACATCACAATGGCTGCAGGCTTAAAAATGCAAATAAAAACTGAAAAGTAATTATAGGTATATTTGCATTCTGGTTAGTGTGCATTCACAACCACCGAATGTCATCTATTCTGTATTCAATTGCATGAAAAGCATTCTAGAAAGTGGCAACCTAAAGCAAGACTCGTATTTTCTAAACATTAGGGAAACATTCCAACTGCTTATAAAATGCATCCATTAGGAAATGTGTTAGCATCTAAAAATACTAATATTCATATATGCATTAGTATTTACTAAGCAGTTCCTAAACATATTAATTGCTTGAGTGTAACGTTTAACATTGCAGCCGGAAGTCAGGCAGAAGAGGACTGAGGAATAATAAATCAGATACACAGAATAGCTTTAGGGATAATGCTGTTTTCCTTTTTCTAAGGAAATTGTTTGTTCCACATGTGATTATTTACTGCCACATAACATAAGCCTAATTATATAAATGAGGAAATGCCTGTATTTGTAGTTGGGCTGCTGATGAATGGATAACTGAGCCTCCCTTTGCTCTCCTGTAAAGTTAAATCTCTCTTCTAAAGGACAGGTGGTTTTTTAAAATCCCCCATCACATCTGTTTTTTTAACATTCTATACCAATAGTTTTCAACCACTGGCCCGCAGAACCCTGAGGGGTTCCGCAGACTAGGTTTAAAGGGTCTGCAAAAAGTTGTCATTACAAGAGAACAGTCATTTTCAACCGGTGGTCCATGGATCCCTGGGAGTCTGCAGACTGTCTAAGATTTTTAAAGAGGTCCGAATCTACATTTGAAATTTTTTAGGAGTCTGAAAATGAAAAAAGGTTGAAAACCACTATTCTATACTATCTGTCACTGGAAAAAGGGCCACATTCTTTCACACTTCATAATAATATTGACCCATTCCACTAAGGAAACATTTATCTATTTAGAACATTGCGTGTAGCTGAAGACTGTCCTGTAGTTTCAGACGTGAACAACAGAATAATTCATAGCAATAAGACAGTCTTCAACTTCCATTTTATTTGGGACTAGATAAAAATTGGTTAGGCAGAAGCTGTGAAATTGACATCCGAATTCAAGCAGCCTGCACAGGGAGTTTCAGATCTTAATCCAGACTCAACCCCAACCCATAACATTCAGATTAATATTGAAATCCAGATGCAGCCCCCACACAATTTGGGACAGAGTAGAGGTGTTGTAATTTGGATGTGGGCTCATCTCTAATAAAGAAATCTATTTTTAAAAAAAGAGCTGAAACAGCTTGCATAAAGAATGCTTTAGCATTGTTCAAATAGGCAAGTAAACTCTGAATTTTCTGAACTGCTTGACTTAATCTGCTTAAAAAACAAAAAAAATGAAGAAACAGCTCTCAGGTTTAAAGAAACAAAACTATGTAAATACAATAATAGTTCCAATTGTCCATGTACAGTTGCAGTTCAGTCTCTCTTCAGCTCTAATTTGTTCTTAAATGTAGCAAGTGGATGGGGAAGAAAGCATGAGGGATCTTTAAATATATGTAATTTTTTTCTGGCATTGCCAGTTTTGTTGATGAACTTGGTCATTCCACAAGAGGAAAGAAATAAACTTACTGCTTGCTATACATTTGATCTATAAAACAGCAGAAATTTGAAGAGAATAACATTAAATGTATGGAAACAAAACAACTCATACATTTCACCCACCCGTCCACCTATAATTGTTTTCTTTAGTACCCTTATCTCTCTTGTATGTCTATTAGTCCTAATGTTTAATGGTTGTTCAGGATCTTAAGTAGTCAGTTGAATTATGACTTTCCAAATTCAGCAGTGATTACATGGATGTAAACCAAAAATTACACAAATAAAAATTCCATTTGCTTTTTTAAACCTATTTTTGTAGTCCCGAAGATGATTTAAACCAAAATATGATTGCAACACCACTTCTCCATATTTCCAGTTTGTTTACTTTGTGCATTTGACAGCATTTTCTGTTTAGGCAGTTTCACCCTTTTGTAACTGGTCAATTGACCACTCTCATGCACCAGTCAGGGGTCTGTCATATGCATGCTCTTTCCCAGGTTTTGCAAGAGGATATTTGCTAGTAATGGCTGCAGCAAAGCTGAAGTAAGAGCAGCAAGCAAGAATATGATCAGAGGAAGAGAAGAGGCTCCTGAGCACATTTGGTGTTGCTCTTATTTCTACCCAAAAAACCCTTTTAAACTTCACCAGTGGAACAACTTCTCACCCCCTATTGAAAAAGGAATTAAGTAATATGTCCTGATATTTTTTAAGTGTGCTTCATCAATTTTTAAAATATTGTTCTGGGGGTGGAAGGGAGGCCAAGACTGGTTTTGTGTAAATTGCAACTCCCCGTCACATCTGGAGGCTCCCATTTTCCCAGCCCGCAACATTACCATACAGCTGTTATCATTAGTTAGGCAATCCCAGGGACGTGAACAGGAATAAAAATTTGGCCACTTTTGGAGGGGCAAGTGCCCCTGTGAATAGTTTTTAGGTTTACTCCCAATCTTATGAGAATCTATAAATAGTTATTGTACTTACACCTCTCCCCTCCCCCACAACACCATTGGTAGGATCCATGGTAAGAGGTGGGAAACCTAATGCCATTGGTATGGTCTGTGGTGCAGACTCAGGCAGGAAACCCATTTCCCTTTGGTACCATTCATGGTGCAGAGGCAGGAAAATGGGGTGTTCTGATTGGCTCACACCTGAGGTATAAAAAGAACAATAAGGCTGAGGAGAGGGGCTGTACACCAGCTGGGACTGGTCTCAACAGAGAAGAGATCGCCTTCTAAAGAGCTGGCGTTACCCCAGTAGGAGGAAAATAGAACATCTTACTTACCAGTCACAGAGGCCATCTTCTGCCATCTGAGTGTGGTTCCAGGAAGAAATCCTTGCGTCAGTTGGTCAGTGTCTGCACCCTGATGGGAGAAGAGAAATCATAAGTAGATGGTTACTTACCTCATCCCTGGATTTATGTTATGGTAATGGGCCTGGTCTTCAAGTCTAACATGCAGTAACCCCAAGTGTTGTTTATCCCTGCTGATACAATTCTCCTTTATTTTTAATAAATTAGTTATAAAACACCAAGCTACTCCAGCACTTGTGAGTGACACTGAAGTCAGACTTCCCAACCAGCCACAAACAGGGCTTCTGATTCCCCACATTGGTTATCAAGAAGCCAAAATAAAAATATACACAGCCCCCTTTACTGCATTTCAGTCTCTGACTCCCAATCAGCTACTAGGTCCAGTAAAGAAACCAGTTATTTAAAACTCTATGCTCTTTACCAAAAAGGTTTCTCGTGACCCCAAAGGGTCAGCCACAGTACCAAATCAATATAAGTCTGGATCTTACCCAAAATACCATGCTGCCAGCCAATGCTTTAGTAACTAAAACTAAAGGTTTATTTTAAAAAGAAAGAAACAAACTGTAAGAGAAGTGTTAAATAATTAAAGCAATCAGACACATACAATTGATTCGGAAGTCCATATATATCAGTTTTCTAGTAGAATTGTGGAGTTTGCAGGCTTGTATAGTCCCTCTGGTGTACATCCAGTACCTGGATGGATCTCAATCCTTTGTTTCACAGTTTCAGTTCAGTTGTAGATGAGCTGATCCAGAGGTAGGCTGAAGACAAAATGGATGTGGTGCAGCTGCCTTTTATGTCCTTTGGCCTTTGCCATGCTGCTTGTGGAAATTTACAGGAATAAGATGGAGTCCAGGGTCACATGAGTGACTGGTGACTCATCAGGTATATATCCCTGGCTTCTCCCCCTGGGCCCATTGTACCTGTGAATTTCCTTAATGGGCCATTAAGCAGGCTAGTGCTGCAGCCATCCTGTCTGGGGTGTAGCCCAGAAACACAGTACAATATGAAATACAGATACAAACATATCCATAACTTCTATTACACACATAACACATGAACATAAACATTATCATCTTAGCACATTATAGCCTTTCTAATGGTACCTGATATGGTATATCTCACATAAATTATTATGATTCTGATGTATTGATGTTAAAAAATATAATACCCTCCTCCCCCTCATCCAGCCAGTGTGACACCCACATCTCAGTCACTGAATACTGGCTGAAGAGGAAAGTAAAGAGCAGTAATGTTTTAGAGAAAGGGGACCCTCAGACAAATTTGAAAAGATTTTATTTGACTTTTTAGAAACCTCTAATTAATTCCCAGCAGATGAAAACAGATTGCTTGCTTCTTCCTTTCCTGTCTTCCTTTCTTCCTCTCCTTTCTCTCCCTTACTATTCCTTTATTGATTTTTCCCCCGTTCTTGCCTCACTGTTTTTTTCTGGGGGAAGGAGGGACTTGTAATATAAATATAAACTAAAAAAAGTATGCTTCATCAGAAAGCTTATGTTTTTTAGTTTATTTTAAAAAATTGAGTTGTGTCCTTTTAACTTTCAAACTAGCAATGACAAAACTAAAATAGACAGGTCTAGAGCTGAACAAAACAAATATGCAATTTTAAGGCAGAACAATTCTTGAGATATGTGACAAAAAGAGAATTTAGCAAGTTCCCACTTGCAGAAAATGGCTTCTCTGATTCACCTAGAATTTGTCCAAAAATGTTTCTAGTGGGCCCAAACTCACAATTCTGGGTTATACCCCCAATTCTCCTAGAACCCTGCTTTAGTGCACTTTCTCACCCTTGAATCCGCCATTCCCCTTCACTTACAGTAGAACCTCCGAGTTATGAATATCTCAGGAATGGAGGTTGTTCATAACTCTGAAATGTTTGTAACTCTGAATGTTATGGTTGTTCTTTGAAAAGTTTACAACTGAACATTGACTTATTACAGCTTTGAAACTTTACTATGCAGAAGAAAAACGCTGCTTTCCCTTTATTTTTTAGTAGTGTACGTTTAACAGAGTAGTGTGCTGTATTTGCTTTTTTTTTTTTGTCTCTGCTGCTGCCTGATTGTGTACTTCTGGTTCCAAATGAGGTATGTGGTTGACGGGTCAGTTCATAACTCTGGTGTTTGTAATTCTGAGATTCTATTGTATTTCAATGTCACTGACACATGCACAGCTCCAAATACCCCAGCTTGTTTCTGGAACCTGGATAACTGCCATCCGTCCCACATGCTCATTTTAGGCCCTTCCTCTCCACCACCTTCATTTCAGGGCCCCTGATACCACCATCTTCATCCCCCGTAATTTATGTGTGTCTGTGATCTACTTTGGGGTATAGGGGAGCAAAGAGCCTGCCCTAAAAATATGGATTGGGATGGGCAGGCTAAACTTAAATACAAAAGGTCAGATTTGCTTACAAGGGTGCAGGAAGGCTCAAAACCTTTATTTCTACAAAGTACAATTTTTCTTGAATTTGGATGCACGGATGACATCTATCACCTTATCTGTGTATTTACTTGGTGTTAGTTTTCTAACACAGCATATAAGGCTGCTTGCGTAGGTGTTTTAAATGTATATTACTAGATGCTACTTAATGGATCCATGATCCAGAATATCAACACTTTTCTGTTCTAAATCTTACTATATATGTTTGGGTATGTCAGGTTCTCTTATATAACACTTCTTCACTGAGCTATGTTTTACTATGTCATCTTGAGAGATATGATGTTTCCATAGCTTTGGATGCCAGAACAAAAATCTGGGAAGGAGCAACAAGAAGTCAGTGGAGTTATTTCATAATGAAATGGTAAGGAAGAATCTAACAATTCTGGGTCTGTCATAGTGATGCTAACTTAGGGATTGATTCTGAAAATACTTAAAAATAACTTGAATGGGACTACTTGTGTTTAAACTTAAGCAAGTGCATAAGTTTGTGGAGTTGACTCTTAGTATTTTGTGTGACCCAAAACCCTTTGGTTTTTAATTTTTTTGTTTTTAATCTTTTAATAAACAAAGTATTATATGGTCTAATCTCAACTACACAGATATCTGAAACCTGGGGTGTTACTTCTGATTTGCTCATTTTTATACTCACTATAGCATATAAAAATATTAAATAAAATATTGTATCTTACTTATGTGAATATTCTCAATTTAGGGGAAAGATAAGAAAAATGTAATACAATGGAATATGTCTATATTCAGTTCCAGTTTCCACTGCAAGCCTTATAATGCATGAGATGTCAGGGAACTATTCTGGCACTAACAGTTCCATGAATGATGTTCAAATCTGAGGTAAAAGCTACTATTACTATATAATATGGGATAAATTTGTCTTTCAAGCTATACCAAAGAAAAGTCAAAATATGATTCCACAGATCAAAAGAAAACTGATCCACTCAAGTTTTCTGTTAAGTGCCTGCCTTGACTGTAAGTGCCTACTGTATTTGCTCTAGAATACAGTTTGATATTTATCTTTGGACCTCCTTCAAGAGGTGTTCAGTAACTATATGTATTTCAAATTAATGTTGTAAACACAGTTTGGTCATATAAGATGGTGACTTGGATGTCTTCAGCCCAAATACAACCCTTGAGCAGGCCTGACTGTTAATCTGCATTAATGGCTTCAGATCTAGGTAAAAGAAGCTTAGTGCTGTAGAATGTGTTTACCCAGGAAAACATGGTTAGCAGATATTTATTTGGTGCCTTGGAGATGTACAGAGCATTATACAGATATATGTAAGAAAGCAGGTAATTATGTTGGTGCCCAGTACACTGCAGGTTAAGTGCACTCTACAGGGTATGCTGGAGTCAAGGTGCCAAATTCAGAGATAATATAAATAGTGATTCTAGATGTCAGTAAGGTTGCAGATGGAAATATTAGTGTAATTTGCAAACAGAGGAAGAACACTTATTTTATTGAACTGCCTGGTATTAGTTGCTTCTCTTCAAGACAGTGCTGTGTAAGTTACATCAGCATACACTTGTTTACATTTACTTCACATGTAACACTACTGTCACCTCTGAATTTGGCCAGAGATCACATTAATAGTAAGCTTTTAGTACTGTGCAGGTGTCTTTGCAATTGATCAGAAATGAAACATTTCCAGGTGGTTTTGGAAAAACCTCTTTATTCAAAACAGTCAACAAAGTTTCATTGCCTAAATTTGATATGGTCAAGGGTCAGTTCCAGAGGGGAAGTCCATAAATAGGCTTTCCTCTTTCTCAGGAAGACTTGGTTGGTGTCTCCCATTCAATGAGAGATCAAATAGTCTGACTCTTTTCCCTAAAGAAGCCCCTTGTTTTACAAAGCTGACTGTAGTCTCTGGGGTGGCTAACTCAAGTTCCATCTGACTTTCTAAGGATGTATCTTATTTTTTTGGTCAGAGCAACTGTGTCTAGAGCCTGCCTCTCTGATTTCATATCATGCTCCCTCCTGAGTATTAAATTCAGCTGGAGAGCTTTCCCTGCCAGTCATGACACTTTTTGGCTTATCTTGCAGGGTGGGGTACACTTAATGGTCTGACCTTGAGACAAGGACTTACCCCCTTTGCTGCCCTGATCCTATGTGGCATTTACTAATACTAATGCAAATACTTTAAGAAGTGGGCTGCATTAACCTCCTCTTAGGATTTAGCCTTTGTTGCTTTATGTGTCTATTTTGGAGACTTTAGTTTTGTCATGGCAATGTATATTTTGTCTCTCTTGTCTACACTCTCTCTCTGGCTCTCCCCTTATTTGAGTGTGACTGGCAATTGCAAACACATAATGTGGCACGAGGACTACACAGTCAATTTCACTCTGCCCATTCTGCCACTTGGTGCTATATATAAAGCAGAGCATTACCGTTATACAAAGAAGAGATGTCTTTTGCTACCCAGCCTCATAGGATTATTATGAACTTGTTCATCCCTACTGACAGATTTGGTTTGTTTCTCACTAGGGCGAGGTCTACACTACCACTTAATTCAGCCTAATTTATGTTGCTATGGAGTGTGAATAAGCCACACACCTACGCAACTTAAATTACAACTACCTAAGCCGCACTTTGGAGAGTGCTATGTGAACAGGAGAGCTTTTTCTGCCAACATAGCTACCACCTTTCGCTGAGGTGGATTTATGCTGATGGTAGAGCACTCTCCCATTGGCATAGAGCGTCTTCACCAGAGGCGCTACAGTGGCACAGCTGCATCAGTGCAACTGTGCTAATGTAGCATGTCTTGTGTAGACTAGCTCTAGGACTATTTATCTCTGGTGAATTACTCTAGTGCATGCTTACCAAAAAGGATCCAAGAGTGATATCTTAGTGTGACCCCATTCCCGCAAACACTTACACATGTGCTTAACTTTAATTACACAAGTAGTCCAATTGACACACAAAATCAGGCCCATAATTAATAGCAATGTGCTCTTCAATTTTCATTAATTCCTTCCACCTGACACAAAGTTAGTTTTGGTTTTTAATAGCAATGTAAGTAGACAAGCTTTTATAATAACCTCCTCCTTCCAGAGATCTCGCAGGAAGAGTTTTAAAAAAAAAAAAAAAGAGACAACTCAGTTCAGTTCAGTAGTACTTTATTTGGCATGACAAGCTATATAAGTATTGCCAAAAATGTAAGAGTTGAACCCCCTCAAGATTCTGTGACAACTGGAGTAATAAAAAGACAAGGAGATGAGAACAAGGGTCATATGCAAGAATAACTGATTTTCTGCTTGTTCTGTTTTTTGTTTAGAAAAAGTGACTCTAACAATTAAAAGTACTGCAACCACAACAGCCATGTCAACACTACCAGTCAGATGCTAGGCTCCCTACACATGGGGAGAGAGGCAGTTTAAAATGGAATCCAGGAGTCAATGGGAGAAAGCAACAAAAGGGGTGTGTCCTCAGTGCTTAAGTCCAGACTGCAGGGAGGTGCCTATTTCTGCTTGGGATCCATTGAGGAGAAAATGCAAGTTGAAGTCTCATAGAAGGTGCTAAGTGCTTGGAAGGATCAGGCCCTAAGATTATAAAAGCTTAAGAACAGGGAATATGTCTTATTCTGTTTTGTAAAGGGCCAAGTACACTTTCAGTGCTACATTTAATAATAATAAAAAAGGAATAAAGCTCCAAACCAAATCCTGAGAGGTTTAGGCAAAACTTTTATGGACTTTAATGGGAGTTTCTCTAGGTAAGACTTGGTAAACTCTAAGTAAGGGACAGCTTCCATTAAAAGCTGAGAATATGAACCTCACTATTGCTATAAAATAAGCGGTGTCCAAATCAGATTCTACCTGTATGCTGAAATTAAAAGAGTGGCGGTCAAATAGGCTAAGACCACAAATCAGACACCAATCGCTGCAATTAAACCTGCCAGCAGAATCCTGGACTACTCAGATCAAGAGCCATCACATGTCAATCCTCTGAAGAATTTGGGTTTTCACATAGTGAAAATTCCATGTGTATATTCCTCCAAGTTAATGGTCATTTAATTGGTTATTCATGTACTTGAATGTATTTCTCAGCTGTTAATTTTATATATCAGAAAACTGTTTTTTAAAATAAAAAAATTAGAAGTTTATCTTTGTTTTTCCTCTAAACTGGATGGCAGATGTACTGACATGCAGTTTACACTCTGTTGTTAGGTCCTCCTTTAACTGGATCTGATGTCAGAACCTCAATTGCTCTGTTCTAACCCCTTCAGAATTTTAGATGGTGCAGAAGTATGCCCCCCACTATCCTTCTGAGGAGAGGTCAAAGATTGCTTAACTGTCCTGAGGTTAAAGAATTTGAATCCCCCCACTCTCCTAGGAATTTAAATGAGCACATTATTTGGTACTTATTAAAACATAACACTATCAGATAGTATGCAGGATAGTCCACTTTTTACTAATATTTTTCTGTACTAGATCTAGGACCTACAATGTTCCACTCAAGACTTGAAAGAGAAATATTCCAGCTTGCTTCTAACATAATTTTGATGCAAATATATTAAAAATAATGTAGTGAATAAGCCTGATTTGCCCCCCTAATTTGGGGGCAAATGTGTAGGAGCAGGAATAGAAATAAAGAACTCAATGTAAGTCATATATCTCCATGTTAAACTCAGAACAAATTAATTTTGACCATATTTTTATATTAATAGTAATAGTATTAATATTAATTCTTACTACTAAGGATAAGATTATGTCCCGGAGGTCATGGATTCAGTGACTTTCAGAGATCTCCACGCCATTTTCTGCTTCAGCCACCGTGGGTGGTGAATCTGAAGCACTCAGCAGCTGCAGGCTCTCATCCCCCCTCCTTAGGCTTCAGTCATCCCCCCGTCAACCCCATTTTGTCACTTATTTTTAGTAAAAGTCAAGAACAGTTCATGGGCTTCCGTGAATTTTTTTGTTTATTGCCCGTGACCTGTCCCTGACTTTTACTAAAAATAACCGTGACAAAATTTTAACCTTACCTATTACCATAAGTGAAATTTGACTGCTGGAATGCTATTCCACTGGAGTGTGTCTAGCAGCATTAGCTGTGGTGTAGCTCTGAAGGTGCCACTGAAGTTTGCATTGAGTAAAAACAATTATAGTACATTGTGGTGGTTTGTTTGGGATGACCTTGTTATAACCTGGTGCCATAGCCCACTATGTGGTCACCAGTTTGCTGCAGCTGGACCCAGCCGCTGCAACCTGATTGCTTCCAAGCCAAATGGGTCTGGCTGGAGTCTAGTCACTGTCTCTGGCTTTGGGACTACATGTTTAGACCTCTTGTCTGACACCCTTCTTTGGGCTACCCTAGACCCCAAAAATCAGGCCTGGTCTATACTGCTGGCAAAATTCTCTGTGTAGCTTGCATAACTCCCATTGACTTCGTAACTTCTGTTTAGTGCACCATCTCCACTGCGCTGCGCCAATGGGAAATGTGTACCCGTGGATGCAGCACTACGCTTTTTTTGGAGGTAGTTTTAGTAGATCGACTTCCGGATCAATTGAGCAGGTCTTCACTTCTGCTCAATTGATCCGGATAGATCGATCTGACGGTGGCAAATTTGCCGCCGTCAGTGTAGACATACCCCCGGTGTCTGAGACTTCCCAAATCTCCTAGTTGCTTATACACACTCTCCCAGGGCTCCACTTAGGCTGTGGGCACCCAGGGCTTCTAGTTTAATCCCTTCGCAGCCAACATGGCAGGCAAGCAAGAACCAGAGGCTTAGCAAAGGAATTTCTTAATCACAGAACTTTACTCTCAAAGCACTTGAGAATTACAGATCTTTGAAAACAAGTCCTGGGTTGCACCCTCGCCTAATCTGATCTCACCTCTTTTTTCCAAGTCAGAGGTTTGTCAGCAATTCAGGTTAGATAGAATCCCTCCTGTTAGCCCTTATTATATATCCCCAACCACACAGAGAAGTCCACTCTTAAGTAGACCTCTTTTCTCTGCTGCCTACTCCATGGAGCATATTGAGCCCCCCCTCCAGTTGTGCTTGCCCCACACTACATGTAGGCAGGCCCATCCCTGTATAAAAAATAATCCTTTATTCCATGGGAATGGGCCCTAGATTGTCGGGTTGACTGCTTGTCAGTGATGGGCCTTCAACAAAGTGTCAAGCACCTTTGCCTGGAAGGGCAGCTATCTGAGAACTGGGATAGAGCCTTTGACAAGTTTAGATGTGTTCAGCACACAGTACAAAATGGAGTTTTGACATATCTCATTCTGTCAGAGACCTAACCAAATATGTTAAATCTCTAGGAAACAACAGATGAAAGACTATTAAACAGCTATGAATTTTGCATGTAAGAGTCTTCTTGAGCTCATTCACAACCCCCTATTCTCTCTGGATATTCAAGTTTTCCCTGAAGCCCTGCATCTGTAGTGATAGCTGAGAAACTTGCTAGCTGATAAGGTCGTATTTGAAGAACAATTTGGCTACAGTTTACACATTATATTTTAATGCAACTGTATAGATGTTTTTTTCTGCAGCACTTTAAAGACTAACAAATTTATTTTCCGCAGGCATAAACTTATGTTAATCTTTAAAGTGCTACAGAAATCTCATTGTTTTTGCTGTATACGGACTAACACGGCTACCCTTCTGGAACTCTTCTGTATAGATGTTGTTCCCTTTCTTCTATCAGATCTGTTACTTCCCTTGTCTATAGCTTGGGAGTTACTTGGACACAGCTCTGGCTTCTTCTCTGATTACAAAGCAGTGGGTGACACTGGAAATAAATAAAACATGTGAAAACTAGTGACACTGATCAGAAGGGAACTTAACAGCAACAAGAAAAGTTAAAGTCAGAAGCAAACAAGAGTGTTCAAAAGCTAGTTGAGACCAGAAGGAAAATGCAGCTCAGCAAAATGGAGTGCACTTTTTTCTGGGACAGCTTGCAAAGAGCACAAACGTGGACACACAAAGGGTTAACTTATCAGGGAAGTTAATAAACCCAGTATTGGTATTGGCTAGAATCTTGGGAGCGAGATTGCTGGAATCGGGGGAGCTCCTGAGTTCTGGGCCCACTACACTCCAGCAAGCTACGTAGCATCTGAACACGGGCGAGGCTGGTAGTGAGGGCTACGGCTCGGCCTTAGGGGCTCAGGGCAAAACTAGAAGGCAAAGGGGTGTTACCGTCTCCTGACCTGACCGTGCGGAGGGGGAGCCCCGCCTCGGCAGGGTTCTCGCGGGTTTCCTCCTCTGCTTCCAGCTCGTGCTCGCCCTGTAGTGATCCGCCGCGGAGTGACTCTATAAACTCCGGGAGGGGGGTGAAGAAGCTCAGCACTGTTGGGGCGGGCAGTGCTAGAGCAGGGGGTTCAACTTCCCGCCAGTCACAGTCGCCTAAGCGCAGCCCATCCAGTGGACAAGGAGACACGGGATCCCCCCCCCCCGCCATACCCGGCGAGGAGCTAGTTTCAGGGTGTGCTGGGTGTGTGCCACAGTCCCTGGCCAAGGGGGGGGGAGAGTTGTGCTTGTGTAGCCCTGATCCCGACCCTGCTCAAGCTGCCATGCAAGGGACACGGTGATGAGCACCCCCCAAACTACCCTTCAACCCCCCCCTCCTCCTCCTCCTTCCCGGCCAGGCGAGATGACCGGGATCCGCCAGTCCCTGCCGCCGGCTCGGGGCCGCTGCTGCTGCTGGTTTTGGCGCCAAGCGGGAGGCGGCACTGCTGCGGCCGTGGCCGGTACTGCCTGCCCCGCTGGCCATCGTCGCCGCCCTGCATGAGCTGGGCACAAGGCGCCAGGGAGACAAGCCGGGCGCGGGTTCCACTGCCAGGGTGGGGCGGGGGGATCCCGGCTGGGCAGCGTGCGGTGGGCCTGAGGCCGGGCCCGGCCGCGGGGGGAGGGGAGAGGAGGGGCGGCGTGGGGTAGCGCGGAGCCTCCTCCTGGGCTGTTCTTCCCCGACCGGACGGAGAGCGGCACTGTGTCCCCGCGGCGCACGCTCCGCCTGAGCCGCCTCCTCTCACCCCCTCTGCCGCCGCCGCCGCCGAACAGCCTCCTCCCCCCAGCTCTCCCCGGCCAGGAGCCGCTGCCGCCGCCACCGCACCGCGGAGCAAGGAGGCAGCGGGAGCGGCTAGGGCGCCGGCGGAGCGGCGGCAGCAGCACCAGCATCCACCCCGGCACGGAGGCTACTCAATGCTGCACCTTCCGGAGCTGCATGAGGTAAAGGCAGCTCCGGGTCCCGCTTTCCTCCTCCCCGCCCCGCGGCGGCACTCGGGGGGGGGCTCTTTGTAGGGTTCGTAGAGCTAGTTGGGTGAGGGGCTCTGGGGCGGGGAGGGGGGCTGGGGCTGAGGGCAACTGAAGTTGAAGGAACAAATGGAAAGTGGAGAGTGGCCTGGTCCCTTCCCGGGGGGGCTGCTCCCCTTTCCGGGGGGAGGCAGGGGCTAAGTGAGGGGCTCAGTACTGGGCTGCGCGGTGCCGGCCGGCCGGCAACGGGGTTTTGTTTGGGATCCCAGCCGCCGCTTCCCTCCCCCTCCTGTCCTGTTGGTCTCTGCCTCCTGATAGTTTTGAGGCCTAACTGCTTAGGCCTCGTTTCCCAGCTCTGAGGCGTCTGTGACGGCTTCAGAGGCCCGCTGCGGCCGGGATTTGGTCCTCCCCGACCCTCCTTGGGCTATAATGAGCTTTAAACCTGGGGCATCCTTTGATCCGAGTTAAAATTTCATTGTAAAATATGAGGCTGCAAACTAATACTGTTGGGCTGGAGAAGCGCCGCACTGAAAAGAGGCGCTGGAGGAGGCTGGAGAGGCAGGAGTTTTGGGGGGAGAGGCGGCTTTGTGACGGGCTTCACTGCCCGAGAGCTGGGGGCGCAGGATTTTGTGCCCTCCTGATATTAAGTGGGGCCTTCTGTGAATTGAGGTTTAGAAATAGAAAAAGAGGGCTGAAAGTCATCTCTGTTCCGCTGAACTTTTGTTTTCTGACCGATAGAGGCCGGTAGAGGACTGTGGAGAAGGAAAGTTTATAACCAGCGGCACCAGGATGGACTTTCCTGCTACCCAACCAAAGCCGCCTGCCGATGGTAAGATCATCTACTATCCTCCAGGAGTAAAGGAGATCACAGACAAAATTACCAACGATGAGGTGGTCAAACGGTTAAAGGTAAGTACCTCTTCTCCTCACCTCTCAATATTTGCCCCTTTAAGCACCACGCAAACTAAACAAACATTTTCCTCTCTGCTTGGGGAGCCCCAGAATTTTTTTGTTGTAGTTAAGATGTATACCACCTGCCTGCAGACTCTCCTGGCAAATTTTGTATTATTTCTTAACTTTTGTCAGTTGTGATACCATATTGTCATGTCTTCTTTTATATATTCACCTAAAGTGGTGAGGGTTTGAATCATCAGTGTACTAAATTGTGTGTTTTATAAGATAATATTTTAATTTGGTATGAAATAAATTAAACTTCCCACAGGGGTTTAGAAGTGGAATTGCAAATATGGATTACAGGAGACTAAAATAGTTGGTAAATGTGACAATTATTGAGAGTTCCAGGATTTTGAAAGATATGTCAAAGTCCAAGCATGGCATGATGGGAGTTGATTATATTACATAAAAGAAATTATAATAGGCTATTATTGATTATGAATTTAGTTGTCATTAATTTACAGTACATATTACAAAAATAAAAGTTGCATTTCTAGAGTTTCATGACTAGATTTTGGATTACCTTTGTGCACAGATTGCTGCTAAATTATATAGAGGTTATAAAGTTTTGTGTTAACAGCCTATTCAGGGCTTGTCTACTCTTGGGGATTAATTCAGATTGAGGTAGCATGTGGATTTAGAGTGAAATAGCTGTTCTGGAATAATTCCACGTGTAGATAAACCCTTAGTGTAGATAAAGTCACAAAGTTGTTTAACTTTCATAAGCAAAAGGGGATTGTCATAAGCATTTTTCTCTCCTTTTTGTTTTGTTTTTTGTTTTGTGGATCCCAGAGGATTCTCAAGTTTACAGATGACTTTAAACCAATTTTTTCCAGTGCAGAACATGCAAATTTGCCTTGTTAATATACTGTGGCACAAAAGTTACTTTTAAATATATGCTGAAAATAGAGAAGATAAGTATTGATTAAATATCAGTGTCACTCAGTTGATAATATTGTGGTCTTTGGGCCAGAAAGTTGAAGATTCAAGCCTTAAACTAGGATTTAGGTCCATGCCTAGCATTGATGGTATACTGTGTGGTACTAGGAGGTTTCTGGCCTATTTTGGCCATCTAATTTGATTATATGGCTCCCATCATTATAGTAGCTGGTGCTTCGCAAGTATTGAACAATAGAACTAACATGATTATTTCTCTTTAAGCCTGAAGAAAAAGTAGCTTGATTAATTTTACAGTTGATGTGAAAAATAGTTCCTGTATATATGTGTGTATATATTTAAAAATGTATTTAAGGAATAAGTTTTTTACATTTTGTTCAGGAGGTGGCAAGGCCTGTGGTTATCTCTGCATAAGTGAGTTCCATAATTTAATTCCATTTCTTATGAAAACTGTCTCCTGCACTCATGAGCCTCAGCAAAAGTTAATTTTTCCATTGCTCCAGTGGAACATAGTTGCAGAGGCCAGGTCCTGATGGTGGAGGAAATGTCTCAATTAGCCAGAGCCAGTACTATCTCCAAAGGGCTTTGAATGTTAGGACAGAGATCTTGAATTGGAGTCTATAGAGAATGGGGAGCTAGTGCAGTGTGTGGAGAACAGGGGGAAAGTGTTCATGGTGATCTGTGTTTTTTAAAGGTGTGCAGTGTATTCCTAGATAATTGTAGTATCAAGTCTTGAAGTCTTGAATGTATAGATCACTGTGGCCAAGTCTGTGTCTGATGAGATGTGGCATAATTTTCAGGCCAGTAGCAGATGGAAGCGGGTGTCACCCATAATTTGGGAGGGGTGGGGTGGAATTTGATTATAAGTAGCATTAAGTCCAGAATGATCCCAATGCTGTAGGCTACCTTAATATGAGAGTAAATAACCTGTAGTAGTAGGCATCCTTCGGTCTTGAGAGACCATGGGTATGATCCCCTAAGAGGTAAAAAATTTACTTAGTTGGTTTTATGGCAACCCCAGCTGTGACTGAAGAGACCCATTTGAAAGACACAATCTCTGGCACATTTGTCACATTTAAAGATGGTGTTTTGACCGTTTTGGGTTCTGCCTTCTGTGAGCTTTTCTCTCTTCTGCTAAGCTGGACTGCTTCCTCTTGTAGCTTTTGAGATCTTTATTGAGCTCTTGCTTCCAAAGGCTGTGGTCCTGAGTGTTCCAGTTATCCATATCCATTTCTTTGAGGTTTCGCTTGCACACATCCTTGAAATGCAATTTTGGGCATCCTTTGGATCTTTTTACGTATGCCAATTTGCCATAGAGGATGTCCCCATCATTCATTCGGGGATGCGTCTCTGTTTAAGCAGTATTGGTGTACTGGCCTGCTTGAGCACTCAGTGTTGGTGACTCTGTCCCTCCAGGAGATTTTAAAAAGTTGATGAAGACAACACATATGGAAACTGTTGAGCCTTTTTTCCTGATTAGAGTAGAAGGTCCCTGTCTCGCTCCTGTACAAAAAAGTACCGATAACACATGTACAATACACACAGATCTTCATGTATTCTGTCAGTTTATTGTTTTGCCATACCCTCTTTCTCAGTCTAGATATTATTGTGGCAGCTTTTCAGATGCAGATGTTGAGTTCTGTTTCAAGTGAAAGGTTGTCTCTGATAGTGGACCCCAGGTATGTGAAATCATTCATCACTTCAAGTTCTAATTGTTGATGAAGGGTGCTTCTTCAACTTCTTACTACATTGTTAATCTGTTTTGAGCTTATAGTAAGCCCGAAGTCTTGGCAGGCTTTGGAAAAATTGTCCATGAGATTTTGGAGATGGGCTTTTGTGCAGGTTGTCACTGCATCAGTGAAGAGGAGGTGTTGGATAAGACATCCCAAGTCTGTATAATAGGTAATATTATAGAAGAGGGAACTTCTTTCAAACATTTTCCTCTTCCTAGTGGCATTACTCTAATCTGGCCTGGGCTTCTCTTCCGGGTGCTTTTCATCCATGTGATAATTTTTGCTAAACATTGAGAAAGCTGGAAGATGGTGTTACAAATAAAATGCTATATGTTTACAACTGAAAGACTTTTACAATTCACTTTATCTTACCATTTTTTCTTAATGTATGTCAATCAACTCACTCAATGCAAATAATCAGATTCCTTTTTGTATGTAGATTCACTTCTGATTCTCATGCTGCAGTGTTTGGGTTTGAAACACTGTAAGAAAGCATGCTCTTTTAAAAACAAACCTGTTTTCAGTGAAGTTTTAAAAAGTTAGTTGGTAGGTTTTACAAAAACAAGCCTTTACAATTTAGGCAGAAGTTTACCTGACAGTGTCCTTTGAAACTGAGGTCTCTGCCAATCTCTGATAGCTGCCCATGTGTAGATGCCATGGTTCTTTCTGGAAAGATTAGAGTTTAACTTTGTGTTTCAGCTATATTTGGGCCTGTCCGCACAGTTTTTCATTCTGTAACTGATGAAAGGCATAGTCAACTTAACTGGTTACAAATATCATTCAATTTGTGTCTGCACAGCTTTCTGCCATCAAAAGTCTATTTTGTCATCCAGACCTAGCACTTGTAATAATGTTTTATTAGTAATATTATTGCAGCTTGGGTCATTCTGGGATCCTGTCCCATTGTGTCTCATCAGCAGCATTGTGTGCCAGGCACACACACACACACACACACTTTAAGAACCTTTTCTTCTCCCACTTGCTCTTTCTGCTTAGGATTATAGGTGGTGGTTGAAACTGCTTTGCTGCTTATAATGTTCAGAATCTGGACAATGTTGTGGACATTATCTCCTGCAAAAGAAAGTGATGAGACTTCTAAAATGGCTTGCTTCTTCTGGATGATGTAGTGAGGAAAGCCCCCTGGGATAGCATAGATATATGGAAAAGGACCAGGCTCTTAATTAATTCCATTGACTTCATTGTGTGTTGGATTGTACCATAAATTGATACTCTCATGACATGGGAAAAGTGCAATTTGGGATGTCTTAACTTCACAGTTATTGGATAACTAGTTTTAATTACTAGTGCCATGGCTGGAGATGTGTCCACACTGCAGAATTGTGTGTTCAATTGGTTAAAATTTAACTAAACAGTGTGCCAGACTAGGCAGTTAGCAGGTGATAGACAGTTAAGATTCATACGTTATTAACCATGTTCTATGTGGATACAAACAGTATTTTAAGCCAGAGGTGCCTTTAACTGATTAGAGACACTGTTAAAAAAAATTGCTATATGATTCAGGTCTTCATCCCTCTTTGTTTTGAGCACAAAACAAAGATCCAAGATTAAGTGAATTATCCTCAATAAAGTATGTCAGTTTACCTATACTGTCACTACACTATCAGTATGTAATTCCTTACTTTATAAAGTGCTTTGGGATAACTTAAATATGGAAGTTTTTTTTAATAAATTCATATTTGGCTCTGATGCAGATTAATTTACTAAAATAACTTTTAATTGTCCATAGTTAAATAAGAACATAAGAATGGTCATATTGGCTTAGACCATTGGTCCAGTATCCTGTCTTCCAATAGTGGACAGTGCCAGATTATTCAGAGAGAATGAATAGAACAGTGCAATTATCAAGTGATCCATCCCCTACTGCCCAGTCCAAGCTTCTGGCAAGCAAAGGTTTAGGGACACCTGGACCATAGGGTTGCATCCCTGACTATTTTGGCTAATAGCTGCTGATGGCGCTAGCCTTCATGAACTTATCTAATTTGTTTTTTTAATCCAGTTATAGTTTTGGCTTTCACAACATCCCTGGGTAACAAGTTCACAGGTTGACTAAGTGTTGTGTGAAAAGAAGCACTTCCATAGGCTATTTTAAACCTGCAGCCTGGTAATTTCATTAGGTGACCTCTGGTTCTTGTGTTAGGTGAAGGAGTACATGACACTTCACTATTCACTTTCTCAATACCATTCATAATTTTATAGCCCTCTATCATATCCCTCCTTAGTTATCATTTTCTAGGTTGAACAGTCCCAGTCTTTTTAATTTGTTCTTATCTGGAAACTGTTCCATACATACCCTAGTAATTTTTGTTGCCCTTCTCTGTACCTTTTCCAATTCTAGTGTATCTATATTGATATGGGGCGACCAGAACTGCATGCAGTATTCAAGGTGTGGGCATACCATGGATTTATATAGTGACATGATATTTACCATCTTATCTATCCATTTTCTAATGGTTCCTAACATTCTGTTGGCTTTTTTGGCTGCTGCAGCTCATTGAGCAGATGTTTTCAGGGAACTATCCATTATGGCTCCAAGATCTTTCTTGAATGGTAACCACTAATTTAGATCCTGTCATTTGTATCCATACTTGGGATAATTTTTTCTGTGTGCATTACTTTGCATTTATCAACATTGAATTTCATCTGCCATTTTGTTGCCCAGTCACCCAGTTATGTGAGATCCTTTTGTGACTCTCCACAGTCAGCTTTGGACTTAATTATCTTAAGCAGTTTTGTATCATCTATACATTTTTCCTCCTCACTTTTCACCCCCTTTTCCAGGTCATTTATCAATATGTTGTACAACACCGATCCCATAAGGTGTAAAAACTTTCTAAAAATCGCAGAAGGCAAAGTAGAAAATATTTCTTCTAAAATGCTGGGGAATAGAATCTTGTGGTGCAGATTCTGAAACCATTTATTCCTGTCCTTCATTTCCTATCTTTTAATTATGAGAGGACCTTTCCTCTTATCCCGTAACTGCTTACTTTACTTAAGAACCTTTGGTGTCAAACCTTCTCAAAGGCTTTCTGAAAGTCCAAGTATGCTATATCAACTTGTCCACATGTTTATTGACACCTTCAAAGAATTCTAATAGATTGTTGAGGCATGATTTCCCTTTAGAAAAGATGTTGACTCTTCCCCAACATATTATGTTCATGTCTGTGTCTGATCATTCTGTTCAGTACTATAGTTTCAACCAGTTTGCCTGGTACTAAAGTTAGGCTTACTGGCCTGAAATTGCCAGGATTGCCTCTGGAGCCCTTTTAAAAAACCGACGTCACATTAGCTATCCATCAGTCATCTGATACAGAGGCTGATTTAAGCGGTAGGTTATACCACAGTTTGTAGTTCTGCAATTTTATATTTAAGTTCTTTCAGAACTCCTGGGCACTTTATTACTATTTAATATGTCAGTTTTGTTCCAAAACCACCTCTGTTGACATCTCAGTCTGGAACAGTTCCTCAGATTTGTCACTCACAAAGAATGGCTCAGGTGTAGGAATCTCTCTTAAGTCCTTTGCAGTGAGGACTGATGCAAAAACTTCATTTAGCTTCTCTGCAACACATTGTCTTCCTTGAGTGCTCCTTTAGCATCTTGATTGTCCAGTGGCACCACTGATTGTTGATCAGGCTTCTTGCTTCTGATGTACTTAAACAATTCTTTTGCTTCTTGCTTTTCAGATTCTTTTTGGCCTGCCTAATTATACTTTTACACTTGACTTGCCAGAGTTATGCACGTTTTTATTTTTCTTGGT
Source organism: Emydura macquarii macquarii (assembly GCF_026122565.2). Lineage (NCBI taxonomy): Eukaryota > Metazoa > Chordata > Testudines > Chelidae > Emydura > Emydura macquarii. The sequence goes on from NW_027133265.1 coordinate 6,703,441, forward strand.
AGGATTTGACTTCCAGTTTTTTAAGGATGACATTTTGCCTCTAACCACCTCTTTTACTCTGCTGTTTAGCCATAGTGGCAATTTTTTGGTTGTCTTCTCTTTTTTTATTTTATTTTTTATTTTGGGGTATACATTTAGTTTGAGCCTCTATTATGATGTTTTAAAATAGTTTTCATGCGGCTTATGGGCATTTCACCTTTGTAACTGTGTCTTTTAATTTCTTTTTAACTTGCTTCCTCATTTTTGTTTAGCTCTCCTTTTTTAAATTAAATGCTATCATTGTGTTCCCCTCCTCACCCCCAAGGTTGTTATATTTAATTACATTCTGGTTGCTGTTACCAGGAGGTTCAGTCACTTCTTGGACCAGATCCTGTGCTCCACTTAGGATTAATACTGCTAAATGTCTTTTCAAATAACTTGTGTTATTCTTGGTAATGTAAAACAAAAATCTCTGATATAACTTTCTTCATTAGTCACATGGGAAAACTTTAATATAGTTATGTATACATTGATATAATTGCCATCAATATTACTAACACTAGTAACTTAATGATAGTCAGACTTACTTAAAATGTCATTATTAAATCAAAATTATAACTGTTTATATAATGAGCATCGCAAAACTCAGATCATCATGCTGTCTGCATCTTCTGTATCACCCTACCATTATCTACCTATTAAATTTTTTTAAATAAAAAGAGCATAAAACGTGACCAGCTCAGACACAGCTTTGCACCATTCACTATGCAATTTGGGAAGTTAAGTTTGTGACAAGATTATGGGACAAAAAGGCACTTAGCACTTGGTATTGTTTGTTTTTATGTACAGCCATCAGTGCAAACAGTACTCTGTAGTAGGTGAAATGTGCCAGATAATGAGTCCCTGCCTCAAGTGGTATAGTCAGAGGTACAGTAGGCACAATAATATAGAGAAAAATTACAGACTGATAAATGTGCATTATATAATGAATACTTCATGGAATTGGTAGGTTTTTTTGTTGGAGAGGTGAGTGGGGAATACATTTTCAGAGTACAAATTTCAACAAATCCTTGCAACATCCTTTTTGAGGTAGGTTTGTTAAGAACCTATTTTGCATGTGACAAAATGGAGATCTGTAGTGACTATGATATGCCTCAGGCACGTAACTGTAACAGAGTTGAGGTTAGAATTTTGATGTTCCTTTCTGTGCCCTGTTATCAGTTCATTAGAAATCATGCTTTTCTTCAAGTGAGGGAGACAGGTGCTGGCTGCTTTCCCTGCTTTCCCTAGGACTTAGCATGAATACCTGGATTGGTTACCATTTGCAGCATGCCTGGAAGTTTCATTTCTCCCAGGCTTTTGGTTAGGGAGTGGGTTGGGGGCTGGAGGAGTTTGGATAGACTTTATTAATATTAGCTGATTTTTTGTGTCAAAGTAGGATAAGTAGTTCCTTTTACCCTACCTGTATGCCTATCTTGTCTAGTTTTATATTTTGGGTCCTTGGAGCAGGGCTTTTATTCTGTTTTTGTCTGTTTAGAATGTGCTATTGGAAATAGTTACTTTTAGTAGTACAATATATTTTATATTGTGTGTGTTAATTTATGGAATGGATGCTTAGAGAATAGGAAGAGGTTCTCTCAAGGTCTTTAAACATAATGGAAGTAGTCATGTTGAGGGTAACTAAAGAATATGAATTGGTGAGTTATCTGAGCAGAGAACCTTGATAACTGGTATTGAACATTAATGTTTTTGGGGATCTTTTTTTTTGTTTGCTTTTTTGAGAAAAATGTATCTGTATTAAGTACCTTCATTGATAATTGTAGCCAACTAGTACTTCATAATGCTGCTTTTCCAATAAAAGCGGGGATTTCAGATAAGTTATCAGTAATTTCATGATTTAGGCCCCAATCCTGCAAATATTTCTGTGCTTAACTGTATTCATAGGAGTAGTCTTCTTGAAGTTGGTGGGATTACTGAGGTGTGTAAAATGAAGGACATGCTTAAGTGTTTGCAGGATTTGAGACTTAGAGGAAAAGAGCAGCCTGGTTATAATTGAGATCCATAGATGATTATGCTAGCACTTCTAAAACGTCTGTTAATGTACCTATAGTTGCAGTAGCAAACTGAGTTTGCAAATGTTCTTGAGCTATTGTTGGGTACACAAGTCTTGGGCCAAATTCGTATTTTTTATTTTATTGGGTCTAATTCTTTCAGTCAGTTTTACTGTTGTAGCAATCAGATTTCTCCTTAACTAGGATAGACCACTAGTCAGTGTATAAGAAATCCTGGTTTGACTTTATTAAAACAACAAGAGAAAAACTGAATGTAAGTATGTGTGTTTTGCAAACTCTCTGACTTTACTAATCCTAAAGCATTCACCTTATCTAAGCTTCCAACTCATTCAGATATTACTGGTCCATTAGAAAATAAAGTATTTCATTTTTGCCACAATAATTTTCTCATAAGTTCAACAGCTATTAATGGCAAACTCACATCTCCAGTATTACTGTAATGGTCTCCTGGCAACAAGAGGGTAAGTTTATCAAAACAAGAGGGTCCCCAATGATCGAACGTGTGCATCAGCCCTGGTGTAGTTTGCATAGTTTTATGGTCAGTCTAGTTAATAACCCTTTGCAGTACTTTGTCCTAGACATTATTTAATGTAAATTATTCAAGGCTTACTCTGGATAAAGAAATAGTAATTTTCTTATGGGCTTTTCTATGGTGCTCCTCGCTATAAAATCTAACAGCTTCATAAACACACATGAATTAATCTTCATAACATCCTTGTGAAGTGAGGAGGTGGTATTATCCTTATTTTACAGATGGGGAACTGAAGCACAGAGAGATTAAGGTCAAAAGTGCAAATTAATTTTGGGTGCCCAATTTGAGATGCCATGGACTGGTTTTTTAAAATATTAAGCATTGAATATCACTAATACGTTCAAAGCACAGTTCCCAATGACTTCAATTACAGCTGTAAGTGCTTAGCACTCCTACAAATTAGTTCCCAGGGTCTCAAGTTGATCTAGAAAATGAGAAACACATTTAGAGACCACCTGTGAAAAGTTTAGTTTAAGTGACTTGACTAGCATCACACACAGGAATTGTGTGGCAGGGATAGAATCCAGTTCTCCAGGGCAGCATCCAACTGTTTTTTAATCAAGACCATCCTTTCTCTTCCTGCAATATCCTGCCGTATTCACTGTACACCTTCAAAGTGAGAGGAAAGATGGTCCAATGATTAGGGTGCTAGCCTGGGACTTGGGAAACCTGGGTTAAATTCTTAGAATCCTTTGGAGGTGCAGTGGGCACAGTTGGGAGTTCTCTACTCGGTGGCCCCTTCTGACTTTTAACCTCTGATCTTCAGTTCTATTCCTTTTTTCTCATTCATTGTCCCAAGAAATCATTTGTGGCTTAGGCTCAGTGGTTCCTCTCCCTCGGTTAAATGGTATAGAGGAGGTAGATTGGAAACGTTTGTTCTCCCTGCCTCATAACTTAAGGACATGGGGACGTTTGTTAAAATTAAAATGTGGGAAATTCAAAACAGATAAGAAAAATACTTTTTCATACAATGTGTAATTAAACTGTGGAGCTTGTTGCTACAGGAAATCATTGAGGCCAAGTTCTTAAGAAGATTCAAAGGGGACTGGACTTTTATATAGAATATCTATGGTTTTTATAATTAATTATATCAAGTTTTGTGGAAAGGATATTAAACCTTGTGCCTCACGACAATCTCCAACTATTGGAGATCAGGATTAGAGCTAATGTGGGGGAGCGGATTATACTACATCTGCCTACTTCAGGGTTCTTGTATCTTCATCTGAATAACCCTAGGTCCGGCTAGTCCAGGTATAATCCAGAATGGCAATTCTTATGTACCTAATGCATTTATTCGGAACTTGTGTGTAGGAAACTTTTATGCCAGCAGACACTAACTTTTATTTTACTTTATATAATATGTATCGTTTAATTATTTTTTTTGTGTTAGGGTAAAGCCTAGAGGCTTCAGATGAGATCAAATCCCCATTGTATAAGATTACAAACACACAGTAAAAGACAATTGCTGCCCAGAAGAGTTTAAATTTAAAAAGACAAGGTAGATAAAGGGCGGGAGAGGTGAAGTATTATTCCCATTTTACAGATGGAAAAGTGAGGCACAGAAAGCTTAAGGATCTGTGGCAGAGCAGGATATTGAACCCAGATCTCTTGAGTCTTAGCAGCATGCTTTAATCACAGGATCAATCTCCCTCTCAAGTCTGGAAGACTTTATTCTATCAGGTTCAAAGTATTTTAAATCAAAATTTGGGCCTAAGTCCTTTGATGTACCACTAAATTCCAAGAAACTTTAGAGCACATGATGGCTAAAGATCTGGAAAACATAATATACTTAAAGCTTCACATGTTCAAAGTGCTATATACACATAAATCCTCACAACACCCTTGTGATATGCAGTGGTGGTGTAGCCATGTTGATCCCAGAATATTAGAGAGAGAGGATGGCTGAGGTAATATCTTTTGTTGGGCCAATTTCTGTTGGAGAGAGAAACAAGCTTTCAAGCTTACACAGAGCTTTTCTTCAAGTCTGAGAAACATACTCAGGGTGTCACAGTTAAATACAAGGTGGAACAGATTGTTTAGCAGATTCTGTCAAGGTATTTGGTGAAAATCTACAACCTCATCCTCTACGACCCACTGGAGGGACCTTCTGTGTGCTTCCCAAGATACACAAATCAGGCAACCCAGGCAGACCCAGGCCATGGCACTCTTACTGGAGGAATATCTGGACTCATACAAACTAAGATTCATACAAACTATCATCAAACCACTTACTATACAAAGGGCCGTTTTCCTCCATGACACAATAGATTTCTTCCAAAAACTCCACAACGTTAACAACCTCCCTCAGAACACCAGCTTGAATCATTCCATGTAGTTTTATCCCCATAATGCCTAGTGTGCTCCACTTTCCATCAGAAAGAAAAATCTGGGTTTTAAATTAAAGGTAGGCACAAAATAGTTAGCAGGCCATTAGTTCACAATGTGTACTGCAACCTTCTTGATATTTAAAGAAACCAAACTTTGGTCCAGACTCTAACCTATGTAACCTTAGTGTCTGAAAGTCTTCCAGACTGTAACTGTCTTCTTAATTATCATTGTTGCCTAGGAATTTAAAACACATGCTTATTGTTAGTGTCACTCAAAACCGTGTGTATTTGCTGGCTATGCAGCTGCAGTTAACTAATGAACACTATTCCTAGGGCTATGCTGATGTCAGTTGTTGGCTGCTGCAAAGATGTCTAATGTTAATGTTGTACTGTTGCAGGTAAACAAAGATAGTGTTTGTCCAAAATGTGTGCCTGCTTAACCAAAAAGAGAGAACTTTCAATGTCCTTAACGTGTTTCTACAAGATTTAAATGCACACTTGTTTATGTGGGGCAGATGACATGAGTATGCTTACCCAATGCAGATTTAGAACTGCAATGTTGGCTGACTTGTGGCTATTTTTCAAAATTAAAGTTACGCCAATTAAAATTTAGCATGATATTTGTTATATTTTAAACAATCTTTGTCTTGATGCTCATTTACTTGCAACCAAATGTCAGTTATATAGTGTTTTTCATATCACCTAGTCTTAACTGAATTCTGTCTGCTTTATGAATAATTTTGAGACGCTGACCTTTTATTCAAATTGAGCAACTGCTCTGTGTTGTTGTCATGTACTTCTTGTACACGGTATGTTGCAGGGCTGCTTACTAGCAGGTCAGGCTTCTATATCATCAGATATAACCTGAGTGCAGTGCTTACTTCTCAGAGAGATACATACCAGATATGTTTACTCTAAGATCCTTTAATGCTGTGCCAGGTATAGCGAAGGTTAGCTTAAATAAGGTATTTTACATACACTGCCACCTAGTGGCTGAACAGTATAATACAGTTTAGCATTAATTACATCTCCCCCTTTATGTAGTACATTCCTACCATTTACAAAATATACACTATCATGCTATCTTTGAAGTTCAGAACATATCCAACTGTTAAGTTTGTTTGAATCATACTAGCTTTCTAATTACATGACCCAAACATGTAACAATTTGATCATCCGGCTGACCATTAGTTGCAATGAGTGGCGGTAATTGGTTTAGAATTTGAGTCGTTTTGTTCTGTTCGTCTTGTTCTGTACTGAGAAGGTAATCTTCAAAAGCAGGATTGCCAGAGGAGTTTGCTTGGTTAATTGGTCTTGGCGGAACAAACTGTAGAGGTCGATGATTTCTGTTAAACTCTCCACCATTGGTCTTGATTGCATATGATCTGGGTGCTGAATTTCTTTATGACAGCTGGAGATGTCCATCGTTTTTCTCCTCCAGTTTGAGACGAGCACTTTCTTTGGCTAAAGGAATTTGCCAGAATCCACTCGAGGCATCCAGCTTGGAGAATATTGTAGCTCCTTTCACTTTGGGGAGGAAGTCATCCAGAGTTGGGAGAAAATATTTTTCTCTTACAGCTGCTTCATTAAGTTTTTTAAAATACACACATTCATATTTTTCCATTTTTCTTTGTAACTGGTATGATTGGGGCACATTGTGCTGTTGGCTAGAGCTCAGTTATGCCAATCCACTCCATTCTCTTACTACTTAAAGTGGAAACTGAGTTAACAGGATAGGAATCCAGTGAGGTATATGTATGCTATATGGGTCAGCATTGTCTCTTAAAGTTTTCTATATTGGCTCTCCTTTCAAATGTCCTCTGTCACCAAATATTCCATCGAGTTCTTCCACCTTTTTCACTAGGCCCATCGTGATTGCCACGCTTCAACTGAGAAAGTTGTTGGCCTGTGGTCCTTTTGATTGTGTATGCTGTGAATGTATAGCTTTTATCTTTACAAGTTGTTTCTGTGATGAACTGGCCCATGCAGTTTAGAATACCTGTAGGGCTAGTCAGTGCTGTGTCAGGTAACTTCCACTCTGGGAGGAGTTGAAGGTGATTGCACGTACCTTTTGAGATGACTCTGACATCAGCTCCTGAGTCAATTTTAAAGTCAGTAGTCTTGCCATGAATATTCATTTTCACACTCCAGGCAGATTTTTGTCATTGTAGGTGGTAGAGCCCAGAAACAATTGTCCTTGATTGTTCTTAATGTGAGTCAACTCCCTGACTGTTTTGATGCAGCGAACAGCTGCAAAATGTTCATGTTTTGTCCATGTATTATACCTTGTGCCTCTGGCTGGACATATATCATATCTTGGGGTATGACTTTTTTCACATCTGGTGCATTAGGCTGGAATTGTCCTTCTTAGCCCAGGAGTTACCTCTCCTTCCCTCGGGGTTTTAGGACTATGACTTTTAGCACTCAAGTGTCTTTTTACAGATTCTAAGCTAGTTTCAGGTTTTTCAAGTTGCTCCTTCCTTTTGTTCTGCTGTTTGGCTAATTCAGACTGCTTTATGTTTGTATAGTTGTTGTGTCCAGGTTAAGTCTATCTTAAATTGTAGCTGTTGTTGAAAGATTTTTCTATTAACCCAATCTCCAGCCTATCTGATATGTTCATGTTTTGCAGTTCAGAAATCACAATTTTCAGCCAATTCATGCAGAGCTCTTATAAAACATTTTTGCCTGGTTCTTGAATTCTCTGGTAAAAATATGCCTTTTAATAAACTACATTTCTCTGAGGTGTAAAGTATGCATCAAACATAGCCAGAACCCTTTTATAGTCCTATTTGTGACTGTCTTCATTAAAGTCAAAGAATTTAAAGATATGCTCTGCCTGCTTCCCTGTGGCATAAATTAAAGAAGATGCCTGAATATCTCCAGTTTCCTGGTTGAGCTTTTTAGCAATTCAAAATCTTGCAAAATACTGCTTCCAGTCATCCATTGTAAAAGTTTGTCAAAGCTGAAGTTCTGTGGGACATTGAGGAGTGGCATGTTGATGAGATCCTACAATTTTTGTTTCTTCTGTCTGCTCCCTTTGTTGCTTGTTCCTTCTGTTTGTTCACATCTGGCACTAACTTATTTTTGACACCGTGCTCTTGTACATAGGAGCAGCCATGTTAGTTTGTATACAGCAAAAACAACGAGAGTCCTGTAGCATTTTAAAGACTAAGTGCTACAGGACTCTCGTTGTTTTTGCTGCACACAGGAGGTTGCTCAGGATAAGATCCTTTAGTGTAAATAAGGCATTTTGCACACAGCGCCACTTAGTGGCTGGTCTCTATAATACAGTTTAGCATTCCATTACAGATGATTTCAGCTATTTTAAGTGGAGTGTCCTATATTATATTGTGTTTGGGTTGTACTGTAGCATGTGGGGGTATGATGTGTATGATGTCTGTCCTGTGCGTGTGTGTGTGCGCACATGCAGGGTTTTATAAAATATGACTCTCATGAAGCTGTTTGAGTCAAGGGAAAAGTTTGTACATTGTTTTTCAATATTCATGGAGGTGCAAGAGTATTTAGTATGGTTTTTTTGTAAAACAATTTAGTATAATTAATTTCAGTTTCAGCTGATATTCAAGAGGTTTGAAAAGAAAATAACAATAGAGAGAGATATCTATGAATATTTATAAACAAGGATTTGAATGGAAAAATATTGAGGGTTTTGTTCTTAGTGTTTATAGCACATGAAAAATGGCCACTCATCCCTTTTTAGTTTGGGTTGTGTATTAGGACTTAATTGCAGTTGGCATTAACCAAAGAAACCCGGTTCTTCTGGAACGAATTTTTAAAACATAGGTGGCTTTAAATTTCATATATAAATAACTTAATTGAAGATCAGGAAATGATATCTATTTAAACCTGTCAAACCAAAATAAGCAATATGATATTGGTTGATTTACTAATCACTACACACAGCATTTATGGAAATAATTACAAGAACTACTTTAAAATCTGACTTACTTTTAAAAATATTGTTACTTTCTGTTCCAAGTAAACATCTAAAATTACTAAACCAAAAGATTAGAAAAAACATTTGCATTTTTACTTTGTGTAACTATAAGGTGAATTTACTGTTAAATTAAAAATCTCTTACAAGTAGTTAAAATGCCTCAAAACATGATTACTGAGCATTTCAGTTAAGTGTTTAATATTTTCTTGTTTTTGTTGCTCTCCAGAGTTGTTGCTTATTTCCTTTTTGTACTAGGATTTAGGATCATGATGATACTGTTAACATATCTGTGGAGTAAAGTAAACTAAAGTTGTATTTAGTGGCTCTGGGAGGCACTTAGTATTAAATACAATTGGACTTGCCACTTCCTCATGAAGAGAAAATATTCTGTCCAGATCATGCTAGGCTGGTTTGGTGAATGCAGGAAGTGGGTAGTTACGTGGAGGTCACTCTCTTTTTGTACTTTCATTTGTTTGCAGATTTCCTATCCAAAAATTACCTTGCAATGCTTGCTAATTTTGGGTGTGATTCTGTAACCTTTACTTGTGTTGAGTATCACTCAGTCAACATGAGTGAGGGTTACAGAGTAGGCCTTATGTTTGGGCTTTCTTCTGTTCCTTGTATGGGTGGGAGGCTTTTGGCAAAATGTTTTATCATTCTTTAAGGCATGAACTGTTTGAGTTTTTAAGTCTTCCTAGTTTAAACTTTTCAAACTGTTTATTTAGGAAATATTAGCAGGTTTCCAAATCCTTGCCATATAAATATCAGGAACGAAACAATAAACATTACAACAGTGAGCTTTTACTTAACCATATTCCGATACAATGTCTCTATCAGAACTCTCTATTTAAGTGTTACCATATTAGAATGTGAGCATCACTACAACATCTATAATGTATCATTTCTAGTGATTTTTATTAAATTGAGTGAAATCTCTGATGGCACATTTAACAGCTAGGTCTATCAAATGTCCATTTTTTTGGACAGAAGTACTTGGTTTTTTTGCTGGTGAATGCATTTTGAGTATTGAATAAATTGTAACCAAATATCTATTTGTCCTCTCTGTTTTGCTCTCTTTTATTATTTTAAAACTTTTAGTAAATAGTTTTTGAATAGCAAAAAGCAGTTGCTGAATGCTTCCCCCCCAAAAGCAAGACATTCCTTCCCAAACCAATCAGATTTATAATGGAGCTGTTAAAATGGGGCAAAGCCCCATTGTTTTAATAGCGCTTTGTGTTATGATTTGTATTAGTTTTTCTTCGTGTTATGGTCCCGATGTGTATTCCACATGTGGCGTTTGCATGTGTGCCATGTGCCTGAGGCTGGAATTTCTTGCAGCTAGTGTCTGTTGGCTTGCACATGCGCCCTAGCTCTCCTCATGCTCCTAACCATGAGCATAATGGGTGGTGCGGGCCGATGCGTCTCCAATTCCTTCTTACGGCCACATGGTTTGAGTTGGAATTTTGGTGTCCTTAGCAACTTTTTACTGTGTCATTCCTGTAAGAAGTTAAGGTTTTGGGGTTTTTTTGGTTTTTTTTACTAGTTTTTATAGTTATTTTTTATGGTTATTTTTTTTCCCCTCTGCCTGAGGATTTTTCCACTGAGAAGTCTGGGATTATGCCCAGAGTTCCGGGCTTCAAAAACTGTTTTGTGCCCTTGCTCCTTTTCTGTGAGTAACTAACATCAACCTGTGCCTGGGTGAAGCTTGCATTTTTGCCAAGTGCAGTTTCTACCACATTTTCCCCTCAGTATTTGTGAGGATCGGGAACTGAGATTCAGAATATATCTCACGAAGAAGGCAGTGAAGCCCCAGTCACACTGGGATGCTTCTGTCCACTTTGGGAAACAAGGTGGTACCAATAGCAACATGGACCCAGAGGGAGCTGACCACCTCACTGACCAGAGAGGCTCTGTCTCTGATGGCTCCTTCAGTGGACTCTCCTCATACTTTGGGACAATTGGAGACATACGTCTCCCCAGAGGACATCTTTGCTCTTCCTTATCCTCATTCACCACTCCTGTTGGGTTTGTCTATATTCTGGGACATTGTTGTAGTGGAGGAGGAGGCTCTTGCAAGGAGATGGGGTCGTTCCCCCCCCCATTCCACCTGCCAGCCTTGAAGCTCAGCCATTGGTACAGTTGGTCTTGCTAGCGATCTGTTATTCGGCCTTCTCTTCCAGTGAGTTGGAGGCCCCACAGGAATATCTGCAGCACTAAGGAGAGAGAGCCCCAGATAGAACCTCTAGAAGGTCATGGTTCCAACCTCCATCCAGACATGATTAACCCAGGGGCCGATGGCCCTGTGTCATGGGGTTTCCCCTCCATTGGGGGATCCATCTTATTGGCAACATTGGGTATCATGAGATCCCTACCCCAGACACCCAGGTTTGGTGCATGAGTACTGCTTGCCATCAACTGGCCATACGCAATCTGCTCCATCAGAGTATTTGGAGGAGGAAGATGAGTTGAAGCTGATGGTTCCGGGAGCAATCTTGTCATTGTCACTGGATGAGTATGTCACTCCATCTTTTCTGTCTCCTCCAGAAGACTTTTAAACAATACCAAGAACTCTCACACAGGATAGCAGCAGAGCTACAGATCCAGCTGGAGGAAATTCAGGAGCCTCAGCACAGCTTACTAGACATTCATAGTCCTCCAGTCCCAGTAGAGTGGCCCTCCTCATCACCAAGGCCGTCATGGACATCAAAGCCAGTTTGGCACACCTCTGCTGCTTGTGTTCCCACCACTAAGAGGGTCAACAAGTAGTGGAGGGTGGTGTTCTCACCTTCCGCCAAACTCTCTGGTGGTGGAGGTGGCTACAGAGCAGTCCAAGCAAGAGAATCCGATGGCTACCCCCTCTTATAAAGGATACAAGAGACTTGACCATCAAGGAAGAAAGGTTTTCTCTTTCACTCCCTCCAATTCAGGATCTCTAATTATCAGGTCCTCCTGGTAAAATATTATTTTATCAATTATGCAGGATTTCTAGAGTTTAAGGACAAACTCCCTGGGGAGGATAGAACTGTTACCAAGCCTTAGATGAGGGCAAATTGGTGGCCAGAATTTCACTCCAAGTTGTGCAGTGGCGGATACCCTATTAGATCTAATGGCTACGGCAGTTGTCATGAAGAGAGACTCATGGTTGTAATCCCCTAGAGCACTGTAGAGTACCATCCAAAATCTGCCTTTTGATACTATAAACCTGTTCCATGAGAAAATGGATGAGTTTCCCCATTCCCTCAAAGACTCAAGAACAGTGCTTCACTCGCTTGGCATTTATACCCCTGTCTCTAAGAAGAAGCATTATAGACAGGGATATAGGGCAAGATAACCACCTCAGCCCTTTTATCATCAACGTCCTCAGGAGCCACCACACAAGAGACAGAGGGACAGTCTCTGCAACGTCTATTGTCACTTCGTATTCTAACTCCCGAAGAAGTGTTTATCTTTTGGTGGGACTATCGAGACCCACGTCCCTTTATTCATACGTCTTCATTCCCCTATTTGGATGTTTGGAGGCCACCTTACCCAATTTGTCAAAGACTGGAGTGCTCTAAATACAGACAAATGGGTATTAAAGATTATCCATAGCGGCTATCTAATCAAGATTCTGACAACTACTTTCCACAAGCTCCCTTCCCAGTTCATCTTCAGGGACCACTCTCACAAGGAGATTTTACAACAGGAGGTGAACTCCCTGCTCCTCAGGGGAGCCATAGAAAAGGTTCCACTTCAACACCATGGGAAGGGATTCTACTGTCCTTATTTCTTGATCCCCAAGAAGAATAGAGGATGGAGGCCCATTTTTGATCTCCGTCAATTAAACAAGTTTATCCAAAAACTAAAATTCCACATGATCTCCTTGGCATCAATAATTCTCCATTAGAGGAGGGCACATGGTTTGCAGCTCTTGACCTGAAAGATGAATATTTTCATATAGATATTCATCCAGCCCACAGGAGGTTCCTCAGGTTTCTCTTTAACCAAGACCATTGGCAATTCACTTTTGGCAATTCAGAATCCTCCCCTTTGGACTGACCACAGCACTCAGGGTGTTTGCAAAGGTTTTTTTCAGTGATGGCTGCTTGGATGAGAAGACATGGCTTTATAGACTTCCCATACCTTGACAACTCGCTTCTCACAGGCAACTTCTGTGAGGTGGTTCACATGTTCTGCTCAGCCTTTTACCTTCTCTAGGTCTCTGCATTAATCACGAAAAATTCACGTTGACCCCCCACATGGTGCATAGACTTCAGTAATACGTTCTTGCTGTAGGGGAGTAATGTATCTATCTCTTGAAAGATTTCAGGCCATGAGCACTCTCAAACACCAGGTCTCTATTAGACTCAGAATATCAGTCAGAACCTGTCTTTCCTTTATTGGTCACATGGCTTCATGCACGTGACACTGTTTGCCAAACTATGTTTACAGTGCCTGCAAGCCTGGCTTCTAATTGGGATATGTCTACACTGCAATTAAAAATCCATGGCTCAGGTTCGCGGGGCTTGGGCAAAGTGGCAATGCTGCTCAGGGGCTGTTTAATCCCTGTGAACCTGAGTCAGTTGGTATAGTCCAGCCACAGGTGTCTCATTGCTTTGTAGACACACTCTTGGTGTACTCACCAGAGAAGGGCATCATAAATGACAAGGTCACAGTTCCACCCAAGGTATTAAGAGCTGCAGAGCACATAAACGCCAACCAGGTCATTTACTTTTTCAGGGTTTTTACTCCACACCAACCAATTTTTAGTAGGTGAGCATCACATATTGCATGCACAGCATTTTGAACTAAAGGTTTCATGCGTCGGTCCCTGTCCTTTTTCATATACATTGTGTTGTCTGACATAACAGCCATGATCCAGTCAAAGGAAACACATTTATCCAATGTTTCCCATATTTCTTGGCTAACAATCTTAAAGTTCAGAGTCCAAACCCACACAGTACAACAGAAGCAATTTAATTTCAATTCATTTTCACATTGTGGTGTGCTTAAAACAGCCAATATGTTGAGAATATATCTATATTTTGCATCCTTGGTCTCAGTGACAGTGCTGATCCCATCATACGTCTTCAGATTTTCTTTAATTGCGTTTACATAATTTTCAGATTCTCTTGGCAAATAGAATTGCCGTAGATGGCTCAAACTTGGTATCATTCCAACATTTGTCAGGTTACATTCTAAATGTTCCTTTAGGCTTACATTGTCAAGGGTTTTTAGTGGCAGATTTGCTGTGCAGAAAATCTCAGTAGGTTTAAAAAGCTTTGTCCATCTTTGAAGTTGTTCCATTGTTTTCACCTCAAACATCTGAGGTGTTTTTTTTTTTCACGTTTTGTCTTCTGTCCTCTTCAGATTTCAAGGCCTCTGCTTTAAGTTTGTGGGATGCTATCTCCAAATGTTATTAACAGCTTGTCTTACAACTGTAGTCTACTGGAATGTTTCATGCTGAACAAAATAATAAACCTCTACATTTATATAGGATATTTTTGGGATATCATGCAGATCTCCCCCCTTGTGATTGAGTGATATTTTACTTGTCATTGATACCATAGCTGTAGATTGAATCCTTTGTGTTTTAGTGTACCAACGTGCTTACAATGTTGCTAAGAAAGGCAGCTGAAACATAAATTATGTAATGTGTTTTTAATAGGTATATGAATTATGTAACACAAATCAATTTGTTTTATAGTTCATGCAGCTATGAAAAATGTTTTTCAGATAGTCAAGTCAATTTACTTTATTCCAGTGGTTCCAAAATGTTTTGGTAAGGTGACCCACCAACTGCATGTTGCCTATGTTTTTTGTGACTCACCCAGGCTCCATATTTATGTATGTGTGTGGAGGGCTTTGACGGAGTCCCACAGGAATTGTGCTCAGGGCCCCTCTTGACATAGCCAGTCAGGAGTCTGGTTCTGCGGAGTCTGCCACCCTGGGTCTCCACACACCAGTGCAGCCAACTCCTAAATCTGGCCTAGGAGGGTCAGCCCCCTGCTCCACCTGGAACTCCCTCTGTAAACCAACACCCCCCCACTCCCCCCCCCTTGGATGGGTCCCGGGGAATTCTTCCACATCCAAAGAGCCAGGTACCCAGAAGCGATTCACAGCCAGCGTGGAAGTCAGATGGATTTATTAGTGCTCAGGATCACAGCATAGAAGGACTTCGCTAGCAGCTTTCTCAGAGCCACACTTGGAGGTCCTACTCCCTTTAACCCCCCTCACAGGGTACTGCCTCTACCCCCCCAGCCGCCCGCAGACCCATCCCCTAGCTCCTCCTCAGTCCTTTGTCTCCTTCCTAGGCTAGGTGGCCACTCCCCTGGTCTTCACCTGCCCCAACCTGTTACAACGGGCTGGGCCAGGGCAGGGGGTCCTGGCTAGGTCTGTGTACGTGTGGCTGGGGAAGGCCCATCCTCCCTCTAGTGGTCTCTGCAATGATCATACACCCGGGTCCCATCATCAAAATACAGGAGTAACATTATGGGGGAAAACTGAGGCAAACCCAAAACATTTAGAGAGAAAACCCCAAGAATATCTGCACTTCGTCACAGGGGCAGTAGGCCCTCGCCTGGCCAAGAGGGCACTGACCACCTGCAGCATTGCCATCTGCCAGTGGCGGCTCGTGTATAGAGGTCTTTGAGGTACGGCCCCACCAAACTAGGTGGGGTTCATGCATTTTTACATATATTTTTCACTAACCTGTGGCTCATAAGCAGGCTGCACTGTCAAGGTCTCAGAGGAAGTGAAGCAATTGAGGTTTCTTGTGGGGTTTGGGGCACTGGATTCACCACCCAAACCACAGGCTGTGGTGACTGTAGAACTTTCTGAAGTGTTGCACTCTAACTGTCCTGTGTAGACCACGCTGACAAACTAGGTACCTTTTAGTTGGCACCAGCAGAGTCTCCATGAGGCAGTTAGAGCACAGTACTTGTAGAGCATTCTACAAGTTTCACCTCTCCAGTAACCAGTGTGGGCTCAAGGGCCCAGGTAGGTCCAGGGCACTACAAAAGGGCATAGTGGGATGGGAGGAGTATGTGTGCCATGCCCCCAATTTGTGAGTTGGTGCCTTGTGCCCCACCCTCCCTACCACACATGCTCTAATTTGTGCCCCTCCCTTGTGCTGTGTTTTTTTTGTATCAGGTATTTCATACCTGCTGCCTGACAGCCGGCCCAATCTCATGTGCTGTGGTGGCCACTCCAGACTTTCCTCTGGGTTTTGTTCTTGCCACCTCCCAGCACATGTGCACAAGGCTGGAAACAGTTGGGTCTCACTCTCACCTCTGAGAGACTGGGGGATGGAAATATCCATCAGCCTCCTCTAACATTCTACTGCAGGGGCACTAGCGTGCTTCCCTTCCACTCTGGTTTCACTGCCTCTGGAAGGGAGGAGAGATCCAGGCCCCTCTAGTGGGAGGGGCTAGGGAAGGGGTCCCAGACTGTCTTGGCCCATTCAGTGGAGTGGGTTGGAAGAGGTCCCCTCCCTTCCCACTGGAGAGCCCAGGACTGGGGGACCCTCAGGAATGGGGCAGTGTGGCGGGAGCTGGGACTGAACAGAGAAGTACAGGGGTTGAAACTGCTGAGCTGGGGTTTGAGGGGAAGCTCACTTCACATTCACCAGGCAGCAGTGGCTCACGTGTCCTGCAAAGCTGGGGATCTCCCGCTCTGGGGTATGCAGCCTAGCACACAAGGACACAGTGCCACTCAAGTTTGGCTCCATCAATGAATAGGGGCGGTTGTAGGGGAGTCCTGTAGGAATCTCTTTTTGGCTCGGAGCTGTCTGACATCTTTATCAATGATATGGGGAAAAATATAAAATTGATGGTAAAATATGAAAAAGGCTGGTGGAGTGGTAAAAAAGTATAGGTCAGTTCTCCAGAGATACCTGAATCACTTGAACAACACGTGTTTAAATACAGCCAAATGCAAGGTCATGTATCTTGGAACAAAGAATGTAGTTCATATTTGCAGGATGGTGGACTGTATTTTGGAAAGTTGTGACATTAAAAGGGACTTTAGAGCTATGGTAAATAACCAACTGAACACAAGCTCCTAGTTAATCTGGTGTCTGAGAGCTACTGTGATCCTTGGATGTATAAGCAGGGGGAATGTGGAATAGAAGTAGGTTGATGGTATCATCAAGTCTTCATGCTTGGAGCTCCATCCTAGGGTTTTGAATGGAGGAAACGATTGTGGGCATTGTATATCTTTTGTACACGGTTGTTGAAATGTGCTTTTTGTTTTTAAACCAACCAAATCTGGAAAATTTGTCATCTGGAAAATTATCTCTGGGCTCAAAGACTGTCAGCATAGACTCTGTCGTGTAGACATAGCTATGCTATCATAGGCCTCTCATGTATATTCAGCCAACACCGACAGGTGTAAGAACACCACCTCCCAAACGATGTTAACTATGCTGACAGCTGTACTCTTCCGTCAACATAGCTGCATTGACCCTGGGGTTTTTTCAACATAGCTGTGTTGGTCAGAGGTGTGATTATTTTTTTCACACCCCTGACTGACATTGCTATACTGATATAAATTTTAAGCATAGACAAAGCCTCTGTCTATAGTTGCTGCCCATGGTATTATGAAAGCATCGCTATTTAGGCAGCATCCACTATTCCACTGATGGCCATTTTACTTTCTGGAGTCAGAAGCTGTCTGAAAGGAGAAGTTGAAAGAAACTGAAATTGTGGAGAGAGGGAAGTATGGAAAACGTTTGGGGGAATTTTGGGGGAATGGTGCAAGGGAAGAGAAAGGGATGATACCAGTTTAGTTACTGATAACTAAAGAAGTATCCTGATTCAAATCCTGAAGCACGCTCTGCTGCTCTCCTATATTTTTGTTTGTTGCGTTGTGATAGTGTTAGATGCTGTGATTGGGGCCCCCCATGAGCTAGGCAGCATACACATACATTACAAAAGATAGTTGTTCTTCACGTGCTTGCTCGTGTGTGCGCCACATGCACCAGTGCTGGAAATTTTTCCCCTAGCGGTATCCATAGGGCCAGCTCTAGCACCCTCTGCAGTGGCACGCGCATGCACCCATATATAGGGCACCACCAGCCCTCCTCCCTCTCAGTTCCTTCTTACTGCCTGTGATGGTGCTGGAACGCTCCCTTGCTTCAGCAAGTTCTAGCCTAATGGTTTTATCATTGTTTAAGTGTATATAGTTAGCTTATTGTTAAGAGTTAAATTTAGGGTTAGTTTTAGGTTAGCAAATCGACCCAGGGATGAGGCATGCTCTGGTCCCTGGGTTTTAAACCCTGTGCTTCAGGCAAAAAGCCTATGCCAGTGAACGACCCACACTAGAGCTACTTAAAGTATTTAGGGGAAGCTCACATGCGGTAAAAGTATAAAATCTGCAAAAATTTCTGTCCTTGGCCTAAGACGGATTGGGGCATTAGACTCAAGGCCATTTTGATGGACTTGGCACTTAGACCGGCGTTGGAACCATGATTGGACTCGGTGCTGAGCACATCAGCGTCAGTGCGGAGCACTCCCCCAGCACCGTTGTCTTCCATGCACTGATCAACATCTCTGAAAGAAAATGCATGCTGAACGAGGGCGCTCACCAGTACCAAAGAAAGATAAACAGGGCATGGGAACTCAGGTGAGACCTGTGTTGCGCCACTCTTCCTCTCAGACTCTGAGGGGTCACTGCCCATCATGGTTTCAAGTCCTGCCCTGGACCTGCCGCCAGCTCTGGGGAGCAGCAAGGGCCCTCAACACCTGGCGGTGCCCATCACGCCTGAGGCCTTCTAGGTGATAAAGGACCTCTTGGTGATTCCAGTGCCACGACGCCCAGGGAAAGGAGGGCTCCGGGAACCAGCACCTACACCAGCGAGCTCATTTAGGGGAAAACCTGCATTGAGACCTCCTCCACCAATGCACCAGTGTTCGCCGGATCTGTGGCACCGGTCACAGGAGCCGCACCATGAGAGGTCGGGCTCTCGTCTGTGGTCCCTTGATACTCAGTACCGGTCCCCAGAACAACGGCACTGATCCTTGGAGCGCTGCCCATCTCTGGAGCCTCAGGACTACACCCAGATTCTCGACACGGTTCCTCAGAGTCCCAGACCTGGTTGCCAAGTCCTTATAGGAAAGCTAAAGACAAAAGCCAGTTGCAGGATACTCAGCATCCAGGCTCCCGGCACGGTTCCCAGGAACAGTGGTGTGCACAGTATGGCGCAGGTGGGAATTAACATCAGCGCCCCCATGGTCACCAAGGAGCAGCGGCTCAATCTCAGAGGAAGAGGCAGTGACCCTACCAGCAGGGCAATCCTCATCTGCAGCCACCGGCTTCCCCATAATGCCATCGATTGAGGTATGGCCTCAGGGACAATGGCTTGGTTTTGGAACCCCATAGGGGTTCCTCCAGATAGTGGTCCCGCAAGGTCATTCACTCTTGCGGGCCTCAGTACCAGAGTCTTCGCTGGTCCCGGACATGGTGCCGGACCTAGAGGTGGAGTTTGAATGAGAAGGGGCACCCACAGAGAGCTGGGGAGGGGCTACGCCACTCAGAGAAGAGGATCCTAATTCTCCAGTTACCGGCCTCATTTTCTTCATTTTTGTTTGCTGCAGGGGTTTGACGATGGCTCATTGACTGATGCCTTTCTCCTGCCTTGGTCAGGCAGCCTTCTGTATGCCTTCCTGCCGATACAGCTGATCCATAAGGTCCTAATAAAAATCAAGTGAGATAGGGCACAGGTCATCCTGGTGGCCTCAGCATGGCTGTGTCAGCATTGGTTTTGGGATGTTACTCGAGCTATCCGTAGTCCACCCTTGGATGCTCCCATCGTGATTGGACCTTCTCTCCCAGGACCATGGTAGCTTGCTGCACCCGAACCTGGCTTCCCTGCACCTGATGGCCTGGATGCTCCGTGGGTGAGCCAGGAAGAGTAATCCTGCTCAGCACAGGTCCAGCAGATCCTGTTGGAAAGCAGAAAACCTTCCACCAGAGTGTCTTACCTAGCCAAATGGGAGCTGTTCACCTGCTGGACAGCCCACTGCAATATCTCTCTGACTAAATCACTTATTCAGGTGATCTAGGACTATTTGTTCCATCTAAACCAAGTTGAATTGGCCTTCTCGTCAGTTAAGGCACGCCTATTGGCCGTATCGGCTTTCCACCCTCCTGTACAGGACAGGATGGTCGTCTTGCATGGGATGACAGCCAGATTCCTTTGGGGCCTGGAAAGGCTCTTCCCACCAGTATAGGACTCAGCCTCACAGTGGGACCTAATCCTTGTCCTCTCCGGGCTCACTGTGCCGCGTTTTGAGCCCTTGGCTTCCTGTTCCCTTATGCACCTATCCTGACGGTCACGTTCCTAGCAGCAGTTACATCAGCTAGGCAGATCTCAGAGATCAAGGCCTGAACCTCAGAGCCCTCTTACACAATCTTCTACAAAGACAAGGTCCAGCTATGACCACACCTGACTTTCCTGCCAAAGGTGATATCCCACTTTCTCGTCAACCAAGACATCTTTCTACTGGTCTTCTTTCCAAAACCTCACTATTCCAACTAAGAGAGACGTGTCCACACTCTTGATGTCAGGACAGCCCTAGCTTTCTACATAGAGAGGACTAAGCCCTTCTGTCAATCCTTGCAGCTTTTCATTGCAATGGCTGACCAGATGAAAGGGCTACGGATGTGATCTCAGCAAATCTCATCATGGATCACAGCCTGTATTCAAGTGTGCTATGAGCAGGCGGGAGTCACTCTTCCAGCATCTCTGACGGCCCACTCAACAAGAACTCAGGCATCAGCAGCAGCCTTCCTGGCTCAGATCCCAATACAGTACATCTGTAGAGCTGCCATGTGGTCTTCAGTGCTCTCCTTCACGTCCCACTATGCGATCATGCATTTAGGCCTGAGTTGATGGTGGCTTTGGCAAAGTGGTGTTACATTCAGGACGTCCATAAACTCCTGCCCACATCCAGGGACACTGTTGGTAAGGCACATAATTGGGAGTGGACATGAGCAAGCTCTTTAAGAAGAGAGAATGGTTACTTACCTCGTAGCTGTTGTTCTTCAAGATGTATTACTCTTGTCCATTCCACATCCTGCCCTTCTTCCCCTAAGTCAGAGTTTCGGCAAGAAGGAATTGAGAGGGACGGGGGTGGGCGGCACCCTATATACGGACACATACGCGCATCTTTGCATAGGGGGTACTGGAGCTGGCCGTATGGATACCACTAGGGGAAAAATTTCTGGCACTGGTGCATGTGGCACGCATACACCTAATTGGGAATGGATATGAGCAACACATCTCGAATAACAACAATTACGAGGTAAGTAACCATTCTTTCCTGCCCAAAAGAGCTGAGAATCTAAGTATAATATAATGATGAATTGCCCTCTCTTATTTGAAAGAACATGTAGAGATAGAGAGAGAAGTGTTGTGTGGCCAGAAAAATTTGAATTAGTAATATTTATGTGCAAGTTAAATAAAAGGGTCCTGCTGATGCTGGAAAAATTGTGAAGTAGTGTGAATATTATACAACTGACAAACAGCCATAAATTACTGTTAAAAATATTAGCGATCCTGGGATCGACATGGCTACAAAAACACTGCATATGTCAAAAATATAGGAGTTGTCAAAATCAGTTTGGTTTAAGTTGGAATACAAAATTGGCTTGAGCATTTTTACCTTGCATACATTTTTGTGTATGATTTGGCTCTAGGAAGATTTTATTTTCCCTCCATTCCCAAAGTTATACAAAATAACAGAAGTTAGTTTAGGGAGTTGCTGCCCGCAGGCCCAAAGATTAAGGCTTTGTATCATGGAACTTGAGGCTCATGCTGCCATGTTAATATCAGAGAACAGTTTAGAGTTTGAGGGATACATTATTTGATGTCCAGTCAGGCCTTTTCCTGCTCTCCAGTCCAAATTGCTCTTGTGCTATGTTTGATCTGAACTAGAAGCCAGTGCATATGAATAGATTTATCCCTGTGCATCCTCTAATTCCTGTTTTTCCTCAGTCAAACCAGCTGTATTTAGTTTTTTAACATTACAAAGGCTTATGATGACTTACCAAGATACACACACACACACACAGTCTTTGAAAATGTAATATTTCCCTATAAATACACATTCAGAAGAACTTTACTACTCCATATATAAGCTCCATTGATAGCTTTTTGCAGGCATGACCTGATAAAATTAAAATACAAGAAGGTACAGTTCCTTTGTGTCATCTTAAAGCCAACATTAGTAACACTTCACAGGGTTTGTAGCAGGGTTAGAACAAATTAGTTTACTGTTACACATTACATTGCTGTTCCATAATTACAATATGAAAAGGAAAAATTACTTATTCCACGAATATTTTTGGAATTAAAATATTATGCACATAATTGATATTTTGTATGGCCTTGCAAAACCTCAGCATATGTAAAATATATATTTTGAAGTGTCCCTGGAAAATAAGAACAAAACGCAGGTTGCCATGGAAAAATGTTCAGATGTATTCTTTGAAGGTATGCCCTTATCCACACGTAGCTCTCTTTTTATAATTATGTATTAAGATTCCATGAGCAGCTTCAGTAGAACTGAGTTTTGTCCATTCTTCCTTTAACAATGTGACCATATGTAAAATGTTAAGAAAATAGAGATCAGTAGGGATGTTGTTCAGTGAAGAGGTGTTGGTTATTTGATATGTAGAAAGTCTAGCATTAGCTTTAAAATGCTTTCATTGCTTTTATGTCTGGCCTTGTTAGTCCATTTGTGCTCTTTTTTTGGTGGTGGTTGTTTCTGAGCAACTTAAAATCCCTCTTCCTCCCTCCCCACCCCGCAAATAAAGTCTGTTAGCCTCACTTAATTAAAAATAAAATGTTCAGACTAGCTTAAATGCAAATAATAATGCATCGTTAACTTGAGGAATGGGGGAAAAGTTTAGTACACAGGAATTAAAATTTACTAGACTCATAGGCGATAGAAGCACATGGGAAGGATGAGAGAGTAAGTGAGGTCCACATATGGTGATTTGGTGAGAAACCAACCCAGTACCATCTCCAACTTCTGGGAAAAGGTACTGTGATTTCTGTCAGGGTGCTGTCCTGGAAGCCTGTTTGGGGACTCCTGTACTATATCACTTGGGCTAATAGATGTCTGGTAAACATGAATCTTCATATCACACAAATTGTTGGAAGGGAAAGGAAGACTTCTGTCTTTTCTGCCTTTCTCCTATAAACCTCAAGCCTCTTTTGAGGAGGGAGTCAGAAGAGGTTTCCATTATTCTACTACTTTCCTAAGTCTCCATTATCTTTTTTTGCTTATTCGCTCTGGTTAATTATTCAAATTCTTGCTGTTGCTCATAACTTTTGAAGCAGTGAGATATCACCATAACTTTTGATAGTTTCTCAGCCCACAGGGTTCTGGTTAGTAGCAGCAAAAAAAAACCTATGATCCTGATTTGACCGTAAAGACTCATGCTTTGGAGCTTGATGGCATCCCCCCTATTAAAGGAGAGCAGCACTTCATAGGTTGAGAAATTGAGGATCTGGTGAATCATCATTATGCTAGCCTAGATCCTTGACATGTTGGCCTCCAAGAGGCCCTTCCTCTTCATTGCCCACACAGATTGGCTGGTTTTCTGACACGCCAGATGAAGGGTGGGGTGGAAAACTTGCGTGCTAATAGGGGAAAAAAAGGCTGATATAGACAGGATGGAAATTTAATAAATTCTCCAAGTCTGTGCAGAGGCTGCATTACAGGCCAACAGAACCTTCCTCTCAGCCTCCCCTGAATCTGCTAAATCCTGGCACAATCCTGTTCAGGTGGGAAGCCACTTCCTCATTCCTGATTGCCTACAGTCTGTATGAGAACAGAGTATCCAGTGGCGCAAAGAACTGTTATCTTACTTTCTGAGACGGTTACACAACACACATTCTATCTTCGAGTGATTGCTCATATGCATTCCAATATAGGTGTGTGCGCGCCCAGTGCACAGATTCCCGGAACCTTTTTCTCTAGCAAGCCCCGCAGGGCCAGCTCAGGCGCCCCCTGGAGTGCCGCGCTCATATCGCGGTATAAAGGGCGCTGCTGGCCCCGCGGGTCCCCAGTTCCTTCTTTCCGCCTGTGACGGTTGCTGGAACTATCGCCTCTTGCTGTGTGCAAGTAGCTCATTCCCTAGCTGTCGTTACTGTTCTTTAGAGTTTAGAGTTGAATAGTTGTTATAGTGTTAGATAAGTGAGAACCCCGGACGGGGTTTTTTTCTCTTGGAGTCATGCTGGGTTCTACAGGCTTCAAAAACTGTGACTTGTGTACTAAAGCCTTCCCGGTTAGTGACCCACATGACTGCTGTCTCCGGTGCCTTGGTGAACAACACCGTCGAGACAAATGCCGAATTTGTAAATCCCTTAAACCAAAAAGAGAGGGACGCGAGGCTAAAGGCGATCCTAATGGAGTCGGCGCTCCGACCAGCTTCCGAGCCGTCCCGGTCACCGTCGGCACCGAGTGTGTCGTCGGTGCGGAGCGCCCCCCCACCGGCACCGCTCTCGGCACCGCAGCGGATCTCGAAGGGGCCGAAGAAGACGGCACGGCCCCTGGCCGCACCTAAAGACTCCCCTCGGCCCCCGCAGGACGGAGGGAGTACGGAGACACCCCAGCCACGGGCCGCGGAGATTACTCCGGCCCCGGTGTCTCCGCGCGGGTTGCCTTCCCCGACTCCTGGGGGTGGGGGAGTGCACCTGCAAGGGCCGTCGACGCCGGAGGCGTTCACTGCAGCACGAGCCCTCATGGCCATGCCCACGCCTCCGTCCCCCCCTCGGCCGAGGGACAAGGGACCTGCGTCTCGGGGCAAACCCGCGCTGGGTGGTCCTGGTGGTTGGAGACGCTCTCAATCCAGGTCTCCTTCCAGACAGTCAAGGAGGGTGGAGAGCCTCGGCTCCTCTCCGAGCTCCGACTCTAGGTCGTCGAGCGACTCGGCACCGCGGCACCGTGGGCGGTCCCGAGTTCATCGCTGGAGCCGCCGCAGGTCCAGCTCTGACCTGAGCAGGGACCGTAATTCGGGCTCGCAATCTCCAGTGCAGAGCCCGTCCCGGCACCGATCCCGGTCACTGTCTGCCGCGTCAAGAGTCAGGGGCTCGCATCCGGCGGCACCGGTAGCTCAAGAGTCCCTGCCGGCGCCGATGGGCCCGGCACCGATGTCTGGGTGGATAGAGTCCCCTCAGCGTCGCCATCGTAAGCACCGCTCTCGATCTCGAGGGGGTAAGCGGCACCGCAAGTCATCTCGCCGCCGGGGCAGGTCCTCTACATCGTCGTCATCCCCGACCTCCTCTTATCGCCGGCACCGGTCCACATCATCCTCTTCGGACCGATCCGGAATAAGCGACGTATGGGAGGCTCAGGTGACGAGGGCCTCGAGACAACAGCTGCCTACCCTGCAAGCCCCTGGGTGGACCCAGGCGCCTTGGCAGTGGCCATATTGGGGGCCCTGGAATGCCCCTATGCCCCAGGGTTCCATATCGACGCAATCTGCGGTGGCCCCCCCAATGCCCCCTCTCCCTAAGACTCAAGGGCAGGGTTCGGAGGAAGATTCGGACCCAGGGGAGGGACCCTCCACTGGACCCTTACCCCTGTCTTCCTCCTCATCACCAGACGAGGCGGCGGCCAGAGATCACAGGGCCCCCCTGTTTGATTTCCGTGCCCACCAGGACCTTTTGAAAAGGGCTGCTGAGAACTTGGGCATGGAGTTCAAGCTCATGTCCGAGGAGGAGGACCCCCTCTTTGGGCCCTCGAGCTCTGTGGGGCCATCACGGGCAACCTTGCCGGTGCATGACAATGTCATGAAGATTGCCAGAAATCTCTGGCAGACCCCTTCCTCTCTACCTTCCACGTCCAAGGGGGTGGAGAGGAAATATTACATTCCCAAAGACCCTTCGAGTTCCTCTATCACCACCCCGCGCCAAGCTCTTTGGTGGTCGATGCGGCCAACCAGAGAGACCGCCAGGGGAACCAGGGGAACACTCCCAAGGACAAGGAAGGCCGAAAGCTAGACTTATTTGGGAGAAAGATCTACTTTACTGCAGCGCTGCAGTTTAGAGTAGCTAATCACCAGGCCCTCTTCGGCAAATATAATAAAAATTTATGGGCCTCAATGCAAAGGTTCGCATCCCAGTTACCTCCTGACCAGGAGGCAGACTTCTCCACGATACTCCAGGAGGGGGCCGCGGTGGCAACCGCTGCGCTACAATCTGCTAGCGATGCGGCAGACACCGCTAGTAGAGCGATGGCCTCGGCGGTCGTTATGCGCCGCTGCTCGTGGCTGCAGGCGTCTGACCTCACCCAGGAGGTTCAACAGGCCATACAAGACTTACCTTTCGAAGGTCTGGGTCTGTTTTCAGAAAAGACAGACGAAAAGCTGCATGCACTTAAGGACTCTCAGGCCACCCTGAAGTCCCTCGGGTTATATACCCCCCAGGCCTCCAGACGGCAGTCCAGGCCACAAGCCCAGAGGCGACCACCACCCCCGCCCAGGCAGGCTCCTCGACCCGCCCAGCAGAGGAGAGGTCGTGAGCGCTACCGCGGTCCAAGCAGAGGAGGCCGACAAGGGTCCTCTGCGGGGGGCCAACAGGGGCCATCTAAAGGGGGTAATGCCAATAAACGTTTTTGACCCAGTGCAGGAGGGTAGTACTCTTACTTCTCCCCGGGATCTTGACCGACCATTTGCAGATAGGCTTCGCCCCTTTCTTACAGAG